>NW_024080680.1:806202-1406202 GCF_003009895.1 Hyaena hyaena
TCCTCCGTCAAGTTCCTCCTAATCCTCCTATACGTGCAAACATATGGTATTTGTCCTTCTCTGCCTGACTTATTTCGCTCAGCATAACACCCTCAAGGTCCATCCATGTTGCTACACATGGCCAGATTTCATTGTTTCTCATTGCCATGTAGTATTCCATGGTATAGATAAACCACATCTTCTTGATCCATTCATCTGTTGATGGACACTTAGGCTCTTTCCATGTTTTAGCTATTGTGGAGAGTGCTGCTATGAACATTGTCACCCAGGGTTTTCCATAGTTACTCCTATTTCAAAATTTGGATTGCCTGGTGACGGGCTGGGGAGGAGGAACCTGATAAAGACAGAGGACAGATTCTATCTTAGGGGTTTTACATCAGAATCTGGATCATGGGGTGGGAAGAAGCAAGGGAAAAGCTGCTGACACTGTCTCTCTATTTCCAGAGACTGATCTAAGGGCAGAGTTTTTTGAAACACAAATTCTCTAAGCTTTTGAAACCCCACAATCAAGAATTACTGTTTTCTATTCTCTACGTAATTATTTTTTGACCTCCTTCCTGGAGATACTGAAGACAGAACTCAGGAGGGTAAAGATGGAATGTCTGGTCCTGTTTCCAAATAGTACTTTGGCTTATGGCCTTGAACTTAGTGTATGCAAATCACTGTGCTGAGTAAATTCCTATCCTCCCCCAGCTGATTTTCATAATGAGTTCCTTCTTTGGGGGCTATTACTAGCTCTGTGTTTTAGGGGAGAAGACCTAGTCTTAGGGAAATAAATGTTTAAATGTTGGAACCAGGGGAGGAGCCCAGTTTTGTGTGATTTCTAAACTCAACATTTTAATTTGTATGTTTTATGGCCCATTCCTTTCCTGATGAGAGAAGGGAATGTGAGCGTTAATTAAGCCTCACTCTTTTCACCTAGGCCACCTACTCTTTACCCCATGCTAACTTTTCTGAAATACCACTGTAACTGGTTTCCATGCTTCTGACTCAAGGAATCTTTCCTGAGTTTGATTATGAGAAAGATACTTTGTGATGTTATTCTGTTTTTCTCTTGTTATGCAATACCCTCCTCCCCCCAAACTTAGGGGCTTGAAACACCAATGATTTGCCAATTCTTGAGATTCTGTTGGTAGACTGAGAGATGCATCTGCTGGTCTTCTAGGTCTCTTGTGTGGCTGCATTCAGTTGGCTGATGGGCTGGGAGTGGGTGTGTGGGGGGAGGGCGCTAAGAAAGCTTCCCTCACATGTCTTGGGCCTTAGGATTGCCTGTTGTCTGGGACACTTCATTTCCTCTCCATGCCATCCGTCATCTGCTCATCAGATGCCACCTTTCTCCAGAGACTCTTCTGTGCTCCAGGATGGCACTCATTTCCTTACCATATGGCAGCTGGGCTCTGTAAGAGCGTAGAGGAAGCTTCCAGGCCTCTCCCATGGCAGCACTTCTGCACTGTCCTGTTGGTCAAAGCAAGTCACATAGCCAACCCAGAGTCAAGTGCAGAGGAAAGAACCCCCACCTCTTACTATGAATAGTTTCTGCAAAAGGAAATGCACTTTCTTATATAAACCTATCTTGCAGACTCTGGTCAGACAGATCATTCTGGAAAGTCAATTTCACTAAGTTATTCATCCATTTAAGAATTCTTGTGGCTCTTCATTGCATCCAGGTAAAGCTGTAACACTACCTTCTGATATTTAGGGCCTTTTGTGATATGTCCCCACTTAACATGACTATTTTTACCATCTTTTTTCTTCTTTCTAGGTAGCCCTTCCCCATCTCCCTAAATACTCCAGACTTCTGATTCTACTGAAAAGCTGAGGGCAGTGGGGTGAGTTTTCCTTCTTCTCTTCTAGGTTCTTTGGCTGGTCTAATAATTAAATTGATATGACAGATTAACAGGAGAAAAATAAATTTTGTATGTATGGGAGCCCCATATAATTATGAGACCCAAAGGGCAGACAGGTAGTTGAGGCTTTTATAACTTCTTGAGCTAAGGAAAGGGGAAAAGTCTCGGGATAAAAAGGGAAGAAAGGCCTTTCACAGGAAAATGGGAAGAGATGATTGGAAAACATAGGTTGCTCTGTTATGCAGATAAGTTTCTTAGGTAAACAGGTATTTCTGGTAAGAGCTCTCTTCTTGGCATAGACCTCCTTTCCAATGCAAATTTAGGCAACTGAGAGAGAAGTAAAGAGATTTTTTCCTGATTCCTTAGTTTCTTAAAAATAATCAACCTAAAATGATCTTTATGACAAATCGGCATATTTGGGGATGACAAATTCTGCTCCCCTCCACTAAAAACTAGAGAAAGTATTTAGGATAATTTTCCAACAGCCACCATAGAGAAAGACACCTTTTACAGTCTCCTTGCAACCACAGTGATTGCAACTTTGCAAAACTAATACTAGTCACCCAGTGAGAATGTCAAACCAAGTATTCAGAGCTATGCAGACAAACAGAGGGTTGTCTGAACTCCTCTTTTTCAATGGGTTGTGAATTGGCTAATGTATAAATATATTCTATATTCTATAATGGTTCTATGCCAGATTCTGTTTATTTTAGAATATGCTTTCTACTAGAGACAAATAATCATCAGGCAAATATCCATGAGTAATTGCAACACAACATTTTCAGCTTTTCTTTTTTAGTATAAAAGCTGATATAAATATTTATTCATGTGTCAGGTCATTTCAGTCAAAGTTATGAGGCAAAGCAGACAAAGACATTTTTCATGTTTAAAGTGATATTTTTCAATATTTTGATTCATGTAATGAACTTTCTCAGAATCCACTATTCATGGACACAGCATCTGCAAAGCTATTTAATGATCTTAAGTTTTATTTAATAAATAAGTCAGCTTTGTCAAAATGATGTATGTTAAACACTATCCTTAACATAAAAAAAAGGATGGAGGCTATATTTTACTCTTTTCATTCTTGTCTCTACTGCCTTAGTATTTTTAGCAAGTTTTCCCAAAACAGTCATAGAACTTCCAGAAAGGACACTTAAAATTGGGCCATTTTTCTTTTAAACTATAAGTGTTATCATTCATCATCTCTTTGGGATATTGAATACAGTATCATATATCTGCTTCCATTGTTCTCACACAATACTTATCAAACATGGGTGAAAAATGATGATGGAAAGAGTTTACATTTTTTAGTTATTATCAAGGGCTAAAAATTATCTATCATATCCATCCCAGACAGTGTTCACTTAATGTAGAGTTCAAGAAGAATAAAAACAATTCCTAATCCAGTTTTATCCTTCCTCTCAAAAAAGTTTAACTCTATGAACCTTGGCAGGATTTAATGAAACACTTCCATTTTCTTACCTGAAAAGTATAAAACCTGAAACAGCAGCTGGATGAACCATTGAGGATTGGAATTACCAAGATTTTTAAATCAGTAATATAATATATCATGAGCCTTTAAAAGAAGTTAATCATTAATAGATGATGTATCTACCCAATATTTTTTTTAATTAAAATCACATTAGACCAGTTTTTAGACTTTATCAATATTCCATAGGCCAGGTCTTAATTCCTAGACTTCCTTGAGTGTCAGACTACTTTGGAAATGCACAGATGCATAAATGAAGGAAATTTTACTGCAAATATTAATGGCTTAGTGGATCTTCAAAATCCTGAGACCTGCAGTACCCGAAATGAAGAAACCCTGATACAAATAAATCCTCTTTGATCTCACTCCTGCCCACATTTCTGCCTTCATCTTGTACCAAATTTTGCAACTTTGTCTCCACTTCTATCATTTTGGATTTCCTTTGGGTCTTCAGGACTGCCAAACCCACTCTTGCCCAAGACCTTTGTACTTATTGCTCCTCTAACCTAGAATAATGTTTCCTTTCTTGGATCTTTGCAGGGCTGGCTTCTTCTCATGACTTAAATTATACTTCTAATGTGACGTGCTCAGAGGCATGACATTAGACATTTTTTTGTGATATTATTGTGTCCATATCACACATATGCGTGTGTGCACATGTGCATGAGGGCATGAGAGCACACTCAAGTACAGAGGCACAGAGTGTATTGTGTCAAGTTGTGTCAGTTCCTTCAGAACTGTACTACTATGATAGCAGAAGCCAGACCCATCTCGCTCACCACTAAATGGCTAATATCTGTTACCTAAAATGTACTGAATATCCCTATGGAATAAATGTATCAATGAAAGAATAACTGAATAGCTGAATAAACATAAATGGCATTGAATATCAACTGTATTTTCCATTATATTAATTGAAATCCATTTATGTTACTAAACATGGCATAATATATAAAAACTTCTGTTTGGAGAAAGTTCACATGCATTTTTAATACCTTGTCTAACCTATGACAGCCTGGAATAAGAATATGACATGAAAAAACTCCCAAACAGGTGTAATCAACAAAGAGATCAGATGGTTGGGAAGGTCTTGAAAAGCCTCCTCTTTGTTCTTACCTCTCATAATTTTTCACGTGTTTTGGCGGTGATCAAAGGTGCGGTGTTTATAAGGAGGAAATTCTTAAGAGGGAAGCTTTGACAAAGACCATACGGAAAGACAAGCAAAGTGAATAGCAAATGAGTCGCTCGGATTAAGGGATGGGAAGGACATGTTTTGTTGGGGAAATTGCTCCACAGTGATGAAATGAATCATTAGAGGCTTTCAGCAAGCAAGGCCGATAAATCACAAGATTTATCATTTCATACCTGCTGTTCTCCACATGTCCATTTTTGGGACTGGAGTTGGCATCTGGGAATTTTATGTGCTGTATACAAAATAAATGATTAACATCCCATTATTAAAATTCAATGCCCTAAACTCAACCTTTGTTTTATCAAATTGTTGTCTGAAGAGTTTGATATCTTATGTACTTAGTGAGAGTCTTTTGTCTCATTAAGAACTCTCCTGAAGTCTTGCATCTTGGTCTTGATCTTTGGGAGTTGATTTTCTCTCCAAAGATAAACACTCTCTAAGGGCAACATTCTCAAGGCAGGCAGACCACACAGCTATGGAGCCTATGCTTGTATTTTTTGAAGCGTACTGGTAATTGGGGGGGAAGAGCACTCACTCAGTGCCTGGCAGGATGCTGTACAACTGATAAATGATGAATTGAATTGGTTCCTTCAATTATTTCAAGCATTATGCTTACAAGGCATCATTTATTTGTCTATTCTCCATTGGGTTAATTCACATTGCTTTCTTATGTGCACAAATTAAGTTTCTTGACACAGTCATTCTGAAAATACATTAATTTAATAAGAGTAGGAATTGTCTTATTTTTACTCTCAGCCCCTAATTATGATGACTGATTACACGTTGATTCACATGTCCTTTTATTTAATATTTGACTCCTGACTAGAATGTTAGCTCCACAATGGTTGGGATCATGACTGTTTTGTTCCTTTATGGTAGATAGAGTACTTGACCCATAGAAGTCAACTCTATCAATATAAATTTGTAAGACAACTGTGTCAGTCCATGAAAGTGAATGAAAAAAACAACATACACAATTTTTATTCTTTATTTATTTGTATATTCCACCATTTACTGGCCCAGTCCCTAACCATAAGTAACTTCTTGTCTAATAGATGACACACCTACTGGCAACTCAATATGATTTGGAAAAGCGACATGAAAAGTTGAGCAGAATGATGGGGAGACACAAAGCTAATGAAATCTAAATCTGCATGAACAAGTTAGGAGTAGAGGAGAAGGAAGAGCTTAAGGACTTTGGAATCAGTCATCTTATAATGGGAATCCATGGAGTGGACAGAGGAGTGGTCAGTAAACCTGGTGTGTTGGAAGCAGAAATGCTTAGCACTGAAGAACATGGCACCGCGGTGGGGGTTATTGTAGCAAAGCTAGTAAGAAGCCCGCTCTTTGATTCCAGAGGTACAGATAAGGAAATGTATATAGGTCTAAATTAATGGTGCCTGCCATGAAATGGGTCCAAATGAGAGCCAGAATGTTGTTTTAGAGCTAGGGCCATTATTTTAAAATATAAAGGAACTAACCAATATTGAGAAAATAAGATATGTGATCCTGGTGCATGGGCTTTGTATGGTGTCAGTTTGGCTAATCCAGAGCTCTTTTTCCAGGATTCCCTCTGCCATGTTGTAAAGTTTAACCACAAGAGAAATTTTGCACAATATTTGAAAGGTAAATGTGATGCTGCAGACATATCCTCATACTCTGAAGGTTAGGGTCAGGTACAAATGCTGTGAAGCTTGCATACTTTGTTGCTTGAGTTTGTATTTGCCTCAAGGCAAGACCTGGACCACAGCTCCTCTGGCAGCTTCCCTGAGCCCAGGGCCAATTGCGGACAACACCAGTTCCTTTTGCAGATCACCTGCCCTATCAAGGGGGGAGGCATTGAGATGGTGGACATGGGTTCTACTTGCCCATATGGGGTCCATGTCATTCTTTCACTCATTTGTGTCCCATTCTCCTTCCTGACTGCCAGTCTCATCACCTGTAGTGATGCTGGGCTCAACACTAGGCAGAGACCACAGCCTGCCTAGGTTTCCCCACTAGCTCCCACAAGGAGGAAGGGCTAATGCAATAAGAAATCCCTTGTTTTATAGCACCCCCAGAAGCTATGCTTTTCTGACCAAACCAACACTATACACAACCTCTTTGCTTTGGTATTGTCAGTGTTATTAGGGATTTATTGTGCATGTACTAGGTAGGGTCCCTGGGTCACAGAGCACCTACATGTAACATTCCCATTTAAATATTAAAATTACATCATGAGGTGTGTTGTTAATCCTAATTTACTGATAAGAAAATTGAAGCTGAACTAGGTCAATAAGTGATGAAAGCCATAGAGTTCATTGGTAGCAGTTCTGAGATTTGAACCCTCAGGAGTGTTGAGGTGTTCCCAGTCCCTGTCTACACCTGTTCCTCCCAGAGAGGCAGTGAACAAGAGTATGAGTCAGACTCGAGGTGGATCACAGGGACACCAGAGGCACTCCTTGGCACCAGTAGCACCACTTTTTGAGGTGATTGTGTGTGTGTTCATAGGTAAAATGGGGATTAAGTGTTTACACTGCTTAAGTTTGTTTGGGGAACCAAATGAGTTGACACATCTGAAGTACTGTAAAGAATGCCCAGCAAATTGTGCCATTATTGCTGCTGCCTTTCCTCATCCCTGCCCCCCACCCCAGCTGTCAGCATCTCAGGGCTCAGAACTGCCATGCACCGGCTTTCCCACCACTAGTTATTGTACAGCTGGTCTAACCCATTCTGCTTTTTGGCTTCCAACAAAACGGACCTATTTCATGTCTCATTTCGTTGGCACTGGTTGTCTGCTAGTTGTCTCAAAGTACCAAAAGCAAATTAAATGAACTCACCTTTGTTAATGCATTCCCTACTTAACTTGTGTATTCCTCAAGAAACTTGATGCCTTAGCCTTTAACCAGGTTTAAAAGTAAATGACATCAAAATAACAACTGAAAGAGCAATGCTAATGGTGAGACTTTCAAACAGAGATGCAGACTGGGATAATTAGTGTGTGTGTGTGTGTGTGTGTGTGTGTGTGTGTGTGTGTGTGCATGTGCACGGAGTCATTTGACTGCTCTGTCTGTGGTCCCCAACCAGCTGAATTGGCTTCTAAAGGGTAGCTGAGTACCACACAAGTAGTGTAAAACTTTGAATTCATCCTTTTATATTTTTTTGTAGCTATTAAAGCTCTCCCAGGTCTTCAATAAAGCTTTCCTTGTTGCCATTTATCATAAAGCCTCACACATAATAGATCCTTCCTTTCTCTCTTCTTTCTCTTTGCCTCTCACCCAGTAGATGTGCTTTCATTCATTTCTATTGTAATTATATTTTATGATCTTTTGCTCCTGCCCTTTTAATATCAATTTGCACTTTGAGTTATACTGGCTATTATTATGTGAGGACTGTTAATCATGAACCAATGGATAAAGTGCATTTCTTTTTATGATGTAGACCAAAGATCAATAGTCATTATTCTTCGATCTTAAACATAAGAAACCTGGAAAAACATCATCTGTCAGAATTCCAGATTGCAGTTTGTTCATTTCTAAATTAACTCAGACATAAATCAGTCACCACAAAGGAGGAGGCATATACAAGCATGTGTGTGTACACATACATTTTGCACATACATGATCTCTGTACGATAATTCCATTTCATGTTCTTGAGCTTGTGTGACAGTTCTAAAAGTCTCATAAAATAGAAGGGAAATTTGCAGTTCACAAGAAAGAGAAATATGGAATTGAATTTAAAATAGACAAAATTAGAGAGCAAATAGAACTGTATCCCTTTCTTTTAACGATAAAAGGTTTCAAATGAGAATTGAACCTCTATGTATACAGACAGGGAAACTCCATTGTTTCTCCTGACCTCCTTAAATATTATTGTAAAAGGTGGTAATGCGGCGTTTCTCTGTGATCCTCACCTTGCTACACATTACACGTGGAAATGTAGTCACTTTCTCTCTAAGAGTCTATATTTTTCAAATCCACTCCAAATGTATTTAAGAAGAAAGGAGGAAATTGCATTTAAATTTTCATCAGCAACAAGTACTTGCGAGGTTCCTTAGCTGCTGCTGACATTTGACTTTCTAAGGAATTGGGTAAAATGACTTCAGAGGCAGTGGTGGGAATTACCTAATGGAAGCAGTATATGGACTTTTTTTTTATAATTGTCCTCACAGTCTTTAAGAAGGCAGTTAAATGCATCACTATGTCCATTGAACAATACAAAATTTAAAGTGCAATCAGTGAGTGAAATTGTCTGAAAATATTTTAAGACGTGTTGACTTCATATGCCTTTTGAAATTCCAGATTAATTTTTGTTGTCACCTCCTTCAAGAAGCTGTTCTTGCCTATGTTGGGTAAAAGCCAGTACTCCATATCCCAGCATTCCCTGTGGCTTCTCACAGCACAGGGCTCTGCAACTGTCCTGTGGTCACATTCATGTTCTCAGTTGAGAGCCCTTGAGGACAGTGAGTCTCTTTGTGGACCTGAAGGCCAAGCATAGTGTAGAGTACATGGTAGAAATTGTTAAAAGCAGAGCAGAGTAGCTGGCGGTGTTGATATTGACTTGACCCCTCAAAAAGTAAAACTGCACTTGGTGGGTTTTTTTCAGCCAGGAGTGGAGTTGACATGCAGGGAATGCAAACCATATTTTCCCAAGTGGAGAGTAAGCTTTTGATATTTGGATCAGGTTTCTAATTTTTTAAAAAAATGTTTATTTTTCAGAGAAGGGGGCGTGGCAAAGATAGAAGGAGACAGAAGAGCCGAAGTGGGCCCTATGTGGGGCTCAAACCCACAAACTGTGAGTTCATGACCTAAGCCAAAGTCAGGCACTCAACTGACTGAGCCACTTAGGTGCCCCTCAAGTTTCTTTTTTAATAGACTTTTCATTTTATTTATTTTTTAAAAAATGTTTGTTTATTTATTTTGAGAGAGAGAGAGAGGAAGCAAGCAGGGAAGGGGCAAAAAGAGAGGGATAGAGAGAATTCCAAGCAGGCTTGGCACTGTCAGCACAGAGCCTGATGTGGGGCTAGAACCCATGGACCGCCAGATCATGACCTGATCTGAAGTTGGACGCTTCACTGAATGGGCCACCCAAGAGCCCATGAATAGTTTCAATTATAAAACATTTTGGGTATAGTGTAATATAGATACAAATTAGGTAGTTATTTTTTTCATTTTATTTTTATTTATTTATTTTTTATTTATTTCTAGGAGAGAGAGAGAGACAGCATGAGCAGGGGAGGGTCAGAGAGAGAGGGAGTCACAGACTCTGAAACAGGCTCCAGGCTCTGAGCTGGCAGTCAGCACAGAGCCCAACGCGGGGCTAGAACCCACAAACTGCAAGATCATGACCTAAGCGAAAGTCGGATGCTTAACCGACTAAGCCACCCAGGCGCCCCTATTTTTTTCATTTTAGAAGTGTTAGTGCTTAGAATTTTTCCCACCTCTTAAAATTAAAAAAAGGCTTGGAAGTATGTTAAAATATGTGTATATATAAAAAGATTAAAATTAATATATATTTAACATTTAGAAATTTAAATATAAAATACGAATTTAAAAATACATTATATTTATGTCATATATATACACGCATATATCTGTGTGGCCCCCCGGTGCTGGAAACATGTAAAACTGCATTACACCTAATATCATGTGCTTCCCAGTGTGTGGCACAGGAACCCAAACAAATATGACCCCCATTCCTGACAGAGGCAGACATGCATGTTCAGATGCTGGCTGAGTTTAATATCATACACAAAGTTCACTTTGGGCCTTGAAACCTTCCTGCTTAAGTTGGAGTTAATGTGAGACGCTTAAGTTAGATTTGAGTGAGGGATTTCAAATCAGGGTAACAGCTACACTAAATGATGAAAAAACTGTTTTTTGGTTTTAGGGACAGCTGGATGGCTCAGTTGATTGAGCGTCCAGCTGTTGTGTTTGGCTCAGGTCATGACCTCACAGGTTGTTGGATGGAGCCCCAGGACAGGCTTACAGCGTGGAGCCTGCTTGGGATTCTCTGTCTCTCTCCCTCTGCCATTCGTCCATTTGCACTCTCTCTCTCTAAAAAACACAAACAGGGGCACCTGGGTGGCTCAGTGGTTGACTGTCTGACTTTGGCTCAGGTCATGATCTCACAGTTCATGGGTTTGAGCCCCGTGTCGGGCTCTGTGCTGACGGCTCAGAGCCTGGAGTCTGCTTTGGATTGTGTCTCCCTCTCTCTCTGCTCCTCCTCTGTTCGTGCTCACTCTCTCTCAAAAATAAGTAAATAAGAATTTTTAAAAATTATAAATACAAATTTTTTTAAGTAAACAAAAAAAACCCCCCAGTTTTATTGACTCTACAGAGCACAATCAATAATTTAGTCACGGTTGTTATAAGCCTTTACGCCCCATCACCACACCAAGCACTATGGGAGCAGCTCTTGTTTTTCATAGGTGATATGAACTGAGAGTGATCCACTCACGGCCGCAGATAACAGGCAAATCTGTGATAGGAACTTGGTGCCCAGCCACAGGAAGGGTGGTGATTACCCTTGGCACCTACAGCTGGCTTTAAATATCCCCCTCTTCGTGGCACCTGGGCTCAGACAGAGCTGCCCATCCTGGGGACACAGAACTCCACAGTTCACCGGTTACTTAAATTTTCACCTTTCTCATGATGGTGGTGTGCAGCTGAGTACTGAGGTTCTTCTTTTTTGCCCTTTTAACCCATTTTCTGCCTTTGTTTGACATCATGTAGCAGCCCAATAAATAAATTTAAGGAAGTTAATTCTATTTCAAGCATAATATTAAGTGGCTTGGTTTTCTGAGATCAAAAGAAATCACATAACTGAACTGGAAGGAATTTAAGAACACGAGTAAAATCTTTCAGGTTTTTTTTTTCAACTTGGACAGGGAATATCCAGTTGTGGTCAAAAATTGGAGGGCTTTGACCATGTACTTGTAGGAGGTGCTGAGGTGACACTGACAAATTAAATAAAGCCCCTGCTTCAAGGGGCTTACATTCTAGCAAAGAAAATGGATATTAAAATGTTGCACATTGACTAGCTGCAAGATTGCAAAGTGCTGTGCAAGAGAAACAGGATGCTATGAAAGGTATAATGGGGGTTCTAACAGAGTTTGTGAGAGTCAAGGAATGTTTCCTGAGGTTGTGGTACTTAAGTGAGGATCTGAAGGGAAAGTGGGCAAAATAAGTCCAGAGGGAAGAGAAGAGTATTTGAGGTGGAGGAAATGTGGATCCTCAGGGCTGAACATGCATGAAGGCCTCAAGTCTAGGAAGAGAGTGGCACACGCCCGGACCAGTGGTCAGTTCAGTGCAGCTAGAGAAGCAACATGGAAGTGACACTGAGGGCCAGTGAAGCAGATGTCTAAACACCAGTGCACTGTAGGAGTCTGAGCTTTGCTCTCAGAGCAGGAGAAAGGAATGAGTCGGAATGGTCTAGGTTATGCTGTGATAACAAATGACTCTCCAAATCTTTGTGATTTAACATGGGAACATATATTGTTACGCACACTGTATACATGATCCACGTGTACAAACAGGATGCTGTATGCAGTTATTCAGGATCCCAGGCAGTGCAGGCTTTGCTATCTCCTTAGCCAGCACTGAGGCAGGGGCAAAAAGAAACTGTGGAATCGCATCTGTGGAACTGTCACTGTTCAGTCACACTGACATGTCACTTCCTTTCTTATTTCCTTCCCAGAACAGGTTACCAGGCCCTGCCTAATGACAAGGATCTCCAAAATGTAAAGGAACACATAAAATATTCGATAGTTATTACCGTTTCTGTCAGAAAGTGCATTGAATGGTTTTAAGCAAGAGACAGACAGCACCTGGTGATTTTTTTTAAATGGGTGTTTGGCAAACAAGCCTAATCAGCATTTTGTCATTTTCCATTTATATCAGGTGTACACCTGATTAATAAATCATAAAATGCTATAGATGTTGTGCATCTAGAGTGGACCAAGGAGTTGGAAAAATTCCTCACAAAACCCCCATGGTCAGAGGGCAGTCAAGACTATAGTATGTAATCTGTGTGAGTTACTGTCAGAATTATCTTACCCTATGGGAGCTATCTAGGGGCACATCGCCAGGCTGTCTTTAGTCCCTCGGTGCTCAATATTTTAATCGATAACTTAAATGAGGATGGAGAAACCATCCCATTGAAATGTTCCCAGGTAGCAGCGACACCAACAGATCACGATAAGCTGAGCAAAGACAAATGAAAGCTAATGCAGTTGGTTTCAGCGGGGAAAGCAATAGTAAGGTCCTATTTTAGGGGCAAGAGACCAGCTTACTCTACAAATGTCAGGGCAGGCCCATGTGGCCCAGAAACAGTCTGTGTGAAGTGAGCTGTGGGAGATCTGTTGGTTGACCTTCAGTTCAACATGAGTTAGGAAGACAGCAAAAACTGGGCTATTGATGAGGTTTAAGATCAGGACAGAGGAAGCCCAATTCCCAGCCCCACCCTTCATGCTGGTCAAACCAGAGCTCAGGTGTTTATAGTATAGAAAGGAATTAAAGCTAACCAGCCGTAGGCGTTAGGGTTAGAGGACAGCATGCACGTGTTATAAACCTGGTCATGCCACAGTAAAAATGGAATTAAGTAAATCGAAAGGCAGGTAAGGAGAGTGGTTGGGAAGAAGTGTAAATGTAATTTAAGATAGATTTAAGGCAAATGGAGCAAGGTCAAATGCGCAAGCTAGTGTGGTGAGGGGAAAGGAAAACCACTGAGTGAAATGAGGCTTGGCTGAAGGGACAGACTTGAGAGGGATGTAGTGATTACCTTTAATCACCAAAGGGCTTTCAGGTGGGAGATGGATGGGATCTATTTGACCTTACCGGATAGAACCAGGGTTAGTACTACAAATTGCAGGCAGGTGGATTTGGGCTTAATATCTTAACCAAAGAAGCCAAAGCTGCCTCAGGAGAGAAGGAATTCTCATCAGCGCTGGAGGGGTTGGAGGCGAGAACAGGTAGGGTACGTCATAATAACTGCTAACATGGAGGGGCACCTGGGTGGCTCAGTCAGTTGAGCATCTGACTTCAGTTAGGTCATGATCACATGGCTGGGCTCGTGTGTTTGAGCCCCACTTTGGGTTCTGTGCTGTGACAGCTCAGAGCCTTGAGCCTGCTTCTGAATCCGTGTCTCCCTGTCTCTCTACCCCTCCCCCACGAGTCCTCCCGCCTCTTTGTCCCTCTCTCTCTCTGTATGTATAAGCAAATAAACATTAAAATATCATAAAAAATAATAACTGCTAACATCTATATAAATGCTTACAAGGTTTGCCTGAGTGCTAACTCACATTGTGCCCGGCAGTGTTACCCCTGTGAGATAGGCACTGTCATTCTATCCATTTAACTGATGGGAAAATGGAGGCTCAGGGAGAAAGCCTCTGTGACTTGGAGGAGGTTCGTGGAGTCAGTATCCAGCAGTTTGATTGTAGAGACCACTCTACTCTTCAGGGTGGATGTTTCCTTTTTGGGCAGGAACTCTCTAGAGGAAATTCAAGAATGAGTGGCATAGGAAATCAAAAGGTCAAGGGATATTCAGCTTGGAGATTCCAGATAAATGGGTCAAAGTCTGGCATTTGGAAATGTGGGGAAAGCTGATTAATTTGAGCCAATAAAATATACTAATTTAACAATTATTCTACAGTATCTTGTTTGACAAAATTAAATGCCCCAAGGGAGTTTGTCCATAGCCTGTTAAATTGTATTTCCCTCCCAATTAGAGTTTTTGATTAAAACAGAATGTTCTCACTGTGGACACCCAATCTATTCCTTTCCTTTTTTTCATTCTCAGGGGCTTCCTGGCTGTCCCTCAAAACTGCAAGCTCACTTCTGCCCTGGACTTTTTGCACTGGTTTTTCTATTTGCCTTTAATATTTTCCAGAAGTGATTCCTGTAGCTGGGTGATTACCCTTTTCAAATGTTGGCTTAAATGTTATCTTCTCAGCATGTCCTACATGTTATCTAAATTTATATACCTTCTCCTTCCCCCCGCCCTTCTCCATCCATAGCCCTTACTTCTTAGGTACCATGTTCTTCACTTACTTAGTGTTTTCATTGGTTATTGTCTGTCTCTGCTGCTGGAACATACATTTTCAAGGGGTAAAGACTTCTGTGTTTCTTCATGATGTATTACAGGGCGTTGAAAGAGCTTGGCACATTGTAGCTACACAAGAAAAATTTGTGGAATGAATACAGAATTTGCTCATAAATTTGCACTTGAGGCCTGCTAGAGGTGTTGAGAAGTGACTGTTAGCCATCCACTATCCATTCATTTTTCTTTTTTCTTTTTTTAAATGTTTATTTTTGAGAGAGAGAGAGAGAGAGAGAGAGACAGAGCATGAGTAGGGGAGGGGCAGAAAGAAAGGGAGGTACAGAATCTGAAGCAGGCTCCAGGCTCTGAGCAGTCAGCACAGAACCCAATGCGGGGCTCAAACCCACAAACTGTGAGATCATGACCCGAGCTGAAGTCGAAAGCTTAACTGACTGAGCCAGCCAGGCACTCCTCACTATCAATTAAACTCTGGCAGATCCTCTTGGTCAGTTACAGAAAGATAACTCTGGCTGCCATTGATTACGTTCATTCCTGGTCCTGCCCTTTAGCTGGGGATCAGGAAAACTTTACATAAGGTTAAAAGGGAGATATTTTAGGCTAAACAGGCCATGCAGTCTCTGTTGCAGCTCCTCAGCTCTGATCTTGTAATGTGAAAACAGCTACAGACAATATGTAAGTAAAAAAGAAATGAGTGTGTTCCAAAAAATTTTTATTTACAGTCTTTGGGCTAGATATGGCCCATTGGCTCTATTTGTACAACAACAGTGTCAGAAGTTAAAAGCTAAATTGACTGAAATGTTAATATCACTTCAAACTGAGTCAACACATTTTTATTTGCAGGCCTACTATGTGCCAAGACTATTCTTTGGGCTCAGAAATAGGCCAGGAACAAAACAGACTATGCTCATGATAGAATTTGGAATCTAGCAGTGGGAGAGAAAGCAAGTACATTGTTGATCACAAAGGTGAAATTCTGTGTCAGATGGTGTGTTGTAGAAATACAACCACAAACAATTTGTAATGGTAAGGGGATGCATGCTGTGAATAAACCATGTTAGAGTAAGAGGACAGAGGGACAGGAGGGAATGTGCTCTTATTAAATAGGATGAGAGAGGATCAGTCTGATAATGTGATACTTAGACACGGAGGTATAAAAGAAGTAAGGGAGTGAGCCATGGAAATAGTAGAAAAGTTCTACATGCAGAAAAAGAAGTATGAGACTGAAGCATTCTGGGAATGTTCAAGGTGGACCAAGATTCCAAATAAGATCATAGCCCCACATTCCTTCCTTCCCAAGCCATACATTTCCCATCTCCCTCCTACATACTATGGAAGGTAGAATCAAGTTACCGATGTACACCTTCTTTCTCAGACAAAGAGACCTTTGCTCTCAGTCTTTTATATATTATCATAGCAAATGATGTCTCCGAAGGGTATAAAGGTGTTGAAGGATCTCCTTCTCAGAATATTTTAATAAGAGTTATAAACCAAAAGAAGAACTATCTAATGGTGGAGAAGTTGAAATCAGCAATGATGGTAAACTAGAATTAATAAAAAAAATTACTCACAGGTTCATCCTATCTATATGCCATTTTGGTTGGTGTAAAGAACTCAGGCGTGTACTTAAATTCTGTCTCTGGTTCTGTTAAGTCCTGGATGGCCACTGTCTCCATCAGTATAGCTCTACCTCGTTTAAGCACCCACGCCTTAATCAAGGCTGTTTTGCTGCTGAATACAGACTGAGATTTAGAATCCTACTTAACACAATATTTCAGATGATAAGGCCCAATTAATGAGAGTTAGCCCCAGAGATAAGCACATTTGACATCTTCAGACCAGAGGAGCAAAGGAGCTTTTGCAAATGTGTTGCAGGAGAACTTAGGTTCTTTGTAACATTTGCTGATGTAGGCATCCTAGCACCAATGTTAATAGCACGAAACGACTATAATTTTATCTCTCACATCTTGAACCCATCTTTAGTAAACTGGGGGTGGGGTAAGGTGAGATAATTAAAATGTTCCCCCCAGAGTGGGGGGAAAATTGAATATATGGTCCAAAAAATGGCAACCATTAAAGAAAGAGTAGGTGAGTGAACAGGAATAAAACAGCACCTGTTTTTGAAATGATTGATACACAAATAAAATTCAGCACCTGACATTTTCTTTGTTGTCTTTTCAACAGTGTCCTATTAGCAGCCTGTATTACTTTCTTCTCAGTGTGACTCCTCAGCCCCAACGGTCCCTTTTGACCAGCCACAGAGAACTCACAGTGGAAAGCAGGCTGTCTGAGACACTGTTTACTGGGCTGTTATGCTCACTCGGACAGTTAATAGATCAGGTTTAAGGGCTGTCTGTAACGTTGGTGCCCTTTTGAAGTAATCAAAACAAGGGGAAAAACACAACCCTCTGTTTTACCTTAACAAGGTCAAAAGTTGTCTTTCACCAGATTTTTTAATGATGAAAGTTTCCACGGTTTTGAATTTAGTGTGCTGTTGAATCAACAAAGCGGTTCTTGAGAATGAACTCATCCATTCCTGGAATCTTAAATATTTGTTACTCTTCTGCAGTATTACAAGGTGTAATCTCTGTCAAAAAGAAAACTGTATTCCCTCCATGGTACTAACAAAACACAGTTTAGAATGTGTGGCAAATAATGTTATACTTTCACTCAGGTCACCATATGGTCCCTTGACCATCCACTGCAGTTGGCCCCATGGGGTCCTTTATCTCTGTCCCTTCCCCCATCCCGTCCCACTTCATGGTGTTTACATGAGTCTATCAGCCAGAAGCTTATGTCTTTCGGTGTTTTGTAGTAAAGCAGCTACATAGAATAGTAATGAACTTTACAAATAATGACTGTATTCTTTAGCATAACTTTAGTTTGTTTCCTGGCTAAAAGATTGCTCAATTTTTTTTTTTCCTATTTTACCAAAGAATCCCTCAGATCAGGAAGGAAAGAAAAGGTGAAGAGATTAAAAAAAAAAAAAAAAAAAGGAAGAATCCAAGCCCTACAACACAGGAGCATTGCTATGGAAGACTTGTGCCTGGAGGTAGAGCAGATCACTCTTGATTGGGGCCAAAAACAATTTTTATTACCCAAGATAATACCACATTCCCAGCACCAAGCCCCCAAGTCCAGGAGGGTAACAAGGCTCAAGGATGAATTCTTCTCTTCTTATGATGCTTCTTATATGTCCAGAGTAACATACTTTTTTTTCAGAATTTGACACAAATTAGGAAACATTTATCTAGAAAGTTAGACAGTTTTCTAGATTGATGTACTTGCTTAGGTTTTTCAAAGAGCTCAACAGATTTGATTTATGCTGAATATCTGAGACCTCCTTCTGTGTTATAAGTCCTCATGTAAATCACCAAAAAGATAAAAATTCCTAAACTCAAACCCTGACTCTTACTTCATGAGTAGTCTTGGCCACAACTTAACTGTCTGGACCCATGTTCTCCTCCAGTAAAATGGGACAGCAACATCCTTTCATTCTCTCAATGTTAAGAGTAGTGTTTAACCTGTCACAACATAAGTGCTCAGTAAATAGTCACTCATTATATTATTTCCAAGAAATCAGACTTGATTACTTTTTTTCCTATTATGTATAAAATCCAATCCTTTATTTTCATATTTATGAATTTTAGTTAACACAGTCAGAGCACTTGTCAGGAGCAGGAAGACTAATTTTGCAACTCTGGGTTCTAAAGCACCTTACTGATATTAATAAATGGAGCTCCGAGCTTCTGCATGGTTTTGATCTCTTAGAATCTTTGGGGTTATGATATGATCACTGACTCTTTTATAGATAAGCTGATGATGGAAGCACAAAGGCCTATCCCATGAATACAGAAAGAATGAATTTGTTTCACAAGGGTGGTGCTAGCACTCTGACCCTTGACCCCATGACCTGGGGGTGGGAGGAGTCCCATTACTTTCCACAGTTTCAGTTTGCTCAGCTAATTAAATTGGATATCATTGCGAGGATCATGATAAAATATTACATGTACATTTACGAATGTTGTTACTATGGTTCCTCTATCCCCTTACCTACCAGTGTTTTGGTTTCCCTGAGGAGTTGAGACTACGGTAATAGTTTTAACCTCATTACATCTTCCAGCATGATTCTTCTCAACTCAGATAGGACCATATCCTTCCCTTGCAGAGAGTCCTTGAATGGATCTCTTTATGAAAAGTTTCAATCCCCCAAAAATGATTTCCAGGATTCACCATGACCCAGACCCCACCACCTGTCCCGGCTCCCCCAATGCTGCTCCCCACACACTCTGCCTCCCACACTGGGACCATGCGAGTCACGGGCTTTTCCTCAGCATGCCTGGCCTTTTTTTTTTTTTTTTTTTTTTTACTCTGTGTATTTTAAATAATTCAAAAGCATACAAAGAAATGATTTTGCCTATTTTAAAGTGATAGGAAATAATTATGATAAGATATTATGTTATTCTTAGGTAAAGATAGCATTTTGGCAAAAACTTTACAATTCAGCACCTTGGCCCAAATCCTTGAATAGTAGAACAATTAGATCCTAGAAAAATGAATATATCTCCCTCTCTCTGGAAGCTCCTGGGAAGAATCTGTTCTTTGGTTCTCTCAGGTTGTTGGCAGTCCGCTCCTTGGGGTTATAGGACTGAGATCCCTGTTTCTTTGCTAGCTGTCACCTGAGCACTGTTTCCAGCTTCTAGAAGCTATTCTCTTGCCATCACTGGTGACCACCTTCTTCTGTCCTCAAAGTTCACAAGGGCATTCCAGAGTGCCTGTCATGTTTCAAATCTCTCTAGCTTCTTTTTCCGACAACTCCATCGGGAATAATCTGTCAGCCTTACTGTTTCACGTTCAAGGATCATTGTGATTATTTGGGCCTGCCAGTGTAATCTAGGATCATCTCTCTATTTTAAGGTCAAGTGATGAGCAATTTTAATTCTATCTGCAACCTTGCTTCTCTTTTGCCAAATAAACTAACCTATTCACAAGTTTTGGACATTAGGACATGGATATCTTTGGGGGAGGAGACATTATTCTGTTTACAACCATTCTCAATTACTTTTTTTGGATCAAAGAACCGTTTCAAGATACACATTAGCCCAAAACAACCTCAATTGATGTCAGTTGGAAAAAGCTCACAGAGGTCACAAGACAGACTCATTAACAAGGTAGAGAAGACATAGACAATTAACACAGGTTTAATCATTGTTCTGGCAGGTATGCCCTCATAAGGGCAAGTGTTGGATACTTCTTGTAAACAATCTTTTTTAGATTGCTTAAAACGCCATCCAGTAATTGGAGAGCATGACTTTATACCTAGAGTATGAACAAGAAACCAATTCTTCTCAGATTATGCAAATGAAAACCTGTGGCTTGGGATAAAATCTGCAGAGATAGTCTCATACATATTTTGAAGTCTTGAACAACTTACAGAGAAACAGGTGGTCCGAAAACTGCCTTAGATGACTCAAAAAGTAACTCTGGTGATGACAAGGATACTCGTGTTGAGGGTCACTAGGAAGAGATTGAATAAACTCATTTTATAAAATGTGAGGTTATAAAAGCAATAATTTAGAATTAACATATGATATTCTAGAATTGATTTAAATATGTATAAGGTAGTCATTTAAAAGTTAAAAATAGAAAGATATCTCAGAACTTTAAAAACTACCTGTTGGAAAAAGCAAGTTGACTTTATGCTGAGGATTGCCTTATATCTGGTAGCTAGCTGTAATAGATTTCTAGATTACCTTTCTTGTTTACCTTTAGCCTAAAAAAAGATGATAGCAAAAGAAATACAGCTTATTTTCTTCAGATTGAAAAATTGGCAGTGTTGAATTAGTCTTGTGACTCTGGAGAGGAAGTCTTAAGTCACTTTTCACACAGGATACAATACTGTCAGAAAAATAACACCAGCAGGATGATCAGAACCAGATTTTCTTGTCCTTTTACCTTCTGTTTCCTAAAAGTTCTATAGTTTTTGATAACCAAAGAAACAGAAGATAGACTGGCTATTAGCATCTATAGAATTCTGCTCATGAGACTTGAAGCCAGTCTGTCATTTTTGTAATCTCTTTCCCAAGCCAAAATTCAGAGGAAAAAAGTGCCTTATAAAAATCAGTTGATACTTTATTATCAAATTACTTCTCAGGGTATAACTATGTGTGATTAATGAAGAAAAAAAGGTGGTACGATGGAGAAATCAAAAAGGACTTCCTCAAATAAGAAGAGTCCATTGCCGAACTGCAATATAGTACATTTTTGTTTTATTGTACACTGCATTTTGTAAGGCTCAGAGCTCCATTGTTTAAATAAAGAAAAACAAGTCTGAATAATAAAGAAAAATAAGGGATGAGAAAAAGCACTTGAACTCTGGAGAAATGAGAACTCAAGAGAATGTTGGAAGCTGCATGCAAGGGTAGTGGTGTCTGTATGTAAAGGCAACAACACATTCATGATATCTTGAATGTGATGAAATTTCCTCAGAAAAATATAAATGAAGCTAAAGTCTGCATGCCCTTGGGCATGAAGCGGACAGAGTATGTGAGATGAGGGGACAATGAGCTTCATGAATTTTATAGAAAATAAAGTAGTCATAAACTTAAAACTCTCGCCCCGTATCATAATTCCTCCTGGCTGTTCTGTTAAAAAAATATATACGACCTCACTTGACTCTGTATAGCTTGTTAGTACCTTAGTTGAAACTCTGGTATTTCAAGAGAGAGAAGGCACACAGGTATTTTGTCAGAACCACGAGGTTTGAGACCCTTCTTCACAAATCCCAGTACTTAAACAACTTAACATCAAGCACCCCTATTAAAAAAAAATTGGTCTTCATCTTCTCCAGGGAAGAGAATTTAGATGTCAGTTACCATATTGTTTCTTTCCCTTTGGAAACGACAAGGCAGCTAGAAGATTAATAATTGACGTGGGTGGTGATCTTTTACTATGCCTGATGCAAAAAATAATAAATAAATAAGTGTACCAATTCGAAAATGAAGCTGTTGCAAGCTAATCTCTGTGGAATAACTAAAATGCAATGGGAAATCTCAGAAGCAGCAAATTAAATTCACGATAATCAGTCCTGCGGCCTATCCTCAGTGGATTCTCTACTCTAACTCTGCCTAATTGCATTCTTTGTAGGACATATTATTTTTGTTTTCCCACTAGGGCTTTGTTTTTAATTTTTAAGTTTTGGGAGTGTAAAATATAATTACTATCTCTTTATGTTATAAAATGTCATGATTTTGAAAAGGGAAATTTCATCGAGTATGTAATGTCAATCATCTCTCTTGATGAGGGTGTATGTCATTCATTTTGTTTGAAACAGGCTGGGGGAAAATATGCTTTATTCTGAAAACAGTTGGTTTTTAAGCCTTATTTTGACCTAATCTGCATGAGAGTGTAATTAAAGGATGTTGATACATTTGGGAGAGCTGTGCCCTGTCCAAAGGCAATGTTTGAATTATATCCTTAAAAATATGCAAACAAGATTATATAGGAACCACTCCTCTGCCTTCCCACATATGCTCACAGACTGTCGCACATATTCACACTTGCATACTTGTAGGCAATTTGAAACTTCAGGAATGGGCATGGTCTCTACTTACTCCTTTTAACCCCATCTGATAGAATAACTTAACACTCCTAGAAAGCTTCCTTCAACCTCAGAGTCTTATAGTTCTGTGTATTTGACATGAGCAGCCTGGCAGCTCAGATGACCTCATCCAAAATACGACTCAGAAATTAGAAACCAGAAATGACCTAAAGGAATATACTCTCCCAGATTCAGAATTAAAAAAACTATCAGTTTTCCCATATATAAGACTAACTGGAAACTTTTGTATGACAACTCCAAACTGACAGTGTAGCTATAGCAGAGCACAAGGAAAGAAAAATAATACGGAGTCATGTAATGTTAAGCCCTAAATTGAGGATCTGCTTACATGGATTTTCACATGCCCCTCCATACTGTGTTATGAATTTAGACTTCCCTTTGTCCTCACCCCAGTCCCCCTTGGTAACCTGCATCCATCTGTGTTTAGTTCTGGAGATTCTTCTTCTTAGCTTTGTGTAGACACTGCATTCGAGCCAACTGAACAAACAAAGGTAAGATAAGTTGTTAATGGAAAGGCTTTATGTTTTTCTTCTCTAATAGTATTTGCATTTTAGAAGGAAACTCCTTAACAGAAATGGATGACTTCCTAATACAAATCAGTCTATCAGCGGTAGGTTACATCACTACTCAGCAACTTTTCACTGCCGCCTCCACCATCTTTGTGGGTAGAGTGACCTTTTTAACCTTTGACTTTGAGCTTGTCCCCTTGACATGTTTTAGCCAATGGAACATTAGCAGACAGTATAGGGCGGAAGCTTGAACCGGGCTTGCGTGATTGACCTTGCCCTCTTGAGTTCTTGCCTTTTGAAATGAGAAGAACAGGGCACTGGTCTGAGGAGGGTAAGAGATGCATAAGAGCGAACCTGGACTCAGCCTGCAGCTTGAGGCTATGTCCAGCTCAGATCTGTCTAATCCCAGCTGACCTGCAGAGAGATGAATGGTAAATAATTACTGTATGCCACTGGGTTTTGGGGTTGTTTTGCTACATTTTTTGTGGCACTAGCTCACTACTATGAATTGAAGTTTCTTCTACAAGAAATTATCTCTGAGTAAGCTTTTTTTATTTTTAAGAGAGATGGATAAGATGTGGCCCCTCAAATCAAGGATACACCTGAAGAATCAGGCTTCTGAAGCAATAGAGATCAAGTAGCAATACAGATCTACAATAGTAGATCCTCAAGGATGTAGATAGTCTGAAGTAATCCTGAGTCTCTAAAAAGCACTAAAATGGGGATGAATACAGGTCACTTGATTTCATTGTCTGGATCATTTTCAAGATTTAGAGAGATGGAGTTTAACCCAATCCAGTCACAAAGACACTCTTCAACTCCTGTGCCACTGGAAGGTGGGACACTGTATTGATAACCTGCAGGGAAGCTCTAGGTTTCCAAACAGAAGTCAAGCTGCTGCTTCCAGAAGAGGCCATGGAAATTGAGCACACAGAGATAACAACTACAGGGACCCCACAATGTTTTGATGAAGAAATGTCTTTCAAATATTTATATCATACATGCAACTAATTGTTCTGGCTGTTGGTCAGAGTTCTTGCAACATGAATTAATCAGGATAATACAAGAGGGAATTATGTAAGGTGTCAAAAAATAAGAAAAAATATTAACAAATATTCTGCTATCTTTGAAGTTTTGGGAACATTAAAGTAGGTTTAATGAAGTCAAGTTTTAAGTATGACTCATTAATTAGTTCTCTGGTCTTGAATAACACCAATGCCCATACTTAGAGGTAATATTTGTACCTCTTAGGTCAAGTGAAGCCGTTAACCCTACCACTGCCTAAAATATCTGCACACTTAGTATAGTATGTGCTAAATATTGAACAAAAGCTTTCAGTATTATGTCACTGTTTGAGGCAGTGTATTAATAGCTCCATTTTACAGACGGGGATGCTGAAATGAAGAAAAGCTAAGTAACTTTCTAACAATCAGACTCCTACTAAATGCTGATCCTGAATTCAAACACCAAATCCACCTTGACCCTGAACCTGAGGTTCTAACCTCAATTATTGCATCCCAGTGAGGTAATAACTCTGAATGTGCTTGGGAAATTATGAAGTACTATCCAAAAATAAGAGATTATTATTTTATAAGAACTAGATTAGGTGTTTACCTAATAGTAATTGACCTATCTTAATTCTGATCCTGTTCAATGGAAAATAGACACAAAAACGCACCTATTTATTTGGCATGAGCATCTTACTTCAAGTTCTAGTTACTCAAGAAGAAAGAGAATGGAGGAAGAGATTCCACATGAAATAAGACGAGATGCAGAGAGGCAGTTGGTGAAACGACATGCGTTTCAAATAAGCAAGAACCAACCAAAGATTGTAGTAGCTAAAAGTGATTGAATCAAAATTATATTAAAGAGTTCCATAATATAAAACATGTCTGTGTACAGTGATATCTTGGGCTCAGCATTAATTAAAATATGTTAAAATAGCAAGTCTTGTCTAGTTGAAAAATGAAGTACAGAAATTATGTCATTGGTTACAAGCCCTGATATTTCTTCACTCCACATCCATCTGAGATGTATTTTTAAAGGTCTGAAAGACAAAAGTAATCGATTTGTTTATAAGATCACAAAAATGCCCTGTTCACCGCATGATTACTTGTAATATGTCCCTATTTACAAGAGGATGGGATGATTTCTGGTTTCAACTAACCCTAGTTGAACTGAGCCAATGAACTGAGCCAAACACAGTCCTGGGATAAGGCTTGTTTAGTGGGAAGAGCCTGGAAAAGTTACCAGTGTCATGATAATAGGTAAGGATTAGAACGTGTGAAACAGTAACATAAAGCTATTGCACATGAAAAAGTGTCCTTCGGTATAGTATAAATATCTCTACTTCTTAATAATTGACCATTCTTATTAGGATTTACTCTGTATATTGCCATATTAGGCTCTGAGAAATCTTGTAATTGTACTTGTTTAACTATAGGATCCTTTGGGTAAGTAGATAAAATCACACACAACCATGATCCCAAAACAGGTTTCATGGGAAAGTTATATTAGTAAATAATAATTACATGGAAATAAATGAAGGAAACAAATCCTTTCCAATTGAGAAAATAAAGCAAAGACCAATTTAACAAAGTATTTCAAATGTCCAAAAGGGTTATAATGTAGAATATGCTGATTTTGTCTGAGAAGAGAACCAGTGCATTTAAGTTTGAACTCCACCAACATTAAAATTATTATGAAGAGAAAACAAAAGAGTGGAGTGTTGAAATGGTTAACATTAAACATGATGCTGTTTCTGGAAACTATACAAGAAAAACTCAGATGATTCCATCTAGTCCAGTAATTGCTTAGTTATCTCCTACTTGATGTTCTTTGTATTTTGATACAAAAGTAGTCTTCAAAATAAGCGTTTTATGAAGCAAAGATAAAGTTTAAAAGTATTCACTTTTGTTCATAATCTAGGCTGCATCATTATCGAATGTTTTAAACATGACTTTTGTGGAAATAAATGAAGGCCACTCCAACAAGAACAAGCAAGCCTCTTTATTTTATCAGAGTTTGGTGTAGGAAAAGAGCCAGCCCCCATTCTCTTGTGTTTGACAGAGACTCAGAGGCGGGGAAAGCTTCTGGTCTGCCCTGGTTGGGGGCTGTTGGGATAGAGAAGCTTTAGGTGGGCTGCAAGAAAGGTTCTGGCTGCCATAAATGGAAGCCAGGAGACTTGTCAATTTCTTGCAGAAATTCAGAAATGTTGGTGACTTGAACAGGATGGGAGCAGTAGAGGTGGTGAGTTGTAACTGTATCTGGGTATGCTTTGAACATAGAGCCAACAGAATATCCTGGTACACTGGATGGAGGCTTTAATAGAAAAAGTAGAGCCACGGATGGCTGTAACACTTTTGTTCTGAGAAACAAGAAGTTTAGAGCTGAAATCAGTGGAAATTGGAAAGACTGTGGGTAGCTCAGAATTATTGAGGGTGGAGGTAAAGTGTTCCTAGTGGACATGTTCAGTTTATGAGGTCCAACATCCGAGTGTGGAGGTCTGGGAAGTGCCAGAGTTCATAGTTACATGAATTAGCTGGAGCTACCTGAGCAAAATGCTACAGACGGGGTAGCTTAAACAACAGATAGTATTTCTCACAGTTCTAGAGGTGGAAAGTTCAAAATCAAAGCATCCACTTGTTTGCCTTCACTTAAGGCCTCTCGTTTGCCTGCAGAAACCGACTTTATGCTGTGTCCTCCCATGCTCTTTCCTCTGTGCACCTGTGTCCATAGTGTCTTTTCCTAGCTTGACATCACCTGTCAGATTGGATTAGGGTCCACTCTCATGACCTCATTTTCACATAGCTGCCTCTCTAAAGGTCCTATCTCCAAATACAATCACATTCTGAGGGACTAGGGGATTAGGACTTCAGGATAAGAATTTTGGCAGGGACGTAATTGAGTTCATAATAAGACTTGAATCTGGGTTTTCTGATCCCACGTTCCTTACTCTTTCCACCGATGCACAGAAAACAGCAAAGCTTATTAGCTCCCAATGTGACTTGCTCATTGAGGTCTTTCCTGACTACCTTGTTTAAAACTGCAACCTCCCCCTGACCCCACTAACTTCAGGCACTTGTCATTTCCTTTTCTTGCGTAATTGTTCCTCATAGCTGTCACTTTTTAAAACCATGTATATTTTTATTTGGTTTTGCATATTGTCTCACTGCCTCCGTCAATAGGTAATCCATGCGAACAGGAGTCTTCTGTTTTATTTACTGTAATACCTCTGGCACATAAAGCCTCACATATCAGTTATTCAATAAACATTTTTGACTAAATATGGATATATACGTGTGGAAGTGAATCATCTGAATAAAACACCTTAGCCCACTTAAGTGCTGGGACTACACTGAGCAAATCGGCGTGTAGGTATGCACGTTCCGTAATCAGGGCCTCCATCTGCCTCACTATGTAAATAATCACAAGAAACAGGCCATGGCTGACATCCCAGCAACATGGCACTTTTGTTGCATTGCCATTTTTCCCACATGGAACCTGGGCTTTCCAAACTGGAGCCTTCCAACACAGAATTTATACTTGTTGTATCTCTCCAGGGTAGCTATCAAACATGTGATGTCATCAAAGCAGACACCATCAAGAAACAGTTGGTGAGCTAGCAGGAGCTGATCAAATCCTGGAATTCTGCCGCAGGGGCTGACTGCAAAACATGCCTTGAGAATGACACAACCTCTTGTCGCGTGTGGGAGTGTGCACATTTATAGATCTAGTTCTCTAATCGGATTGTCTTATGCTGAGAAGAAGAGTTTTAAAAAAATGGAAATGGCTTCTTCTATCTTCTGGCAATCCATCTTGTAGTGTGGGCTGGAAAATAGGAAGAGAGAAGAGCGATGAAGTAAATGTAACAAGGAAGAAGGAGTGAAGGCCATGTTAAAGCACTTCCTTTTTAGCTGGGCACCAGGAAGCAGAATTACCACTTCCTCGTTCTGTTCTGTGTTAGGTTCTTAAGGCTGCTATCTCAATGGACTACAAACTGAATGGGTTAAAACAACAGAGATGTGTTGTTTCATGGTACTGGGGGCTGAAAATCTAACATCCAGGTATCAAGGTGTTGGCAGGACCATCTTCCCTCTGCAGAGGAATCTTTTCTTGACCAGCTTCTGGGAGTGTGCTGACAGGTTTTTCATCCCTTGACTTGGGCTTAGCTCTGCATCCCTTTAATCTCTGCCCTTGTCATCACAAGGCATTCTCCTAGGTGTCCTTGTCTTCACATGGCTGTCTTCTTATAAAGCCAACAGTGTTATTAGGAGCACCCCACTTCAGCATGACGTCATCTTAACTAATCACACCTGTGATAACCCTAATTCCAAACAGAGCCACATTTCAGGTATCAGAGGTCACAGTTTTAATAGATCTCTTTGAGGGAGGATCACAGTTCATCCCAGAACTTCTTCATAGCATATAGATGGTGAAGAGGACCTTAGAAATCATTAACTCATCACATGATATTTTAAGTTTATATAGACATGGAATCAATCTTTAAAAAAAAAAAAACAAAACAAATATTGGGTGCCTGGGTGGCTCAGTTGGTTAAGCATCTGACTCGGGCCTAGGTCATGATCCAGTTCCTGAGTTCAAGCCCCCCGTCTGGCTTTGTGCTGACAGCTCAGAGTCTGGGGCCTGCTTCAGATTCTGTCTGTCTGTCTATCTCTCTCCCTCCTCCCTCTCTCTCTCTGTCTGCACTTCCTCTGCTCATGCTGTGTCTCTCTCTCTTAAAATACACATTAAAAACTTTAAAAAAAATCTTAAATGAATCCTCGATGAAAACAGATAAAATGTGGAGCTTCTGAAAGTATATGAGTCTGTCAGTATTACTATCAGGAATAGGAGTTTATTTAAATTTTATTTAAATTCAAGTTAGTTAACATATAGTATAAAAATGTTTCAGGAGTAGAATTTAGTGATTTATCACTTATATGCAACACCCAGTGCTCATCCCAACAAGTGCCCTCCTTAGTACTTATCACCCACTTACCACCCACTTCCCCTCCAGCAACCCTCAGTTTGTTCTGAGTTTAACAGCCTCCTATGATTGCTGCAGGGGTGTCTTGAAGGTGGTCCCACAAAGCGACCTTTCTTTTCTATTCTGGGCAACCCCTGAGGCCCTTCCACAGGACATTTTTTATCAGCCCAGTTCTCTTGCTCAGCAGATGAGGGAACTGAAATTCTGAAAGGTAATACAATTTACTCTAATTCCCTCAGGAGTTAATGGACACGATGGCTAATTCCTCTCTCACACATCACCCTTGAGCTCTGAGCCAGCAGGAACGAGGAATGTGTGCAGGTGTGAATACCCAGTGTGCAGAAACACAGCTTTCCTTATTTTTGTACAACTCAACTCAGCTCACTCTTCCAGGAAGCAGTGAATGAATTCCAATCATTCAAGGGTCATTTCAATCAATTTTTCACTCTGAGTTGAGCCTGTATGCCAGAGAGGAAGAGGACACACTGCCAAGGTACAAAGTAAAGATAGTGTCTCCTGTCCATGCTGGTACGTGCTGAAGTGTCTGCATTTCTGTAAAGTCTTTTCCATCCTCACCCTGGAGCCTTCTGCGTTGGCTTCCTCTCAGCTATTTCCATGAACACCCAGAGATGAGAAAAACATTTGGCTTCTCCCGGAAGCCATATGAAACCCAGAGGAAATTTCTTATGATGCCTCAGGCTCACCTGCCGGGATATGTCCTGTAACCATCTCTGCATTAAAGCTCCCAAACAGTGCTGAGGCTGAAGATGCCCATGTGATGGGTCATTTCCCCAGGATGGACAAGGGAAGGAAGCACAGTTCTTGTAAGTTCTCCTCCTCCTCCAAGTTATCCTGAGGTTTCCAGGGTACCCTACTGAGGAGTTAAATCTAGGGTGGCTTCTCAAGATCACAGAGATGAAAGCTGTCTGGCTTCTGGCCTGGAGGTGGAAGATGGTGCCTCTTAATTATTCTCCCACATCTATTGTTTATGTTGTCAGGTCTGCAGGGCTTTCGAAGCTCAAAAATTCAATTCTTTCCTTGACTGTTTTACTGTTTGTCAAGACCATGAGCAAACTGTAATCTTGTTGCATGGAGGATGGCCAAAGGATAAAAAGGAGTTACCAGGAATGAAAAACACATTGGTCGGTATACTAAAACATGACCCCATGACATGCATATCACATTGGTAACTAACATCTGTAAACCATAAAATAACTTCCAAATTACGTCTTGTTTGGAACGCCATTTAAATTGAGTGGAATCCTTTAGAAAGGAGACCACCATGTCTTTCATCCAAATTAAGTGAGATCAGGAATATAAATCGTACTGCAAAGTTCCTGGAATAGAATATTTGAGAAATGTTGGTACTATTAATAAAATTATTGTAATTATCCCACATGCTCAGCATTGGTGACTGTGTTATTTGTAATTCTCATGGACAACCCTATACGAGCCCATCTTTGAACTTCTTCTTCTCCATATGAAAGGTGACATCCCCTTGATTCTAAAGTCTTTTGAAGTCTTTCTGTTTTATCTTTGTCAAGGGAAAAGCCTCCAAGATAACTGAAAATCATAGATTGGACCCATAGAGAATGCTCAAATTACCACTGGCCAAAAAAAAAAAAAAAAAAAAAAAAAATGGAGGGAGAGAAGTTGAAGTTGAATTGAACTGGGACTGTTAAAACACTTGAAAGAAAATTGCATTAACGAGCTAAAATCAACTCACAGTATGTTCCTTGGAGAAAACCTTGAGACAGCGAAAGCAGGGAACATTCTCCTCTTCAAACACATGGTAAAGTGACAACATCTTTGATTTATTTTATCCTTTAATTTCCCTTCCATGTCTTGGCCCCAAGCCACAGATGCTTCAAGCCTCTTGGTTGGATAATCAGAATTTTTCCTTCTTTGCCCATTATTTTTCCCATTGGCAGCATTCCCGCAATAACGGCATGATGAAAATGTGCTTTCTCCCGTCCCCCTCACTGCCTCACAAAACTTTCCAAAGAGGTTAGGGCTAGGGCAGGTTTTGTCAAAGGAGAGATCTAGAGGAAAAGTTGAGGTGGGTTTTGGAAATCAGAGATGGGTGGTTTTCTCCCTAATTGTGTATGCATGCTCACAGTATCTGGGAGATACTCACAGTATCTTCAAAGTTGGGTCTCTTCAAAGATTTCACAGTGCTGGAGGGCATTCACCAAGACTCCCGATTCCTGCTGGGATCTCTCTTCCAACAGGTCACAGAGCTGGGAAGCTTATTTCCTTTTAAGATGCCACCCCAGAGAGAGGTTATTATCACATTAGACTGGTTCCCACTGCTAAGGGGGAGCGGTGTTTAGGAACCCCAACTTAAAAAAGACATTTCTCTTTTGCATGCTTTTTGGGAAGGGTGCCATTTATTTTTTCCTCCTGGTGGGCCCTCACTCTACCAATTTATCCCAGGAATGAATTCCACATTTCTCAGTTGAGATCAACCTGTTTAAATGTCTGCTCTGACTTGGAATAATTAACTGGATCCATATTGCTAGAAACACTAAGAACGCAAGGATAATGTAGTTTCTTTACAGTGCTATGCTTGAATTGTGTCTTTATCCATCCCATTGATTTATATTCCTGGTGACCCTAAAAGCCTTCCTTCCAATAATCCCCAAGTGTTCAATCATTCACTGGAATATGCAGCAAGTAATGTTAGACATCATTTACATGGATGGAACTGTTCTAGGCCTTGCAAACACCACTAATGTAAGGAAGACTGAGTTAACATGCTGTACAGAAAAATCAAAATTACCATTCCTAAGCCCTGGTTTTCTTGAGCTAGGTCCTTGTGCAATAACTCACTGTTTACTCCTATCTCCTATACTTAATGATGCCCTTGTATGAATTGTGTATTAACTTTTTCCAAGTTAGGATCTGCTTTCTCATCAATGCTTCACATGGTACTAGTGTTTATCAAAACAGTTGTCCTTACTGTGACATAGAAGTAGGCATCTTTTTAAGTGTTTATTTATTTTGAGAGTGAGAGTGCACAAATGGGAGACTGGCAGAAACGCACAGAGAGAGTGTCAAGCAGTCTCCACGCTGTCAGTGCAGAGCCTAACATCGGACTCGATTTCACGAACCATGAGATCATGACCTGAGCTAAAATCAAGAGTCGGATGCTTAATGAACTGAGCCATCCAGTTGCCCCTAGAAGTAAGCATTTTAACCACAGAAATAGAAAAGGAGACTGTGTGCAGCTGTTCTTGCAGAGAGTTTCTCTCTTGGATTCTCATAGATGGAGACCTGAGTGGAGAAGTGGCGTTTTCCCAACTTTCTCTTTGTCAGCCATGAAATAAATGTAAACCTGTGGAGGAAGCCTAAAGGATAAAGCAGAGATGCTCTGTTTGAAGCTTATCTGAACTCAGGGCTTTACTGAGGACAGTGGGAAAACTATACTCAAAAGGCACTGGACAGAAACTGGGGGATCTGAATTCTAATCTGTTGTCATTTAATAATCTAAGCTGCTAGTGCAGCTTTCTTACATCTTTTTGTACTTTGTGATAGGTTTGTATAGTAGGAAAGAAAATACAGAATACCTGGTAGCAACACTGTGTTGAAGTAAGAACATAGCTCTGGTGCCTGTGTCTGGATTCAAATCCTAATTACCAGCTAATTTACTGACTTCAGGAACATCTCTTATGCCTTAATTTTTTTGTCTGTAAAATACTGGGGTAGAGGATAATAAAAAGGTCAGTTCCAAAAGATTTTTGGGGGCCCAGTGGTGAGTTGTGACAGAAGGGTTTAAAGCAGCTTGTGATACATAGTAAATCCTTCATGAATATTATCTCTATGGCAGATACCAATGCTGTCAACCCTATGGGAAAAACTCCAGTTGTATTTTGTGGCTCCATTTGGTGGGAAGAGGCCATGTGACTACTTTCAGCCAATGGGTTTGAGCAGAAGTGACAGGCCTGTAAGGCAGAGCCTCTAGCTACTAGATTGAGGCCCTCCAGAGTTCTCTTCTTGCTTCGTCCAGATAATGTTACATTCTGTGGCAGTTTCAGCAGCCTGGGTCCTGGAATGAGGATGAAAACTGAGATCCCTGGAATGTGAGTGAAAACAGATCTTTACCTTCTTAAATTTACGAGATTTGAGGTTTGTTTGTGACCACAGCATAAACTATCACATCCTGCATGGTGAAACTACACTTAGGATCATCTCCTCTTAGAGAGAAAGAGACAGAACCAAATTTTATCATGAATATGTTAACATACAAGTCTACGTATTCTTTTGGAAAATTGTTTTATTAAGATGTAATTCACATACCATACAATTCACCCATTTAAAGTGTGTAATTCATTTGTTTTTAGTTTTTTTCATGGGTATGTGCCACTCTCCCTATAGTGAATTTTAGAACAATTTCATCACCTCACAAAGAAAGGCTGTACCCTTTAGCTATCACTACCCAATCCCCATGAGATTTAGCTTGCCCTAAGTAACAATTAATCTACTTTCTCTGTAAATTTCCATGTTTAGGACAATTTATACAGATGGAATCACATAACACAGCCTCATTTCCGTAGTGTAGTGGTTATCACATTCACATCACAGATGGAATCACATAGTATATAGTTTTTTTCACTGGCTTTTTTCATTTAGTATGAAGTTTTCAAGATTTATCTGTTGTAACATGTATCGATGCTACATTACTTTTTGTGGTTGCATAATATTACATAATATGGATATATCACATTTTATTTATCCATTCATTTATTGATGGATATTTGTGTTCTTTCTGCCTTTTGGCTATTATGAACAATGCTAATATAAATATTGACATACAAATTTTTGTGCGACATGTTTTCATTTCTCGAGTCGAGGAGTGGAATTGCTGGGTCAAAAGATAACTCTCTGTTTCATTATTTGAGGAATTGCTGGAGCATTTTCCAAAGTGGCCGTATCATTTTACATTCCCATCACCATTTTGCATACATTTTACAATCTTAACAGTATTTATTGTTATCTGACTTTTTTATTTCATCGATCCTAATCTGTGTAAGTGGTCTCTCACTCTGGTTTGGATTTGGAACTCCCTGATGACTGATGATGTCCAGCCACTTGGATATCTCAGAGAAATGTCAACTCAGATCATTTGCCCAGTTTTTAATTGGGTTATTTATCTTTTTATTATTGAGTTATAAGGATTCTGGATATATTCTGGATATGAGTCTCTTACTGATTATATAATCTGCAAATATATTCTCCCATTCACTGGGCTGTCTTTTTACTTGATAGTCTCCTTTGAAGTGAAAAGTTTTGAATTTTGATGATGTTTAATTGTCTCTTTTTTCAATTCATTGCTCATTTTGGTGTCATATCTAAGAATCCTTTTCCAAGACCAAAGTCATAAAAAATTACTATGTATTCTAGAAGTTTTATAGTTTTAGCTCTTACATTTATGTCTGTGGTTCAAAGTTAACTTATTCTTAATCAATTTTAACTGGTCTATTGGAGTATGCTTGATATATAATATGCTTTATATGTGTAAGGTTTATAGTTGTGTAAGTTTGGATATGTATATCTTTCTTCTCAGTCCTTAACCATCATTCTGTTTTTTTGTTTCAGTGAATTTGACTGCATCTGGATACCTCATATAAGTCGCCCATACAATATTTGTCCTTTTGTGACTGACTTATTTAATTGATCAGAATGTCTTCTAGTTTATCCATGTTGTTGCATGTTTCAAAATTTCATCCTAAGACTGAACGATATTTCATTGTTTCATTCAATGGATACATCACATTCTGTTGATCTGTTCCTCTGTTGATGGATACTTGGGTTCTTCTGTCTTTTGACTATTATGAGTAATGCTGCTAATGAACCTTAGTGTACAAATATCTGTTTGAGTCTCTGCTTTCAGTTATTTTTGGTATATATCCAGAAGTTCAATTGCTGGATCATGTAATAATTGTGCTTAACTTTTTGAGGAATCTTCATATCATTTACCATAGCATCTGCACCATATTATATTCACATCAGCAGTACACAAGAGTTCCAATTTCTCCACATCCTCTCCAACATATTTTATTTTCTATTTGTATTTGGGTCTATAATAGCCCAGTGGGTATGAAATGGTATCTTAGTGTGGTTTTGATATGCATTTACTTAATGATTAGGGATATCGAACATCTTTTCATGTGCTTTCTGGCCATTTTTATATATTCTTTGCATATTTGCATAAATGTTCAAGTCCTTTGCTCATTTTTAAATCAGGTTGTTTTTTATTGTCGAGTTGTAGAAGTTCATTAGATATTCCAGATATTGGGGTGCCTGCATGGCTCAGTCAGTTGACCATCTGATTCTTGATTTTGTCTTAGGTCTTGATCTCAGGGTCATAAGATCAGACCCCACATTGAGCTCCATGCTGAGTGTGGAGCCTGCTTAAGATTCTCTCTCTCTCTCTCATTCTGCCCCTCTCCCCTGCTGTGTGCTCGCTCTCTCTCTCTCTGTCATGTGCACTCTCTCTCTGCATTGCTCTACATCTGTTCTGCAAGATGAACAAGCATTTCTAATAAATTTTAACTTACTTGGTAAATGAGCCATGTCTTGCAATGCAAGTAGTACGTGATGCCGAACATCACATGATCACAACTGAGCCAATGGTCTTTGAAATTTGTTTTGATATACAAGTGCTTTGGATTGCAAGAATATTTCCAGAATGAATCAGGCTCACAAACCAAGGTTTTACTGCATATATTTGGAATATTAATACCTTATCAGATAAATGATTTGCCAGTACTTTCTCCCATTCACAGGTCATTTTTCCACTCCGTTGAGAGTGTCTTGATGCAAAAACGTTTTTTTTTTTTTTAATTTTTGTAACATAAAATATATCTGTTTCTTTTACCTGTGCTTTTGGTGTCATACCCAAGAAATCACTGCCAAATTCGATATCATGAAATTTTCTCCCTGTTTTCTTCTAAGAGTTTTGGTTTTTGCTCTCATGTTTAGGTCTTTGATGCATTTGAGTTACTTTTTGTATGTGGTGTCAGATAACAGTTTGATTTCATTCTTTTGTACATACATATTGTTTTCCAAACATCAATTGTTGAAAAGAATATGCACGCTTTTTATGTCTTTGACTCAGCATTAATCATTAGTGATTCATCCATGTGACTACATTTATCTGTAGTTCATTTCTTGTTATTGCTGAGTTGTATTCCACTGTAAGAATATATATCAATTTGTTAATTCACCTATGGATGGGCATTTAGATTATTTACAGTTTTGGACTCTTACAAAGAAAGCTGTTATAAACATAGATGTATGAACATATGCTGTGATATCTCTTAGGTAAATACCCCTAGTGGAACGGCTGGATCAGCTGGAAGGGGTATATTTAAATTGTTCATGCAAAAATGTAAGATATTGCCCAACTATTTTCCAAGGAGGTTGCTTAATTTTACATTCTCACCAGCAGTGGATGAGAATTCCACTTGCTTTACATTCACTTGTGATGGAAAGACTTTTTAATTGTAGCCATTCTAAAAGGTTTGTGTTGGTACATCACTGTGGCTTTAATTTGCATATTTCTAATAACTAATGATGTTGCACATCATGTCATGTGCTTACTTGGAATTTGTATATTTTTCTTGGTGAAGTTTGTTTATATTTTTTATTTATATTTCAAATCAGGTTGTTTTCTCATCGTTGAGAATCATTTATATATTTTGAATACAAATCTTTAATTAGATATGTGTTTTGCAAATATGTTTTCCCAGCCTGTGGCTTGTCTTTTCATTACCTAACACTGACTTTAAAAACATATTTTAATTTAGGATGATGTCCAGTTGATCAGTTTTTTCTTTGTGAATCATGCTTTTGGTGTTTTATCTAAGAAATATCTGTCTAACCCAAAGACACCAAGATTTTCTATCATTTTCTTTGAGAGATGTTATAGTTTTAAGTTTAGCATTTAGTTCTTTGAGTTAATACTTGCATATGGTTCAACATAAGAAATTTTCATATACATCCAAGTGTTCCAGCATGATTGGATAATAAACTGTTCTGTCAGTAAATGCACTGTAACTTTGACAAAAATCAGTTGTCCTTCTATGCATGGATGCACTTCTGAAATCTCTACTCTTGTACCATTGACCCATTTCTATGACTTAATGCTAAGACTACAATGGTTCAATCACTGTAGGTTTTTAATACATGTTTAAATCAGGTGGTGTTAGCTCCCTTAGCTTTGTTTTTCTTTTTCAAAGTTGTTTTGGTTATTCCTTTACATCTCCATACACATTTTAGAATAATTTTACCAATTTCCAAAAAAGCCTGCTGGCATTTTGACTGCCATTTTCAATTATCAGGCAGTTGTATTAAATCTCCCATTATAGTTATGGATTTGTCTATTTCTCTTTGCAGTTCTATAATTTTTGCTTCTTTTGCTTTGAAGGTCTGTTATTAGGTGCATAAACGTTTTAGATTATTTTGTGGCTGCTTGATGAGTTGACCCCTTTATCATTATGAAATGGCCTTCTTTATCCTTGGATATATTTTTTTTACTCTGAAATCTAATTGTCTGATTTTAATACAGACACTTCAGCTTTCCTTTGATTAGTGTTAGCATGGTATATCTTTGACCATCCTCTTAATGTTAACTTATGTATCTCTGTATACTTAAAGTGCATTCCTCACGAGCAGCTCACTGTTGGCTCTTGTTCATTTCACCAGTTTGACAATCTCTGCATTTTAATTGGAGATTAGAGGAATTTCTACATTCATGTGATTACATTGAAATATTTCATCTTGCTGTTTATTTTCCATTGGAAATATCTGCTTTTTGCTTTCTTTCCTGTATTTTCTAACTTCTTTTTGATCAACTGCTTCTTCTAAAATTATACTTTACCTCTTTTATCAATTTGTTAACTGAAAATTTGGGAGAGAGGGTGTTCTATTGGTTGCTTTAGGATTTCTAGTACGTATTTAATTCACTACTGTTTAACTTCAAGTAATTATGCTCCATTTCACTTTTTAGCCTTTGTGTTACTGTTGTCATACATTTTACTTTTATAAATGGTATAAACCCAACACCACATTGTGATTATTCTGTTTAACCATTTAATGATCATTTAAAGAGGTTTAAAGAGTGAGAAAAATAACTTGTATATCTACCCATGGAGCTGGCATATCCTGCACCCTTTATTCCTTTGTATCCATTCATATTTCCACCTATTCTCATCTTCCTTCTGCCTAGTGGACTTCCTTTAGCATTTCTTGTGGTGCATTTCCACTGATAGTATATTTATTGTTTCAACTTTTGTATGTCTGAAAATTCTCTATTGGACTTGGGTTTTTAAAAGATAATTTTACCAAATACAGTTCTGCATTCTAGGTTGACAGTTGTGGGGTTTTATATCTTCTTTGCTTTCAGTACTTTGCAGATGTTGCTCTACTGTTTTTTCATTTGTAATATTTTCAAAGAGAAATATGCTGTTTCTTCATTTTATTTCTCTGTATATAATACATCTTTTTTCCTCTGGCTGCTTTTAAGACTTTTCATTTTATTTGCTACTTTTAAGCAACAGGATTATGGTGTGCCTTGGTATAATTTTCTCCATGCTTCTCGTGTTGGGGGTTCTTTGAATTTCTTGGATCTGCAGTTTTATCATTTTCATCAAATTTGGAAATATTTAGACATGATATATTCAATTTTTTCCCTCTTCTACCCTTCTCCTTTACAATAACTCTAATAACACATATATTAGACTGCTGAAATTGCCCCACAGCCAAATAATGCTCCGTTCATTTTTTAAGAATTCTTTTTCCCTGAGTATTTCATCTTGGATACTTTCCATTGCTATGTCTTCAAGTTGACTTTTGTCCTGCAATGCTGAGCCATCCATTGACACCATTCAGTTTATTTTCCATCTCGGACATTACAGTTCTCATTTCTAGAAGTTAAATTTGAGTCTTAAAAAAAAACCTTCCATTTCCTGTCTATCAAATGCCAAAAATAGAGTTTAATATCTTTTAATATCTGTTTAATATCTTTGTCTGCTAATTTCAACAGTCAATTCTTGTTTCAGTTTTCATCATTTGATTTTTCTCCTCATAATTGTCTTTATTTTCCTGCATCTTTGGATTCCTGGCAATTTTTGGTAAGACACCAGGCATTGTTGCTTTTATCTTGTTAGGTGTTGGATATTTTCTATTTCTATAAATATTCTTGACATATGTTTTGTGATGAAATTTAGTTATTTGGAAACAGGTTTTTTCAGTTTAATTTTTTTAAGATTTGTGAGACAGCACAAGAGTAGTATTTAGTGAAGACTAATTATTACACATTACTAAGGTGAGACCCTTCCGAGGACTCCTCTCAATGTCCTTAGAATTATGAGACTTTCCAGTCTGGCCACAGAGAATAGATCCTATTCATAAACCTGACTCAGTGCTCTGCTCTATTTTTTCTAATCTTTTCATGTGGTCTTTGACAGGGCTCTGGTAACATACTGAATAGATCAGTCCTCTACTCAATATTTGAGAGAGATCCTGTCCAGTTCTTGGGAACATTTTCTGTATAGCCTGTTACTTCTCAGTACATTGCTAACTCTAGCGGCTTCGATGTCCCCATACAATCTCCTCTGTCTCTTCACCTAAGAGTCCACCAGATTCTGTGCCAGTTTACCTTCCTTGTGTTATGAGCTGGAAGCTTTCCCAAGTCATTTAGCTGGTTTACCAGCTGGTAGAGCTCATCTTACTAGTTTTTCTGTTTTTATAAGCACTTTTCTTCATTGCCTGATACTTAATGTCTTGAAAAACATTGACTCATATATTTTGTCCAGTTTTTCCATTGTTTCAGGTGAGAAAACAAATCCAGTTCCCATTACTTCCCATCAGCTAGAAACAAAAGTCCCTCTCTTAGTTCATTTTTGGTTAACTAAAACAAATTGATTTCTAGTGGCAGACCATAGTAACATTTCTGCACTCTCTGTAAGCAGGAAGATTCACCAAAAGCAGCCAATATAGTTTTCCCTGAACACACAAAATGGCAAAGAAATCTCTTGGTCACCAAGGTACCCAAGTGTTTTTAATATTTAATATTGCTTTGAAAAAATAAATAGATTATCAAAAAGATAATAAGCATAATACCTTCGTGTTCACATCCCACGGTATTTTGTCATCCTGAGGAATGTTTAAATACTCTGCTCCTTTCATGCATGCTCAACCTCCTGATCTACCCCTGTGGATTTCCTAATAGGCCACAGCCCTTGAAAGTTTACAAGCAGGATTGTGGACAGGAAGCCACTACCCTGTCAGATGGTAGTGTTAGTTTGAGGACCATTGAATACTGGGACTGTCTCCAATTTATCACAATTAAACACCTGTGCTAAATAAGTTCCACAGCTCCAGTGTGGATTTGAAGGCACAAAATAGGAACCGTCAAAATCTCCTTTTTATTTAATGGGATAAATGGTGTGAGGGCCCTCCAGATGTTGTTTAAAGATAATGTATGATATTTTGAGCACTGAGGTCCTCTGGAGGCTTTTCACACTTTGGTTAATCCTTCCACTTGTATCCTCCTTGCTGTTTCTCTGACAGAAGTGACACTGTATTTAAAGTGCAATGTGGAGATTCTGCATACCTGCTATCTCTATTTTCATATTGTGGCAAAGCTGCCCTATATTGTTCCAGAAAAGGCATAGAAATCGCACACAGTGTTAAGTGAGGATTAAGAGCATGGGTTTGGACATCTGACGGGGCCAGATTTAAATCATAGCTTCATCCCTTATAAGCTGTGCAGCCTTTGGGCATGTTACTAAGCTTTCTGGCCCACAGTTTCCATCCATTCCCTGTAAAAGAAAAGAAAACATAAAACTTGTCGAGCTTCACATGAGATCATGAACGTAAAAAGGGCTGAGTACAAAGCTGCCAATGGCAAGGTGCTCAATAAAGGTGGCATTCTGATACTTGATAATTCTATAGCTACAAGCCCTGCCTCATTTTCACTGCCCTTTCTAATGATTTTCAATATCCTGGTTACTTTCAGGGTCTAATTGACCATCCATTCTCAAGCAGATGTCTCAAATTTGTGGGCCACAGGCAAGGTGCAAATAATTTTTAAACATTGAAACCCAAATTGAGAAAGAAGAGATTTCCAATACAATTCAGACTTCAATAAAATTTTGATATCTTGCTTTTCTTAAGTATTTGAAATGTCTTGTAACTGTGAACTTAAAATTCCAATGTTGCACAAACTGCAAGCTGAGAACCAGTTGTCACAATGAGCAGGGCAAATGATGGTCATTTTGCCACAATACTCGCCATTCCACTTTCCTTCCCTGAACAAACCTGAGTGTCATCAAGCACATTCTACATATTCCCTGTTGTATTTGTGACCCTGCTTTAAGCTAGTCTTTATCCATAAATGAAGTGTACTAACATTCATGAAGTGTTTAGAATAGAGTCTGATAGAGAGAGAGAGTAGGAATCCTACATGTTCTTTTCCTTGGGACATAATAAAAAGGCATTCTGCTTTTGGTTGTCATTAAGCATGGATTCTCTCTTGTTTCTCTAGAATTTAAAAAATAAAAAATGAGATGGACTCATTGCTAACCCAAATAAAGATTCCAAATGTCCCTTTCAGTTTGGCATGGTGATGCGAATAAGTGTAGCTTTTGGGTAACATCATTATGAAAGGAAGTGTGCCTCTCTCTCTCCTGCAGATTCTTGTTTCACTGAGGCTGGAATGTGGGTATAATAGCTGGAACCTCTCTCTCTCCTGCAGATTCTTGTTTCACTGAGGCTGGAATGTGGGTATAATAGCTGGAACGTGAGCAGTCATCATGTAGCATTAGGTAGAAGGCAAGAGTTGACATTGATCTCTGGGTAGTGAGTTCAAGCCCTGCATTAAGCTCTGTGTTGGACTCCACACTGGACATGAAGCCTATTTAAAAAAAAAAAAAAAAAAGCACCTGGATTCCTGATGCTCTTTGTGACAACTTATCTGTCCTGGAGTACCTAACAAATAAATATATACGATATTTCAGTAATGTTTATGCCATCAGTATTTGCTGATTTCTATCACTTGTAGATGAAGTTCATCCAAACTGATACTATTACGTTGCCAATCAATGTAAAGTAATTATATAGCTTATGGATGTTAGAATGAATATCTCATAAACTTCACAATTGATGAGGCTTCTTTTCATTGAAATATTTCACATTTTTATACTTTCAAATATTAATCATCTCTCCATTTCTTTTTATGTACTTTAAGTTGTATTTTAGTATTTTGAGTTTATTATATTTTTGTAACAGATTGAGATATAATTCACATACTATAAAATTCACTCACCTAATGTATATCATTCAGAGTTTTTAGTATATTCACAAAACTGCAACCATCCCCAGAATCAGTAGTACATGTTGCTTCCATTTACATTCCATTTGTTCAAGCAGGTCATACACCCTTGGATAGAAAAGCCTCCCTTCATACTAAGAGGCAAATATTTTGCAGAACAATGAGGTCTAATATGTATTATCTTCATTAAATGTATACCATGAGCCACAGAAATCAGAGGATCTGTGGTAAAAGATGTGGGACTGGAGTAGATTTTATTACAGATTTCTGGGTTGGATTTGCTGATAGAAAGAAATGGCATTCAAGAAAATAGTTCTTTGTAAGGTAAAGCACAGATGCAGATAATTACCAAATCAGGTCAAATAAAAAATAAGGAAAGTATTCCCATAAGAGAGGAAAATCACTTCTTGACTTGGGAGTAGTAAGTTATGTATAACTTATGTAATATATGCCCAGGTATAATAAAGGTATGTGTCATATAAACCCAGGTATAATAAAGAGTTTTGAATGTTAAGGTACAATTGATTTTGAAAACCAATCATAACAATAATTAAATTATGAAAATAATAGTAGCAGACATGGTTTGACATCTTTTCCCTGTATGAGATGCTGTCAGGTATTTTATATGCCTTCAGATTTTACAGTAACCACTGCAGTAGATCCTAACATTATCTCTATGTATGAAATGAATAAAGTGTAACTCAGAGAGGTAGTAACTTGCAAAATGTCTCATGGGAAGACAGTTTCTCTTGCTTCTAACAAAGAACCATAATTAATAATGAATAGAAAACAATCCAAAATAATATATGTGGCATCGATAACAGTGAAACTGTGTGATGGGTGAAATTTCAGGGAAATTTTCATTTATTTGTGTCTTGTTAAATTTCCTTCACCAATTTTTTGTAGTTTTCAGTGTGTAAGTCTTTTACTTCCTTGGTTAAATTTATTCCTAAGTATTTTAGTCTTGTGATGCTATTGTAATGAAATCATTTTCTTAATTTCCTTTTCAGGTTGTTAATTCCCAGTGTATAGAAATATAGCTTATTTTTTACATAATGATCTACTCTGCAGATCTGCTGAATTTGTTTATTGTCTCTAATAGTTTTGTGTGTGGAGGGGCAATATTTGAGGATTTTCTTTGTTTAGAATCATGTCATCTGTAAGATATTTTACTTCTTCCTTTCTAATTTGGATGCCTTCTGTCTTTTTTATTGCCTGATTGTTCTGAACTTCTAGTTGGGAGTTGAGCAGTAGTGGTGAGGCAGATTCCTTGTCTAGTTTTGACCTTAAAGGGAGAAGTTAGCATGTTTCACCACTGAAACACTATATTATTTTTCTAATTTATTTACTTTAACTGAAGTATAATTAACATATTAGGTTCAGGTATGCAATATACTGATTCTGAAACAGCATATTATGGTTAAACATAGAAGAAATGCATATGATTTTTTAAGGCAACTACTAGAAAGTAGAGCAAAATCCATTTTAGATGTTCTTAGAACACAAAGCTACCCATTGACTTCTTAGTAATTCATGGTGGAAGATGACAGATCAATGGTGAAAGGAAAGCTGGAGGAAAACACACAGGACTACAGAGAGATAAGTAGAAATATTGATCCTAAGGGGATGGGGAGGACTAACAATCAGTGGGAGAATGAGAGCTTTCAAGTCTTGAAATGAGATAAGCACCTTGGGATATGATAAGGAGGGAGGTTTGCCTCCCGTCTCCACAAAGAGAAGAAAAAACTTTAGATTGGGAACCCACATCAAAACAAAAGAATAGCAGAGTTCCTGGTTACCACTGCCTATGATTAACAAATTATGAGAACCAATATGACCAAAGCAACAACAGGTTACTAGAAGCCACCACAATTAAAAGCTTAGAGTTTCAGGAGAAAGAAGCAAAATTGAGGAAAATAGCAGGAAATATGATTTGGCAATCTGAACTATTTTCATGATGGCCAGTCACTAAAAATTAGATTTTAAATTAGATTTTTGCACCAAGTGCAGGTACTGAGTTTACAGCTTTCTTTTTTTATAATATATTTTTACCTTTTAAAAATATTTATTATTTATTCATTTTTTGAGACAGAGGGATAGAACACAAGTGGAGGAAGGGTAGAGAGAGGGGCCGACACAGAATCTGAAGCAGCTCCAGTTTCTGAGCTGTCAGCACAGAGCCTGACGCAGGGTTCAAACCCATGAACTACAAGACCGTGACCTAAACTCAGGTCAGACACTTAACCAGCTGAGCCACCCAGATGCCCCTATAGCTTTTGTTTAATACATTCTCAATAGATGTCAGGCACTGGGCGAAGTTTTCTATTAATTCTTATAACTATGTGAAATATGCATTATTGGTTTCATGATAATGACTTGGAAGTGGAGATTGAGAAAAGTTCTATACTTTAACTACATCATGGAGAGGACCTAGAAATGCAATTGGGGACCCGAATTTTTATTACATTTTATTTATATTACCTATAGAAGCTATAATCTTTATATAGGTAACTATATTCATACTGTATGATCAGGATAGGTGAGGCTTTGCTGCAATAACAGAACCCCCAGATCTCAGTGGCTTGAAACAGCTTTCCATATCCTTTCTGCTCTGCAACCCAGAATAATCGTTTTCTAAATTTTATGCCCAAACTCTAGTAGTCCCTGATGCCACCATCACTCTGTCATTCTCTTTCTCTCCTCCTCCCTTTTTATTTTTGACAAATTAATACTTCTGTATGGTCACTTTAAACAGTTTTTGAGCATGACAGAATGTAATATGGAAGCCAACACCTACCTATTTCACTGACATTTTGAAAAATAAAAGATTCTATGCACAAGCATTTTAAGCTCCTTACAGAAAAGAACCACATCAAACTCAAGATATTACAATAACAGTGGCTCCTGTCATTTCAAATTGTATAGTTTCAATATAAAGCATCCAAATCCAAACTAAAAATAAGACTTGACCACATGAAATTTCCAGGAGAGTTTTTATTAAAGTTTTTATTAAAGGGCAGAAGTTCAGCTTAATCTTCCGTAGAATAAAGGATTGCAATCCATTACAGTGTCTTAAAAGATATTGCATTTGGTTTTGACACATCGGCAAAGTGAATTTTGGCTTCATGTGTCTGTGGAATAGGCCACTGAAAGGAGAGAATTAAAAGGACTGTCATTAGTTGTCATACTGTGTGCATAATGACCCACCACATTCCTGAAGCCATCACCATGATAAATTTGTAGTTTTCCCCATCTGCCAGGACTAGTAATGTGCAATGCATTTAACAACTACATTTGCATATAGAAAGTATCATTGACCTTTGAATTTCAAAGGACAAAGATTTACAAGGACACTCCTTGCAAAATAAACCATTTAATTTGTGCCCCTGTGTTCTCTTGCAGCAGCAAAAGCAAATGCAACATGCTGCCATTTCACACTAAGAAAAAAGAGAGGAAATATCTTCCCAAGTGGGAGATTGACCAATATGGTTTGGAAACCAACAGAAATAAAATCCAGTTTCTCTTGATTCTTATTATAAGCCATTTATTTTAGTTCAGTAATTAGAAGTGTTAAGCTAGTATGTAATTACAGTGAAATGGTTCTTTAAAATAATAGGATTTCAGAAGCATGGATTTTTGGTTTTTCCTTCAACCATTTATTCAGCTAGGATGTGAGGGATCCATGCTCTTGTGTCATCCTTCTCCCTTCAGTATCAAATATTGAGAAAGAAAACTCTGTATTTGCTTTCTTTCAAAGCTGGCCACTGCTTACTCCTTAGCTATTTGTTATCTGAGCTTACCTTAGTATTATATCATTGCATTCATTCATTTGCTCTTTTTTTGTTCATTTATGCATTGATTGATTACTATCACATGCTTATTTGGATGTATCAGGCAATGTCCTAGTTAATGGAATGTTAGGGAATGTAAGAATAAAGGCCACACATGTGGTCCCTGGCCTCATAGACATCCTTTCTTCTGGAAGGTAGGAGGTAGGAAAGACACCAATAAACATGTAAACAAATAAATGAAGACGCTAAATTCAGACACTGTAAGTGCTATAAAAATAAAACAGATTGATATGATAGAATGGCTGGTTAGCAGTGGGTTAATATCATAATTTAGGAACTTAAGCTGCTCTGGAAATACATTCTGTTCAGAGGCAAATGGTGAAAAAGAGTGGATTCAGAAGACAATTACATGCAAATTGAAGAGTAAAGAACAAGACCTGGGTTGAGTACAAGCTTGACTTCTCACAGACTGAAAAGTTCCTCTCTGTGATGGCTGACCTCTCTCTCTCTGCTTCCTGATTTTATCTTCTTTGCCTAACAGAGGGAGGCAGTGCTGGAAAGTGGATAAGAGCTCATATTCTGGAGTCTGATGAGTTGGGATGGAGTCTGGATTTTGCAACATCCTCCTTTGTGAGCCTCAGTATCTTCATCTGTAGAAAGGAATTGCATTAGTCAGAGTTCCAGTAGGAAACAGATGACTTTCCCAAATAAGGTTAATTTGAGGAGAGTTATGTGCACAGGGGTTATTTACAAAGGTACGGGTGGGGTGTAGAGGAAGCATGAATTTGAGCTAAGTAACAGAATAATTGTTTCCACCTTAAGACCCCAAGGGACAGGGTAGGGAGAGATAAATGGAATCTGCAGAGAGAGAGAGAGAGAGAGAGAGCTATTTTGGTGAGAAGCTGTGGTCTTCTGGCCATCCAGGGGCACAATCAGCCTAAGATGACTTTGTAGTGAAGGAATCAGATTCTGATTTGCTCTGCTTCCTCCCTCCATTCTCCTACTGGTGCTTCCCCTTGGTGGAATTCTGCTGGAAGCCAGTTAACAAGAGGACCCTTAGTGTGGTCCATAGGGTGGGTCTTTTGGGATACAGAATAGCATGGAGAATGCTTCTCCTCTGAAGGGACAAATTGAAGACAGGAAATAATATACGTACCTAACATGTCAAGTAGTATTGAGGATATGAGACAGTACATATAAAATGCTTAGCCTCAGTGTTATTCTTTAAAATAATCTAGGGGCACCTGGGTGGCTCAGTCAGTTAAGCATCCAACTTCGGCTGAGGTCATGACCTTGAGGTTCGTGGGTTCGAGCCCCGCATTGGGCTCTGTGCTGGCAGCTCAGAGCCTGGAGCCTGTTTCAGGTTCTGTGTCTCCCTCTCTCTCTGTTCCTCCCCTGCTCATGCTCTGTCTCTCTCTGTCTGAAAAATAAAAAAATAAACTATAAATAAAATAAAATAATCTGAAACAAGAATAACATGATGTGAATATAATGGTAAGTCCACATTGGATTAATGATATCTTCTGTAGTTTCTGATATTCACAATATTTTCTAATATTAAAAAGTGGGATTGTGTTCTAAACATACTAAGTGTGCCATAAATGTTAGTTACAAGTATGATAGCAACAATATAACTTAAGATTTTCACCACTGTCTGCTACTGAAGACTTTTCTTTTTTCATTATAATATTTTGTTTTGAAAAGTCTCATCCGCATTAATAGTTTAACCCTTTATCCCCAGATGTACTTGATTTTCTGAGAATCAGTTCTAGTCTACCTCTCTAGGCAAAGTTCCAAACTTTTCTTTTAAATTTCCCAGTGGATCCATTTATGTAATGATTTTCTAGACACTCAAAGCTTAAATCATCCTTTCCCTCAACTTGCTTTTTCTCCATGTCCCTTCTGTTTTTATCAGAATAATTTCTGAATCTTCCTACTTGTTGCCATTGGCCCTGTCACCCCCTAATCCAAACCAGTGTCACATACTTCCTGACTCCAGCCATCTACTCCCTGCATCCAGAGTGATCTTTAGGGGAAAAAAAGAAAAGTACAACAAATCAGATCATCTTCTGCTTAAAACTTTTCCCTCGGGACACGTTAAAGATCAGCATTTTAATTAAAGGGGCATCTGAGTGGCTCATTAGATTAAGCATCCAACTTCAGCCCATGTCATGATCTTGTGGTTCATGAGTTTGAGCCCCATGTGGAGTTCTCTGTGCTGACAGCTCAACCCTGGAGCCTGCTTCAGATTCTGTGTCTCCCTCTCTCTCTGCCCCTTCCCCTTTCGCACTCCGTTTGTCTCTCTCAAAAATAAATGAACATTTTAAAAAAACTTTTTAAGTAAAGATCTGTGTTTTAAATAAACTACCCAAATGATTCTACACATTAAGCTTTAAAAGCCACTGATACAGGAAATATTCCTTCAGCCAGGCCACTGAAGTAGTCACCTAATGAATTTCTACACCCTTTCTCTTCCAAATAATCTTTCCCTTTCCCTCTCTCCATTCCTCCCTTCCTTCTCTTGTTTTTTAGTATAAACTATGGTGCCAAACATACCCTACTTCAAATCCCAACTTTGTGTCTTACTGTTATGAACAAATACACGTACCCTTTCTCTATCTAAAAAGTAAGAGTAACATACATACATCATAGAGTTGAGGTGAGTATTAAAAAGAAAAATGTCAACAATGATATTTAAGCATTTCAACATGATAATTTGTATGGTGCCTGGCATACAGTAAGAGCTTAATAAGTGCTTGTCATTCATGCTATATTATGATTCTCTATTTTTGTTCTTATTATTTAGCTCTTTAAATTAATTTTCATTAACGTGATTCACAACCTTTAGCCCAGCATTAAAGGCTTTATTCTTATCATATTCTCATTCCCAATCTTAGTTCCCACTTCCCACTTGAGGCAAAATTTTCTCCACATACACTGCCATATTCCCCCGGCCAGTTGTGAACTTCCTATTCATTTTTTCTGCCATTGACAGAATCCTACTCATTTCTCAACAAGTTCAAAGGCCAGCCACACAGCCTTCTCCACACAGCCTTTATAGATGTCCCAGCAGGACATAATCACTCTTTCCTCTGATATTCTATAAAATGGTATTCCCTCCTATTTATGATATTATATAAGTTATCTTTGAGTCTTATATTTCCTAGCAGACAATGTGTTATTTAAGGATACAAATTATATTTCAGTCATAAAATAGTAATCACATTCTTACCACAAATGTTTACAACTCAATACATAGTTATTTGTTAAGAGATTAAAAATGAATCTTTTCTCTACTTTTTATGTTGGCAATTCAAGATAAGTTATATCTTGAAGTTATAAAAAGTTATAAAAAGAATTATAAGAAGATACAGATTGGAAACCAAGTGTCACAGTGGGTAAGTACAAAAAGCATATCTCTTTTATGTATTTAATGCAAGGATTTAAAAAATACTTTTCGAATACTTTTTCGAATTCATTTCAAAAAATGAATGTTAATCCACCAGTAAACAACTAGAATAATTTTTGTGGAATAAAATTTGGTATAAGGGGATTTGATGTCATTATGGAACACAGGCTGTTCCATATTTCATTTTCCCTCACAAGAGCAACTAACTATTCACCACTGAGATAAATCTATAACACACGAGTGAGGCTGGAGTACTGCCTGCACCACAGAGAACAAGACAGAATGCATTAGAATAGTAAGGAATGGCTACACCTTAACCACATTGCACCTTCCCCAAACCAGCACAACACCATGTAGGGAGGTCTCCCCTGAGCTTCCAGTTCCTCCAGTGGGGAAAGAAAGCGCAAAGGGGACACCCAGAACACGTAGCACTGTGACGGTCCACCCCCTCTTCTGATCTCACATCCCAGGTATTGCAGGGGAATCTTTGGTGCTCAACCACTGGGGATTTATGACGGAAAAGAGTGGAAGGGCTTGCAATGACCAGCACAGAGATCTTGGCCAACTGAGTTGATATCTGCAGTGCCTCAGGAATAATCCCAACTAGTGGTTTTGCTCCTTGGCAGAATGAAGTCAGGAGTGCCCTCTGACCAAGGAACATGAGAGGTACAGATCTGCCTGAGTTGGATCCCCAAAGGAGAGGGTTTGGTAGCCCCAAATCCTAGTTTGCTCACACATAGGCAAAATACTGAATCACGGTCTCATCCACTTTGAGTGTCTTTTGGCCCCTTCTGACCAGAAGGGCTGGTGACGACTCCTGGAAGCTTTTTGGCCTGGAGCACTTCAGCTGAGAGGCAGGAGGGAAGACAGAAATTTGCAAAGCAAAGCTAGTGGCCCTATTCCTTTTCAGATTGCACCACCAAAACTGGTTGATTGGAAGTCCTCTGTACTAACTGATACTAAAGGAATAAGATCCTCATCAATAAATAGAGATGTATAAGTGTGGTCATACTACATCTACGAAGTGTCAGTATCAGGCGGCAGCTTCAAATCTGAGATGGTGATTAGATGTAAAGTGGTATTTTAGTTGACGTAGGAAGCAAATAATGAGAAAAGTGGAGTCAATAATTCTGTGAAGTCCCTGGAATCCTGTGGCTATGAAGAAAGTGGTTCTATATACTCTGTCCAAGATTGTAAAGGATGTTTCATAATATTCTAGGCTTGAAGTAACTATGTCCCTAGGGAAATCATGATGAACAGGGCTTGGAGTATGTGCTTTAGATTTCCTTCTCTTAGGCTGTGATGGGCTCAAGTGATTTACCCTCCAGAGGCTAATAGTACAGAAGTGTTGAGTACTGGGACTTCTAGTGGATTGAGAGGAATAATACCTGTGGATGGTCAGCAGCCCCCCAATTCCAGAGTTGGGGCAAAATTTGAATAGTAAAATGCTCAGAAGAAGCCTGAGAAGACAAATACTTCTGAAATGATGAGAATTATTCCATACTGTAGGCCTTTTTGAACAATAGGTGTGTGGCGACCTTTGAATGTGCTTTCTTGAATGATATCTCACCATCACTGGTATATATTTAATAGGTTGGGTCAATGTGAGTTTAAACAACAAACAGAGGTTTACAGGCTTTAGAGCTGCATCCCCTGATCTGTGAATCTGAGAATCAGACAGCCTTGTTCATAGCTGAATATGGCCCTTATATTCTCTGACTAGGGAACCTAACTAGAGCACATGGGAAGCCCATTCAACAGCCTGTGTACAGTGGCACTCAAACAGAGACCACTGCCAGTTGTACCCTTCATTTGCAGAACAAAACTGGTGGCCTCATCTGACAAGGGAATTCAGTCTGCACTCTAGTCTGATTCAGGTTCTCCCCAAAATAAGTGGTATAGGCCCTGGGTTCTGTCCTGATTCCCCAACAGGACAGGGAAGCTTATCCTTAGCTTACTTACTATTAAATATGGTACCTGGTCCCAAACATCTATTAAGCCCAACCAGAGATCTAGGCAACCACAGAGCTCATCTTACAGCTTTACTTGGGAAGAGAGATAAACCAGCAGTCACATCCACGTGTTCCCAGCCAGTAGCAAACCCCCCTATCCCTATTCTCCAATCTCAAACAGTTGCCTTACCAAAAATAGACTGTAAGAGCAGTCTGCACCTACCTAAAGATACTACTAAATTTTGCTGACTGGTAAAGAACTATACTAGCCAAAGCAAAGCTGTAAAGTTTGAAAGGGAAGCCCAATTACTCAAATGCACAGTTGCCCATGTAAGAAATCAAGTATTAAAAAAATCAAGTCAATATGATACCACCAGAGGAAACTAATACAGCTCCAATAATTGACCCTAAGGAAATGGAGATCTATGAACAGTCAGACAAAATTCAAAATAATCCTCTTAAGGAAGTTTATTAAGCTACATGAAAATATATAACACTAAATGAAATTAGGAAAACAATGCATAAGCAAAATGAGAATTTCACCAAGGAAATAGCAATCAGTGAAACCAAATAGGAATCTGAGAGTGGAAAAATACAATAACTGAACTAAATAATTCAGTAGAGAATTTCCAAAGTGATCTCAACCACACCAAAAAATCAGTGACTCAGAGGATAGTACACTGGAAAACAACAAGTCAGAGGAATAAAAAGGAAAAAAAAAATGAATGAAAAAGAGTAAAGAAAGTCCAGTAAAATTATAAGGCACAATGAATAGAAACCTTATTTGCATTATAAGAATTCCAGAAGAAGTGAAAGAGACAGAAAGTATACTTAAAATAATAATGGTTAAATGTTTCTTAAATCTGAAGAAAGAGATGGACATCTAGGACAATGAAGCCCGTAAACTCCCAAATAGGCTGAACTCAAACGGGGCTACACTAAAATACATCATAACTAAATTATCAAATGTCAAATACAAAGAATTATAAGAGCAAAAAGTAAAAAAGATTACATACAAGGGAACCCCACCCCATCAGACTGGCTGATGTGAAATTGGCCTTTTTGAAAATGGGAAGTCGGGATTGATCGATACTAGTAAAGAGATTGAATAGTAAGCAAAACTCTGCCAATGAAGAAAAGCCCAGATGGCTTCACTGGTTAATTTTATCAAACATTTAAAGAAGAATTAACATCAATTGTTCTCAAACTCTTTCAAAAATTGAAAAGGAAGGAACACTTCAAACTCATTTTATGAGCCCAGCATTATCCTGATACTGAAACCAGAAAAAGATACTTCTAGAACAGAAAATTATAGCCCAATATTCCTAATGTTTACAAATGCAAAAATGTTCAATAAAATACTAGCCAACTAAGTTCAGTAGTTGAAGAGGATCATTCACCATGATCAAGTGGGATTTATCCTTGGGATACAAGTGTTTCAACATATGCAATGCAATGCAATGACACATCATATTAATAGAGAAAGAAAAGAATCATTAGATCATCTCAAAGGACACAGAAAAGGCATTTGACAAGATTCGACATCTGTTCGTGATACAAACTATTAACAAATTAGCCATAGAAGGAACACATCTCAACATAATAAAATCCGTATATGACAAACCCACAATAACATTATACTCAATGTTGAAAGGGTAGAAGCTTTTTCTCTAAGATCAGGAACAAGATAATGGTGCCTACTCTCACCCTTCCCTTTCAATCTAGTACTGGAAGTCCTAGCTAGAACGAGCAGGTAAGAAAAAGAAATACAAAGCATCAGAATTGGAAGGAAGAAGTCAAATTGTCTCTATTTGAAGATAACATGATGTTATATATAGAAAACTCTAAAGACTCAATCAAAACCCGTTAGATTCTAATTAATAAAATTAGTGAAGTGGTAGGTTACAAAACTAGCATACAAAAGCTGGTAGTGTTTTATATACTAACAACAAACATCTGAAAAAGAAATAAATTGATCCCATTTATAATTGCATCAAAACACAAAAGTACTTAAGAATAAATAAAAGGAGGTGAAAGATAGCTACTCTGAAAACTACAAGACATTTTTGAAGAAAATTGAAGAAGATACAAAAAAATTGAAAGGATCCCATGTCCATGGAGTGGAAAAATTAATATTGCTAAACTGTCAGTACTAGCAAAAGCATCTATAGATTCAATGCAATCCTCATAGAGATACCAATGGCATTTTTTTTTACAGAAGTAGAAAAAACATTCTTAGTATTTATATGACCCCCAAAGATATCCTAAGAAAGAATAAAGAAGGAAGCATCACACTTCCTGATTTCAAGGTATACTATAAAGCTATAGTAATGGAAAAAAAAACAGTAGGGACTGGCATAAAAACAGACAAATAGAACAAAATCACGGGCCAAAAATAAACCTAAGCACATACGGTCAACTATTTGATAAGGGAGCCAACAGCACTCAATGGAGAAAAGACAATCTTTTCAATAAACGGTGCTGGGATAATTGAATATTCACATGTAAAGGAAAGAAATGGGACACATATGTTACACCACTCACAAAGACTAAATGGATTAAAGACTTAAATGTGAGACCTAAAATCATGAAACTCATACAAGAAAACATGGACATACAGCTCCTTGAAATATGTTTTGGTAATGAAATTTTGGATATGACATCCATTGGAATAACAAAGCAAAAAATAATTAGAACTACATCAAACTAAAGAGCTTCTGTATAGCAAAAGAGATGATCAATAAATTAAAAAGACAACATGGAATGGGAAGAAATATTTGCAAACCACATATTTGTTAAAGTGTTAACACCCAAAATGTATAAAGACTCTACAACCCAAAAGCAAGCTAGCCCAACTTAAAAATTGGCAAAGGACCAGAATAAATATATATCCAAAGAAAATATACAAGAGACTGACAGGTATATGGGGGGGGGAATATTTAATGTCACTAGTCATTAGAAAAATGCAAATTAAAACCACAATGCACTATTACCTGGTACCTATTAAAATGGACATCATCAAAAAGACAAGAGATAATAACTTCTGATTGCCTGGAGGCGCACCAGCCCTCTGGATGGCAGTCACAGCAAGGAAATGCAGTGTTTGCAGCTCCTGCCATGAGAAAACTGGTATCTCCTTCTGCTACTACTGACTCATGTTGGAAATGAGGCTGCTGGTATTGACCAGGCCTCACAATATTTCAGATCAGACCGATATTCCCCACACAGATTGCTCATAAGGAAAGGCATGTTTTTGCCTTTCCAAAGAGACTTCAGATGATAGCATGGCCAAAAGACTCTTCAAGGTGGAAGTATCAAGAAAAACAGGTCTTTCAGGGTACACCTTTGCTCTCATAATCACAAAAGAGGTTCCTCAATAGGCTTCTTCACAGGGAGCAATCAGCATACACAAGGCCAGAAAATGCTCTAGGCAGAAACAAACGGGTGGGGGTAGACACCTGCCCCTAACTCTAAATTAGGCTCTTTGCCTCAGGGCCAGACTCAAGCCCCCCTTTATTATGTAAGTCTTGGATCTGCAAGGCCCTTAGTAAGAAGAGCCTTTTGACAATGCTATCATCTGAAGTCTCTTTGGAAAGGCAAAGACATGCCTTTCCTTATGAACAATCTGTGGGGGGAATATTGGTCTGATCTGAAATATTGTGAGGCCTAGTCAATACCAGCAGCCTCATTTCCAACATGAGCCAGTAGTAGCAGAAGGAGATACCAGTTTTCGTGTCTCATGGCAGGAGCTGCAAACACTGCCATTTCCTTGCTGTGACTGCCATCCAGAGAGGCCGATGCGGCTCCCGGCATCTGATGTGGATAGAAAAGGGAACACTTGTGCACTTTTGGTGGGATTATAAATTTGCGCAGCTGCCATGGAAAACACTATAGTGGATCCTCAAGAAATTAAAAATAGATTTATATAATCCAACAATTCAGCTTGTGGGAATATACCCAAATGAAGTAAGAACACTAATTTGAAAAGGTATCTGCACCCCCATGTTATCATGTCATAGCAGAATTATTTCTTAGACACACAAACAACATAAGTGTCCATCAATGAACAAGTGAATAAAGAAGTTGTGAGATATGCAGGTAGGTAGATAGGTAGATAGTAGATAGACAGACAGACAGACGTAGAGATAAAGATACATAGATAGATAGAGGTTGATAGGTATAGATAGGTAGATAGATAAACACATAATTATTCAGACATAAAATATGGTGAAATTCTACCATTTGTGGCAGCACAGATATATCTTGAAGGCATTATGCTAAGTGAAATTAAAGAAATACTGTATGGTCTCACTTACGTGTGAAGTCTAAAAAAAAAAAATTCTCATGAAAGAAGAGATCAGACTTGGGGTTACCAAAGGTGGAAGGAAGGGGAATTGCAAGAAGGTGGTCAAAAGGCACAAACTTCCAGTTTCAAGGCCAATAAGGACTAGGGATATCATGTACAGTGGGATAACTGTACAGCTAACATGGTTGCATAGTATATAGAAAAGTTAAGAGAGTGAGTCCTAAGAGTTCTTATCACCAGGAGATTTCCTACTTTTTTCTTTTCTTTTTGTTGTATTTATAGAAGATGGATGTTAGCTAAACCTGTCATAATCCATTTCACAATATGTACAAATGAAGCCATCACACTGTACACGTTAAGGATGTACAGTGATGTGTCTCAGTTATTTCTTGATAAAACTGGAACAAAAATTATGTGTATATATATATGTATGTATCAGAATCTAAAAAATATATATGCCAATAAATGCAACATGTTAATTTTAGGGATTCAACTGAAGGAAATCATCATCAGACATACGAATTGTAGTGTTATTTATAATAGACAAAAAAATGGAAACAAGTCTAAACTTCCATGAACAATTGAATTGTTATATAGTCATTCCTTTATTTAGAACACTTTCCTAGGTGCCTACCATATGCCCAGCACTACCTAAATGCTGGCAAGCATAACCACCAGAGGATGGGCTTTTGTGATGCTATTAAAAATCTTGACATCAGAGAATAATTAAAGATATGTGTTGTGCACATTTATAATGTTAAGAGAATATAAAAGAAAACACAAATTCCCTATACAGCCATTATCTAATTCCATAATTCTTTTCTTTTAAAAATATACACACATAGGGGAAAAATTGGAAAGAAATATCATAAAATGTTAACATTGATTAATGAGTCCTCAGTTTTAATATAAACTTTCCTGTTTTAATTTTTCTTTGCAAATATATACTAATCTGTAATGAGAAAATAAGAGCTGTTCTCAAGAGCATGTTAGTAGATTCAGGAGGGAGTGTTGTGAGGTCACAGAAGAGAGAGAAGAAGAGAAACTCGGGGTTTTGAAGCAGGGAAAACCTCACCTTTTCCTACTGCCCTCAGTACCTTAGCACTGAACAAGCTCAAATTTTAGGGATTTGCTAGTGTTATTGAACATTCAGTCTTACATGATCCTCAAACCTTCATGAAGCCATGTGTTGGTGTTCACAAATGCGCCTCTTCTATACATACATACAGAAGAAGACTCTCAAATTTTAATTTAAAGCTAAGTGATCCGAGGATGCTGGTCAGTGAGAGGGAAGATTCTAAACATAAGCACAAGGGTAGAAAAACATGATGCTCTGGGGGAATGTGTCAGTCTATGAGGGAGACAGTGCAGCAGGTGAAGGCCAGATTGTCTTTGGATCTGAATGCCATGCAAAAGGGGTTATACTTGTTCTATAGGCAATGGCAGTCATTGAAGATTTTAGAGCAGGAAGTAAAGTTTTATGTGCATTTTAACGAGGTGGTGAGCACGCAAGCTCATGGCATGGGCTTTAGAGCCCCAAAGGCCTGGGTTTGTGCCCCCCTCTGTTGATTATTAGCAATTGATTAAGGAACAAGTCAATAAACGTTTCTGTTTCGGTTTTCTTATCTCTAAAACGAGCTTAGTATGAACTTAAGGAGTCACTTTGAAAAGCCTCTATTTTTACATAAATTCAGAGCCAGGCATTTAGTAAACATGCAATAAATGGTGCTCAAGAGAATTTTTGTCAGAATGGTGGAGCACAGGTTAAGGTGAAAAGACTGGTTAGGGAAAGGAAAAGAACAGAGCCTGTAATCACCTTGCAGTATTTTCTGTCCTTTCTTCTGTGTGTTGGTATTGTCTTTCAAAGATGGCCGATCTCTTATAGTAAAAACAGGTCTGCAGAAAGCCAATCATTGCACCGCAATAGTGTTTCTCAGGATAGGGTCCGCCAGCCTTGCTGGTCCCCGTCTTAGCGGTCTCTGCAACTACTATGGCAGATGGTTCAGAGATTTCTGGGTGAGGCCAATAAACACACTTCCTCACACTCATCTCACAAACACATAAAAGCCCTTACTGTGTTAGTCGCAGAATTCCCATTAGGATTTCCTACGTTCAAACCATGAATAATAGTCAGTTTATCTTAACTAACACGTAGCTTACTGCTAAATTTGTATTTGTATTCTTATTGAGTATGTTATATTCTTACACAAAAAAATGTTCAAGTCACAAAAAGGAGTTCATTGGTGCGTGCAAGTATTTATTAAATTGGAACATAAATAATGCAACTCAGAAGCTTCACCAATATAAACAGTGGCTGGGACTCTAGTGCACATCTATAATATGAATGGATATTGTTCTAAGGAAAATTAATCTTTAGTGATAATTTCATGACTGTCTTAAAGATTGCATGTAGTTAGACCAGCAGGCCATATAAACCTTCATTATAACTTTATCCAGTATGAAAATAAAGCCATAGAGCTGTTCACACTATCTTCAAAAAAAAGTTCACACTATCTTAAAAACAAAAAGAGTGACCTCTCTGTTTTCCTGAACAAGCTCAGAATAATGCTTTTCAGTGATGACTTTTGTTGTCAGTAGTAGAAAAAAGATGCGAACTACAGAAACATCTTTCAAGGTTACATTCATCTTGCCAAAACCCAGGTACAAGTCACATGAATGCCAGGAAGCTAATAAAAGCAGCTGCCGTGTTAATGACAAATAGTACAATCACAGGGAAAGCCGAATGAGCTATTGGCAAAATTCTTTTATCAAACAACACTGATGGATGTTGCAAAAGATCAGCGGCACATAATGTGGGAGAGCAGTTGCACTCTCATGCATCTGCTGGTAGATATTTCACTTTAGACTTGGGTGACGTTACTGATGGTGAGAGTGTGAATTAGCTGCTCTTGGCATAAGGGCAGTACATGAATGCTTGACAAGTTTCATTCTGTTTATCCAGACTATAAGAGAAGAGATGGGTCTTCTGGTTTACAATTCTTTTTTGTGATCTCTGAGGCAAACTAGAAAATGTGCACTGGGCTCAATCCTGTTGGAGTCCAACAACCCATATGTAGCAAGGGTGGACTTTGCTCTGCAAAGACAGAGATGGACACCTTAATGGCCATCCGGAAGATGTTTGATTTGCTATGAAAATTTGGTGTTCACCACTTCTGACTCTGATTCAAATTAAAAAACAGAAAGGGCAGCAATGATGACCTAGATGGAGAGAAAGAATAGAAGATTCTGCTTTTCTACCCTGAGAAAAGCTGGCTTTTCTACCCTGAGAAAAGCTGGCTTTCGAGAAAAAGTTGTTCAGAGAGTAATTTTGAAATAAGAGATAATATAAAAACATTCTTTAGTGATAGCACTATTATTTCTAGGATTTCACATTGTTTGCTCAAGTGGCAGATCTCAGCCATATATTCAATATTCAGGAATAGGCTGAACCTCTTATTTCAGGGCCAGAATGTCTTTCTTTTTTAATGTTGAAACTAAGACAATAAGAAAACAGAATTACAGTGCAGAACTTTCACCACTGTGAGTTTAATTCTTCCCACATTGGGCTATTTTCTTCATTGCCCAGAAGAAGAAATTGATGGTATATTTTAAGACGTATTTTTAAATTACATTCAAATGTAAAACATAACTAAATTCTTCCCATACTCAAATATAATTAAGCAGTGAATTAGAAATCCATCTTGTACTATCTCCCAGGGTAACATAATCAGCCATTCAGCTTTTTGAAGGAAATGGGCTTACAAGCTTTGAGTCTGATGACATTTCCAAAGCAGATGTGAGTGAGAACTTTAGTCATTCGGTGTTCATATTTGATATGTTTATCTGGGAAAAATCATCCAGAGGCACAAAATATTTACTGCTATTTGTAACAGCAGTACTTGTAATCTGAGAAGTGCCTGGGTGGCTCAGTCAGTTGAGACTCTGACTCTTGATTTTGGCTCAAGTCGTGATCCCAGGGTTGTGGGATCGAGCCCCAGGTTGGGCTCCATGCTGAGCGTGGAGCCTGCCTAAGATTCTATCTCTCCCTCTCCCCCCAGCCCTCTTGCATGCTCTCTCTCTCTTTCTCTAAAAACAAACAAACAAACAAAGTAAGTGTAATCTGGAATCTTCTAATATGGAAACAATAGAGCATAAGCAAACCTACCGACTGGAAGTAAAATGTGACTGATGACCATGTCATAGAGTCACATGTACATTGCTGAAAGATTGCAAACAGTATTAACTTACTAATTTAAGAATGTTATTTTTAGCAGTGTAAGTTATGCTTTATTTTTATGTGTGTCAAATATCCAGTAAGAACTAAAGGAGAACTAGGTTCTCTTATCAACTCTCTATTATTTATCAAGAGAAGTGACCTTTCTGCATCCCAATTGTTCCAAATATAAAATAGGGATAAGTGTGCCCTTCCTTTTTTATGCTCTTTGGTTTTATCTCACCTATTTTAAAGTATCTCCAAAATCTGTAGTTTCTAAGCATAGCAAACAAGGGTAAGATATGTTCCATTTTGGAAAATTTGTAGGAAAGCATTGAGAAGGCTTTCTGAGACACCCAGTTAAGAAGGTGTCATAGCAAACGGAAAGTCTGTAGCCAAATATGTATCTTCTCTTTTGGGGAGAAATATCCTAAGGCAAACAGACAACATTTTCAGAGGCAGATTGAAGAACATTTGTCATTCTGGGTCACAAGTATTTATATTCCTTCCAGAGCTAGATCAGTGTAAGAAAATAATGACCAGTCTGATGACCTGACTTTGGAAAATGATCTCAATTATTAGTCACCTTCTTACTTTTCCTTAGCAATCCGTCTCTCAGGTTCCTACCTGCTGAGTCAGTTAATTAACAAGGCTTTTAGCATTTAATGGTATTGCCAAGGTTAATAAAAGAGACAAAGATAAAATTCACCTAGTAGTCTGTTTTTCTTTCTCCCAAGCTTTCAACAGATAATTGCCCATCAACACTTCGGTCTTAAAGGAATATTTATATGTCCCAAAATTAGTGACATGCAGACACAAGGACTTCGCTGTTCACATTTTACAGACATTTTAATATAATGTTTACTATGAAAATAAAACATGAGGAAGAATGTGAAAAACAAAATATTCAAAACTAAATTGTAAAGAGCTCCATAATCTTTTGAGAATAAGAACAGAGACAAGTTATTCTTATAAGAAAAACCTTATTCTAATAAGGTAAATTCTATAACCAAACTGTCACGAAAACTGACCATGCAAACCTAAAAATGGACCAAAATTAGGATCATAAAAGCCAAATATAATCCAGAAAAAAAATGGTGGTGGAAATAGGAATGATCATTAAAGAAAAACTATTTTAATTCTCATTCAAAGTTTCAATGATAAGATGAATCCCAAGCACTTTGATGGGTTAGAAAACGTTTCTCCTAGATTTGGGATGGGAGAGCACATCAAAACCAAACCAAAGAGGCAATATAACCTGACAAGACTGAATTCAGTGTGTTGAATTTTTGTTGAAACTTAAAATAAAAAGTTGAAACTTTTTATTTTCTTTAATTTTATCTATTTATTTTGAGAGAGACAGAGAGAGAGACAGAGAGAGATAGAGAGAGAATCCCAAGCAGGCTCTGTGCTGTTAGTGTGGAGCTTCAGTAGGCTCAAACCCCCAAACTGTGAGATCATTAGCCAAACTCAGGAGTTGGATCCTGAGCCAAAATCAGGAGTTGGATCCTTAACCAACTGAGCCACCTGGGTATCTCAAAGAGGTTGCAACTTTTTAGATTTTTATTTATTTAAAACTGTTTACTTATGCAATACATTAGATTTTATGCAACTTTATAGATTCTGTCTATGAAAGAATGAAGAAATACTAAGATTATGCAAGCTTTTTTTAAAGAGAAGAGAATATTCCTTTATGCAGTAGGATACATGCAGACATCAATGAAATCACCCATCAAGAAGGTCAATCTTGTCCTCAGATGAGTTCATAAGACATCAGTGAAATGATTTATACACAACCAGTGATGGATTACCTCTTGATCAGTTTGTTGTTACTATTAACTTATTGCCATTATGTTAAAATTAGATTTGTACAAATATTTTAATATAGTATTAAATATTTAGAATTCTTTAGAAGGAAAAAGATGAGATAAGATATGGATGATTTTACTTTTAAAAAATTTTTAAATGTTTATTCATTTTTGAGAGAGACAGAGCGCTAGCTGGGTGGGGAAGAGAGGAGGGTGGGGTCGGCAGAGAGAAAAAGAGACAGAATTTGAAGCAGGCTCCAGGCTCAGAGCTATCAGCACAGAGCCCAATGCAGAACTTGAACCCACGATCCATGAGATCATGACCTGAGCTGAAGTTGGAACACTTAACCAGTTGAGTCACCCAGGTGCCTCTGTATGATTTTATTTTTACTAAGAAATTTTGTGAAGTTAAATAACCACATAAAACAATTAAAATGCAAAAGTGAATAATAGGAAAATAGTCACACTCACATATAACCATAATCGCTCATTTGTTGTTGTCTTAGTCATATTCATATAATGAAACCAAATTAATGTCAGTACTTATATACACACACCATAAGATATAGATACACTGACACTTAGAGAAGTAAGATTAATACAAAATAAAGAGGTAAAATTCATAATAAGAGTATACTATTTATAAAGATTTATGTGCCATATCACAGAGTCAATATTTATCAAGCAAAAAAAGAAAAGGAGAAATAAGAAGTACACATAATAAGATAACTTTTTTCAATTATGTAAGCCTATAATGGATCAAGTAGAGAAAGATATAAAGGTTACAGAAATAAATACTATATGCGTCTGCATATGTATGCTGATAGCGTATATAGAAATAGAGATATACATGCTATAGAAAATGGAGCATACCTGCTTTAAAAGTTTCCATTAGAGAGGTGCCTGGGTGGCTTAGTCAGTTAAGCCTCTAACTCTGGATTTTGGCTCAGGTCATGATCTCACTGCGAATTTGAGCCCCACACTGGCCTCCACAATAGGCAGTGTGAAGACTGCTTGGGATTCTCTCTCTCTCCCTCTCTTTGATCCTTCCCAGTCTCTCTCTTTCCCCCTCTTTCAAAGGGAATGAATAAACAAAAAATAAATAAAAGTTTCCATTAGAATAGTAATGAAAATGATCTTACAAAAGTACAAAATCTGACTACTTTTCAATATGTAAAAAGAGAATAAAGAATAGTCTCTGAGTATAATGAAATATAGGTGGAATTTAATTTTAAAATAAGAAAAATTCTTCTACAACATGAACCTTTAAAAGAGAAAAGAAGGGGCGCCTGGGTGGCTTAGTCGGTTAAGCGTCCGACTTTCACTTAGGTCATGATCTCGCGGTTCGTGGGTTCGAGCCCCGCATCGGGCTCTGTGCTGACTGCCAGCTCAGAGCCTGGAGCTTGTTTCAGTCTGTGACTCCCTCTCTCTCTGACCCTCCCCTGCTTACGCTGTCTCTCTCTCTCTCTCCTAGAAATAAATTAAAAAAATTTAAAAAAAATAAAAGAAAAAAGAAGCCTGTATTTCAAGTGACTATAGATTGAAAGGGGTGTGGGGTAGGGATATTAGGTTTAAATTTCAAGATGAGGAATGTGCTTTTGAAAATAGGGGGGTATTACTTCCTGAGAAACTGAAAAGAAAAAGAATATGTTGAGATAGAGTTAGGGGAACACACATTTGATGTTGATCTTTTTACTTTGTGTGCATAACATTCAAATTAAACTACCAGGTTTTTTTCTGAATATTCTGTAGAAATTATAAAATTTCAAAGAGGCACAACACCCAAAATAGCTTAAAAGACAAACAATTGAACTGTCAGTGAAATAATGCAAAAAAAAAGGCTAATATTTCTCGTGTTAAAAATGCTCCTTTATATTTGCAAGAAAAAAAAAATCTGCTATTGAATAGACAAAAACAATGATAAAGAAATATATGGGATATGAAATGTAAATGGCCAATAACTAGATGGCTTTAAAAAAACAAATAACATTTTTTGCTCCTCTGGTTAGAAAAATCAAGATTGATAATCTTCTTGCTGGTGAGGTTATAGAAAAATGGCCATTCCTGTTCCTTGTTAGTCCATTAACAAATAGTTAAAATTGGGTATTTCAAAGGGAATGTAGGTGGAGAATGGAGGGAGAGAGGTATACCATGTATCTCTATATAATTTTTACTTGTTAAAATGAACAAACATCAATTTGTAATTTCAAAATCTCAGAACATAAATTCAATTTAAAAATTATAAATTGTCGGGGTGCCTGGGTGACTCATTTGGCTAATGGTCCAACTTCAGGTCATGATCTCACAGTTTTTGGGTTTGAGCCCTGCATTGGGCTCTGTGCTGACAGCTTGGAGCCTGAAGCCTGCTTTGGATTCTGTGTATCCCTCTCTCTCTGCCCTTCCTCACTCACACTCTGTCTCTCTCTGTCTCTCAAAAATGAATAAACATTAAAAAACTTTTTTAAAAATTATAAATCAATATTATTTTATGTCAGGAAATTTGGCAAAATCTATTAAATAAGAATTCCTTTTACTGTTACAATTTTTCTTGTAAGACTTTTTCCCATTAACAAAAGTGTACATTTGTACTTGTGTGTGTGTCCAAATATGATTGGATATTCACTGTAGTTTGTTTTAAACTCTTGCTAGGTAGAAAAATTAAATGTTCATAAATACAGTAGAGTTTTTTAATAGTATATTTACATAATGGAATACCATAAAGTTAGTAAAAACAACAAAGCTCTCCTGATATGGAGTGTTTAATGGAAACAGTCCATCAAAGTGTTTAATGGAGAAAGCAAGTTACAGAACAGTATGCATAACATGAGCCCATTTATGTTAAATATGTGAAGAAATACAAAGATGTGTTTAGATGCACATATCAAATAATTTGAAGGAAACATGCACTAGTTCAGGGTTTCTATACCTTTGGAGAGTAGAATTGAGATGATCTGGAAGAAAATAGAGTAGGCTAAGAATAAAGTTATTTCCTACATTTTGTGCTTCTTTATATGTTAAGTATATGTAAGTTTTTATGTAATTTTCCTCCATTGTCTAAATCATGGAAAAATCCGTCAGCACTCCGTCACATAATGCAATAAGGGAAAATCTGAACCACTGAAATGGAAAAACAGTTAAGCAAATGCTCTGAAGAACAAAAACTAATGTGGTGGAAAAAGGCAACCATGAAAATAAATGGGGAAGGGGAACAGGGAGAAGAAATCAGGACAGTCATTATTATCATCACAGTAATGATGATGATGATGATAGTAGTAGTAGTAGTAGTCATAATGAAATGATAATTCTGGAGACTAGAACGCTAACAGACTGCAAACAAGAACGTTCATCATTGACCACCTTCACTGTATTTTGCCACAGGGAACAATACTTCTCAGTGTGTAGGGCAATTCCAGTTAATTCGTCGAATTATCTCAATTATCGCAAATGACTGTGTACAAAGTTATGGTATATACAAAAAACACACAGCAATTAAAGAAGCAAACCAAACAAATCCTGTGTGTGTGTGTGCATCTAAGTTTCTTTGAAATTTTTAAACTGTTTTTTTGTTTGTTTGTTTTGTTTTGCTTTTTAGGGGGAGGGGATGTGGCTGGAGGAGTGTGAGACTCATACCTCCTGCTCTCCAGCCGACATGTGAATCAGGATGTTCTGATGAGGTCACAGCGAGGCAACCCAGATAAATTCTTGCTAAACTTAGCCAAGTCAGGAGTGAAGAAGAGCTTGGGGGCCACCAGGGAGTGTGTTTCTGGAGCTTGCTTGTTTCTAGCCAGCGGTAACAAGCCCTCTTTTCTGTGTTCTCCCCTCTCCTTCCCTCCTTCCTCTGCTGCCATCCTCTCCCCTTGCTCTCCCTTGCCTTGCCCATCCCATTCCTTTCTCTTCTCTTTGCTCTCTCCTCTCTCCACTTCTTTCTCTTAAGTTAGAATTCCACTTGAAGGGTCCAGGAACAACATCCAACTAACATAAACAGAAGGATGAAAAGATGACAGAATGTATATTAATCATGCTATCTGCCATCCCTCTAATAAATCTGGCATCTACATTTCATCTGAGAAATGAAACCATCTTTATGACCAAACTCCATAGCTGGTTGTGTGTGGGAACTCCAGCAGTTCATACTGTCTGATATACAGGTGCTTGGTTTTATTTTTTCTTAGAAGTCACCACACTGCTATCTTGGAACTCAGCTCTAGGTGTTAACATAGACTGAGGAGGTCAGAAGACATGCTGCTACTAATCTTCTACTCTGTGTCCAAATCCTTCCTCCAATCAAGTTTCTAAAGTCCTGACAGTCTTCAAAGGCACTCTCCTTTATGCAGCTAGAAGGGGGCTTGTTTGGATCCATGTTTAAATGGTCCTTATTTATGCTTCACCATATGTTATAGCAAAATGCTGCCCCCTCTTCAAGATGGCTACCATCTTGTGCCAATTCCCAAGCATTCTTGGATATTTTTTTAAAAGCTTATTCTGCTGAGGAAAGAGCTGTATGTCTGTGAGTTCTTTCACTTAAACGTTTTCACATGGTACACTTTTGAATTGTGTGTGAATTGTAAATTTTGCCATTTTTTAAAAACGTGAATGAAGAAGAGATTTAATTTTTCAGTCTGCTGTGCTGCCCTGATCTTCCTTCCTTCCTTCCTTCCTTCCTTCCTTCCTTCCTTCCTTCCTTCCTTCCTTCCTTCCTTCCTTCCTTCTTCTTCCCTCCCTCCCTCCCTCCCTCCCTGCCTCCCTCCTTAACTTCCTCCTCTTGCACAGTCATTTATTTATATGCTCAGTGTTTCATCATGAAAAAGAATACAGCTTTTTTAGCCTATTAATAGTTGTATGATATTAAGCAGATTGTTTAACCTTCCTGTGCCATCTGTAAAGTGGTTTTCCTAGTATCTACCTCCTATAGTTGTTAGAAATGAGGAGGGTCTTGTATGCAAAGCACCTAGAAGGCTCCTGGGACATTTTTTTTTGTTGCTGTTGTTGTTGTTTTGTTTTGTTTTTGCATATCTGTAAGCTATTATGGTTTATTCATTCATTCTTTCAATCGATTTTAATTTAGCCAGGTATCTGTGCCAGGCTTTGTCATACATGCTGGAGATGCAGTAGCAGACAGGAGAGCCAAGAGATCTGCCTTTATGTAATTCATATTCTAATGAGTATGGTTTGAAAATGTGTAAGTATCAAAGGACTACATGATATTTCAGACTGTGATAGTAATAGACCTGTTTACTCTTCACATCATAGCCCCCACCTCCCCTTTGTTCTCCTCCTGTCCTAGCTCTGGACCCTGCACTTCAAAAGACCCTGCTCTGCCATCCTCTGGCCACACCCTTTCCTCCAAGGTGAGGACTCTGTGGTCCAAAGGAACGTGCCGCCAGGTGTTAGTACTCCAAGTCCCCAGAATTTGCAAATGTCTGTCACCATTTTCAGAAATGTCCAGTGTGCTTTTCTTGTCCTGTGGAGGCAGCTATCGGCTTGTCCAAACTTTATAGATCTGCAGAGTAGCCAAGGGGCAGCTGCTGTGGTGACTGGACCTTGAATGCATGTCGAATTGTGTGGCTCTCCGTCTACATGCTTCAAGGCCTCTCAACTGTGTAGGGAATTTTACCTAGACTTCTACCAACTTGAAAGTTAAGGTTAACTTTATTTTAAAGTTAATCAGCTAGGGGTGCCTGAGTGGCACAGTAAGTTAAGCATCCAACTCGATTTAGGCTCAGGTCATGATCTCTCAGTTCGGGAGACTGAGCCCCACATCAGGCTCTGTGCTGACAGTGTGGAGCCTGCTTGGCATTGTCTCTCTCCCTCTCTCTCTGTCCCTACCTCCCCCACTCTCTCTCTCTCTCAAATAATGAAAATTTTAAAAAGTAAAATACAGTTGATTAGCTAAAGCTGATATGCTGATAGAACACTGTCCAAAATAGCATATTTGCAACTATATATTTCCTTATTAAACACTGAAAATCATCAGATACTCAGGATGACTCACTGAATGGTTAAGGGAACTGACTTTAGGGAAGCAAGTTTTAACTATGGCTCTTCGTCTTACTATATATTACTTCTTGAAGCCTCAGTTTCTTCATCTGTAAAAATGGTGATATAAAACATATTATTCATATAAGATTGCTTGAGGATTAAATCAGGTAAATATGTAAAAGGCTTAGAAGTTCCCCTTTCCACAATAATATTGCTCAATAAAGCAAAAGATCATTCATATTATTGCTGTTTAGTAATGGCATTTTGCTTAGCGGGCAAAATTCTTTCAAGCTTGGCCACAACGGGAGAAAAGATAAACTCTGATATTCTCAGTTGTCACCTGGAAAATAAAGTATAGAGAGGTTGCTAGTCATAACAGGTGACCTCTTGGCCTGGGGAAATGCTGACCTGGGTTTCAGTTTCCATAGTACTTGTTTGTCAATAGAATGTTTTTTAGGATTATGATTGCTTGCTGATGTTTCTTGGGGGAAAATTCTTCCTTTGACAGTAATTTCCATGTCTTTCTTCAGATCAGTTCCCCAACTTTGTGTAACCAAGGACATGTTAGGAATTTTACTTTCTTGCTAAGTGTGGTAGATGTTCCAGAACCAAGGAGTCTGTTGGGAACTAAATTTGTAGTCAAGTAATGGCAAGAAGGGCCATTAACTTTCTATTTGGTTACCTCTTCTTTTTGACGATGCTTGATTTGCCTTGTTAACTGTGCAGTTGAGATGTTACTGGGACATAAGCCCTTTGAAGAATTGCATGAAATTTCAACTGAGCTCTTTTGATTCTCTGCAAAAGTATTTTTCTTAGCTACATATTTCGAGCCTGTTGAGGATGTGACCACATTCACAGGGGTCACAATGGTACACAGGTGGGCTTTAGAAAAGGTTCCTGTGGACTTGTAAGCAGCCTAAGTAGTTAATAGAGAGCTTTCCAAAACATCCTCAGTATGACATGCAGACTTACATAACACAGAGCTCTCACTCATCTCTAAGCCACTTCAGCTGCTCAAAATATGTCACTTAACATCAAATCATGAGAGGCTAGAAAGCATTGAGGTGCACGGAAGTACGACTTGTCCCTTACATGTTAAAACGACCCTTGTGAGAATGTTCTGAGTTAATGCTTTCCCTTTTTTTATGAATTGCTGTGACATATATGAATAATTCATTCATGAAACTCAAAGTGTAACCACAGAGGCTTCCTCCCCAGGGTGTCTTGGTAAAGTTACTGACAGTATTAAAATGAGCCCTATCAGAAGAACATCATGAGAAGAGGACTGGAAAGGAATGATCATCAGGCTGTGTCTTGAGGTTGTCAGCTTTCACAGATTGGGTTCCTGCGGAAATTTAGGTATGGCGCTGGAAAGCTCATGAAGCTAATGCTGCTGAAAATGCTTCCGGGTATGTTTGCGGGAAATTATATATATGGCTGAAGGTTATCTTCTCAATTCCTTAGCTTATGAATAAGAAACAGGAAGTCAAAAATCCCCTGCCTTGGCAGTCTTTTCTTGGGAGTCTAACATTTCTTTGTAGAATTCAGGAAAAAGGTCTTGAAATGAAACCCAGTCATCTAATGATGGAGGAATTTTACAACCACAGTAGCACAGTGTTATAGATGTCAGATATTACTTTGGACTCCCTGAAAACTGCTAAATAATCCATATAATAGCCAGTGAGATGCCTATGGCTTCGTTTATATAATAGCTATTGAGTGCTTCATGTGCCCTATTTCATTTAATTCATACAACCCTATGAAGTAGGTTTATTTATAATAATCATCTTATTTTAAAGGTGACATAGCTAACAGACTGTGGTGGCAGCAGGCCTCGTCTGGGGACCCAGAGAGGATCCTCCAGGACCAGCCAGGAAGATGCTTGGCTTTGTGTAGGATAGAAATCAAATGCAAGCCAGCAGGACATAAGAGCAGAGTTTGCTAAAAATATAGACAGAGCAGACACAGACAGAGCATGCAGGAGATGCAGAAAGGAAAAGATCAGGAGTCTCATCTTTGTCAGAGTCTGGGGGGCTTTTATTGAGGACAGAGGTCTGGTGTATGTGTCCCTTCAGACATCTAAGAACCTGTTAGAACAAAGATGAAGGTCCAGGTGTTAGTCCTCAGGGCAAGGGGACCTTGGCATTGAGATGTCTAGCACTGTGGTCTGGAATATGCATATTATAGCTTCCTCTAGTCATTCTCACCTGGTCCTTCCTTAGATGTTACCTATTCTAGAGGAATCATTAACTCCGTTCCTCACAAGGAGAACATAGGCTATTTGCATTATAAGGCCTGTGTAAAGTGGGGTGGGGTGCAGGTCTTGGCAAGAATAGAAGCAGGAAAAGGAGCAAAAGGTAGATTTTTATGGAGTCCTCCAGTTCTGGGCCTCAACTGAAGAAGTAGGACTCTTTTCTCAGAATCACCCAGTAAATGTCCGGATTTGAACATGTCTCCTTGACGAGAGTACTCCTTTGCTACAACACAGTACAGAGAGGAAGGTACCAGAGAAGCCCGGCAAGATGTTTCCTATTTGTTTTACGATCATCCTGAGGGGCAGAAAGGATTACACAAGGATCATGAGTTCTGGAGTTAATTTTATCATCGAGAAGTATGTCAGCCAAGTCACTTAAGCTTCTTCTGAACCTCTGTTTTATCATTTAAGAAGTGAGTTTGCTTATGTGGAATTCACCTATGTGGAATTTGCTTAAGATGAGATCACTTATGTGGAAGGTCTCTGAGAATATGAGAACAGATATGAGGGACTCCTAGTAGGGAGAAACTTTGGGGTATGGACCATGTCTTCAGGGCACTGGATCCACTTAACACAATGTAAGCAGCTTTCCTTCAAGGAGATACACAATAGGCTGCATTTGAATGCTCTCAAAAGACAAATGTCCCTTAGGAGGACTGAAGGCTCACAGAGATGGGAGTGTTTGGGTGAGAGAGTATCTGAAACAAAGAGTACTATTTTGCCTCAAATTGTGGTTTCATATCTTGGGTAGAGGAATCTTGGAGGAGGAGAAAGGAAGTCTTACGAACCAAGGGAAAAAAACACGTTTTAGGGAAGGGTAGAAGATCAGTTTTACATTTAGAACAGGAAGGAGCTGTGGCTTCTCACCAGGAACCAAAATGGAGAGAAACTCATAATGTTGGTTATATTTTACAGTTCCCCATGTTTGCTGGCATTGTTGGCATCCTTTTCCTTTTCCTTAGGAATTCATAGCAAATATTTTAAACTAAAAACACTTGTCATTAATGAAAAGTTACATATACTATATTCATCATCAATTTCTGGAAATTGGGATGTGGGTTAACTCAGAATAGGTGTTTTTAGTTTTAAAAAGAGTTTGAGTGATGAAGCAAGGCAAAAATCCCTGAGATATAAAGATACACATAGGGACTCAGGGTGATAAAGTCAAGTAGGTTGTGAAGCTAAAGACTGGAAAGTTGGTGTTTTTTTTTTGTTTTTTTTTTTGTTTTTTTTTTTTTTTTTTGAGAGAGAGAGACTGACAGAGACAGAGTATGAGCAGGAAAGGGGCAGAGACAGGGAGACACAGAACCTGAAGCAGGCTCCAGGCTCTGAGCTGTCAGCACAGAGCCTGAGTTGGGGCTTCAACTCACAAACAGCAAGATCACAACTTCAACCAAAGTTGGACTTTTAACTAACTGAGCCACCAAGGTGCCCCTAAGAGCTGGAAGTTGTAATCAATACCACCATCATCATAGTCCTCATCCTTAGAGCTGATGAATGTTTACTATAAACTAACCACTGAGCTAAGAGCTAAAGACAAGTTATATGACCTGAGGGGCGCCTGAGTAGCTCAGTTGGTTAAGCGTCCAACTCGATTTTGGCTCAGGTCATGATCTCTCGGTTCATGAGTTCAAGTCCCACATTGGGCTCTGTGCCAACAGTGCCAAGTCTGCTTGGGATTCTCTCTCTCTCCCTCTTTCTCTGCCCCTCCCTGCTTCTGCTCACAAGCACCACACACTCATGCGCTCGCTCACTCTCTCTCAAAAATAAATAAACATTAAACAAAAATAAAGAGAGGTTATTTGGCTTGAGACTCAGAAGTCCATGTTATATATAACACGGGTAAGAAAAGTACAGTAATATCTAAAAACTCACTGTAAAATATTAGTCTGTGTAGACCTGTCTGATTTCTAGGCTTTGAGGCACAACTTCTGAATTATACTGCACCTTTTCCCAACCCTGACAGAAATCTGAATCAACATCAAGGTACACTTCTCTGAAGAACTTCCCTGTAAAAGAAAACATTGATAGATTTATCTTAATACATATTGGAGCTACTATAGTTTCCTCAAAGCACCATCAATAAATGTAAAAGGCAAGCAACAAGTCAAGAAAACATTGCAAACATGTATAATGAAAGATTAATGACTCTAGCATACAAAGAGCTCTTATATCTTAATAAGAAAGACATTTAGAAGCAGAAAAATTAATAGAATAAACAAAGAAGAAATCAAATGACTAATAAACAGCTATGAGTTAATCATTCGCTATTTGTGTTATTTCTGAAGATGCATAAGAGTTGCTAGAAAAAAGAAACAGGTTAGCTTTAGGATAAAGAGAGTATGATTTGAGTTTCAAAAGTTCTTTTTACAGAGATATGGCACCGGATGAAAAGGGAAGATTGTTTTTACTCTTATAGAAGGATCTATGTGCTGACAGTTGGAACAAACCTTGTAAAGCAGCTTGTAGATGGAATAAAGAATTTTTTATTGTATACTGTCAGTGCGGAGCCAGATGTGGGCTTGAACTCATGAAACCATGAGATCATGACCTAAGCCGAAACCAAGAGTTGGATGCTTAACCAACTGAGTCATCCAGGGACCCTGCTCTTACATATTTTTTAACTTTCTAGGAACAATGTAGTTGACTTGTGGCTATCATAGTGCCATTGAACTTGGTTTATCTACTAAAAATAAAAACAGACTAACAGTTTCTGTTTTTTATCATTTGTAATTATGGTAAAACACATACTGTAAATTTTATTTTTGAAACCATTTATGTTAATCATATTAAATATATATTTACATTCTAGTGAATCAGATCTCCAGAACTTTTTCATCTTGCCAAACTAAAACTCTATGCCCATTAAACAGCTCACCATTTCCCCTTCTCAGCACCAGGAAACTACCTTTTTCCTTTATGCTTCCATATACTCATTAACTTTTGGTAACTCATATAAGTAGAATCATAACAGTATTTATTATTTGTGACTGGCATATTTCACTTAGCAGAAGATCCTCAAGTTTCATCCACTTGGTAGCATATGTTAGAATTTCCTCTCTTTTTAAGGCTGAATGAAGTCCGAATGATACTCCATTGTATATGTATATTCCACATATTTGTTTGTTTGTTCATTTATTGATAAATACTGGGATGATAACTATAAAAACATAACAAAAAAATAACAAGTATTGGTAAGGTTGTGGAGATATTGGAGCTCTTGTGAATCGCTGGTGGAAATGTAAAATAATTCGGCCACTAGGGAAAATAGTATGGTATTTCTTCAAAAAAATCAAAAATAGAATTATAGTATGTTCCAGCAAATCATGCTTCTGGGCATGTATCCAAAGGAATCGAAAGCAGGATCTTGAAGAGATATTTGTAAATCCACATATATACACGCCAAGTTCAGAGCAGTGTTACTCACAGTAGCCACTAGGTAGAAGGAGCAATTTTACCATGTTAAGTATATTACTTAACAAAAAGGTAAAAATCACCTAAGAAGTCAGAGTCCGGCATCATCTTTGCACAAGACAGCTTGAAAGTGCTAACAGCAGAGGTACACATAAAGTGATACAAACTGTTTTTGTAGGGAGGTGGGAAAGCTTTCATAAAGGAGATGACAAAGTTCCCATTCAAGAGGAGGGGAAAGGTATTCTGGAAAAGAAACAGCATCTGCAAAGGCTCAGAAGCATGACAGAATATTGGGATACCTAGTTTGTTAAGTGGTTTTTTAAATGTTCTTCCTTAAGTCTACCTTTTAACCTTTGATGTTACAGTTTGATGTTTGATGTTTCTAACCTCTTTGTCTTGATCCAGCTGAGGCCAGTCTTATCTCCATCATCAAGTCATTCTTTACTCTCCCTGGATTTTGTTTTCTTAGTTTAAGAGATTAATTTTTAGGTTTATAGGAAAATTGCACAGAGAGTGCTTACACTTGCTCCACCCCCTACTTTCTTATGTCATTAACATCTTGCATTAGTGTGGTACGTCTGTTACAGCTGATGAGCCACTATATTATCATTAACTAAATTCTGTAGTCTACATTAGCGTTCATTCTTTGTGTGGTCCAGTTCTCTGGGTTTTGACACATGTTTCATGTCCTGTAGCCATCATTGCAGTATCGTACAGAATAGTATCACGGCCCCAAAATTCCCTGCGCTGTGCCTATTCATCCCTCCGCCCTCCTTCTAATCCCCTGGCAACCACCAATCTCCACTGTCTCTAGTTCTACTTTTTCCAGAAAGTCATATATTTAAAGTCCTACAGTATGCAGCTAGTTCAGTGGCTTCTTTCATGTAGCATCATGTCCCTTGGGTTTCAGGAGATTAAAATGTACGCGAAAATGTATCAGTTATAGCACAGTGACAGCCAGGAACGCAGGGGTGAGGCGTACAAATAGTGGCAGCTATGCGCTACATACCTCTAGGGGGCGTGGTTCCCGTAAACTCTGATTGGAATAGTGCTCTCTGGAACGGAACAAGACAGCAATCTTATCCAAATAATAAAGAGGTCTTTGATGATCATTTCCTTTCCATATGCAATCTCTCATTTATCCCCCACGTTACAGGGGAGGCGTTTTAAGTACAATATCAGTTTATTTCTATTTCTTACCTCAGCCAGTGGAATGACGTTCCAATGCCAAGAACCAGAACGATGCTTATTTTTTTATTTTGTTTCAGTTAAGATTGGAGGAAACAGAACGTTTATGCTTTATCCTAGGTTCTGTGCTCCAACCAAAAGTCGAGTTAGATGTTGATACTGTGATTGTGCCAATTCCATTTAGGCAATTTCACCTTACATTGCTATCAATTTAATACTCTGGAGCTATCACTCTAATTAATTACTTCTCTGCTCATTAAACATTCATAACCTCTCTTTGAGCTACCGTATTCATTAGAGACCCTTACTCCCATTTACCCACTTACCTTGCCACTCTGCATTCTGAAGCTAGTTCTCAGACTTTGGTGTATATCAGCATCATCAGCAGGGCTTGTTAAAACTCGGTTTTCTGGGTCCCATCCCCAGACTTTCTTATTTAGTAGGTCTGGGGGAGCCCCCTCCCTTCATTTCCAGTTAGTTCCCAGGTGATGGTGATGCTCCTGAGAAGGGAACTGCCTTTTGAAAACCTCTGCTCTAGGATCACTCAGCTGCTTGCTCTTTCTTCTTATACACCCTTTATTCTTCAAGGTAAAATTCTCTACTCTGGATTTTTCTTTTTCTCACATTCTGTCTGTTGACCTTCTGCACATTCTTCAAGTCTCCTCCCTTGACTAATATTTTCATGGTCTCTCATTATAAAGCCTTTCTTGAATCCTCATCTCCACTCTCCCACCTGCTACCACATACTCCAAGCCACCACCTTTCCTTTCTGCACTTCTAAAACAGCCTCTTAATTGGTCTTCTTGCTTTTTCTTCTCTCTTCTTAGAGGTATATATTTGAAGAGGGTCCTTCTAGTCTTATCAAAATTTACAGTTAAAATGGGACTATTCCCAAATTCTTTTGGATATGGAAAGCATCATGCATGGACATGACATTCTATTTAGAGATTTGATGTATCAGGTCCAATGAATAGGGATTTTTTTTTTCCTTTGCTTCATCTCTTATTTCTCCTTCATGTTCCTAACATAAATCTACCTTATTGTTTTTTAAATTGTGAAAGCATCTAATTTTTATTTTTTAAATATTTTACTTATTTTGAGAGAGAGAGAGAGCACAACCAGGGGGGGGGGGGGGAGAGAAGGACAGACACAGGGCTGGAACTCACTGTGAGATCATGACCTGAGCCAAGCGTCACCCAGGTGCCCCAGTTTTTCTTAGCTGATTAGGTGTAAAGTCTTAGGAAACCAGTTCATTAGCTATCAGGGCAATGTAAATCAAAACCATAGTGTGATACTATTTTTCTCACAATAGGGTGGCTGTAAAACAAACAAACAAACAAACAAACAAAAAAACCAGTAAGAAATGAGGAGAAACTGGAACCCTCATATATTCCTGGTGGGAATGTAAAATAATGTAGGCAGCTGGAAATCAGTCTAGTCGTTCTTCAAAGGTTTCACATGGACTTATCATATCACCAACAATTACACTACTAAGTATATACCCAAGGAAACTCAAAAAATCTGTTCACACAAAAACTTGTACACAAACGTTTATAGCAGCATTATTCATAATATCCCCAAAGTGGATACACTCCAAATGTCCATCAACTGATGAATGGGTAAATGAAAGGCGATCTGTCTCTACAATGAGTTATTATTTAGCAACGGAAAAGAAATGAGGTATTGTTACATGCTACAATATTGACGAGGCTTGAAAACTAAAGAAAGGAGTCATAAAATATCAGAGGCTGTATGATGTCATTTGTATGAAATTTCCAGAACAGGCAAATCTATAGAGATAGAAGGAGAATTCGTGGCTGCCTGGGATGAGGGTGAGAGGTTAAGGAGAAATGGAATGACTGCTAATGTGCATGGCCTTTCTTTTTGGAGTGATGAAAATATTCTAAAATTGTGGCAATGGCTGCACAATGTAACTCTAGCTATACTAGAAACCATTGAGTTGTATGCATCCATGAGCCAATAGTATGGTACATGACTTATGTACCTATATAGCTGTTATTTTTTAAAGATGTTTTTAATGTTTATTTATTTATTTAAAAAATTTTTAATGTTTTTATTTATTTCTGAGAGAGAGAGAGAGAAAGAGAGAGACAGTGTGAGCAGGAGAGGGTCAGAGAGAGAAGGAGATACAGAATCTGAAACAGGCTCCAGGCTCTGAGCTAGCTGTCCGCACAGAGCCGGATGTGGGGCTCGAACCCACGAATCGTGTGTTTATGACCCAAGACGAAGTCGGACCCTCAATGACTGAGCCACCCAGGCACCCCTTAATGTTTATTTTTGAAAGAGAAAGAGACAGAGCATGAGTGGAGGAGGGGGAGAGAGAGAGGGAGACACAGAATCCAAAGCAGGCTCCAGGCTCTGAGCTATCAGCACAGAGCCTGACGTGGGGCTTGGACTCACGGACTGTGAGATCGTGACCTGAGCTGAAGTTGGACACCCACCGTACTGAGCCACTCAGGTGCCCCTAAAGCTGTTATTTTTTGTGAATCCAATAGGCAAAACCTTAAGGTTTAAGGATGTCTCTTTGGCTAAGGTCAGGTAAAATTTAAATCAAAGAAACAAAAAGAAACCAAAATAAAGATACCCTTTAATTCTTTGAATAAGTGTTAGTAGCGGGTTGGTAGTATCAAATGTTCACATTGATCTCAATGACCTGAGCATTCCCATATCTGTTTTTGATTCAGACACATCCATGCATTTCTCTCAGGTCTGTAATTCAAAGACTAGTTGGCATGAAAGCATTTTCTTAGACCTTTCCTATTACTTTGCTTTTTACAATCAAGTCCACGACAGGCCCAAGGGATAGTACTTAATTATAGCCTCTGCCTGTTGCTGGGAAATTAATTCTCTTTAAATAATTCCAGCTTGCCTGAATTCAAGATATTAAGGAAAAAATATATCCAATGAAAAGTGCTATACACATGTAAAAAAATACACTTCGTAAAAATTTTTAGGGTACATATAAAACTATAGACAAATATCTTTATAAGCCTGAATATTATGTTTTAAATGAGTATTATATGCTATATCTTGGTCCATATAGTTGTCCAATTCGTAAAACATATCACTGGAATTCTGTAATAATGATCACAGTCAGCAGTGGTTTGCTACAAATAGTAAAAATATGCACTTTTGCATATTTGAGGTAAAAGAGAAAAAAAACCAAACTGAGAATATCTGTCATCAGAACTTGGGAATTGAAACTCAGCCATTTCACATGGAGCAGAAATTGGCCTCAGACAAAGCTGTACCTGCCAGTGTCATAGTTTGCCTGAAATTGCTAAGAAGGAAGCAATTGACAGGCATCCCAGGAGAGCCTAATCACTTTCAAACTAATTGAGTCGCATAGCCAAACTTATATGGATGAATATAAAACATAAAGGGTTTAGAAAACAAAAATTTCTGAAGAAAAATTAGGACTCACAGAACTATTGTCTCCAAAATATGATGTATATGTCATAACCCCCTAGAGTGTGGGGAAAAATGTTAAAAAGTTCCTTTTAGTTTTACATCTAAATGATTAGAAATTAATGCTTCATGATATTTGAAATATTGATAGATAACATATTTATATAAGTTTAATAAACATACAACCATTTGTATTAGGGCCCTATGCTCAAAAAAATTTACAGATAGAGTGAGAATTCTACTGTGTAGATCATAAGTTGGGGATCAGCAAACAGAGCTGGGTATCAGCAGTGAGTCTCCTTTGGTTTTCATGGTGTTTAAATAATAAATTATTTTCCAACATTTGAGAATCAAAAAATTGTGCACAAAATTTAGATTTCCAATTGATCTTGAGAAATAAGAAAATCTAGAAACACTGAATTCAGATTCCTGTGCGACAACAGTTAGCTGGGTGATCAGTGGCTCCCTTCTTTAGTCCAAATGGCTTAATCTCTGTTTGACCAAATCTCTGCCATTCTTTATTATATTTTGCTTGGCTGGTTTCACTGCTGTATATTATCTCCCTGGCTCTGGCACATATTTAAATTTGTAGCATAAAACTCTTGCTGATCACAATTCCCAAGCCAAAATCATAACCTTTTAAGTAGGAAGCAGAGACACCAGATAACTGTTAAGAAACCATTTTGCCCTCTCTGGGCACACAGCTAAACTGTATTTCCCAGTTTATTTTGCAGTTAGAATTGGGCATGTCATTCCATTCTATCTAATGGAGGAAAGTATGACCATGATTTCCTTTATCTTTCCATGTCTAATGGCTAGATATCAGCAATCTGAGTAATCTTGCAAGCTACACTTGGAAAACTACCTGGTTTCTACTCCCCCATACTCTCCCTCACCATAGAAAACTGGATTCTAAGCTACTGTTGTCTTATGTCACTAATATTTGAAGAGTTACCTTAATTATCCAAAGTGTCATTGTCTCCTCATCCATCTTCATATGCTTCCTCTCAAGAAACCCAACCATCAATCTTGAGGAAAGAAAAGGAAAGAGGAAGATAAGGAGGAAATATCTGTCTATGTCCTTTCTCCTAAAGCTGTTCTATTTTTTTTTTCATGTAATTATTGGCACTTCTTTGATGGCTACTTCTCACTCCATACCTTACTCTGTCTTATGCCCCTGAGGTTGTTATAAATCAGGTGCCTTTAGCTGAAATATCAAAAAGCCCCATTCAAGCTGGCTTGAACAAAAAGTTTTTGGCTCCTAGGAGTTAAACAGTCCTGAGATAGGGTGGACTTTACATGTAGTTCTCTAACTTCTGTCTTTCTCTGATTGGTTTCTCTTTTGTTAACAAGATGGGAACTGTACTAGTTTTGCCTCACATCTGGTCAACATGCCAGAGAGAGAGAGTGGGATTCTTTTCCCTCAGTTATTACAGTGGAAGTCCTGAGCTTCTCTCTCATTGGATCATTGAAATGATATGCCCACCCCTGAACCTAGTCACTGTGGCTTGGCCATGGCGTGGCTGATGCTCTCTGGGTGAAGACGGAATGTCCATTCCAGGGTGAATGGCGTAGGAGGTGGAGCCCATGTCAGAATCCAGTAGTATGTAAGACTCATTCCGGGTGCCATGGTAGCCTAGTTCTTAACAAGAATATTTTATATTTTCCCAGTGTTTTATACTTTTCAAAGATTGTGTAATTATGTATACTATTATATATGAGTCCATTCATAATTCTTTAGGAGATATATAACACATATTTTATTATACTTATTTTACAGATAAATTTGAGTCTGAAAGGTGTTAAGGAATTTGCTCAAAATCACAGACTAGTTAGTGGCAAAACTAGAATTCACTTCTCTTAATGTTTTGTGAAGTGTTTATTTGACAATACAAGACTACGTCTTCTCTTCCTTGGCTATCCTGGAACATGTATTAGATGAAGATTGTGTTGTAATTGGGTTTCTGGTTCAGAAAATCAAAACTGCTACATGGATAATTCCCCCTATAAAGTACCACTGTGGCTTCTTTTAGTTCCAAATTACTTAATCTTTGTGAGATCAGGTGGCAAAATACACCTTCAATTAGGCATCTTACCCATGAACACAAAGCCCCATTGAAGGGCAATGAGCAACTCAGCCTTTGTTATGATCAAATCCTAGGGTTAAAGGTAAATACACAATTATAGTTAAGAAAGAAAACAAGCTCTCATTCTTTTACGCTCCTCTGAGAAGTCAGTGTTCTGTAAATTAAAGGGAGTGATAGTCTGGCTGCATATAAACATAAGGCATTGATTAGAGTATTATGGCATTACAAGTTCATTGCTGTTCAACAGTGAAAGCATATAATTACTCTTCATAGAATGCAGTATACAGCAAGCAGAGAAGTACATTTCCAGGCCCATATATTTAAATTACGAATGCAGAGCTCATTTTCACCTAAAGAGAAGGCATCATGATTCAGTTATTTAATCATTTTTAAGCAGAGATAAGGATTCACCAGAATGAGAGAGAGAAATGCTTTCATTAAGAGTCACATTACCATATTCAGCATAGAAACTATTGAACCAGAGATATATTTTTGGAAAATTGAATCCATACCAAATCATAATGAACAAAAAGGGGGAAAGAAAAGGAACTAAAGAAAAAGGTACATGCTTCAGGTAGTTGAAATAATAGTTTGAAGGAGGACAGAAATAAGACAGGGGCTTGAGATAAAGGTTACAGTTAAAGGAATAGGACACAAAATTTGTAATAAATCACTCACCAATTCACTTGATCTCAGTAGAGTATTTTAAGAAAGATCCCTGAAAGGACAGCTATGAAATCTGGCTTTTTTCCTTCACTTCCACTGAAGGTTTTTTCGAGGGCCAGGCCATCAGCTTGCTTTCAAATTCTCCTATAACATACAACCAAATAAACATACTGATGCTGATCTTTGTGGCTCTTACAATAATTACACTCTATTTTAATTTTTTTTATCATTTATTTATTATTGGGAAACAGAGAGAGACGGAGCATGAGTATGGGAGCGGGAGACACAGAATCCAAAGCAGACTCCAGGCTCTGAGCTGTCAGCACAGAGCCTGATGCAGGGCTCCAACCCACGAGTGGTGAGATCATGAACTGAGCTGAAGTCGGACGCTCAATCAACTGAGCCACCCAGACGACCCAGTTACACTGTCTTTTAAAGCAACTGTGCATTGCCCTATATTCGCCAAAAACATGGCCATAAGCACTGTATCGAAAAAAATGTACACTTTGTTATTTATTTTATTACTTATGAAACATTCATTGATTTTAAAAACCTGTTGAGTCCTAAACATTTTTTAGTGGCTATTAATTTCTCAGCGTCTTTTCACACTTCAAAAGGTTGTTGTAATGTTCTATGTATAGACATTTCTGGTAGCAAAAGCAAATCAAGAACTGTGAACTCTATTTGTTGTTTTCCTTAAAATCCTTACTCCCTCATTGTCTCAGTTAGGGTCCTTTGGTCCCAGGCAACAAAAATGGATTGTGTGGCTTGCTTGGGCAGGAAAGGGATGTATTAGAAGGATGAAGAACAGCTCATAGACCCCAAGGAAGGCTGGAGACTTTGAGTGGGAACAGGAGCCAGAGTGGCCCCAAGGACGTAGGTCTCAGCAACTAACTGCTAGCATTTCAAGGCACAGACACTACAATGAAAGACCTGTCCTGTCTTGGTACTATTTCCCAAAGATTCCAATTCTGAAGATAAATACTCTTTGGGTTAACTTGCAAAGCCTAGCAAAATGAGGGGCAGAGGCTCTTGAGTGGGAGTCCCACCAAAAAAAACAATGAGTGCACATGGAGGGGGGGTATTGTAACTTTCTGAAGGAGGCATGCCAGTTGGTCAGCCCCAGAATATAAACGTCCACCCATTTCCTGATCTTACTTCTTCTGGTTTATTTTAGAATATGCAGTGATGAATGTTACTTTTTTCATACGTTTGTCACACACACTTTATTTAGGAGACAGAATTTATTCCTAACTGGAGACTATTTGCTGGGAATTGTGAAGACAGTCTGAGTAGTTGCCTTAAAAGTAAATGGTCTTCAAATTGTAGCCATGCCACCTTTATCATGAGGACATGATGGTTAGGGAATAGCAACTTGTACAGGTATTGTGTCAAACAGTATGAACAAAACACTACCTTCTGCTGTTCTATTAATAAATGCCTTGCTGTGGAACACATTATTTTAAATGTATGTAGTGACAGGCAGATTGCATACCATTTCTTTGAACATGAATTGTGAGCAGGGGCTGTGAAAGTGCACTCTCCTGTACTCCCACACGGGTAAACAGAGTTGACATGTGCTGCTTGTCTGGCCATCGGCTCTTGTCCAGTACCTGTGGGGACAAAGTACCTTAAAACAATAGGCTGGCATCAGGCTGCCATTTAAGAATAGAAGCAGGTGGCTGCCATCTCATTTCTGCACAGTGGGTCAGAACCACTCATGGCAATTTAAAATGTTTTAAAAACAGTAGGGCAGCCCCCCAATCAATCCATCCATCAGTCAATTGCCAGAATTTATATAGTGTTTCTAGGGGGAAAGCTGTCTGGAGTGCTTTACAAGACAGAATAAACTCTGTGCAGACCAAACCCCAAAATCAACCCCTTTTATTAACATGAATCTCTATTCTGGTAATCAGTCTAATTTCAGAGAAGGAAATTATCAAACTTTGTCACATGCAAAATTCTCTCATTATAGTCAATGATTTATTACAGATTACAGGAAAGTGAGCAAAACAATACAGCCTGAAATGATTCCTCATCATAAGAAATCAGACTATTCAACTGCTCCTTCTCCCTTTCTTCATTTTCATCATTTTGTACTGCCCTTCCTACTGCCATTTTCTGCTCTTCCTCCTCCTCCATCATCCATGCCACCAAGAACCGAGTTTCACTCTGTAATCCTCAGAATCTATGAAAAATCTCTTCCATGAAAGCTGAAAAATAATATGAGGGGAGACTGTTCATGACATCCTAAACCAAAGTTAATTGTGTTGGATAATCGACTTACTAGGTGGGTGTTCTCTCTCTTCCTCTTTCCAACATCTGGAAGTTTGCTGGGAAAATGACGTTCCCATATAGAAGCGAATGGCTCATAAATCACTGGTGCACTAAGCAGCAGCAGTGGGAAGTCAGTTGTTTAACTGGAATCCTTAGTTTATTTGCAAGTAGGCAAAAAGTGCCTGTCCTGCTGCTGAGAACATGGGTTGGCAAACTATGGCCCGAAAGCCATATATATCCAGCCTGCTTCTTGCTTTTGTGTATACTTTTATTGGAAAATAGGTCTGTTGCCTTGGTTATGTATTGGCGATGGCTTCTTTTGCGTAACATCAGCAGAGTTGAGTCATTGCAGCAGGGACCACATGGCCCATTACTATTAAAATATTTAACTGGTATTTTTCCACAAAAAATTTGCCAATCTCTAGTTTAGAACTTTGTTAAGTGCTATGCTGAAATAGAGGGGAAACGGCTACTCCTTTGCTTAATTTCCCTTACTCTTACCTGAGGTGATATAAATCTTTCTCTGTCAGTTAAGTTTCAGCAGTTGATATTCTAAGTGAAAGCAATGCATTTATTTCAGTTACCCTGTGAAACTCTAGTCCTCTGCTTCAAGACACTTTTTCTGTCTCTTTTTTTTTTTTTTTTGAGACTATATGTTGTATAAGGCTCTGGGAATTACTGAAATTACTCATATTTATTTTATGCCATATTTTTAAAAAGTTCCTTTATTTTGAAAGAGATAGAGAGCAAGTGTGCACATGTACACACATGAGTGGGAGAGGGGCAGAGAGAGGGAGAAAGAGAATCCCAAGCAAGCTCCACACCCAGCTCAGAGCCAGACATGGGGCTCAATCCCACGACCCTGGAGCATAGCCTAAACCAAAATCATGAATTGGACACTCAACCAACTGAGTTAACTGGGCACCCAGAGCATTTCGTCTTAATAGATTGGGAAGTTGATCACAGATGAGATATTTAGTTAATGAAATTAGGGACAATTTAATAAACATCAAATTTGTGCAGTATCGATTCATTTATACAAAGAATTCAGAGAGGAGAGATTAGGCCAACACCACTGCCGACAGCTGTACGATGAAACTAGACTTTGTAAAGTGGGTTTGAATTAAAACATTCTAGGGCTGGAAAGCTCTGAAAGACATCTGGTTTAAGGGTGTCCACACATTAGGCCTTTGGCCAGTGTCAGTCTGTGATGAATTTTCCCCTAATTACCAACCAAAAGAAGATAGAAATGAAAGCATGGCTGAGGGTTTTAAGAAAGGGCTTTTCCAATACCCTCCACATGGACCATGGCTTCTAGTATATGATAGGTTTCATAAAGCTGAATTTATTCAACCCAAGAAATGGCCCTTTTATACATTTGTGCTGAGATTTCCCTTTGGAAATGACATTAAGAGTTGAGAGGATATGCCATCGCTGCGGTTATTTGTACATGTAATTGCCAGGATAAAATTTGACAACCTAATGTCTGCTTCTTCAATATTTTTTTAATGTTTATTTATTTTTGAGAGAAAGAGACAGAGACAGGGTGAGAGCAGTGGAGGGGCAGAAAGAGAAGGAGACACAGAATCCATATAAGGCTCCAGGCTCTGAGCTTTCAGCAAAGAACCCAATGCGGGGCTCAAACTGACAAGCTGGGCAATCATGACCTGAGCCAATAATTAACTGACTGAGCCACCCAAATACCCCGCTTCTTTAATATTTTTTAATGTTCATTGTGCCATGAAATCCAGGAGACTGGGAATCACATACCAGAACAGATGTTCAATGTTGTAATATCTTCTACATCAATCTCACCAAATGGCTGGTAATAGAGTCAGTGAGAAGAGAAGGCTATGCAGACAGCCGAAAGAGGAATAAATTTCAGATGGAGATTAATTTTGTTTGTTTCCTCCCAACTCAGTACTGTCACTGCATTTTGGCTTTTCTTCCCCAAACACTCAATGCTCTAATACTCCCATTTCCCACTAAGTATTGCTCTGTAGAGCCTACTAGTGATTTTCTTGAGTTCATACAAACAATTCAGACTCACAACCCACACCAGGCCACAAGAGGCTTTAGTCTACCAAGAACATTGCGATTCAGAATCCAAAGTTCCTAGAAGGACCATAGCAGGTGTTCTTCTCCTGTAAAAATCCTTCAGTGTCCACGTGACAGTTATCAGGGTTATTAGGGCAAATATCCTAAGGTGATAGCTCGAGTGCAAAGAGACCACACAGAACAGGTGTGTAAACAGCCCTGGCCCCTCAGGAGCCAATATCTCTTGTAATAATGGTTTTGACATAGTTTTCAGGGTCCATGCAAGGGCCAATGCCCAGTTATAAAAATACTAACTTCACTCAGGAAAGCCCATAGCTGTGACTTCCTATCAAGTAGACAGCCTTCTCCCAGTCTAAAGGTAATTTTCCATTGTGGAGTCATCTTATCATTAGTAAGGTTGCCTAGCAACAGGTGACATTACCCTTATTAGGTTACAAGGGGGAAGAGAGCTAGAGAATTAACCAAAAGGTGAGTTCTTATGCAAGAGGGGAAAAGGTTCTATTAACCCTTAGTGCATGATTGTCTTCTAAGCCCTTAGAATGGCAGACAGCAGGGAATATCTGGTCCTCTGAAGTTACCAGGGAAATTGAACAGGGGAGTATCCTTTCAGACAAGAAGAAAACACTGATGCTATCAAGTCAGATACCAGAGATTCTGAGTTCCTATAATACTGTGAATAAAAGCTATTTGAATAACTAGTACCCTCTCAGTCTTAACACCTCTACCCAACTATCTCCTCTTCTTGGAAGCCCTCTCTGACCACCCTAAATTAAAGCACATCTGTCTCAGCTATTCCCTCCTACAATACCTTCCTCGTTTCCTTCTGTACACCTTCCACTATGTGCTATTTATTTTCATTTTGGATGTCTTCCTCAGTAACATATTAGCTACATTCTCCAAGGCATCTAATTGCTTACCTGGAATATTTTCTATGTACTTATAACAAGCATTCATTTGGTGCCCGAATAAATGAATGACACAAAGTGCTGTGAGTCCTTATCAACCAAAAGTTCATTCTCCAGTTTATATTTTGAACATTTCTTGAACTTTTCCAGATAAAAGTTGAGGTTCCTGAGGTTTGATCTCTTTCCCCTGAAACTTAGACTGAACCTCTCATTATAACTGCCCCAGAGGTCTGGGGGAAAAAAGTCCATAAGAAATCTTCCTAACCACATTCTAAACAGCTGCAGGTTTCATTTAAGTGTCATTCCAAATGCAGAAGGAACACAATTCAGTGTCTGTGTGGTGTTCCTCTGGGACCTTTCAGCTGTTACTCTCATTAGCATCAATGGAGGTTAAGCATGATGGGTTTGGCACCGAGAGCAGGGACAGCTTCTTTGTTTTCATACAGATCACTTTGAGAAGAGCCAGTCTCAAAATATAACTAACCTAGGAATGGAAGAGAGAGGTTATTTCTCCTTTGATCCAAAGGAAAACCTGAGCTTCAATAAAAATCTGAAAATTAAAGGTTTACTTTATTTAAAAAATCTTATAACATAAGAAAAGGAAAATATGTTTTTGTTTTCCTGTCTTCTTAAGGAGACTTTTGAATATACCCTACCTTTCCAAGCTAATTCGTCAATGGGAGGAATTCTGAGAAAACATTAAAGAAAAACCCCTCTCTTGCAGATTCCTTCAGCTAGTTGATATCACAGCAATACTTACTTTGCTGATGTTCTTTTGCTAATAAATGTTTAAACTGGAACGAGAAATTGGCTTTCTAAAATGAGCATCAATTCTGGGTTTATGCAGCCAGAATCCTGATGTGATTCACCAAAAACATGCACTGCAGCCAATGAGGGCTCTGTTAGCCGTGAATAGCCTGCCCAGTGATTTACTATCCCGCCATGACGCCTGGAGGTGTCAATTCTCATAGAATGGGATTGGTGTGTGTGGTAAGCTTGAATTTCCCAACAGTATGTGCTGAAGTCTTAACCCTCATGTACAGCCAATTTTGCCTCAAAGTTAAGAAAGTGGGTAGAGGCATCTTTCAAGTTGATGTAACATGTCTCACTCTGCCTGCCTTTAATTATTCTGGGAACAAAAATAGACTAAGGTTATGTTTTTTAAAAGGAAGGGGAAAAATAAAGAAAGTATATAATCCCTTGGATTCCTGGGGTCTTGGTTTGCTCCTTAGTGTTGAAAAATGAAGGGTATTACAGATGACAGAAGTTCTAAGCAGTGTTCTGAACTCAGAAGCGGGTAGCTCAATGTCTAACATGGTGGGAGCTTCTTATCAAAGTCCTTAGTGGAAGAGGTTTTGGAAACTGTTCCATCTTTGGGTATCCTACTCAGAGATGTATCTGTTCCATTCGGTTATATGAACAAAATCATGTGGTATCTTCCAAATATGACATCATCTATCATCCAAGTATCATATCATCTCCAAGGATGAAGTTTTTTAGTCATATGTTGATATAAAGTTGGTAGAGACCAAAAGTAGATCAGGTGGACTCCAGTGTGATTCTTTCAGTAATTATTTCTCACTGCCCACCTTAGAAAATACATAAAATAGGACAGCCCCCAGAAAATATTTTTTAAATGATGTGACTTGCAAAAATATGCAAATTAAAACTGCAGTGAAATACCACTTTTTTACTCTGTCAAATTGGCTAGAAAAAAAATATTATATCCAGTGTCAGACAGGATGTCAGAAAGCAAATATTGCCTGGCATATATTGATACTGAAGTGTAAACTCAATAATTTCACTTCTGGGGATTGAACATAGGAAAATAACTGAATATGGGCAGAGATGTATATTTATGGAGTTTCAGTGTCACTTATGAAGTGTCACTTATTAAAAATATATAACCAAAAGTCAACTTAGGTGGTGCAATGTAGGTGATTGGTAAGGCAGAAAAACAAGAAAATATTTTAAAAATATTCATTAAGTAATTTTAATAAATAGCCCATTCAACACATATTTGTTGGGTTCCTCTCTGATTTTGTGCTAGGCGCCATTCTGGACACTTAAGATTCAAGAGAACAAATAAAAATCTCTGTATTTGCAAAGCTTGTATTCTAGTAAGACAGAGAGCCAATAGATAAGATAAATAAGTAAAATACATATAGTATGTAGGATAGTTAAGTGCTTGGGGAAAAAGTGAGACATGAAAGAGTAAAGGCATTGCATAGATTTTAGACAGTTAGCTCTTTGAAGACAGCACCTGTAATCTCTTCCTGAGTTTATCTACAGTGTCTAGCATAGTGCCTAGCATATAGTAGCTAGTCAAATATATGTGTGTTAAATATTTATGAGTGGCCTTCATGCAGGATTTCTGTGTCTGTGTGTATATGGGGACCTCACAAGTGTGGTTCAAGAGAGAATCTACAGTTAGAATGGTGCCTGGAGCCTGATTTGGATGCTGAAAAAGTGGGACACAAACCTGAAGAGTGGCTGAGAGTGAAATGTCGGGCCAGTCTTTTTGGATTTTATTCTGAAAACAGTGGGGAGCCGTGGACAGATTTTAAGCAGGTGAATCACTTGATCTATTTGGTATTTTAGAAGGATCACTTTGGAAGCAGTAATTGGGATGGATGGGAAGGAACAAGACTGGAGACAGGGCAACCAGTTAAGTGTCATTTCTGTGGTGCTGCTTTCAAGCCCCTCCACCATCCCCAGGGATATCTGCACATGGCCCCCATCCCTGCTCATGGCTTCCTGTGTCTCTGTTGAGGGTATGCTCTGGCTCCAGGAGAGAGCATGAAAGGGGAAATACCTCAGTTTCCTTGCACGTCAGGGAAACAATTCCCACACATGTTCCACAAATCTCTCAAGAGGTTCCCAAGGGCTTCAGGCTCAGCTGCCTGCTGTAGTGACCCTCTCATTAGCATATTCTTTATTGGCATCCTCTTTTCCTGGTCTTACTTCCCCAATCACTCACCACAAGCACTTTGTGGAATTACCTTCAAATACATGACTTGAGCCAGAAAAAGAGAGAAACAAGGTAAGTAGGGGAGGCACTACAATTTTAGGTAAGGTGACCAATGAAATACATAGTGTGAAAGAGGCAGGCACCTGGCCTCTGGGAGAAAAACATCCAAGCAGAAGGAGTACCACATACTGATGTCCTGAGATAGGAGTGTGCCTGAGACATTCCATGGACAGAGGCCATTGGAGTCAGTACAGAATGAATAAGGATGGAGCTAATAAGCTCCATAATAAGCTAATAAGCTAACTTTTAAAAAGGAAAGTTGAGGATGTTTGGGGAGGCATATTTAATTTTGTCTTTGAGTGTAATTGGAAGGTCTGAGCAAAGAAGAGACTATCTGACATGGGTTTAAATGCTATTTCTCTGGCTGATTGAGAACTCACTGAAGTGGGCAGGAGTGGGGGGCGGAGGAAGAAGCAGGGAGGCCAATTAGATTTGTAACAATCCAGGTGAGAGACAGTGGTGGCTTTGAATCAATGTGATAGCAGTGGTGGTGGTAAGAAACCATTAAAAACCATGTTGTAGGAAGATGATTGTCATGATAGCATGGTAATTACTTAAAAGCAAGCAAAAAAAGAGAGAGAGAGAGAGATTATGACTATTCGTCATGATTTTGTAGACCTAGAAAAAGTTCATTAGAGGACATAATCCAAAATGATCACACTGGTTATCTTGGGTGGTTGTTGCTTGCTTAAACCTTTCAAGTTTTCTATATTATTTTTATAATCAAGGGGAGAGAAGCCTACATGATTAAGAAGCTTAAAAACTGGAGGATCAAACCACTGAATTCTCACTACCAGAACCCTCTTGGATATGTCTGTGGGGTTTTGCATTTCTACAGGTCTCTGTTCCATTTCCTTTCAGAAAATAATTTTCTTTTCTTCCCTTCTCTATATCCCATTGAAAATATAGAGGCAAATATATTACAAATGGCTTTTCAGAGAATATATTTTCAAGGGTTAAGAAATTAAACTCTTCCTGCGAAGGCCTCATTGTAAGGGTAAGGGTGAGCTAAACTAATGGCAGATGAGCACTGTGTTATGTGTTGGCATAGTCTCTCGAGGACACAGAAAAGACATTAACTTTTGTTTCTACTCCCGAAAGAATGTGCTATTTCCTACCTCATTCTTTCTACCTAGGTCAAGAGGGACCATTTTGATGTGTCCAAAAGTCAAGCATATAGCATTTAATCTCTGTACATAATGCTTTCGATTTATTTGAATTAAATTGCACAATCCTCTTGTTATTCAAAAATAACTGAGTGTATTTATCACCAGGCATGGTTTGCATTCATGCTTCTGGGGCTCTGAGGCTTTCTAGACACACTTTCCTTTCAATCATATTAGGAAACTATTCCATTTTCATTTTATTTTTTCACTGCTTAGTGACTAGAAAGTATACAAGAAAACATTTTTATAAAAAAAACTAGTCAACGGAATGAACTTAGTATATTACACAGACACAGAAAGGCTGTGCAAACCCTTATCTTTTATCAATACAATTCTAAGAAAAGCTTCTGCTATTGACTTAGTGAGCTAATTCACAGGGGTGATTCAATCAAGTCCCTGTCCAATGGAAAGACAAAATTCAGCAAGGAGTTTTTGGGCATGCTTATATTTATACAAGAACATTCTTCTGATAAGGGTTTAATGCATTAAAGCAATTGAAAGCAAAAAAAAAGTTTTAGTTGTTGTTGAGAAAATAATATGCAGTTAGGCATTACTCTTTATTTGAGTGTTTTTCTGGGTTTAGCCATAGAGTAAAAACATTATTAGAAATAGTGACAATAGTGGTGATCATGATAGGAGAGCACTGGTGTTGTATAAGATCAGTGCAGCACCTGACTTGTATCATCTCATACCATGATCACAACAGTCTTAGGGGGAAGTTGCTATTATTCCCATTTCACAAATAAAGAAACAAAACCTTAACAAAGTTAAAGAAACTCAAGCCTTAAGAAGTATATTGCTCTTGTGATTTGCCATTTAGGGATGAAAGAGTTAAGATCATCATTCATAGTACGGTGTTGACTTGAAATTACTTGAAGGTTGTCTTGATATTTTGAATTTCTCTTGCCCATTGAGCTTAGCAAGATTTCTTTATGAGTATAGTAAAGTACACATCTTCTCCCTTAAGTGGCAAAACTGATTTTTAGATATAGTAATCCTGACATCCTAGGGACTCGCTTACCTGGATGTGTTTCACTGATGAGGCAGCTGGAGAACCAAATTCTAGCCCAGATCTTGGTCTCTCCTAGTTCTGTGTTCCTGAGCAAAGTCCCTTAATGTTTCTAGGTTTCAGATTATTTAAATGGAGGTCTGAAATGTAAGATTTGGTTATCCTTTGGGTTCTTTCCTATTGTGGCATATAAAAGGGACAATCTGATTACTGTCAGTGGGATATGAAATCTGAGGAGGTTCATCAGTCAACGACCTTATGCTACCCAACACTGAGGCTCGATTCATCATAGAAACTGGACAAGGCTGGGCTGAAGAGTTAGCCAAGTCCATAGTAATATTTTCTCAAGGCAGTGACTAAGGGAAAAATATCTAAGAGAGACTTTGCATTCATTTGGAGTCAGCTTCAAATTAAGCATTCTCTTGCCATAATTGCTTGCAGTGAATAAATTTCTTTTGGACTCTAGTATACCAGATATATGGTTGACCTTGTCTTCATTTCAGTATTCTATCTTACTCCTCCAGTGCTTAAACTTGAGGTATTCTATGTGCATCATTTAAGGTTCTTCCTGATGGAAGCAGTGGAAAATCTGACTCAAACTGAGGTAAGCCCAAAGATACTTTATTGGCTCATGTAATCAAAAAGTCCTAGAGTAGAACTTACTCTGTATTGTTGGATTCAGGAGTTAAACAAAGATGTGTCTTCTTACTGTCAAACCTGTTGCATTCTCCTTTTCCATGTGGAGGCTGACGGCTACTCTGGATTCTTCTTTTACAATGGAAAGGAAGCTACAGCAGGACTCCTTAAAGCACCATTTATGAAAGTTTCTATGCTTGTTATTGGCCCCTGACAGATCATCTGACTGTCCCTGAACCAATTGCCATGGGGAGAAACAGCAATGTAATGTTCTGATCGGTGGTACTGAACCACATTTCACTCCAGACCCAAGGGAAGGTTCAGGCAAATCCACCAGAAGCACCTTGAATGAAAGTTTTAGAGGGATGACCTTCCTCAATGAAAAAAGGTACAGCTAAAAGAAGGCCAAATAGATAATGGGCAGCAAAAACAACATATGTATCCTATGCCATATTTCAGAACAAAAATAGCAACCATGTTTAAGTCTAATGGCTGCTTTCAGAGAGTCATTTTCCCCGATAACTAGGAGTTAAATCATAATAAAATCACAGATAAAATCATAATATTTCAGAGTAAAAAAGACTGAGGAATTCACAAAATCATAATATTCCAGATAAGATATTTCAGAGTGAGAAAGATTTAGAAAGTCAATGCTTCTTCCACCTTTCACTGATGATAACTTGATGCCCTTAAGAGGTTAAGTGATAAAATACTTGGAGCCACATTGCCTTCACATAATTTAACCCAATGTAACTTTAATACTTTCCATCGTGGAATTTACAGGAAAGGCTCATACAGTGGATCAGAATATTCTTTTCTTTCTCCACTGCTCCTTCAAAACCAACATCTGGAGAACTTAACATAAGTAGAATTTAAACATACGTATATACCATCAGAGTTTTCATCCCCATTGCCCTCCAAGAGGATCTTTATGGATCTTGGCTTTGTATTTAGCCAACAAAACCTACAGATCAATATCTGTTTCCATCTCTATCTTATCACTTCACCATTTCATCATTTCCCTCTAATTAATCCCTTGTATTCTATGGCTGATTTTAAGAACAGACATGAAAATATTAAAATTAATAGTAAAGAAATAGTGAATACATATTTGTCATTTCTAGAGGACACAAAGTTAGAAAATAGTAGGTATCTCTCCAATCATCACCTTAGTTTTATTCTGTCAGATTATCTTTGTTAGGAAATCATATTGATGTGCTATAAAAAGTACAAAATAAATCCAACCTGAACCAAAACAAAGTAACACAGGATTCCTGACTGAGCAGTTAAGGCCTATGTATTACTAAAATTAATGTGCCGTGAAGCAGGATTCAGGGTGTGTCCCCCAGGATTGCTCCCCTGCCACCCATCCCCCTCAAAACAGCCACGATGGCTGGATCTGGAAATAGAATGAAATGAAATAGAATGAGGTGGATGGTGCAGGGCTGCGACCTTTGGAGACCAGTACTACTGCGGACCCTCCCAGCTGTCAGGGATTGCCTTCAGGAATCAGTGAGAGTCTATGCAAATCCAGTCAGTTTCCCTGGCAACCAAAATTCACCCATGGGGTCCTTTCAGGCTTAGAGACATTTTTGGAAAGTTGAAATAAAAGCATTACAATGACAAAACTCTGGAGGGAAACTAAAAAGTCATCCCAAATCAAGATAGTTTAAAATCAAGAATATTCTTAGGAAACAGTCTCCATGTCTTCTCTTCTCTCTTTCTCTTCTTTGCCTCTTTCCTTCACTTTTGTTAGCTACTTAGGAATTACCTTGTGGTTTCTGGACTTGTCAAAATTTGAGGACTAGCGCTACCCTGTATTAATTCTACATGCCATTTCTGGTTGAGCAGATTCCTTTTTCTCATGATTTCAAAATAGTTATGATTTCTTTGAAAACTTTATAGAATTCAGTATGTTAATAGTGAAAAAAGAAAGCAAAATGTCCTATTCAGTTCTTTGCTGCATTTCTCCACAATTTGCACATACAACCCTCATTACTAAAAATGTAAAGAGTGGTGTACACATTGCTTTCTGCATTGGATTTGCATTCCCCAGAGAGAAATGTTGCCCAGTTTGGGTTCCCCCTGGAATGCCATTGGCCTTGCTTGGTGCACCCTCCCACAGTGTACTTCTTGGCCAGAAGTGTAGGGTGGGCTCTTTCTTAGACTGGTAGGATCTTCTGCTACTCTGCTTTTCTCTTGGCTTTTCAAGTTGGCTCTCAAACCCAGTGAGAGATAGATAGATGAATAAATGGATGGGTTTGGAGAGGAGGTGCAGGGGCTATGTAAAAACTGAAGAAAAGCAAGGGTGCTGGAATCTAACAACTAAGGACTTGAGGCCTTCCAGTTATTAGTTTTATGATAGTGGGTAACTTTAACATACTTCTCTGAAACCCAGTTTCTTCTCCTGTGAAATGGGACATTGAAATATCCATTCACCTTCTTCCTATATTAAAAAAAAAAAGTCTTCATTTACTAAGAGAATTGTTCCTCACCAAAAGTTCATCTTGGTCAATGGCTGCCGATCGAGTGACTATATTTCCTGGCCTTCCTAGCAATTAGCTGTAGTCATCTGATTAAGTTGTGGCCGGTGGAGTTAGAGCAGAAGGAATGAGTGCAATTCTGAGCCTTGCATCTAAAATTGTTGGGTGTGCACATCTCACACTCTTCCTTCTCCTTTCACATGGCTGGGAAGTAGTCACACCTGGAAAATCCAGTTTTGAACAGGTGCTGATGAGAGCAGAGTCATTCTACCAGCTCCTTAGCTCTCCTCTTTGTCTAACTATATGCAAAGAAGAGCAACTTATTTGATCCACAAGCTTTCTGTTGCAGACGAAATGACACAAAGACAAGACACACAAAAGACAGACACAGACACAACTCTGGCCGGAGGAAAAATTCAACGCAAGCCTCCTTGCGGTTTATTTTATACCCCGGTAGCTGGATACATACTGAAATCTACAAGATGCATTCCTTTATCAAATAAGGGCAAGAAGCCAAACACATTCCAAGCACAGGGGGGAGCAAAGGGAGGAAGTGACCACAACATGTTTACCAAGAGGCCTGCCCACAACTCCAGCCTTCTTACTTCTAAGGAGGGCATGTTCCCTCGAATGCGAGCAGATCATTAACCTTGGATATTGTGTGCAGGCCTCTTGGCAGGACCTCCTGTTTGCAGGCATGATCTGCCCAAGCAGAGAGTCTCGTTTGCAGGCACATCCCCGCGTCCCTAACCACTCTTTCTCGTGGTCACTGTCAGGCTCCCACACTTTCTTTCTGTTAGTGTTTTTATGGTACATCTTTATGTATCCTCTTATTTTCAACCTTCCTGTGTCCTTTTATTTAAGGTTTTCGCTTGTAGGCATTATAGTTTTGGGTTTCTATTTAATCCGGTTGGATAATCTCTTTCTTTTAATTGTTATGTTTAATATAATTATTAGCATATTTGGACTTCTATTTACTATCTTGTTATTGTTTTCTATTTAATTCCTCTGTTGTATGCTCTTTTATATTTTAACGTCTTTATTAGTTGACATGTCTATTTCTCTCTTACTTGAGATCCCCAAGGACAGATACTTTGGTTAATCTTAATAATAAGATTAGTTAAGCATTTAGTCATTTCAGACAGTTGGCTGAGCACTTCATGTGCATTAATTTACTTATGAATTCATGTATCAATTCTATGAAGCAGATACTACTTTTAATCTTCATTTAACATAAAAGCAGTTAGATACTCAATTCTCATTTTAACTTGCTTACAGCTATCCTAGTAGGATGTGATAGAGTACAAAGTAGTTGTTCAATAAACATCTTTGAATATCAAAGGAAAGAATGAGCCCATAGGGCTCCTTTCCCTTCATGTTCCTTTTGCCGGTAAGTCTATTTCACTCACCTCTTTTTCTTAAGGGATTATTTTATGTCCAATGATCATTAATGGCATTAGATGAGCTAAGGTACTGGGGTGTGACTGAAGTCAGAAGAGCTTATAAATGTGTCATTTGATTCCAGAAAAAAATTGTGCAAAATATTACCTCCTTGTTACCATGATTTACTTCATCAGTCTTGATGGGTGGTTAGGTCTGATTGTGAACTTCAAGCTCCTTGTTTCTGGGATTTGTGTTATTTCCATTAAGCTTTTATGTATCTAGACAGCATGGTACATGCACCTCTCTCTGTCTTTTTCAACAGTCTATCAGCAGAGAGTCCCTTGCACCTCCTCTTGTGTGACCAATTCAGAAACTGAAGTTAGGATTTATCATTTCTTTATATCTTATCAGGCTTATAGCATGTGTCTTTGTCTAATTGATAGCACATTGAGTTTCAATTGCCTTTATTTCCCAACACAGAATTTCCTGAAATCCTTTCTGTCCCTAGATGCAGACCAGATCATCTTATGAAATAGTTCCAAAGCATGTGATTCAGAATGGCAAACTGGTTTCATGTATTTATGCATATTCTTGCCCAGGATTACATTAAAATTGTGATAAAGAAATGAAAAGTATATAAACTCCCTGCAATGGTGAAATCATAGAAAGACTCATAAATGGACAAGGCATTTGGGCATTTTTCTGGAGAGCCATAATGAGGAATGCAAAGTGGAGGAAATGGAGAGACCTGAGAGGGGACAGAAACTATAAAATGAAACAGTTAACCTAAAGATTGCTGTAAAAGATGGAAACTCAAAAATGGTGGCTGCAAGACTATGGAAGTGAAATGAGAGGCTAAAGATGGGGTGAGCCAAACTCTCCAGCCCTGTATGAGAAAGGCCTGAGCCAGGGACTTATTTCCTTTAGGGAGAATGAGAATTACTCTGAAAAAGATCTGAAGAGAACTAGGTCCATTAACATGGGTGCTGGTATTCCAGAGTCAATACCTCTGCATTCTGTGATTTAGGAATTCCCCATAAAAGTCTGGCTCCTCATCTACTCAGTTTCTGGGAAAGTCTTCCAGTCAGCAAGCTTGCATATAAACAGAAAGCTTCCTGTTGGCTGATTTATTCTTAAATTGGAATAGGCAAGAAAGAAACTTAAGATGTCCAATGAAAACTTGCAACCTGAAAGGGAAAATCAGGATAAACAAAGGAAACTGGAGTAATACAGGAAGGAAAAAAGGAAAGAAGGAAGGAAGGAGGGAAGGATGGAAGGAAGGAGGGAAGGAGGGAAGGAAGGAAGGAAGGAAGGAAGGAAGGAAGGAAGGAAGGAAGGAGAAAAGAAAAAGGCCTTTGAAATCTTTATTAATGCTACTAAGAGAATTCTAAGTCTACTACATCCACAAAATAAGAACAGAGTAGTGCTGAGAAGGAATAGTCAAGAAATACAAAGGAATTATTATGTTAAAAATATTTGCTAAAGTTTAAGATAACTCATAAAAGGGCTGGGAATTTTTTTATGTATATAGAGATCAGAAACAGGTAACCCATGGAATAAAACAGACCCTAATGAGACAGACGACCATAAGTTGTAAGAATGCCACAGATAACAAGAGCATCTCAATAGCTCCAAGAAATAGAAAATAGTTTTAAAGGTCATGCATCATCCTAGCATCATACTCTTCATCAACATGTCTGAAAGACAAAAGCAGTGCCTTCAATATCCAAAGGGAAACTTATTTGAAATGCAGAATTCTGTGTCCTAAAAGCTATCAAATAATAGTCAGACAAAAAAAAAGATATTTTCAGACCTACAGGATTCAAGTTCCTTCCTATAGTGGGTTGGATGGAGCCCTCCAAAAGGATATATCCATGTCCTAACCCCTAAAAACTATGAACATGATCTTATTTGGGGGGGGGGAGGGGAGGAGGTCTCTGCAGATGCAATTAACTTAAAAATCTCAAGATGAGATCATCTTCAGTTATCTCAGAAGGCTCTAAATTCAACAACAAATGTCCATAGGAGGCACAATAGGAAAAGACACACAAGAAGAGGAGTGACGGCAGAGCTAGATATGGCAGTGATGCAGCCAAGGAAGCTTGGAAATGCCTGGCACTTCCCAAAAGAGACAAGGAGGCAAAGAACGAGCTTCTGCAGGGAGTATAGCACTGCTAACACCATCTTGGGCTTCTGGCCCCGCAACTATAGGGAATCAGTTGCTATTGCTTTAAGCCGCCTAGTTTGTGGCGATTGGTTGTGGCAGCCACTTGTGTACTTAGGATTATTTAAGGATGTGCCCTAACAAACAGGGAGAATAAGTCAAGAGGGAGGAAATAGAATCCAGGCTACAGTGATTCCAACCCTGAAGAGTAAAGGTGGAATGTAAAGGTGGAAACCCAGGAAGGCAGTCAGCAACTAGCCTGGAGAGAACCAGCCAGGAAACAAGAGAATTATGACCTCTAGGTGAAAGGCAGTCATTAACTTGATACCACCCATGTGATGCTGAGGGAACACAAGGATGTATTAAAGACAGACCTACCATGCAAGAAAAAAAAAAAAAGACAAAGAGGAAAAATCAAAACCTCTAACAGAAATGAAATATTATTGTAGTATGCTACTTGGCTATGTAGTCAATATTCATGGCACTGTAATGATGCAATCCCTGTTTGTGGGCTAATAATTATAGTAAAACCTTGGATTGCGAGTGACCTGTTCTGTAAGTGTCCCACGTGATGAGTAAACATTTTTAATAAATTTTAACTTGATAAATGAGCAATGTCTTGAAATATGAGTAGTACGTAATGTCAAATGTCACATGGCCACAAGTGGACCAATGGTTTCTTGAAATTTGTTTTGATACACAAGTGCTTTGGATTACAAGCATGTTTTTGGAACAAATTATGCTCACAAACCAAGGTTTTACTATATTAGATTCAAACTGTCTGTAAAGCATGAGAGACTTAAATAAGGTTCTGAAGAAAAACAATTTCCACAATAAATTAAGATAAATTAAGAAAACAGAAGGATTGAAGGAATATGGAAATATATAGTAGAGCTAATCATATCTTGAATGTAAACAGGAACCAATTGCAATTGTGGTGAATGGAATGATAAATAAAAGTTAGGTGACAATACAATACTTAAAGCTACAAGTATTACCCATGTAGAAACTAAGTATAGAAATATGACTATATTCTAGGGACGAAAGAAAGAATGTGTTATTAAATCCTCATCTGCCATATCAGGTTGATAATGTATGAAACTGATTAATTAAGAAATAGCTATAATACACATATTTAGCAATATAATCAATTAAATTAATTAAATAAATCAATCAATAAAACCAGAAAGTTAAAATAAGTAAAAATAATTCCTTCTGGGTTATAGCATGTAGATGAGAAGGGTGGCCCACAGGACTATTTGCTTTCATACTAAGTCTTTGGGCACCTTTTCATGTTCTAATCATGTGCATGTGTTATAATTTACAATGTTTAATGTTTCTGTAAAGCAATTTTGAGCTTCCCTTTAGGATGGATAAACCTGAAAAAGTGTCCCTTCCATCTTTACAACTATGACAAAAAATACTAGAGGCTCTGCCAGTTTACATTTCTTGAACCCAGCAGAGAGCTGTAACTAATCTGAAATCTAAGGACAGATGGGCATTTTTAGGAAGATATGAGATCTGAACACTTACTTAGCTGTGCAAATGTGCAAAGCCAAGCAAGCCTTGAAGAAGTTGGCAGAGACCAACTGTGGGTCAGCAAGGGAGTGTAGGAGCCCAGGGAGCCATGGGGGAATTGCCAGTCATTTGCAAGACATCGGTGCACAATGCATTGCACTTATAAGAAAGACTGAAGCCTGGACAAGGGTCTGGGGAAGTCCTCCTTCCTGGTGGAGGCCTGAGAAAGGGGAAGAGTTGCCTCTGTGGGAAACATCCTTTACCCTGTCTGCCTATGGAACAAAAGCCTGAAGCCACTGGTGGAAAGGCAGTGACACTTGTCACCGTCGATGCTTAGGTGGAGACCCATGGAAGCTGGGGAAGAGAATAGGAAAAGAAGCAAAACGAAAAGCCCTCTGACCTAGAAGAAGAGGCAGGAGGACCCTTGGGGCCCAGAAAAAAATCCCTAAAACAAGGGGAGAGGACAGGGTTCCGAGGGAAGCCCCACCCCTGTGACCTAGCACTACAGCATCTGCTTAAGTCAGAGGATGAACTCCAGGGTATGCCTGCCCCACCATCAGGCTGCTGGGTGCTGAGTTACAAGAAATACTCTCCAGTGGAGTGAGAACAAGAGCACAGAGAAGGAGCCCTCTGTGGCACAGGCACAAGCAAGCTGAGGGTGGAGAGAAGACCCCCCCCCTGGCAAATCAACGCCCACCCTCCACTACTAGAGGAATCTGGGTCCCCCCAGTATTTAAGGGCAACCAGAGGAAGACAAAACCTAACTTAGTTTCACTCCTGCCTAACCTGATTCAACCACACATATTGAAGTCTAGGTAACAAAACAAGTATGTTCATTTCCAGCCTTAAGCACTATTAAATTTGTCGCTACGAGTTACACTCAAACCTTGAACTTTCCTTTTTCCTCTGGCTCTTTTACTCTAGACTGGCATCGCTGATGGTTAGCGCGATCTTGTTCTGTAAGGTGGCAGGGTGCAGAAGGAAGATGGCGCCTCAGACATCAGACACACTTAACTTCATTTATCAAAGGCCTTGGACAGGCCTTAACTTCACACATTAGTTTCTTTATCTGAAAAGTGAAGGCTTTCAACCTACTTCAAAGGGTTTCTATGATGCTGAACTTAACTGCATGTAAAGAACTGAGCACACTAAATCGCTGGTGGTACATGGAATGAGCTGGTTGTTGAATCCTGGTTCCATGACCTAATGACAGGTCTTCTTCATGCTCTGCCCTTGGATGTCTCTCGCTGCTTCTTAGTCTCTAGTTCAGCAGCTCTAAATGGCAGCATAGTAGAAATTGAGGAAAAGATTGCTCTTCTGTTGTTAACAGCAGTTGGTGTATGAAGAGGATCCTACTTGCATTTCGTAGATGGGAATCCAGGGTGTTGGATTTCCTCTCCAGGACAGAGAGACCAAGCAATGAATTGTTCTCTATCTGGCATTTGGAATGAGGTTTGAATGTGTCGCCAGACATTCCCATAACTGAAAATCCTGGTTGTAATCATTTGAGCTGAGAAACGAATTCCATATGATCTATAAAGGCAAAGTATTCTTAGCACTCTTTTTGTACATAATTGATTTTGCCAAGAATGTGACTGCAGTGAAATTTAAGGGAAGATGGTCTTTTGTTCAACACTTTACTAAGGGTTGTTAACTGTTGTGGAAATTAGGTCACTGAGGCACTGGAGCCTTAGACTTGGGATTGACAAAATGAAACACTTGAAACAACATTTTTTGTAGCTGTTATATCCCTGGCGTTATCATGTATAAGTGCAAGTACATACTGCCTTGGGTGAGGTTAGGTATGAGCATGTACATATCAAAATGTACAGTTGTTATAAATTACTACTGTTTTATTTCTCATTTTTATTACATTTAGGAAAGTATGTGGATTTTTTGGCACTTTGTGCGCAGGTAGGTTACATTTTCTATAAATGATCTAAGATATTTGAGGACGTGTTACAAAATGTGACTTATAAAAAGGCCTCTGGGGCCTGATGGCTGTAACCCCAGCTCTAATTGCTGATATAGGTTGTCCTGGGTGTGTGTGTGTGTGTGTGTGTGCGCGCGTGCGCGTGTATGTGTGTGTGTGTTTTAACATTTTTATTTATTATTTTACAGAGAGAGACAAAGCAGGAGCATGGGAGGGGAAGAGAGAGGGGGAAACACAGAATCTGAAGGAGGCTCTGGGCTCTGATCTGTCAACACAGAGCTCAATGTGGGACCCAAACTCACAAACCAGGAGATCATGACCTAAGCAAAGTTGTATGCTTAACCAATTGAGTCCCCCAGGTGCCCCGGGTTTGTGTGTTTTGATGCTGAGAGTGTGCATGTGAAGACTTACTTTAAAAATACAGATTTTTGTTCTCTATCCCACAACTTTTGTTTTGTGGCCCAGGAATCAGCAGTTTTAGTAGACTGTTAAGACTTTCTTAGTGCATTTTAAGAAACAGTGCCCCAAGGGACACAAGGGTGGCTTAGTCATTGACCATTTGTCTGACTCTTGATTTTGGTTCAGGTAGTGATCTCCCCATTGTGAGATCGAACCCAGCATTGAGCTTTGTGCTGAGTGTGGAGCCTTCTTGAGATTCTGTGTCTCCCTCTCTCTCTCTGACTCTCCCCCACTTGCACTCTGTGTCTCTCTCTCTCTCTCTGAAAAATAAACACTTCTAAAAAATTAAATAAGAGGGTGGTAAAACTCCTTTTACATTTCAACAAACTTTTAAAATCCTTTGAAAGTAAATTAAGCAGAAGCTAAATGAACCAGTATTAGAAAGGCTGGCCAAGATCGGAGTAAGGAATTTATTCAAGAGATTCTTAAAGATCCCCATCATTTTAGCTGTTAAAACCCAACTAAAGAAATTATTTGGATCATTAAGCTTTGAGAGGTAAAAAGTGTTGGCATCTCTTTTTCCTGTATAAAACGCAAATATATTCTTTAAGTGAAATACATAACAGCTGACATTGAGCATATCATACTCAAAGTATTTAAAATTTGTCACTGAAATTTCACTCACAATGACTTGAAAATGTTTAAGAGAAAAGAGCTCCAGGTAAAAGAAGGAAAGCTGTCAATGCTGGGGCCCATTTAGTCTGTATGAGGCCAATTTGAAACCTATGAAGAAAGGATAATAATCATAGTAACAGCAACTATCATGTATTGGGCCTTATTAGACTAGAAGCTACACTGAGAACTTTATCATTCCCATTTATTCTACAAAATGAATAGTTTGTTCAGTTATTCTAGATAAATAACAAATTGTAATTGTTCATGATTAAATAGAAATATTAATAAGACTTTAATGTTTGGTATATGATATTAAATATTGTATTAGTTAAATAAGGATGACCCAAAATTAATTATTTCATCATTATTCAAAATGTGTATGGAACAAAAGTCGTGAGCCACACCCTGTGTTAGGCACCAGGATAGATCAGTGAACATAACAGACATGTTCTTTAAACATACTGAGTTTGCATTCTGCACGTTGCTTTTAGGGAGGGGCTATAACTCTCTCAGGAAAACAGGTGATACTCACTGAGAATTAAAGTCATCTAAGGCTTTGCCCGAGGGCAGGAACTTGTTAGTGACAGAGCAGAATGTGCACCTCCTATTCACACACTCAGCCTTGGGTGACGAGAATTAGGGCTGCCCACTGCATGTGGGACCCCTTTTCCACTCTGAGAAAGACCTCCCTCGATGCCACTATTAAACATAAACAGACCACAGACCACAGCCTGAATATCTGCCCCAGGACTCAGGCCATTTTCTGATCCCAACTTCGTGCTTGGTTACCTCCGTGTCACTCCTGAGAAATCTGAGGAGAGATGGGGGAGTTGTTTGTGCCCCAGGCATCTCACAAGAGTGTAGGAGAAATCCAGAATGGTGCAAAATGTTACTGTAATGTTTCTTTTCTTTCAACAAAGCCTTTGAGAAATTGGGCAGTGTACAAAATGGGGTAATCTGTCAAGTGCTTTCCATTGCTTTTCTTTTTTTTTTTTAAGTGCCCGTTATTTGTTTTAATTAGCATGACAAGAGGGGATGACACTGAAAAACAGTGTCACTTCTTTCAAAGGTAGCCAACACCAGTTTTTGTAAGCAATTCTCACAGTGTAGCTGAAACAACTCACCTTAAAATCTGGGGGAAATTTCACGTCTAAATCCCTACCCACCACTTCAAACCATGAGTTTTGCCAAAAAGGATGTGAAATGCTCTCCCTGACAAGATTTTTATAGATATATTTTTTTAATAGAAGTGACAGAGGAGAGAGAAATGCTTCCTCAAAGGCCTGCCAACCTCAGGAAAATGAAGCCTTTTCTTACCCAACTCTTCCTCCAAAAATAACAATTGTGATTATTTAGCGTTTATTTGAATGCCAGTTCAGTTCTAATGGATAAAATCCCACTGCATTAGATAACTTCAAAAACTGATAGTTATTCTGGCTTATGAAAGATCCCACCACAGAACACAGTCAAAGTGTTATCATCTCTCCATTGTTCATAAACTCCAGACCTTCTCAAAGGAGGCCCAGAGGCAGCCTCACCGGTGGCCCCTGATGCACCCTGGTGGTCATCAGTTTCTTCAAGGTGGGGACAAGCCCCGGAAGGCCAAGGAGCAAGTCCTGGGGCGGATGTAGGAGGCATGCATTCATGTGAGAGTTGAGACAGCACATCGAGTCAATTATAAGACTGTGTACATGTGTCCTTCTCTAAGAATGTGTACAGAGCCAAGGACAAATCTGGAGCACTCCAAGGTGACACCAAAACCATGCCAATCTCCTAAAGGTACACACCCAAGCCCTGTGAGGCCAGTTTTCAACTGCAAAAGTGAAGCAGGAAATGGGGGCGGAATGGATTCTCTTTTGGTTCATGTACTGACTTGCTCAATTCCATGCCTGGGCTGGCCTAGGGAGACCCATGGAAAGTAAAAGGATCCCAAGCATGGTCGATTAAAGTTCGAGCTGGATTAGGATTGGAATTCTTTAGCTGACAAGTTATATAACCTTGGGCAAGTCACTTGATCTTTCTGGACCCAAGTCTCCATCTACTATCAGACTATCAGGTTTGATACTAAACAGTAAACACATCTTTAAAAATGGTTACATATAGAAGCAAACATACGAAGTCTCACCACACTAGCCATTAGAAAGCTGTAAACTGTTGAATTTTAGCTAATAAATCATCTTGTGTTCATCATCTATTAGGTGATGAATTTAAGATTCAGAGTTGGATCTTTGCCCAGTGGGGAGTGGAAGGCATAGATTCTGGTATTGGAGATAGTTAGGTTAGATTTCTCTTCCTGCAGTTTGCTAAATATATTATTTTGAGCACATTAGGTAGTCTTTTACGTCTCATTTTTCCCCTCTGGAAAATGAGTGTAATCGTAATGCTTCATGGGTTTATTTGGCAGATTCAATGAGGTATTATAGGCAAGACTTTGGCATAATGCTTGACACATGATGAGCAACCCATTTTTGGTAAAATAAAAAGATGATGTTATCCAGGTAAAAGGCAGGATATGACCTGGGACCAAATATAAAGTAATCACACAGGAGGGACAGGGAAGGGCAGGTAGTCATGGTGCTGCATGACGAAACGGGGATGAGGACATAAGTGCCGATGAACAGGGTTCAGACAAGCACTGTGCTCCGCTGGGTGGGCAGTTCTGCTGGGCAATGGTTTTCTGGACTCTCACCCACAGTTCCATTCATGCTTCCTAGGCCGTGTTCTAGGGCCTCTGCTGTGCACTGTGGGCTCCCCTCAAACATGGCAGTCATACTTCTGTCTTCATCCTTGGAACTCGCTGAGGATCAAGCAGGGAGAAGTTGAATGAACAATAATGATAAAAAATGGAGGTTGGTTTAGCTTGGGGACTCTTGCACAGGTCAGAGGGAGTGACTTGAGAACATGATGGGTTATTTGAATGGAAAACATTCCAGCTTGGTGACCGCTCTGCCTGGCGTTCTGTCTGTCAAGAGCTCTGTGCTAGAAATTGGCCTTGGCAACACAGGATTATCAAATGAACTTGCTCATATAGCTCAAATTAATGGCCTGCTTATTCATTACCAGACTGTGTGCTTAGAGGACAACATTCTGAAAGGCCAGGCCGTTTACTCATTTCAGGATGTTAGTTCAGACCAGAAGTTTCTTAAAATTTTCTGTGCCATGGTTGTTTTGCCGCATGAGTAGTCCTATGAATCCCCTTAGAGTAATGTCTTGAAATGAATAGAATAAGATGCACAGAATAGCAAGGTATCCAATTGTAATGAAATATAGTTATCTAAATATTAAAAACACGTTTGTAATATAATATGTGCTTCTTGTTAATGAATAAGATAATGAGAACTAGCTGTGAATCCGATGATTACTGTCATTTCAAAATAGCGTTGAGCATAAACAATTACTTGAGATATCTGCAACACTTCTAATATGTTTGGGAAAGTACTGTGATTTCCATTAGAGAAAAAGTCACAGTTACTGCTTATCCTACTGTGGTGTGTTGCCAACCAAGAAATCCTGCATTTCAGTTAAAAGCTGGTGAAAATATGGCAGTTCTGTGTGCGCCCAGCCACATTCACAGATGCTGAATCCTCAATGTGAACTTGAAGAGGTGTGACCCAAGGTTAAGAACCTTTATTAAGACACGGACAACAATAAGGCCATGACAGACTCTCATAATCAGTGGTTCATATAGAGCTAAATTATGACCTAGCATCCCTCTGCTAAAATATTTACTTTAAGAAAGAACACAAGGCAAAGGGCCAACGTTAGTCTCCTTGGGCTACCATTACAGAATACCACACACTGAGTGGCTTAAGTAACAGAAATTTATTTCTCACAGTTCTGCAGGCTGAAAGTCTAAGGCAAAGGGCTGGCAAGACTGGTTTCTGGTGGGGTCTCTCCTTGGCTCACAGATGGCTGCCTTCTCCCTGTGTCCTCAAATTGCCTTTCCTCTCTTGGCATACTTTTCTGGTCTCTCTCCCCCTTCTTATAAACACATCAGTCCTATCGGATTAGGGCCCACCCCTGAGACTTCATGTAACCATAAACACCTCCTTAAAGGTCCTTCCTCCAAATACAGGCATGTTGCAGGTTAGGATCTCAGTGTGTGAATTTGGGAAGACATATTTAGTCCATAAGAAGACCATAGGGCAGATATGATTCACAGGTGGCTCACAGCCAGAACCAGCCCCCAACAAGATTCACATGTCTTCATGACGCTGGCTTACACAGTGATTTTTAACACTATAAATTAATTTTAGATATTTAAAAAATCAAGATTTTTCAGACTTATCAATTGGATTTCCAGCTTCTCTGGGCTTGGAAACATTTGACACAAATTTCCACACCCCACATGGCTACAGTCACCAAAGCAGACTAACTTTGATCCTGTTTATACCAGGCCAACCTTGCTCTTGTGGATACCTGCCTGGACCTGTAGATAATAGGTAATGCAGTCCTGGTGCTGATAGTGTTACTGGGAAATCTAAGAGTCTCCAGTGATGCCCAGAACAGCACTCTGATCAGCAGGAAGAAAGAACAAAAAGTGAGATATTATTTAATTTATTTTATTATTTATTACAGTTACTTAATAAACCTTGTAAAAGCGTTGGCCCGTGCCTTATTGTAAAGGGGCTGGGGACTGGAGGAGAAGCCAAATTAAACATCTACAGTCTGTTTCAAAATGTTTATTTATTTGAGAAAGGGAGAGAGAACAAGTCGAAGAGAGGCAGAAAGAGAGAGGAGGACAGAGGATCCAAAGGAGGCTTCATGCTGAAAGCACAGAGCCCGATGCAGGGCTCAAACTCAGAAACCCTGAGATCATGATCTGACAGAAATTGGACGCTTAACCAACTGAGCCACCTAGGCACCCCTAAACATCTACATTCTTACTCAATTATTCTAACATCACTGTGTCTATCTATCTTCCCTACTATTGTCCTACATTGAACAAGAGTGGATATTGTCCTCTGACAACATATGCTTGGAATGGATAGCATTGTACAAGGTACAAAAATAATCTTTATAAGGAGAAAATAGCTCAGGGTTGACTTTTGTGAAGGTAGATATAGAAAGTGGATTATCTTCTTAAATTCCTGGTATAAATTTTTACACATACTGGGAGCAGGAATAGAAGGCAATCCACTGTGTTCAGTCAAAAAATAGATTTGACCTGGACATTAGACAGTCTGTGTTGTGGCTTTGACAGTATCATTCCAGGAAATGAAATTTACCAGTTCCTATTGTATCTCGACTTAGCCTGACACCAAGTGTGTGACTGTCCCCATTTTTCTGGGTAATATTTGACAACGATCATCCAAACACAGCACGCTTGTCCTTCAACCTACAGACCTGAAAACGTGTGCTTTTCATATTTAACTCTGCCTTTGTAGTTTGGATCTATAGAAAATCTGATCTGCTCTGAGGACCGTATGTTTTCAGTCACAATTTTACAACTTGTTTTACTCTGAACAAATTTCAATTTTGTATAATATTTTCAAAAAAGTATGTAAAACTATTGTATACCCTTCCCTCTGGTTTATTCACTCTACCTTTGCTATATCACATATTCTTTGTGTCTGTCTCTTTCTCTCTCTCTCTCTCTCTACACACACACACACACACACACACACACACACAGATACATTTATTGTCGTAATTGTTATTTTCTAAAACATCCGAGAGTAAGTTGCATTGAACTGTTTTGCTCTGAGACTATTTCTGTTTTCCCCAAGGAGCACTAGTAACAATGGCTAAGGTCCTAGGATCACCTGAAAAGCCATTTTGCCCACACTCTGCCAAACTGCAGTACTAGTAGGGACACTGAATCAGAAGAAGGCTGTAGAAAAAAGAGGGATGAAAGAGACCTCATGTGCCTTTGGCATGGCCCTACCTAAGCTCTCCTTAAAGTTCTTAAGTAGAAAATTTTCTTTGATATGCTCCTTTTATAGCCTAGGAGTATGCACCAAGGTCAAAATAAACCCCTGTTAAGCTCAGATGTCTCCTGAACCACACACCCTGATGCCTTCCTAAAGGTACTACATGTTACATAGCATCTGCCCATTTCCAGATGTCCCAATCCCTCACTGTAACAGACTTGACCTAAGTATTAAGATGGAGTGAGCTGATGAGCCTAGTTTATACTAATCTGTGAATGACAATTTATAGTCTCACATACTTCTGCATCTTTTACAAAGACTTGACAGATAGAAATTAATTTCTCATTGGTGAAAATAGAGGTAATATGTAAAAATGAAATAGAGGAAGAAAGGCAGGGGGTGAGGAGAGAGATATTCCAGTTGGAAACTGCTACTTAAATATGGAATTCTGTCTCTATAATTAGCTATCTGAAACTATTGCTGTGGTAATTTTCTTCCTCTCTGACCCAGATATAAATCTGAGACATCACCAAAAATATATGGACACTTAAGATTTGTTCATATTTTGGCATTGATATAAATCAGTAGCTTCCAAATATTTGTTCAACTTTTATTTAAGGGAAAGGCTAAAACACCGTGGGAAGAAAGAATTGAAAAATCTGGTTGCTTCTCTCTAAGTAGTGACTCTTTAAAAAAAATTTAATGTTTATTTATTTTTGAGAGAGAGAGAGAGACAGAGCACAAGCAGAGGAGGGGCAGAGAGAGGAGGAGACACAGAATCCAAAGCAGGTTCCAGGCTCTGAGCTGTCAGCACAGGGCTCGAGTTCATGAACCAGGAGATGGTGACACTTAACAAACTGAGCCACCAAGTTGTCCGCAAGTACTGACTCTTTAAATGTAATACCATGTAGTTCAATTCTGGCCCCAAATTTGCATTCTCCTCTTAGCCAAACAAAGGGACCAATCCTGCTTAGAAGATGATTTACTAAAGCTAGTTATTTTTAATTATTGTGACTTAACCATACCCCTTAGCTATATTTGCCCATTTTTACCGCCTTCCCCCAAACCTATACATACTCACACAATGACTAGCTTATCAAATTTGCATTGCCAGTCACATTCAACAGAGGTTTAAAATTTGTGACCTGGGCACAGTGTGTCTTGGAGGCTCACTAGTCCCTAAGGAAATTTAAATAAATGCCAGCTTTAAAAATCATGAGATTTTAACATAGTACTTGGAATTTCTTTCTTCTTTTGAAAACCAAAAGATACCCCATCCCTGAGCCCTTATGTCTGCATGGCAACAACCAAGTAGAACCCAAATTGAGTTAACAGCATCTCCTGGAGACTCTTTCACCAAGCTCGCGGGTACTAACCAACACCCCACCTACTTCTCTCTTCAGGACCTCCCTGCTCCTGTAGGTATTTAAGTATGCAATCTTGACATTCAGGACTTTCCCTGAGAGAAGTTCTAGTCAATATAGACTTTTCCCATGCTTTCAGTTTTACAGTCATAGTTAATCATTTCTTTGGTATTGGCATGTTGGTAAACTGCCCAGATTGACTGGCCATTCACTGGGGTCTGTTTAAATCAGCATATCCTCTCAAACCCAGAGAAGTGTTTTCATCACACAGCAGACACCAGGGTGGTGACAGGGAGAAAAGGCAGAGACTAGCACATCAAGGGTTGCCTTTGCAACCCTGTCAAAACGAGGCAACGACAGGCTGTAAAAACGTAGCCTAGCAGTTATTCAGGTCAGTTAAAAAGAAGTGAGCCTGCTGTGCTGGTTTCTCTCTTTTTCTAGAACACAATGGCAGTGGTTTTGTATTCGCAATGCGCCTCCTATTAGAGCAACTCAAACAATTGATGGGGCTGGAGCAGTGGAAATCAGAGTCTGAATTCTAGTATCTTGTCAAACATACAACTTTTGGAATAATCAATTTCCATCATTTAATAAGAGCAGTTTTTAATGAAGCAGGAATCTGTCAGCTGGCCCTCATTTCATGTCCCATAGACCTGGTGGAAAGATTTTTTTTCCCTTTCCTGTTGCTTCCTCCTGTGTTAAATTGGCAGTTTTCAGAGGAGTACCTCCTGCCAATTAATGAGAATCAGCCTTGACTTCTGCAGATTGAATTTTGTAAATTGGTTTTATTGAAAGTGAGAAATGGCATAAAGAACTGAAGAAGGAAGAAAAATTAAGAATGTCCCCAAAGAACAGAGGCCTTGTCATAGTCTTGCTTTAGTGAGTGACTGCAAGCTTCAGTCTGGTCATTGCACGAGATAGCTTATAACCCTCTTCCAGGGTCTGATGCTGACCTTTCCCACCCTGATGTATATGCAGGGAACTGTGAATCATCATCCCCACCTCCCTCAGAGGTATCACAAAGATTAATGATTTACAGTGCAACCCACATTCCAGGATGTGAAAGGTCTCATTGCAGAGGAAATTATTGACATAATTCTTTGAGCATTACAACTGTTCACTCAAAGAGGTAATGTTGGAGTCTACCCAAACTGAACCCTACAATTTCAGACCATGAGTTTTCCTCTGTGCTACCTTGGATTGTCATTAGTTTCTTCATATAGATGGGGTTTCAGAGACTTTTTCAACTCCATTATTTACTGTCAAGATTATGATGAAGTCACTTTTCTTTATTTTTCTATTTTTAAAAAAATTTCTCTAAAAACAAAGGTCAAATATTCTGGGCAAGTGATGATTTCTACACCAAAGTTTACATTGGTCTACCCTGTCTGAATCGTAGCTAGAGTTTCTTCTTTTTCTCCAAAGAAGCAAGGATGACTTATGGGGCAAACTTTGACATAGAGTATCAAAGCCCACTGATCTTTGACTTGAATGATTCATCTCATCCATACATATATATAAATCTACTTTATTTTAGCATGATATTATTTTCAAGATAATTTTATTGGGGCCCAGAATGTTCTCTCCCTTTGCTTAACAAAAAACAGCTAAAAAAAAATCAGTTTTCTAGCACTAAAATTTTCTCTGGGTACTACTTGTTTCCATGTCTCCCTTCTCCATTTGACTGTGAACTCCGTAAGTGTCCACTTTCATTGTTGTATGTCTAATGGCCACCATAGAACATAACATAAAAGAGATATTCAGTGATCACTCATGGAATAAGTTGTTGATTCTTTTGTATCCTAGCAAATAAAAATAAAGAGTGTTTTAAAGTTACCTCTTGTTCAGGGAAACAGAGGGAAATGAAATGGTAAGAAGTTGAGGAAGAGAAAGAGGCAAAAAAAAATTTTTTTAATGCAAGCTGTATAATCTTTGCTTTTGAGTTTTATGACTTTATTTTGCCAGTGTAGAAATACAGATATACATTCCTCTTATAGTAGTGACAGCCGTAGCATTTTTTTGAAGGCTTACTATGTACCAGTCACTGTTTTCCTCTTTAGACAAGTTAACTTAGGGAGGAATATCCTCAAAAAGTGACTGTAATTCTCACATGCAGTCTCCACCAATAAGGAGGGGGCAGGAGGAGTAGAAATTAAATTCCCAGATTATAGAATGTTCCCGTGACTTCAAAAACAGCAGGCAAAACAGATGTTGCACTGACTTCCACTCACTGGAATGTGACAGCCACCTTGATTGTCCTTTTCCAGCTATTTAATTTGGTTATTTAGGGAGGCAGTAACGTTGATGCATCTGTAAAAGGTAACCTGACATAAATCAGTTCCTCTTACATTTTTCGAAGCAAAAATCTCCACCCTTTTCATCAGAGAATTGCATTATTTCTACAGTGATGCTGGAAACAAGAGGTGACTTGCATTTCCCAAGGTTCTAGAAGAAATGAAAAATGTGCCAGTGTGGCAGGTAGGTAATTCTGCTGTTCAGAGGACATATACATGTGACCAAATTACCACAGATGTTCCTGAAGTGTTCTTTCCCTCTTGCTACCTAAGAATGGATTTTACATTTCTTTAAATTTCCACAAATCTACAGAACACATAACTCTCCCTGACATTAGTGAAGCCTGGCATACAAACACAGATAAGGAAGGCCCCTGCTTCTGATCATTCACTATTGATTAGAAAAGCAGATACGTAAAAGCTAACTGCTTTCCATACATGTAATAGCAAAGCTTCAACTGGCTTCCATCCAAAAGGGCCCAACACTTTGCCAGGCTCAATGATGTATTAACAACCCCGTAACGGGGACACCAGCTGTCAGCCATGAGAAATATTACAACAGGGAACGGAACATTTTCAACAATTCAGTTAATGATTTCCAAAATGTGCTTGCCAAAGCCCACTCAGCCTCCTTGGATCTTGTTAAGCCCTTATTTTAAAATCTTCTGTGGCCCTTCATTGCCTACTGGATACAATTTTCACTCATGCTTGGCGCTGCACGGTGGTATGGTAATCAAGAGGTCAAGCTCCTGAGTCAGATGTGCTCCAACTTACCTGCTCTGTGACCCAGTTCTTTAGAGTTGGCCTCCTTACCTGTAAAATGAAGGCAATAGTACCATCTCAGTCACAGGATTTGAACACACCAAAAATGGTTTGTCTGTGTCACATGTGCAGCATATAATAAAAGAATTAATGATAACGGAGGATGGCGTTATACTGGTGGCAGTGATACAGTAGTAGAGAGGTACCAGTTCTAGTTCCTGGTTTCATACCATCAAATACAATTCTGTATGAGTGTATTTGCATTCATATATGTGTGTATAGATATGTGTATGTATGTATATGCATTCATATGGGTATATCAGTGAATGTGTCTAATATTAATCAGGGTATCTTAGTTTGAAATAACACTTCTGGGGTGCCTGGGTGGCTCAGTTGGTTAAGTGCCCAACTTCAGCTCAGGTCATCATCTCATGGTTCATGAGATCCTGTGTCTCCCTCACTCTACTTTTCCTCCAGCCTCTCTCTGTCTCTCAAAAAGAAATAAACATTAAAAAAAAAAGAAATAGCATTTCTTCCATTTACCTGATGTTGGAAAATGTACTGAACCTTAACCTTGCTTCAGTTCTCTACCTATAAAATGAGAATAAAGATAATACCTGCTTCTTAGGGTTATCTTAAGGATTAAAGGATAGATGTGAAGTAACTTGCACGTGGTAAGTTCCTGATAAGTGTTAATTTTCAAAAATGCCTTTTGAAACATAACAGTGTCTTCATATCTGTAGTAGGAAAATAGTCGTTATTACTAGTTCTGAGACATAAAAATTGTTTCCTTATTGCCACCTCGAGGTTGCTAAGTTTTATTGAATTTGAGACGCATAAATGAAAAGCCCTACCCCCCAAAGATCTCCCCCTAGGACTAATGGACAATTTCCTTAGTGTGAGAACCTTCCAGTTTAAAGCCTAGAAACCCTGAGTTACTGTTATTGAAGTTGAGAGTATAGAAATCTACTCTGTCACAGTCATTTTTGATGAAAACTACAATTTATGATAAGTTTCATAAAATCTGCTTAATTCAACATTTATGAGAGACACTGAAGATAAATGAAAGGTATAGAAATGGAAACCTTCCTAATCATTCATTTTGTCAAGCATAAGGAACAAGAATGATAGGCCTGAAAACGGGGTAGATGTGCATATAAATAATGTACTAGAGAGAAATGATTAAATATTTTTATAAATTTAGCCAAAATATTCTTAGATCTGTAATAAAAAGCTTAATCCATGTGTGACCATGGAAGATCAAGTGCACCTGTTCACTCAACTTGAGCACAGTTACATTTTGGGGAAGCAAGTCTTAGAGACACACATTTCAACAAGAGTAAAAGAGGGCCCAAGAAAGCTCATTTCTAAGACCAGTGCAAACGGCCTCTCCCTCCTTCTCCCTTAATGCCATGGACAGCTGCAACACGTAATTAAACCCCTGGAGGAATTTTTATAGTTGTGTCATGTTGCTGAAAATGGGTTAATACAGAAGCACTGAAATAGCGCTATCAAAAGAGAATAATCCTATAGGGTGTGCAGAGAGGATGCCACAGGTAGACCACTGTGGAATATCTCTTTCTTTAACTCAATAGAAGAGGCAGGGACAGGAGACTGGTCCATTCTCTGGCCTGGCCTTTTGACTGGGGCTCAATGGGAATAGGAATGTGTTGTGTCTTATACTTGGTCCTCACAGGAGACCTCTGAAGCACCAGAGATTGGGCTTTCTCTATACTGTTTCAACTTTCCCAGGTCCTTTGTCAATGATAGAGTCCTTGAAGAATGACATCATAAGTCTCACAATTCAAATTATTTTCCTCCATTAGAACTCCTGGGTTTTCATGCCCTTCCCCACCCCAATGACTCTAGTGAGCAGTGGAGTGGTCAGCCTGATGGACTGCATGCAGCCATGTGGTTCTACCCAACAGGATATCCCCTAGCCCAGGGGTGCTTGAGGACATTAGAATGTCTATGCATGCATCCCTATTCTGTATTTTCAAGTTTTTTAAGTTTATGTATTTTGAGAGACACAAGATAGCACAAGTGGGGGAGGGGCAGAGAGAGAGAGAGAGAGAGAGAGAGAGAGAGAGGCTCTCAAGCAGGATCTGTGCTGTCAGTGCAGAACCAGATGTGGGGCTTAAAGTCACAAAACTGTGAGACCGTGACCTGAGCCAAAACCAAGAGTCCGACACTTAATGTATTGAGTCACCCATCTGCTCCTCCCCATCTGTATTTTTAAATCCCCAGCTGACTGTAAGGCATGACCCATGGAGGAATACAGCCCAACCCTCTCTTGATTTAAGGCTTCAGCTTCATGCTGCCCCATTATTATTTAGTTCCATTTTTCCAAATGATAGTACTTGCCGACCATCTTCATCTTTTGATTTGCCATAAGCCTAGGAAGTCTTTCAAATATCCTAATTTACTCCACCAAAATGAATCTGACCTGCCTTGCCTTGGGTTCAAGCACTCATCTGGTAACTGTAGTTATTTTTATTTTATTTTACTTTTAGTCAGAGTCAGGAGACTGAATAACGAAGAATGAATAACGAAGAAAACTGATATTTGCTTTTTAATTTGTCTAGATCAGTGGTTCTCAAAGTGTGATCCCCAGACCAGCAGCTATCAGCATCAGCCAGGAACTCTTTAGAAATGCAAATTATTGGGCCCCACCCATGACACCATGAACCAGAAACCTTGGGAGCAGAGCCTAAAGCTCTTGTCTTTTCACAAGCTCTCAGGTACTGCCAATGTACAATCCAATTTGAGAATCAATTGTCTAGACTCCACAGAGTCTACTTTCCGTGGTTTTCAGACAGTAGCTGGATAGAGCCTGAAAGGTAAAGATCTGCATGTGCCAGATTTTCTAAAATGTTTTAAGAAATCTACAGGAAACATGATTTTTTATATGTGTCTTTACTTGTATTTAAAATTTTAGACCAGCAGTTACAATTTCAAATGGTTATAGAGACCATTAAAGTAAATAAAAAATGAGGTAGGCATGCGCTTAAGCTGTTAGGATGTGGTAAAATGGTGGTAAAGTTCAGAACATATGCTTCACCTAAGATATTGACTAAAACCATTCAAAAACCATAGTGCAAACCAAGCAAACCATTTCTTTGGGAACCGTGTTTGTCCTGCAGGTGGCCTATATAGTGGCCCTGATCTCTCTGGCTTTAATACAGGAAATAAGGATGACTGTTTTCTTGACCAAGCCTTTTGACTCATATGAAAGTGCCTGGCTATTTAAAATAACTGGTTTAGTCTGATAATAAGTTAAGAAATTATATATTCTTGCAATCAGGATGTACCCTGACTTTGATCTGGGGTCTAATTCTGTTGATATCTGCAGACTGATGAATCAATGAATTCTCAGAATCCCTGAGAGGAGACTTCATCTGAAAGGAATGTTCTTCAGGAATAACACATGTGCTAACTTATCACTTGCTTGGTAATCAAAAGGCATTTCATTTTTCCTCACCTTCTCTCAACAAAATATGCTTATATTAAGTATGTCAACTTCCAAAGACATAACTACCTCACAGGATGGGATTAATACTTAGTGACAGTTCTTATGTTAACCACTGCAGGGCCATTTGCGTTTTGAGAAGATTGAATCCTGGCATGGAAATTAAGCATGCTCTAATTCTGGATGTTGGCAACAGCTTATGGTGAAGATATGACCAGGCCTATTAACTGCATGACCATGTCATGTCAGAATTTCTGATACTGTTAACTTTGCTATTATTTCTTAAGTGTACAATTAAATAATTTTTAGCATAGCCACAGAATTGTGCAATTATCATCACAATCAATTTTACAACATTGTCATCCCCATTAGAAATCCATTAGAAATCATATCCCCGTTAGCAGTCATTCCTAAGCATCCCCCTCCTCACCTCACACACAGCCCTAGGCCACCATAGACATTCTGTCTTTATAGATTGGCTTATTCTAGATATTTCATATAAATGGAATTATACAGTATGTGTTTTTTTGTGACTTGATTCTTTCACTATAGCACATTTCACTTACTGTAACATTTTTGACATTCATTTATATTGGATCACTACATAGTCCATTTTTATTGCTGAGTTATATTGTGTAACACATTATTTATCCATTCATCAGTTGATGAAGATTGGGATATCCAATGTCTTCACATTATCTGTTTTTTTTAATTAAAGCTATCTTAGTAGATATGAAAGATTTTTCATTTTTATTGAAGCATAGTTAACATACAGTGTTATATTATTTTCAGGTGTACACCATAACGATTCAACATTTCTATATGTTACTCAGTGCTAATCATGCTACGTGTGCTCTTAATCCCCTTTATCTGTTTCACCCAACCCTCATCTACTTTCCCTCCAGCAACTACTAATTTGTTCAATGTATTTAAGAGTCTGTATTTGGGTTTGTCTCTCTTTTAGCTGTTGTTCATTTATTTCATTTCTTTAATTCGACATATAAGTGAAATCATACGGTATTTGTCTTTCTCTGTCTAACTTAGCATTATACCATCTAGGTCCATCCATGTTGTTGCAAGTGGCAAGATTTCATTCCTTTTTATGGCTGAGTTACTTTCTGTTATATAAGTATGTCTTCTTTATCCACTCATCTATATGGACACTTGTGTGGTTTCCATATTTGGGCTATTATAAACATTTCAATAATATAAGGGTGCATATGTCTTTTGGAATTAATGTTTTTTATTTTCCTTGGGTAAATAGTCAGCCAGCAGTAGAATTACTGGATCATATGGTATTCCTCTTTTAATTGTTTAAGAAACCTCCATACTATGTCACACAGTGGCTGCACCAGTTTGCATTCCCAACAGTGCACAAAGGTTCCTTTCTTCAAATCATCACTAACACTTTTTATTTCTTGTCTTTTTGATCCTAACCATTCTAACAGGTGTAAGGTGATATCTCACGATGGTTTCGATTTGCATATCCCTGATTACTAATGATACCGAGAATGTTTTCACATGTCTGCTGGCCATTAGTATGTCTTCTTTGGAAAAAAAGTCTATTCTGCCCATTTTTATTTTTTTATTATTTTAATGTTTTATTTATTTCTGAGAGAGACAGCATGAGCAGGGGAGGGTCAGAGAGAGAGGGAGACACAGAATCAGAAACATCTGCCCATTTTTAAACTGAATTATTTAGGGGTTTTTTTTTTTTTTGGTGTTGAGTTGTATTTTATGATTTTGATTTGTATTTTCTTTTTTTTAAATGTTTATTATTTTGAGAGAGAGACAGAGACAGAGCACAAGCAGGGGAGGAGAAGGGAGAGAAGGAGACACAGAATCCAAAGCAGGCTCCAGGCTCTGAGCTGTCAGCACCGAGCCTGAACGTGGGCTCAAACCCATAAGCTGTGAGATCATGACCTGAGCTGAAGTCAGATGTTTAACTGACTGAGACACCCGGGTGTCCCTGATTTGTATTCTTGATGGCTAATGCAACTTTGACATTACTCAAAACAAATACCATTGAAGATTTAGTATTCACTAGACTGGTAATACTAACAGTGTAAAAAATTTTGGATTGTGTACATGTCATATTCTATTGCTTTATTAACCAGGTATGTCTGGGAAAAAAAAAAACATGTGATGTTTTAATGGAGCAGCTAATATTTTCCAGGTACTAACTGTATGCCACAAATAAAATTTTGTTGACATGGTCCCAATCATCTCCCATAAAGTTCTATTTTGAGATAGTATTATTATAAGGAATCTGATGTACATAGACTTTATACAGTTGCTCCAGGCCTTTCAAAAAGATGTTGATATTACATGGACACAAACATCTTGGCAGCTTGCCTCCAAAGTACATGAACTTCACTTCTAAACCGCTTATTGTGTATTTTTGAGTAAAATTTTACAGGTAGAAAAAGAAAAGAAAGTTTGTAAAGTTTATTAATAAATATTGCATTTGGTCATTCATTTCAAGAGAACAAAGCTAAGCATTGGAGCTATGGCTCTGGGTACTTGAACAAGAAGACTAGAACTCAAAAATTGAAGACTGTGGTCTCCACCTCACTTCTGGGTCTTAACTGAAGACAAGTGGTTTGGTCTTCCACCTCCCTCGGCACATGGCTCGTTGTGATTAAGTCCAAATATCTAAGTCTGAAAAGTAAAGTATTCCGGTATTACACAATGATTTTAAATGGTGGGGGGGGAGGGAGGTCTGTTTGCTATAATTTAAATTTAAATCATTTCTGTGACAGTAACCAAAGCACCATGAAATTTCATTTCATATCAGGTTTATTCTTTAATTGACAATGTTACATGAGTATTTATAGGCTCATCCTCTGACAACACTCTCTGTACTTGCCCACCATTTGCAACCAGTTTACTGACCCAACTTGTCTACTAGATTAATTCTAATTACTAATATGAATACTCCTTTTGAAGTTCCCATTGATTTGCTTTTGTCAGCTAACACACTATAAATGCCAATGATGCTTGTGGTTCTTACAAAAATCTATGTGGATAAAAGGTGACAGTTTCTTGAACATGCTGATTATTCCCCATTGGCCAATAAGACAGGAGGATTTATGATGTTAAATAACATGGGTGAAAGTGCTGATGTTAATACCTTTCTTTTCCATTCTACACTGACCACATTTCACTCTCAGAATAATTGTCTCTTGGTACTTACTGTATTGATAATTTCTCCTACTAACAGGAAAAGAATTTTTGTTTATCATATCTTTCTAGCAGTTTTCATTGCTGTATGTGCCATTTAAATCCCCAGATTCCCTCATCTAATTACTTCATGAGTGTCAGCTTGGTATCTCTGCTTGCTCAGTAAATTCATTGCTTAGTTAGGCTTACTTTTTTTTAGTCACTATAAGAAAGATACACTTTAAAGATTTTTTAAAAGCCAATTTTTAAAAATACCCTGAATAAACCCTTTCAGGAGGTCAAGTATAGTTTGAGACTTAACAAACAAACTTCCGCAGTTCACTTATAGTGGCAAAGAAATTCAAATTGAATTAATAAAAATGTCAAAATTATAAAGATGTTCCCCAATAGATTTTTTTTTCTTTTTTGCTTTCAACAACGTAGTATTCCTGCTAATGTGAACAAGTATCTCCTGCTTTAGGATCAGCCCATGCTTGTCAAAGATACCTCCACTTTTCTATGCTGTACCCATGACAGACACTGGTTATCGATCATGGCACTCTTTCTCAACCATTACCTTTGAATCTTTCTCAAAACCATCCATGAGACAGACATTTCCAAAGACTGAATTCCATTCTAGGTCAAGTACACATGCCTTTATGATTATGGGAAACGTTGGTAATTAACATAAAGATTCCAACTATGAGTGAATCTAGATAATTGGATCTTTAAAGAGATTTAGAACTCTTCCTTGCAGTCCTGTAGAATGAGATTCTGAGTGTGCATTCTTTCATTGTTTTAGAATTGCAGACAAGGACCCAAAGCGTGGACCATGAAAATGCACTAATTCTGAAGCTAGCAGCCACAAGGGGGAGTAGATGTTATGCTCCAGGACTTCTAAGACAGCAGCCAAAGAGGCCTTCGAGTGCCCCCCTCCGCCCCCCCGCCCGCAATTTAGCTACCACCACCTCCAATCATCCATATAAGCATTTGACTTGACAAGGAGTGAAGAAACTTGCCTTCTTCTCTGCGAGAGATTAGAGCGACTGCTCTTTGCCTTTCAAGGGAACCATGCATAGAAATTGAGAGGGCTACAGGAAAAGGAGAAATCCTTCCTGCGCTTCTGCTTAGACAAAGGATTTGCTGACCTTCCCTGGGAAGGTAGGCAGAGAAGAAGTAGACAGAGAAGAAGAAAATCTAAGGGAAATGATGAGGTAGAGAAAAAGAATCCCAGTGAATGAGGTAAGCTGCTGTGGGGAGAACAAAAAGGGGATGGTGAAATAGTCACAGCAAGGGTTTCATGTTCTGTGGCACATAATAAAAACTTAAGCATGCTTTTCAGGGTCCCCAGCTTGTGATAAATGTACTCCAGGGGAGAGCTGGCTTTGGACAAGTCCCTGTCTTCCATGGGTCCTTGAATGAGCCACAGATAGAAGGAGATAGACTATACAGACAAGACTTGATAATAGCTAAAGGTGATGAGTGAGAAAGAGAAAAAGTCACAGCCAGCCACGAGCTGTCCTCATATTACCAGTGAGGCCTTTGTACTGCTACAAGCTACCCTGTGCCCTCACAATGAGTGCACATATGTTGTTTCATAGATTGCCTACATCAGACAAGTCTGCTCCATAAATGTGAAGTGAAACGAAACAAGACCACTTCATAATTTTTTCTAAGCAAAGACCAAAACAAGGAGACTGTGCAATCTACAAAATTTCAAATAACTCCACTCCTAGCTAACATGAGTGAATGGTACTTTAAACCGATTACAGCTTTAGTCTGGCTCTACAGCGATTCAGTTAGATACCCAATCACAGAGTTGCCTCTACTTGCTGTTGGTACCAAATCTAGAACAAAGCTCGACTTCCTAAAGCCCATTCCAAAAGCTTAAACCCTTCCCAGAATCACCTCACACAAGCCCAAATCCTGTAGCCAGGCTGTTCTAACAGTGTTCCATGCTTCCCCATGATACATCTTCTCCCTCGCTGCTGTGAGTCCTGATCTCAACTTATAACCACAGGTCTACTGGAGGTTCTTGGTTGGAGGTCATTGTCAGGCAGAGGTTGTAGACTCTGCTCAAGATGTCCTTAAAAGATAGAGAATATTTGACAGTGCAGGGTTGAAGACAGTTATTGGCAAATATTTGACCATTTTATGCTGGTGCCCTGTCTAGTTCACTGTTCCATAAACTGATTCTGCTTATTATGCTATTTGTTTGCCAAAACTAAAGACACAAGAGCAAAGTATAATCCAACTCCTATATACAAAATTCAAATTGGTCATGTACACATTAATTGGATATGGCTGTGTGATGCTCATGAATATGCTTAAATTGCTACATGATATTTTTGAAAATGAAATTTAGTCTTGGAACAATTTAAAAGCATTAATACATCTAATCCTCACAGGCAGGGATAATGACTTTTGTTTCTTCTATTTCCAATCTGTATCTGCCTCAGTCTCCACTTCTGTATTACATGCTTAAAAAATGTTACTTGACTTACATTGACATGTAAAAATGTGGAAAACAACTTAAAAATTAAAATGTAATGAAATGAAAAAAGTTGGGAGGGTGAGGTTGGCTTGAAACTGTGGCCAATTTTTCCAACTTCACCCTTGTTTACATGCAAGCAACATTAAAATATCTTACCCTTGTACATTCCACTTACCTTCTTTTCCGAGTTTTTAAAAAAGTGGATAGATAAATAAAGATGAAGCTGAGCTTATATTTATGTTAGAAGTCCCCCCCGCCTTTTTTCTCTTTGTAAAAAGGTTATTATAATGCTCTCTGATACTCATTTAGTTTAGTACTTACCTTCTTCCACATCCTCAGTTCTACCCCTGATGCCTAAGTCTAAACTATCCTGGATCTCTATTATAAAATAACCAACTGTTCAGTGCCATACTCCCAGGTAGGCTATGCCCACCAATCTTCCCCACAACCATCACTTTGCATTATTTTTAAAAATATATGTGCATCACATGTAATTCTGTCTCTAGGCACAGTCAAGTTCTTCACCCAGGTGGTTTACTCTTGTTTTTAAAGAAGAGAGATGGTGAGATCTGCCAATGTTTAGTTTCACTTGATGCTTTCCATATTCACTTCTCTTTTTTAATATTTTATTAAGTAATCTCTACATCTAATGTGAGACTCAAATTCACAACTCCTAGATTAAGAGTCACATGCTCTACCAACTGAGCTAGCCAGGTGCCCCAACATATTCACTTCTATAAAGCAGAAGCTAGTAGGGGGGTGATGAATTCTTGTCAAGAATATATTGTTCTCTCAACAGAGTTAAAATAAATGATCAATATGACTATCTTCGTCAGTACTGCAAAGCCATTTGAAACCAATCTGAAATCTTTTTTGACACAACACTAGATATAGATTAAGTAACAAAGAGGTTGAACAAATATGACAGAAATGGCATTCAAGAAGAAAACTTGCTCTTTATGTCATCACTTCTTGACCTTAAAATCCAGCAAAATCTGGAATTTTTTGCACCCTTCATTAATATCACTTTTTTTAAAGGACCAAAAAGCATATATACATTTGATCCTCAAGAGTAAGTACGTGTTTAAAGAAGTCATCTTTATCTACCTCCAGATTTGCAGAGTATCTAAAATTCTCAAAAGGAAAAATAGACTGTTGGCAATTGAAACTCATCATCATACTGTTCCATGAATCAAAGGCTACCCAAATGTGAATGGACAGGTATACTGGCAATGGTCAAAGTCACGTGCTTATTTCCTTCAATGGAAATAACAGCTTAGATTATCATGAGCTAATACAGATGTGGACAGGTTGTCAAAACAGAACTCCTCCCCCCCCTTTTTTTGGCTCAGGCCTTGAAGCCAGTATATCACAGGAAGTGCCAAACCACCATGACAGTATGTGATAAAAGGTTTGTGCAAGTGAACTCTTCACTTATCCTCCACTATAAGGGAACTAAAAAGAGGTGCTCGCAGATACAAAAAGGACAAATGTATGATTCCACTTAAATAAGGAATGTAGACTAGGCAAATTTGTAAGACACAGAAAATAGATTAGAGATTACCAGGGGCAGGGGAGACAAGGAATGGAGACTTATGTTCAATGGGTACAGAACTCTGTTTAGGATAGAAAGTTCTGGAAATGACTAGCGGTCATATCTGTACAATGTCACAAATATACCTAATGCCATTAAATTGCACACTTAAAAAATGATTAGAATGGTAAAATTTATGTTATGTACATTTTGTTGCCGTATGAATACATGCATACATACATACATAAAAATATTTAAATTGCTACAAATGTCTGGAAATAAAAGAAACAGATTATTTACTTCTCACCTCCAGTTAAAGGAGTAAAGGAGAGCAGATGCTGTCAGTGGACACTCTCCATCCCAGTAGTAGCTGACCCAACAGATTCTAAATGCAAGCACTCAGAACTCTACCTGGAGCCTGCTCTAGTCACCTGAGGTCATGTGTTCTGTGCCCTGGCCAGGAAGAAATGCAGGGGACAGAATGCCCCCTTGGAAGCAACTGTTGGTGAAAGGCAAAAAGGAATTGATAACTCAATGCCCCAGTTCATCTTTCCACACATGGGATGACTGTAAGGCAGATTGTCTAGTGTCTCTCAGAGCTCCCAGTGGAAATGAAGCCCAGTTGCCTTCAGTGTTCTAAATTGCTGGATAATATGACCATTGTTAGCTTCCTGTTCTTCTCTTTCTCACTCTTTTTATGGTGCTCCTTAGGAACACTACTTATGTAAATTACTTCTACAGAAATTTTTGTCTCAGTGTGTGCTCCTGGGAGAACCAGTGAGGTTACAATATGGAACTAAGACTGAAGGATGTAGGGATGATTCCTGGCACACACCAGACAGATCTGTCTGCCGTGAGATCATAATCTGGGTTCTCTGGAAAACATCTAGCTCCACTGAAGCCTGGAGGGAGCAAAGTGCTCACAGATATCGACCAGAAAGAGGTCCTTATTTTAAATGCCATCTTTCCAAGAGAACTTCCTGGAGGGGAGAACTCAAAGAAGGATGGTCTTCCAGAAATCAGATGCTGAGGTAGTGGCAATATGCACAGTTGGTGATGCTTTCATCAGGGGAATTGGCAATGTGTCTAAAGAACTCACAAAATTACCCAGGAAATATATAATCCATTTTGGATATTGGATATACCTAGTGGGCATTAAAGCAAGATGCTAGCTACACCAGCTTGATTAGGCCATCTTTGACCCTTCTCTCCTTCTTCCTACTCCTCCCCTGAGGAAACTAGAGGCAACATGGGAAATCAACAGTTCAAAGTGCAGATCTTCTTTGACCTGGAATGGGGTTCTGTCTCTATAAACATGTCAAGAATTTGAAAATATTGTAAGTAGACAATACATTTAATACACCTAAGTTTCCGAGCCTTGTAGCTTAACCTAGCCTACCTTGAACATGCTCAGAGAACTTACATTACCCTACATTTGGGCAGTATCATCCAACACAAAGCCCATTTTATATTAAAGTGTTGAATATCTCATGTAATTTTTGAATACTCTACTAAAAGTAAACAGAGTAGTTGTCTGGGTATAGAATGGCTGTAAGTGTATCAGTTATTTACCCTGGTGATCACATGGCTGATCAGGAGCTGCAACTTCTGCCATTGCCCAGCGTCATGAGAGAGTATCGCACCTACTTATTGCTGGCCTAGACAAGTATCCCAGTTCAGAACTGGAAGTACAGCTTCTACTGAATGTGTGTACTTTTGCATCATTGTAAATGGGGGCCATCTGTAAAACATAAGATAGTAACATTATGAAGACCATGGCTGTGGCTTTCTCCATCTCCTCATTGCATCCCCATGTCAGGCTTCTGAGCCCAAAGCAGGTCTGAGCTGGAGGAGGGAAAAGGTTTTAAGCCTCTGAGAATCTTAGCTGTTTACATGATACTGGTCATAAAATCTTTCACTAGCCTGGTATTTCATTCAAGAAATGGCAAAGCCAAGTCCATGAGAAAGGCTTAGCAAAGGTGCTTCTGAAAAATAAGCTTCCTTTCTGCTCACATTCTACAAATATGGTTTGTTCAACAAACGGGTTATACAAACATTTCCTCCACCTGATTTTTAAAAACAATAGCAAAAATAACATCTATTAAGGATAATATTTAACAGAAATGGCAAAATCAATGTCAAAGTTGATTAACACAATTCCGTTGGGCACAGGAAACAAGTATGATATTCTAAAATTTCAAAGCACTAACACTAGGCTTTTTGCCAAAATTGATTTAACATAAAATGACCTGATTTTCTTTTGTTCCTTTTTAGCATTTACTCAGTTTTCTACAGTGTCTTCAATGAGCACATGTTATTTGTATAATTGTATAATTAGAAAGTAAAATAAATACTCTAAGAAAAAAGAAATCATACTAAAACAATATGAGATGAAGAAGGTTGAATAAATAGAGACAGAGCTGTTATCCATCAGGTTATTAACCAGAACAACATTGACCAACAGGTGTTACTCTGTCATTGGAAGAAATAGTTTACATATATAACCCTGAGGCTACCGGACAATCTGAAGTGCCTTCAGATGGTTGAACATAGATTGATTCATGAAGCTAATTCTTTGAGTCCATTTCTCATACCCAGGATAAAAGCAGGGCTTTTTATTAGGGTGACTTATTAGAAGTACGCATAGCATACTACACCAAGTCACAGATTTTAGTGTATCTTCTGGGGCCCTAGTATGGACAGTAAACATGCTACTTACCAGCAAACAAACTTATAGGACCCAGAGTTCTCAAGAGCTTCTATTCTCAGAAATTCCATTGATCTTTTTTGGCCTGCCAAGCCTCTTTAGTTGGATATTCCTTTTGTCCAAAGACATGTCCAGCTGAGAATTCCTGCTAATTAATTTTTTCTGTAATAATTAGGGCCCTTTAAAAGTCATGATTTGCTCCTTCTATAATTAGCTGTAATGACTAGAAAGTATTTTCTATTACACAGCACTTTACCTCTAATTGATTCCATTCTTCACTTTCTTTAATTAATTTTTATGAAATGATAAAGCATTTTTGCCTTTGGGCCTCTGTCAGATTCATGTGTGAGTTTGCATATATATATACACAGTTGTGTGTGCATCTATAAGTGCTACTTTGTCACTGACTTTGCGCAATGGCAATCTTGAAAAGAAAAGAAAAGGAAATATATGTTGCACGCGCTATACATACTTTCATCATAGATGATTTTCACCTTCTGATATAAGGTATCTTTAGCCCTATTTTATTTTTCTCGAAGGCTTAAGGAGAGTGATGTCTCTTATCACTCTATCCCCAGACTATTAAGAATAGATGACCATTTTGTGCTTGACTAGGTCTGCAGTTCTTGGCTTTGAAATACCATAGAGTCAGTTCACACCTTGAAGGGATAGCGACTTTCCTATCTAATGAGAGATGCTGAGTTTGGGTACCTAGACTACCAACGAGGGCAGTATTGCCCTCCACCTACAACTTGTCTTCTTTACTAGGGATCTCTGATGATTTTTCCTTATAGAAGTGAAAGTTGGCATATCTTAAGTTAGGAAGAGTTGCTTGTCCTGTCTTCTTGAGATGGGTTATTGTCTGTAGAGCAGCCTGCCTGTGAGAAGAAAAAAGGCCTCTGCAATCTTGACTGTTTGCAACTGAAAGTTTGCTTCTCTTCCTTTTCTATCCTGTAGAACTATTGGTTTCTCATTCCATACATCTGTGTGTTTGATTTTGTTCATCCTTGTATTGCCATTTCATTTTATTCATGTGGGTCTTGTCATTGTAGATAAACTATAAATTCCCCACCAGGAGGACCCACATCTGCATCTCTGTACCCCACTGTGGAGGTCAGGGAGTCACTCCTCTTCAGAACTTACTGAAATAAATTTAATAGCCCAATGGCCAAAGCACAGGAATGGAAAGCAAGTGTCATGTCTAAAGAATATGATTACTGTAAAAGTCTCTACACTCAGTAATTCATCTGAGGAATGATCTTCATTCCCACTGTCTTCCGTGTGCATTTCCCACAGTGTCCTCAGTCTAAAGCTCCAAGTGTGATGCTCAGGCCAACAGCCTAAGTTAGCATCACCTAGGTTTGTTAGAGGTGAAAAATCTTGAGCCCCATCCCAGCCCTGCTGAATTGGAATCTGCATCTTCATAAGACTCCAGGTGGGGGCACCTGGGTGGCTCATTTGGTTAAGCGTTCTTTTTGGGGTCTGGTCATCATATGGTGGTTTGGGAGATTGAGCCTCACATCAGGCTCTGTACTGACAGCACAGAGCTTGCTTGGGATTCTCTGTCTCTCTCTGTCTGTCCCTCCCCTGCTTATACTCTTTCTCCCTCTCTCTCTCTTAAAAATAAATAAATAAACATTAAAAAACAAGACTCCAGGGGCTTTGTAAACACATAAAAGTTGTGAAGGCCTCCTCTAAACGATATGTCCAGTGTTTTCTACCAATGCCGTCACCATCACCACCACCTGCTATTATTTATTGAATATAAAGAGAAGCCAAAAACCATGCTAATCACTTCACACACATTATCTTACTAAACACTCATGATAACCCTTTGTGGTAGGTACTCATTTATTTCAGTTTTATGTAACAAAAACTGTAGCTGTAGCTGGTAAATTGTGGGCCTAAGTCTCACATGCAGTTCTGTTTGGTCCTAAAATATTTACTCTTCACCTCCATATTTTGGTGTCTTCCTTTTTAAGTGAGACTTCCTATCAGTTGCAGAGATGGGTGCTTTTCAGCAGAAATACCATCTCATTGACAGAAGTTGTACCTGAAGTTATAGTTCTTCCTGCTTTATGGAAGTCTGACTCACTTCTCTTGAAACAGAACTTAATTTTTTAAACTATCTTTTGTTTTATTTTTATCTTTTTATTTCTCCCCTAAGAAACCTTCCATAATTAGCCTCCTTAACAACCTATTATTTGATATTTTCCCCTGGAGAGAAAAGGAGCCACTCAAGGGTTTAGAAATTATAATTATCATAATTTAATCTTACTGAACCCCTCAGCTTTCAGTCTCTCCTTTTTACTTAGGGAATGTGTGGAGGGAAAAAAGTGTCATGTAAAGAAAACCTAAGATTTCACATAGACCCAGTTCATATAATAGAATTGAAAGCAGTATTCTCAACAAATTTAAAGCCCTTAAGAAACTTTCTCAAAATCAAAATACATGTTTTTTCATAAATTAGGGAGCAGTTTCCACTTGTGAAAGTTGGTTAAATACTGCAGAGGTATTTAAGGAAGAAGGAAATGTAAAGGTTAAGAACAGTGGTCTGGGAGTCAGCTGACAGCCTTTTACATCTCTTCCCCACTGCATATTGTCATTGTGGACTTGGCCATCTTGCTTCCCTCTCTTCTCACTGGTTTGTTCTCAACAGCAGGAAGAATTTCCTCTCCTGTGGAGCACAAAAAATAGGGAGATAGTGGGGCCCCTGGGTAGCTTAGTCGGTTAAGCTTCCGACTTTCGCTCAGGTCATGATCTCGCGGTTCGTGGGTTCGAGCCCCGCGTCGGGCTCTGTGCTGACTGCCAGCTCAGAGCCTGGAGCCTGTTTCAGTCTGTGACTCCCTCTCTCTCTGACCCTCCCCTGCTCACGCTTTCTCTCTCGCTCTCTCCTAGAAATAAATAAAACATTAAAAAAAAAATAGGGAGATAGTCTACTTGAGAAACCTAGCTCTCAGCATGAAGCAGACCTAGCGTTCAGTACATAGCAACAATCAATAAAATTGTATTCTTGTAGCAGTGTTATTTTTCCTCAACAAATATTGTGTGTTGTGTCGCTTATCTTTCCCTTCCTTTGGTTGTAAGAGAACTCTCCTATTTCCTTTAGTCACCTTGATAGGAAAAGCTTTTCAGACAAACAAGGTGTTTTTTTTTGTTTTTTTTTTAATGTTTTACTTATTTCTAGGAGAGAGAGAGACAGCATGAGCAGGGGAGGGTCAGAGAGAGAGAGAGAGTGACAGACTCTGAAATTGGCTCCAGGCTCCGAGCTGGCAGTCAGCACAGAGCCCGACGCGGGGCTCGAACCCACGAACCGCGAGTTCATGACCCAAGCGAAAGTCGGACGCTTAACCGACTAAGCCACCCAGGCGCCCCCAAACAAGGTGTTTTTGAGTTACTGATTGATTTTAGGCCCAGCTTGTGAAGTCTCTTCCTCCTTCTCTCCCTCTTTGTCTCCTTCTCTTTCTCATTCTCTCTATTCCTCCCTCTCTCCCTCTCTTTCTCCTCCCTTCTCCCTTCCTCTCTCGCTTTCTCCCTCTCCCTCTCTCTCCCCTCTCTTTCTCCCTGTCTCTCTTTCTCTCCCTCTCCCTCCCACGCCTCTCTCTTTTCACTTAGCAAAGTCAGCTGTCCAAGAGCAATCAATTCTCATAAAGTCATGGATACCAATCCAAACTTTGAATCTCTGATTACTGTCATGCTAGCTTAACTATGATCAGTGATATAACCAAAAAAAGGTTGCTTCACACTAACTTGTGACCCTCGGTCCTGATCCATATGCTCTCCTAACCCACTGATTTTACCTTAATTTTTTGTCTATCTTTACATTACATCACACCCAAGTTATTTATTAAATCTATGATTTTTTTTTCTCCCTGAATTCAAAGTATGCATATTGACTATCTCAAGTTCATAAGGCAGTATTTTAAATACAGATAATAGCTTGGAGACTGTTGTCAAAGTAGTTGGAATTTTTCACTTAAAGAAACCTTGAATTTTGTAAAATGTTTTTTAATTGCCTAATCACAAAACATGACTATATAGTTCAATTTAAACTTATTCCAACAGGCAAATATTTTACAACTCACAGAGGGTGTCAGGCAGGGTCAGCAGACTCTCTTTTAGTTCACACCAACTCTGGTCTACATAGAAAATCCCCTTTGCCTCAAGCATACTCTGAATTCTGTGATTTTCCCAAAGATTTTCAGTATAATGCACTGATTTGCAAAGTCCACCTTGGGGTAAGCAGGTTGATCAGAAGTGAGGTTATCTCAAAATGTCGCTTTTACCTGCTTGTTAGATGCAGACTCACTAGAATTAATGGGAACCCTCAGAGTGGTCAAGTCTTATTAGTTTTATTACAAATATGCATGTGGTTTGCTACCCTTTTGTTATAAAATATTTAAAAGGTTAAGAGATTTGGATATCTTCTGTGAAACTTTGTTGGCATTTTCTTGGGCATGGTACAAAGCCAGTCTAGTGTAACTAAACACCATTTCAATTGCAACATTCTAGAATATGATCATTAATTTCATCTCAAGAATAGTTGTGCTCTCAATGTATGATACTGGTTTTTAAAAAGATAAATATTGTTTGGGTCATTAGCATATAATTTTGTGTATTTTTGGTTGATGGCTTCTTGTGAAAAGCTGAAAACTTTTGGGGCACCTGGGTGGCTCTGTCAGTAAAGCATCTGACTTCGGCTCAGGTCAGATCTTGAGGTTCATGGGTTTCGAGCCCCACATTGGGCTCTGTGCTGACAGCTCAGAGCCTAGAGCCTGTTTCAGATTCTGTGTCTCCTTTTCTCTCTGCCCCTCCCCAACTCATGCTCTGTCTCTCTCTGTCTCAAAAGTAAATGTACTATAAAAAAAAAAAAAAAAAAGAAAAAGCTGAAAACTTTCTAATTTGTCTCAAGCCTATCCAAACTCATAATCCTTCTCCAGACATTGCCTCCAGCACCTGATCTTGCTCCCTATTGCTCTAGATTGTCATAGTATCTCTAAAAGTGACCCCCCTGTCTTGATTGTTAATATACACCAAACCCATACATTAGGTTGCCTTTGACTCTCTTCTCATCCAAGACATAGAACAATATCCTCCAGTTTGAAGGCTATTCGTAGCTCCCCATTGTCTATAATAATAATTGCTAATACTTTTCCTGCACTGGTATAGTATTGGTGCAGTGCTAAGTATTTACATGCATTAGGTTGTTTGTCCTTCTCAGCGTTCAATGAGGTAAGAACTATTCTCAAATCCATATTACCAATGACTCTCAGAGACACCTAGTAGGCCACACAGCTACTAAATGTCATCACCAGATATTAAACTCGACTTTGCCAGATTTCAGAGCCCCACACTTATATCCACCATGCTTTCTTGCCTACAGAATCGATATTAAGCTTCTTAATCTATCATCCAATATTTTCCATGACAAGATTTGATGCTATCTTTCTGGCTTTATCTCCTACACTACTCCTACTATAGAGGGGTATATTCCATGATTTGTGAACATTTCCTGTATTTTATTATTTTTATGTTTTGCTTATGCTATTCTCCCACTTTTAATATAACTCCCATTTTATGCATGTTCAAAAACCTTCATCTTTCAGATGCTATCTCCTATATTAGGTTTTCTGTGATTTTTAAAAATTAACATTAAACTCCCTACCATAGTCTAATAGTACTGTTTTGCTTGTCACATCCATAATTTGTTCTACAGGTGGATTTGTTGTATAAGCTTCTTAAAGGCACACTGCCTTTAGTAAAATTAAATGCATATTTATTCAGTCTACCTTTAATCTCTATCCTTAAAATGGAAAATATAGTTAAAAATTAGAAAGCAATTTTAACTATGTTGTTCACCTTGCTTGTTTAAATTATCAAATGGAAATTTAATCTGGTATTTTTCCTCTTTCTTTTGAAATCCTTATTACATTAAAATAAAAGTAAAATTGGCATTTGTTTGAGCTATTACTACTGCTTTTTGTCTTTGTCTTTTACAGTTGTGAAATTTTCCTGAAAATAATTGGTCCCTCACAATGAAGAAATTTAGTTTGTGTCTTCTCTGTTTAACCAGGAGGCTCAAGAGCAAATGTCAACACACAGAAACTAAAGAACATACCTATGAAGCCTCCACAGATAAGGTGCATAGTAATGGACTGGTGCCATGGGCCCTTTTTTGTCCCTTGTAACTCTATAAAAGCCACAAAGCACTAGTTACTTTTGATTTACAATAGAGGTAAGGTCATCCTTATAATGAAAAAAAAATAAAAGAAGGAAAACAAGGTCTATATTTTCAGACCCTGAGATTCAATTTGTCATGAAGATCAATGACAGTTTTATTCTCTACAGAGATGAACTATCCCTTTTGCTATAAAATTATCACCTTTTTTCAGACCTTGTGTTGTTGCTAAGGAATTGTGAAGCTGGCGTTGTAATAGGATGCTTTAACAATAGCAAAACATTACATTTGAACAGTGCTTTGTATAACTTGCTTCTCTTTTCACACAAGAGACGTGAATCCACTACTTGAAATGTGGGGATAGAGTAAGAAGTGGTCTGGCTCATTAGGTTGCTAAAGGAGCTAGAAGATTCAGTGTTTTCTGAGAGCATCTAGGAAAAGAGAAGGCAAGGGATAAGGCCAGAAGTACTTGGAGATCAGCTCAGGAAAAAAAATACATATATTATATATAATACTTATATTCTTCTACTATAGTAGAGGCTTCAAAGGGGAAGTGTGCTAACTGCCCTAATGCATCCATGGTGCCTTCATTGAGTGCTTACCATGTACTGACCCTTGTGCCAAAGGCTAGGAGAAATAACACATCACAGCAGAGAAGCATCTGTGAAGTTAAGACTTCACAGTCTAATTGTATACAGTATACAGCCATCCTGTCATTTTATGCATTTCTCAGAAGATTACTGAATGGCTATGTACCGTCTACCAGGAAATAGAATGAGTACTGGGGAATGAGAAGCACACAGCCCCTGCTATCATGTGGCTTTTAGTCTAAGGAGATGGACAAGCACCATAAATATCTTCTCAATAAAAAACATAGCCAACATATTCCATTCTAGTGGCTTCAGATATCCCACATTGACATCCTCCATATTATCAGATGGAATCCATTCTTTTTCAGTTACTTTCTTTCTCTGGGGTCTGTCAAAAAATGTAAGTATGGCTCAGTCTTCAAAGATCAGTCTTAGCTGCTATGTATGTTTGCTGAGTATATGAGAAATGGAGATACAACCCCTTTTGGGGCACTTTTTTCTAGCTTTATTGAGGTACAGATTTCAAATGGAAATTGCATATATTTAAGGCATAAAATGTGATGGGCTTTTTTGTTTTGTTTTAAGTTGTATTTATTTATTTTGAGAAAGAGAGAGAGAGAGAGGGCAGGGGAGGGGCAGAGAGACAGAGAGAGAGAGAGGGCAGGGGAGGGGCAGAGAGACAGAGAGACAGAGAGAGAGAGAGAGAGAGAGAGAGAATCCCAAGCAGGATCCACGCTGTCAGCACAGAGCCCAAAGCAGGGCTCAAACTCATGAACTGTGAGATCATGACCTGAGCTGAAGTCAGGAGTCAGATGCTTAACTGACTGAGCCACCCAGGCACCCCATGATGTTTTGATATGCACTGTAAAATTATTATCACAATCAAATGAATTAATATAGTGTATGGTTACCTTTTTTTGGTGTGTGGTAATAACATTTAAGATTTATTCTCTTAGGAAATTTCCAGAATAAAATACAGTATAGTTAATTATAATTACCATGCTGTACATTTGGTCTTCAGAGCTTACTCATGCTGCATAACTGAAACTTTGTACCCTTTGACCAACATCTCCCCATTTCCCCTAACACTCACCCCCAGCTCCTGATAATCACCATTCTACCCTGCTTCTAACAGTTTAACTTTTTTAGATTCCACAAATAAGTGAAATCATGCAGTGTTTGTCTTTCTCCACCTTGATTATTTTACTCAGTACTCCAAATTCATCCATACTGTCATAAATGACAAGGTTTACTTCTTTTTCAAGGCTGAATTCCACTATGCATATTTTGCACATTTTATTTATGTGTTCGTTGAACAGGCACTGGGTTGTTTCCATATCTATGGTGAATAATAGCAATGAACCTAGGAGTGTGGCTATCTCTTCCAGATACCAATTTCATTTCCGTTGCTATAGACTCAGAAGTGAGATTGTGGGATCATATCATAGTTTTATTTTTAATTACTTGAGGAAACTCCATATTTTGTCCCACAGTACTTATATTAATTTACATTCCCCACCACCAATGTACAAAGACCGTTTTTTCTCCACATTCTTGTCAACATTTGCTATCTTTGATCTTTTTGATAATAGTCATTTTAAAAAATATGAGGTGATATTTCATTGTGGCTTTGGTTTGAATTTCTCTGATGACTAGTCATATTGAGCATATTTTCATATGCCTGTTTCATCTTTTGCATTTTATCTTTAGGAAAAATGTCTATTCAAATCCTTTACCCACTTTTAATCAAATTATTTGTGTCCTTACTATTGAGTTGTTTGAGCTCCTTATATTTTAGATATTAACCCCTTATCAGATTATGGTTTGTAAATATTTTATCTCATTCCACAGGTTGCCTCATTAATCTGTTGATGGTTTCTTCTGCTTTCTTTTGCAGAAGTTTTTACTTTGATGCAATTCCATTTATCTACTTTTTCTTCTGTTGCCTGTGTTTTTGTGGTAATAGCCAAAAAAAATTATTGCCCTGTCCAACATCAAGATTTTTGTCTGTTTTCTTCTAGCCGCTTTACAGTTTTAAGTCTGATGTTTGTCTTTAATACATTTTGAGTTGATATTTGTATGTGGTGTGAGATAAGGGTCCACTTTCGTCCTTCAGCATGTGAATATTCATTTTTCCTAGCACCGTTTATTGAAGAGACTCCTCCTACCCCATTGTGTGTTCTTGGTACCTTGGTAGATGATCAACTGACTGTAAATGCTTGGATTCATTTCTGTGTTCTCTATTCTGTGTCATTGGTCTGCATGTCTATTTTTATGCTGGAACCATCTGTCTTTTTTTAATGTATGTTTTCCATAGATGCCCTTTATCAAGTTGTACAAGTTCACTTCTATTCAAAGTTTATTAGATTTTCAGTTACTATGAGGTGATGAATTGTGTATATTACCTTTTCTGTGTATAAGGACAATTTTATGTTTTTTTTTCCTTCTATTAATACATTGCATTGTATTAATTAGTTTTCAATGATAAGCCATCCTTATGTTCCACGTGGTCATGAATTTGAAATGGATTGGCACTAATTCATCTTTGAATGTTTGATGAAACTAACCAATGAAACCATTAGGTCCTGAAGCGTTTCTTTGTTGGGAGATTTTTTTATTATTGAATCAATCTTTTTACTAGTATTTGGTCTCTTCAGATTTTCTCTTTATTCATGATTCGGCTGTGGTAGGTTGTATTATATGTTTCTCAGAATTTGTCCGTTTCTTCTAGGTAATCTGGTTTGTTGGTATATAACTACTTACAGTAGTTTCTTATGATCCTTATCTTTCTCTGATATCAGCTACAGTGTTTTCTGTTCCGTTGATAATGGTGAGTCTGCTCTTCTTCTCCTAGTCTCGCTAAAGATTTCTCTTTTTTTTTTTTTACAAACCAACTCTTAGTTTCATTCATCTTTTCTGCCGTTTTTCTACTTTCTATTTCATTTACTTCTGCTCTGCTCTTTGCTCTTTCCTTCTTTCTGCCAACTTTGAGCTTAGTTTGTTCTTTTTCTAGTTCCTGGGAGGTATATCATTAGAGTGTTTATTTGAGATATTTCTTGTTTCTTAATGTGGGTATTTAGCACTATAAACTTCCCTCTCAGGAATGATTTTGCAATATCCCTTAAATTCTATATATTGTGTTTCTTTTTTCATTTGTCTCAAGATATTTTTTTATTTCCCTTTTGACTTTTTCTTTGAACCATTGGCTGTTCAGGAGTGTATTGTTTAATTTCCATATACTTGTGAATTTTCCAATTTTCCTGCTGTTACCAACTTCTCATTTCGTACCATGGCAGTCAGAAAAGATACTTGTTATTTTTTGTTTTCTTAAATTCATTAAGATGTGTTTTGTACCCTAACTTATGATCTGTCCTCAAGAATATTTTGTATGTGCTTGTAAAGAATGTATATTCTCCTCCTGTTGGATAGAATGTTTTGTATTAGTCTGTTAGATCCATTTGTTGTCTAGATTAGTCTGTTAGATCCATTTGTTGTCTGTTAGATCCACTGTTTCCTTACTGATTTTCTGTCAGAATGATATATCCATTGTTGAAAGTAGGGTATCCGAGTCCCCTACTATTATTATATTGCTAAGATGTGATCTCTTGAGGCCAAAAGACAATCACTGTCAATGCTTGCAATCTCTGAAACTGAATGCTATTGCTACTGTTACTGCTTCATCACCTCTTGGTGTCAGACGTAGGTGAAATTATACTCAGTAAAGGAGACTCATTGTCTATTTTTACCACTCATAATGATATAACTTTTAGAATCATTGACATAGCCTTTTCTCTACAGTGACAGGGTTAGGAAATAATCTCTCTGAGCAAGCACCAAGTTTCACTTCCATATTGGATAGTTTTGGGAAAAGTGAATCCACTAATCCTATCTCCTTCTGCCTTAACACTGAATTATTTTTCATGTGCCTCTGTGCTTTTCCTACTATTTAGCTATGGCCAGATCCCAGTTGATCTGATCCTTTAGTATGAGGTGTCAGATACTTGGTCATCTCTCACTCCAAAAGGTCTCCCTACTCCTCTATAAGGTTGTGAAGTCCCCACTGCAGTCTAAGCAGCAATATCCAAGATTTATATTCCCTTGGATATGTTGAAAAGGAGGTTACACATCTCTTCATGTTTGTGGGGCTGGAGTGACAGCACTGTCTCACTCAAAATGTTAGAAAATGATTGCGAGAAGGGTCTATATCACAACAATGAAAGAATACAAATGACTAAATATAATCAAGGATAAAACATGAAAGACAGACTGTAAATCCCTTTGGTCTTCTATATTTTCACCAAAAGGACCTCTACATTTCTGCCTTCACACTCACCATCACTGTCCTTCAAATAATACATCACTCTTTAATGTACCCTAAAGGATAGAAGAATTGGATACGAGAATCAGAGGCAGAAAGGTGAGGGCTTATACTTGATGCACTACTTTCCCTGAGTCTTTCCCTGACTAGTCTTGAGATTTTACATAAATGATGCATGTCTGCCAACATACAATAGGCCCCTAATAAATGCTTATTGAACTGAATACAACGTGACCCAATAATACTGTGGTTTCACAGATATACACTGGAATTGTGACATCTCATTTAATCTTATCAACTTAAATATTTTTATTTCTCCTACAGGAGAAAAACAAAGCAAAAGAGAGAAATAATTTACATGATGCAAAAGAGAAGTCATTTCAATAATGCAAACAATTTCATTCAAGAAGCACATGCCTTAAAGTGAGTGAGCGTGAGAGATGTGAGACTGCTGTGCCCTAAGTATATTTCAGTCCCTATGGGAACTCATACTCATAGTGTAGTAATTGCATCATGCTGCGTGTCAACCAGAGGACTCATTATATGCATGGTTCATACACTATGGCCCCTCAACATGAGTCAGCTCCACCATCTGGTGCTCAACTGAGGAAATCAAGGTCTATTTCAGTTTTGGAAGAAAACTGGCTGTGTTAGGCTTGTTGAGAGTTTCCTTATCAGTTTCCAGTGCGGTGCATAAATGTGGCCACAGCAAACCTTGCGGCATGCTACCAAGAATATACAGAACAGAAATTATGAGGCCATGGCACAAAGCACTCCACTGAGTACAATGCTGAGAAGTAGGATGCAAGATAATGGTAATTGACTGTATATAATTTTCATCTTACTTAATATTTTTATATTATAACACCCAAGGGAGATGCAACTCCATCACATTTAAGATATTATTTTAAATCCAAGCTTTGAACGATTGTACTTATTGACACATACCTTCTCATTTTCATTATAATTGAATTTGAAACACACATAGCATAGCTGCATAACCTTCAACTAATCATATAAATTCTGTTTTGTCATCTGTAAAACCAGCAGGTGGGACTTTTTGATCACTAATGCCCCTTCCAGTAATATTATTCTCACTCAAAATGCATTAAATCCCACTTTGTATGCAGAATAATCTAACTGGGAGATGATTTGGTTAAAGCTTTGTTATAAAAATCAGAGCTGGGAAGCCATTTTGTGACATGGAGAATAGTCAGACAGAATTGGGCATATGAGCTCGCTGAGTGAATTGTTACGATTAATACTAATGAGATTCTATTTTTATGAGTTGTCCCTTGACAGCAGTTCTTAGGTAAAAAGAAAGGACTAACATCTCGAGCACAATGCCTGCACAATCAGCAAATAGAGAAATACCTTTATTAAATTACTCTTGAGTCAAAAGCCTGTAGTCTATGAGATTAGCCCTTGTAATCATTTTTGATTAAAAAACCAACTACCATTTATGACCAAGGATTTAATTTGAGGACATGTTAGAAAAATAACTATTTACGGCAGTTTTCTACATCCAAAGCACTTATTGGGCACATTTGAAATTCCACTGCAATAAATACAAGAGGAATATAGTAATAAAGTATGATTTCTGATTATACTCGACAAGCACTGGGAACTTAACCCTACCAGACCCATCTTGACATAAGGAAGACAAACTTTTGTTTCACATATTCTGCTACTGTAATTAGATATTTGATAAAAAGTGAGTAACAAGAAATATCTCTGGGACATAGTAATATATAAACTAACTGAAGTGTTTCAAATTATATTCCTATTATGAAAGTTTACATTTTAACCCAGATTTAGGCATTGCCTACATTTTTTTGTTATTGTTATTATTTAGTGCTTATTTATTTGAGAGAGAGAAAGAGAGAATGAGCTGGCGAGGGGTAGAGAGAGAGAGACACAGAGTCCGAAGCAGGCTCCAGGCTCTGAGCTGTCAGAATAGAGCCCAACACAGGGCTCAAACTCAGGAACCATGAGAGCATGACCTGAGCAAAGTCAGATGCTTAATCTGACTGAGCAACTCAGGTGCCCCAAGTATTGCCTAGACTTTAAGGGAAAGACTGTCAGTCCATGTGGGGAAAAAAAAAAAATCTCTCCCAGGGAAACTCTGCAATTAGTTAAACAGCTCTTTTCTGGTAGCTGTCTGTTTTGCTCTCATACAACATACTTAGTCACTTTTTTAAATAGCCCCTCCATCCTCTGTTTATACAAACAATTATCTAAGAAAATACTGAAAACACAGCAAGTTGTCAAAGTTAATTGACAGCAACAGGACCAGAATTTAGAATTGAGGTTATAAAAAATGAGAGTTCAGGTTACGTATTTGCAATCAGATCACGTTTTTGTTTTGTTGTCTTGACCAATATGTTTTTCGTTTCTAGTATTTCTTGTTACTTCATGGTCATCTCCTATTAAGGCTCTAGCCTAAGAATTTTATGCTGAAGACTTCAGAAAGGGATGACTCAGAACAACCTAAGACAATTGATTTTTAACTTTTGGCTTTGAAGATACATAATCATTGTTATGACAGAAGACAACTGCTCTAAGAGAGAAGGCTTCCTGACTGATCCTTCCCTCTACCTATCTACTGTCACAATCACAATAACATGAGTTGTTGAAACGGGAGGAAAGCTAGGTAGTAAAAAAGAACTTGGATGGCCATGGGTTTTAAGAAGGGACCCTGAGACTGGGTCCCAAGATGGGGACATTGAAAACCTAGAAGAGGGTGATAAGGCCCCCATGCATGGTAAACCAGATTCTCCTGGTTACTCCCTGCACACAAAACCATATCTGTTTGTTCTTTTTTTTTTTTTTTTTTTTTAGTAACAGAAATGGCAAGTATAAATGGCCACATGGCCCTCTATGTAAAATACTATTTTTCCTTCTATAAAATGAAGTTTGATGGTAAGTGTGGCTTTTCCCTTTCTTGGATGCAAGGAAAAAACAATGGCAAAAACTTGACCACAAGATAGAAGTCCCAGGTTGAGCATAACAGAGCAAGAAAGTAAAAGAAGTCTAGGTAATGATACATTGAATGCACTATATCAACCTTCAACCATGAAACTAGCACAGAACCACCTTCCATATTTTTGCATAAAGGAGAAATGAATTTCTATCTTATTCAAGTGACATTATTTTGATGTTTGAGAAAAGAGCTCAGCTCTGTCCTAACATAGTAAGTAAATCCCTAAAGATGGCCAGATGTTGTTTTTCTCCACTCAGCGTTGGCGTGGGTATAGACAAAATTTCTGCAAGATATATCTAGGCACATGAAACCGAGACCTCCTCAGATAGCTTCCCTGGCTACAGCAGAGTTTGGGAGGGCCAGGGAGCATAGGAATAGAGATTCTCACCACTCACTATAGTGCAGGAATGGTGGATGGTTTACCATGTGCACCTATCTGACAGCAGGAGGATTTGAAAATGCCCGGCAGTTGAACAGAAAGGAGACTCTTAATAGCCACAAGGACTGATGGCCAAACCAAGATAGGAATGAGAACTTATCAGCAAATCCCAGTGTTGGTAGACTGTTGACCCAAACAAGCTTGTGCTCACCTCCACCTTAAAGAACATGCCTTACCATTACATAAGCCCAATGGAACTCAGATACAACCCCAGAAAAGAAGGGAATAAGGGATTCCTGAATTTGTTGAAATTAATTTTTTCCTCTTAAAAAATAGAATGTTTAATAGACATTAAGTCCTAAAACACTAAATTTCTAAAAGCTGAAAACATTCCCAGTTCTTACATTTACTTACTTTGTGGTCTGTGACTTGTACTTGCTGTGCAAAACAATTGGTTGATGGTGGTAGAGTTTAAAATGTTTTCATAGTAACCAGTTGCTGGATTACCCATTGCATTCATCCATTTACCATTCTGTCTCCAATTCTTACATAATGTCTGGCACATAGTAAGCATGCAAATAGTTTAAAATATTTGTTTAATTATTCTAGTTCTTTCTATGGTATCATATAAATAAATTATGCTCCATAAATATATACAGGTAAATTTAAAAAGTATTCCCTTTCTGGTTTAAATATGTAGAAACTCCTTAAATAGACACCCCCTAACCTATATACTACCGACTCATTATTTTAAATACACCTGTTCCTCTTTAGAATCTAAGTTGTAATACACTATTAAATTTGAATGAGGGTATTGGGTGACATTTTTCCTTTTAAAGCCATTTTAGTGATATTTCACAGTTGACAAAAAGTTTAAAATGGCAATACCCATAGATAAACTCTCAACTTCTGTTTTTTACCTTAGCCCTCATTACATATAGTATTAGTTATTATTCAGTGCATACTTTTGGAGCATTCATTACACCCAAGATGCTGGGATATCACTGCAGAGGTCACAGAGAACAAGCTCAGAGAACAGGTTCTTAGAGTCTCAATAACTAAGGAGAGTCTACTGAAGATGAGATCTGACACTTGAACTATATTCACTGGACCAATGGGGTGAAAGATAGGGGGAAGAGAATGGAAATGTTCCCAAACAGGGAAAAGCACATTTGAAGCCATAGATAGAAGGAAAATTCCAAATTCTAAATAATTGTATTGTCTGAGGAAGGGAAGCAGAAAAGGTATGGAACATTAATACACATTTCAGCAGTCAGCAATCCCTAGAAGGAACCTATGGCTAAAGCCATTTTCCTAAAAACTCTTACAGAGAATTAGAGCCCTCCAGTCATAAGTCAAGTGCTCTCAAACTTGTAATTTAGCTCAAGTCAACTGTTTTCCTTTCTGCCTCTCAGTAGAAGGTATCAAGAGGTCTGGGGGAGAGAGTGACCAGCAGATTTGACCACATTTATGATTGTATATTTTAACAATTATTTAGAACCTTGACATATACTTTAGATTAATTTTATTGATTTTCAGAAAGATTTACAGTTTATAGATTTTTTAAAGGAATTTTCCCCATTCCCATTGCCAGTCCTCAATATGAGGCTGGAAATCTGTTCAGAAAAGAGATCATCATTGAGATAAACAGGGAGAAAATTGATTTGCCCTCAACTTCTTAGACTGTTACACTCCAGGAACAGAAATAGAGAAAGCCTCTTGAATAAGAGATGGTGATTGGGTTCAAAATTGGTAAATTAGAAAAGCTAATTCAGTTGATTAACAGGTCATTTTTATCTTCCCCAAACTGACACAATTTGAGGTAATTCAATTTACCAAGAAATAGGAAACTTATGACACATGGAAGAAATAAGAGTATACTGTGGGGAAAACATCACTATTCCTCACAACCTAGACCCCGTGCTAAGCCTATGACTAAAGTCTACTGAGAACTGTAGAAGAAATACCACTTAAATAGCCCACTATAGAAGGCAGACTCTGGACTTTAAAAATAATCACATTGCCAATATTTCCTCAAAATTGCCAAACAAGAAGGAGTATCTTTACAGGTGGAATATAAAGCCCAGTTCAGAGCTGAGTTAAGGGCTCTAGTTACTACACCTCAAGAAGATACACCAAAAATACTGGTATAGAATTCCAAATTTTTAGGATAGGTGCTTCTCTGGGCTACTATATCTGAATAAACTAGTTCACTAAATTGCAAACTCCGAGAACAGAGAAAATGGTTTAAAAGAGAGGAAAGACTGGGAGAATATTTAAATGCTCCCATTGTACACAATTTGCAAATTGGTCTTAAAACATCAGAAAAATAGAGAATACACTATACAAAGTCCAAAAGCCTTTTCCTTAAGAGTAGTTGGTCAAAGACTCAAAATTATAAATAAAAATGAAGACAAGCAAATAAGGAAATTTAAAAATAGACATTTGGTAACATTCCCCCATTATACTAGGATAGATTCAACAGTGGAAGTTAAAGGAGCCTTGTTTTCTCTTTGGTAACGGACTCAAAATGAAGGCCTGAAAAGGGACCATAGTCAGAAAAATAACTGGAGTGGGAAATTACTGATTTAGAAGGTCTCCAACATGTGGCTAAATATTTTCAAAAATCCCTATAAAGTAAACACACTGGAAATCAAAACAAACATCTGGCTCTACAGATAAAACTGGTCACCCAAATAAAACAAAGGGTTCTCTGTTCTCCAAGAGCCAAGAAACTATAAATAAGGACACTTGTAGATATTACAAACAAGAGTCCTTGGAAGAGCCAGCATCACTTAGTGGTTGAAAAACAAAAAGCCAGCTGTCCAAATCTATTTAATGATGCTGTTTCAAGGGAAATAGAAGAATCCAGTACTTTGTGTTCTTTCTTTAAACTCCATGGTGAATTGTCTACCAGTACAAATGAACAACAACACACCTTTCTTATTGACACAATGCCACTCTGCATACCTTCAGTCCCTCTGCCATAGCAGATCAAATCCCTCAGAGCACTCAAGCCACTCAAATAGTAGGAATTTCTAATATTCCTAAGTCCTTTTACTGTCCCAACTTAAAATTGTTACTTTGGGACTCTTATTAGAAAAACACTTCTTTCTCTTCTGTGACCCAGCTTCTGCAGAGGTAATAGGTATTAATCTACTTAGCAAATGGAACTTCCAGATAAAACATACTACAGAAGGATTATTTTTAGAAGCTGAAGAAAATTCTCCTGCACATTATGAAAGTTACTGCTACTGTGGGTAGTAATATGCCTACATTGTATATGATTCAGAAGACACTTGTGGTATTGGCTAGGTTTCCAGAAACTCCATAGGCAAAGCATTCCTCACACTTGGCAAAAATAACTAGAGCAGAACTTAGATTCTAGATTGATTTTTCTAAAACTTCCCCGAAATTTCCTCAATGCCCTCTTAGAGCTGAGGTCAGTGATGTTCTCATGCCAATTATGTTCTCATCTGGGACATGCCAACTTACCTATCAAGTGATAGAAAAACACACTTATTGGTTTTCTTTGTTTGTGAATTATGCAAAGCCTTACCACAAACTCTAAAATTTTACTGTCTTTATCATTCTCAATACACTGGAAGAGTAGTAAAAACAAGTGGCCATTAAAATTGAAATTACCTAAAAAATCAAATCCTCTTGGGTGCAATGGTCTCAGGTCCTACCCTTATCTCTCACAGTCCTGTGCTTTTCCCCTTCAGGATCTCATAGATTCTCTCCTCATGAAGTAGTCACTACCAAACATATGTGACCAAGGATAACTTCACCCAGACCAGATTTCAATCTTATATATGGATGTATATACATATACATATACATATATATATACATCCAATTCAGTCCATGTAGCTGAATATTATAAGGGAAAAAAACCAATATAATCTGTCGCATCATTTACAGGTACAGGCTATATCTTTCATCACCAACCACTCATCTGTATCACGTGAACTAACACAGGATTTAGTGTACTGGGAAAATGTTAGAGTGCAGGTGCCATAAACTCATCACATCATTCAAACCCTGTAGCCACACTGCATTATTACTTTCATTTCGCAGAAGAGAAAACTCTTTGTCAATTCATTTGCCTGAGGTCAGATGTCTAGTACACGGGGGACCTGGGATTTGAACCCAATTTGTCCAAGAAATGGAACTACTTGGGGAAATGACACATGCAGGGAATTTGAGAAATTAGTTGATATTGAATACTATGAATACTGGGTAGCTCTTCAAAAATGGAACTCAATTACATTTGATAATATATTCCATAAAATTATGGCCAAATTTATTTGCCAAAACTGCCTGTTCAGGGTTGTCTCAGGTACATCTTTCTTCTCTCTGGCATGGATTTCGTCACACTGATATATTGGAGCTTGTTACTCGAAATGTTTATTTGTGTGCAATCAGTGGGCAAAATTCTTAGAGATAATGAGAGGAGAACATGCGGTCCAGCTGTCATATGGAGACCTGACCAAAAACAATGTTGGTTTTTGAGAGTGGCATGATTAGCAAAGGAACAATGAACAGGTTTTCAGACTTCTGGCCAGTTCCATAATTTTGTGGTAGTACTTATCCTAAAAAATGACCTGACTTCTTGAGTCCTCATGGTGATTGGGTAAAATCTCCTCCTCCAGAACTTTCTTCCAGCTCTTCAAATATGTGAGTCTGACAGAAATGAAGCTGGCAAATTAATGCACAGAGCATCATCTCGCATATGTAACTCTGCCCAGATTATGCATATGCATATAGTTTCCTCATTAGCATTTACTGAAAGGAAAAGAGCATAAAATAATAGATGCACATTGGCAATCTGTAGAGAAATGAAAATAATGAGAGCCTCGTCGCTTTTAAATTCTTCTAAAAATATTTTTAGAAGGCAATTTCTGTTGATCTTTATTTTCACTGGTGTATGTTAAATAGCTCTCCTGGATTTGTTTTTGTTTTGCAATAGACATGACATGCATTTTCCTGAAGACTGGGAAATTAGATGCAGGCCCCACGTGCCTTTCTCCTCCTGAAATTTACATTACAAGCACTTGATTTATTGGTCTTTTAAAAGTCCAGAACACCCACAGATCTGCCAACTGACTTTTATTTATTATCAATTTTCTCTAGTGTAGACTGAAGTAACTCCATCAGTTATTCTTCACCATTACCATATTCACTATCATCTACCTATATTCTTTTTCATTATGCGAAGTATTAATGTTCCTTTCAAATCCCTTTCTGCCCACTGCTCCTCTTCATTTTATTTCCCCATCTTTGCCTTTCATTTCCTACGCTAAATTTCTACTTATCTGGTGATTGCTTTCAAATCCTTTTGTATTAACCTTAGATTTTGAACTTTGTCATAAATGCTTTATAGACCCATTTTCATTACTTAAAAAAAGGCATACTTGGGCTTCAAAAATCCATGAGATTATAGAATTTAGCCATTGGATTTTAAAGTAGACATGCATAATAAAAACATTTTAAATATACATTATTCCACACCAAATATCTATATTTTCTGGAATGAATTTTCTCATTATTAAATAAACCCTGAAAACTGAGTAAAATTTAATTGAATTCATCAGAAGAATATTCCTGAATGGCAAATACAATGTGCATCCTTTGCAAGAAAGACCTTGTACCCATTTATGAATTTATGCAACCCATGAATAATCAAAATCATGTTCATTTAAAAGGCTTATTAATCCTTTTTAAAAATGTTTTTTTTTATTTATTTCTAGGAGAGAGAGAGACAACGTGAGCAGGGGAGGGTCAGAGAGAGAGGGAGTCACAGACTGAAACAGGCTCCAGGCTCTGAGCTGGCAGTCAGCACAGAGCCCGACGCGGGGCTCGAACCCACGAACCGCGAGATCATGACCTAAGCGAAAGTCGGACGCTTAACCAACTAAACCACCCAGGCACCCCAAAGGCTTATTAATCCTGAATGAATTATTTAGATACCACCATTTTATAGACCTGAGGAGACACATTGGTTCCATAAACGAATGAAGAGGTGAAAAGGTTGATCGAGGTGTGGCAAAATGTGAAAAATATGGACACTAAAGAAAAGTATGTTTCTAAAGCCATTTTTAACAACCAGACAATCAAAATTTTGCTGGACATACCCAAATTGTGATTCCAGTGTTTCTCCTACCCAGCTGATAAGTATAATTTCAACTCATTATAAAATAATCATTGTGTGTAGCGTATTGTTTTTGTTCAATTCTAAAACCAAAATTGCCATGGATAGTCCCTATTTAAAAGTGATTGGATTTATTTTCAATTATCTCACAAATCAAAGAGTTCAAAATATAATCATAGTAATTTTATTTAGGAATGCATTTTGCTGCAAATCACAGAAAAGCCTACTATAGTGGCTTAAAAATATATTTTGATATGACAGTGGTTTTGTGGTTCAGCAATAACATAGCAGTTCATTGATATCAATAGGTATACAGGCTCTTCTGTCTTTCCAACTTTAATCTGTAGGCTTTCATCTTCACATTGTTTACCTCATGATCACAAGCTGGCTGCTGCATTACTAGGCTTCATGTGTGTATTTCAGGGTATATTTCAGGGAAATGCAAAGAGACAAGTTATTTTTATGTCTTGGTGAGATTTTGCCTTCATTTCTGGAAGGGAATATCTTCCCAGGAACTCTGACTTCATTAGCAAAACAATAAAACATGGCCAACTTAAAACCCAATCAGAGTCAGGAAATTGAATAATTTGGTGTGCTTGTCTGTTTACTAACAGCAAAGATGAGTAGGACTGGGAGTGATTTTGCAGTAATGGATCTGCACGTTTCCAGTTTGTACCTACTTCAGGATTGAAAAGAAAACCTGAGAGATTACTCAAGATATTGTTATGACAAATATATTTTTAAAACATAATAACTGAGCATAAGATATACAGGAAAAAGGGCAGTGGCCTCTGAAGCTTGAATTTGAACCTATTTTGAAAACCAAGAAATATGCTAATGGGGTTAAACTGGATGGACCACTATTTTCTACTGGACTATACACTAGAATCACTTAGGGGCTTTTCAACAGTATTAACAGTTTGTTGAATTGGAACTTCTAGGGGTAAGGCTTAAACACCTATACTTAAAATTTAGTTATTCTGAAGTTTATCGGGGGTTCAGAGAAGTGCCTCTGAATATTACTGGAGAGGATTTGAGATTTTAGAGCAAACACAAGTAGAGCAAACCATTTATAGATTCATTCATAACTTGAATAGGGAATAAAATTGGTTGGTCAAGGTAAATGTCCTTTATAGAAGACTCGTGTAAATAGGTCCTTAATGAATGAAGCTTGACTATGAATAAAAATTTGGAACTCAAACATGTCTTTAGAAATTATTTGCAAAAGTATAAAGTATATATCATTATTTATAGTTTTAATATCATTGATCGTGGAGACCCTAAAAGCCCCAAATACATCACTGTCACTTTTGAATTACATGTGTTAAAGAATTTCTATTTCAAGTCTAATTTGTTTCAAAATACTTTAGGTGTTTTGATCTGTGTAGTATTCAACCTTGATTAATGTTTTGGTATCCATGTCATACAATTAATTTGTCATACAAATAATTTGTCATAGAAATTATGACACTAAACCTGTATTCTTCATACAAACTGCAGATAACACCGGAGCTTCCTCTCTGCCATTTTTTACAAATTTATATATATAATCCAAAAGCCTTATACTTATCCCTATTGAATCTCTCCTTATTTGTTCAAGCCCATTACCTCTCCCCTTAAAATCCCTTTGAATCCTATCATTTTCATCGGAATTATTTCTGTCTTTCCTAATTTTCATTTATCTGTCATTATGATTATCAAATATTTTTAAAGATATTTCAACTGCAAGAAACACAAGTCTTTTGAGACTTAAATCTAACTAACTCCATTTTAGAAAAAAAGCCTCCATCTTGAGGGTGAACTAGGCCTGAACCCCGTCCCAGGAAAAAGCACAGGAAGTGCTTAGGCAGCCTGCCCTTAGTTACTTCCCTAGCAATAGCAGCAGCCAATCAGTTTAAAAGAGGCGCCTATGTCCCAAGACGTTCCTGTTGGCAGTTTGCAGTCAGGCCAGGTGGGCCGAGCCAATCGGGTACTGACAAGACAGCCTGTACTAAAAATCAACCTATCAGGGACTGCCACGCTGGAAAGCCCCCGAATCCCACTGTAACCGCAATAAAAAGCCCTGTGACCCTGAGTTCGGGGCTCCATACCATCACTGCTGCGCAGAAGTGTGTTGGAGTCTCTGCTCGAGCTTAAACAATGACCCTTGTGTGTTTGCGTTGGAATCGGCTCCTTAGTGGTTTTTGGCGTTTTGCGATCTGGGCATGACAGTCTAAGTCAAACTTGGAAGCAACAAAGGAGACTATTGGCTCATAACAACAACTGCAGAGGAAGAGCATGCTTGGAGTTGAATGTTTCACTGTGTTATGAAGGACTCGGACTCTCCACTCTTCGCTCAGCAATCATGTCAGCTTCTTCTAAGACTGTTCCTCCTTATAGTCATAAGATGTTTGCCAGAGCAGTTGAGACTAAATGCTCCCAAAGTCACATATAAGACAGGATATACCTTCTGTTCCAGTGATTATTTCCTTGAAATCCCCAGAAAATGTCCCATTGTACCCCCACTGTCCCACTTCCTCTCAAACCCTCAATTAGAAAAATGCCATGAACCAAAGGATGTAAACCTAGACTCCAAACCAATCATTGGCAAATGATGGCTAGGATTGATTTAACGAATCAAGTCCAACTCCTAGAAATGTAGTCATTATACAAAACCCTCAGTCTTTCGCAGTGGAATTGATTTACAGTGAATATTAGGAAGCCAATACCAGCTTCCACTATACTGGCTTATTCCATATCCAGGTCACTGATGTGACTCAGGAATTTTGTATATGCCTATCCTTCTATCTGGAACACCTTTCCTTGAGGATGTTCTGCCACACTCACTCTTGCATTGTATCTGGTTCAGTTTTAGTTATCTTTTATCTCTCATTCAAGATGCCATTTTTCTCCATAATATTTTCCCCAAGCTTCTATTACACAGACATTCTGTCATCAGTGCCCTTAGAGCATTATATAGAACCTTAATCCTGTCATATAGTATGTATGATGTAACTGAGCAGAGCAGGGCATAGAATACAGCACTCCCTATGGTTGGTGCTCTCTTTTTCCTTGGTTTTTGCTCACTAAACTATAAGTTCAAGACTATGTTTTGATGCTTATGTCATCACCAATGCGTAGCCCAAGTGCGTGTCACATGGTAGGTTGTCAATAAATACTTACTGAATTAAAATGTTGAATTAAAAAAAAATGACTTCTAAATTCTGTGGTCGTACCACTAGAAATCTTACAAGTTGACATAAATTAATAAACCAACTTTAAATATAATTTTCCAAAGCAGTGGCAACTTAACCTCACTGTACTATCATCCAATTCAAATGTCTTCAAAGGGAGATCCTGGAAGTCTAAGACTGAACTTTCACTGAAACAGGCTATCATTTGCCCACATCACACACTTAGCGACTATGAGAAAATGAAATTCATTTCTGGGACTGGTTCTTTATAACCCAGATTGGTTTTCCAAGACTACTGATACTTTTCTTTCATTTTATTCCTAAACATCTACAACATATCTGCTTAGTAATAAAACCAATAGAAGAATCAAATGTGGTGTCATGAATTTAAACTGAATATTCATACCTCTGATGGAATGGAGGGCCAGACTTTAACACAAATAAATAGTCAATGGAGCAGTTTCCCCTGTTGCTAACTGTATCTGGATCATGGCTTTTCCTGTTCATTAGAGTTACTATCCAAATATTGATTATTACCCCTTTTCTCCCTCAGATTGTCATCATTCCAGCCTGTTGTTACACAGAGGACATCCAAGAGCATGTAAGTAATGCATGTTTCTCTTTTCTTATAAAAGTCTTCGTGGATTTTTCTCAGAGAGACTAATTTCTTAGGGTATAAATTGAAATTACATATTTCTACAAGACAATGAAGAGTGAAAGAAAACAAACCAAGAAGAACAATGTTTTACACGGAGCCAATAAAAAGCAGACAGATTAGCTCTAAATCAACTTGCAGTGTGTCGGAGAAGTAAATTTAACTGCTCAGACTCAGAGGGAGAATTCATCTTCGTCTCTGTGGTTTAAGGAAGATTTTGACAAGAAATTTAATAACATGAAAGAATAAGTGTGATACTATACACGGTGGTTTATTTCATGAAAGCAAAGGATGAAAAAGTCACTAGATATAAGTCATTGTTCTCAATTCATTGTTTCTAATTCATTGCATCTATTCATAAAAACAATCCTCACTCAGTCTCCACGGCTTTGGCAGTTGGAAATAAAAATGGAAGGAGAGAAAGAGTTCCCCAGAGCTTTTGACTGAGTGTTTGAGGCCATAAACACTAAAGCAATACATTAAAAAATACTACACCATAAACACAAAACATTCCTATCTACTGAAATTAAAAATAGATTAATTCTAGATTTTCTTATCATAAAATTTCCGATAAGCTCATCAAAACTGCATGTTTACCTTTTCCCTGGTCTTCCTATTTTAGGGGTCTCATAAATATATACCTGTCAGTTTTGCCAATTGTGTAATCTGCACTAGAATTTGTATGCATTCCAGTGGGGTTGAACTCTAGCAGTGGAGAAGATACCAAAAACATCAAACATGTTGGCCCACCAAAAATGTCCTGTGTTGTTTCCAAGCATGCTTTATAATTACAGACTTTATGAAAGAGCTGGACTACTCCTTGGGCTTTTGTGGAATAAAATGTTTCCTAGTGTGAATATGTAGTCCTTCAAGAGGCGTTTTCATGATCTCTGAATTTCTCGGTGCCTAGTGCAGTATCTGACACTCACTGGTGTTCACTGAACACTGCTTGAACAATATCGATGAGTGGAAAGGCTATGGTCTTAGAATTACTAAGACTTGGCTTTAAATTCTTCCTACTTCACTTACTAGCCTGGTGACTTGGAGGAATTTCCTTTTCTTCCTTCTGAGCCTTAAATGTAGACAAAATGAATCAATGACACCAGCTTTGCAGAATCATTCTGAGGATTTGAAATTATATAGGAGCGGGGGAAAACCCAGACAATGATAAATATATAATAAGTTTATGAGTTGAATTGCATCCCCTCAGAATTCATATGTGCAAGTCCTAACCCCAGTGCCTCAGACAGTGAGCTTATTTGGAGACAGAATTTTTTAAATATAATTTATTGTCCAGTTAGCTAACATAGAGTATATTCGGTGTGCTCTTGGCATTGGGTAGATGCCTGTGATTCATCGCTTTCATGCAATACCCAGTGCTCATCCCAACAAATGCCCTCCTCAATAGTCATCAACCATTTTCCCCTCTCCCTCCACCATCAACCCTCAGTTTGTTCTCTATATTTAAGAGTCTCTTATGGTTTCCCTCCCTCTCTGTTTGAAACTATTATTTCCTTTTCCCCCATGGTCTTCTATTAAGTTTCTATTAAGTTTCTACATATGAATGAAAACATATGATATCTGTATTTCTCTGACTGGCTTATTTTACTTAGTATAATACCCTCCAATTCCATCTATATTGTTGCAAATGGCAGGATTTCATTCTTTCTCATTGCCAAGTAGATGAGTGGAAAGGCTATGCCTTTATGCCATTGTATGCATAAACCACATCTTTTTTATCCATTCATCAGTTGATGGACATTTGTGCTCTTTCCATAATTTGGAGACAATTTTTACAGAAGTAATCAACTTAACTTGGGGTCATTGGGAGAAGGGGTACTAATCCAATATGACCGATATTCTCATAAAAATGGGAATTTTGGACACAGAGATTCACATAGATGGGAGGCAATGTGAAGATAAAGGGAGAGAATGGCCATCTACAAGCCAAGAGAGATGCATGGAATAGACCTTCACTCAGGGACCTTAGAAAGAACAAGTCCTGACAACACCTTGATCTCGGACTTCTACAATCCAGAACCATGAGACAATAAATTTCTTTTGTCTAAGCCACCATATCTGTGGTAATTTTTCACAGAAGCCCTAGCATGCTAATACAAGAAGTCACTAACATTAGTTTATTTCCTACATATGGGTGTCCCCTAGAAAAGAGGCAAGAATAAACAAAGCCTCCCTCTAGTGCACCCAGAAATGTGGCCAGTAGAATTCACCATAATCATTACATTTTATGGCCTAGCTCTCCCTATCCCTAGCTAGTGAAGTGGCTCCAGTTTGGGCAAGAAGGACAATAAAGTGAATGCAACTCATTGGTCCTTGTGACTAGGAACAAGCAAAAATTTTACCATAATTTTATCATGATGCAATTAATAACTTACAGTGGTATAGTGGCTCTTTCATGTATTTTAACTTTAACTAAAGTTAAAAATTGAAGGATAGTTTGCATTCTCCTGGATTTGGCTGGCTTGATTGTAAAAATCAGGTGATGAGCCATTCTCTCATCCATTTTATCGAGTTCTAAATTTCTTTTCTGGGTACTTCTTGGTGTAAGGATAAAAATTGCAACCATCTCCAGTGTCTTCCTTGAGTGGAAGTAAGAGATGCACCATCGCTTAAAGATTCTGACCCTACACTAAAATTCCATTTTGTCCACACCAAAAGCACTGAGGATTTAGTATCTCTGAATTCAGAATCTTTGAACGTGACACAAATGTGCATGTACCTAGTACCCTGGCAAAAAAGCAATTCCCTACTAGAAATTAACTAAAAGACGTCTGTTTCCATTATTGTTTGTATTTGCTTCCTTTGGCTGAATACATTTCATTCTCCCCTGGGTTTTACTTCTTTCAATATCTCTTGGCTGTGATCAGTTTGATTTCTGACACATTGGCAGCCTCAGTTCAAGAGATGAATGCAACTAATTTGGTAGATAAAATTCTAATCTTCCCTGTCTTGATTGTCAATTTTTGAACGGTAATCTAAGATGATGTCTTTATCCCATAATTTATGTTGTCTAGATTTGACTAAAGCCAGGTTTGAGGAGTTGATTACATTCTCTCATCTGATCAGCTGAAGGCTAAGACCAATGACACCAGCTCTAATTGTGGGGAAAGAACACACTTCCAAAATCTTTTGTGACAAAACGCCAGCTACAAATTTGTCATTTAAAGTGTTTATGAAGTTGCTAATGAATGAACTTGGCTTTCTTCCTTGAGGTCTGCCTCACTCTGATTTCCTTGGTCCAGCAGAAAGCTCTCTTGGCATATTTATGAAGAACTGGGAAAGATTTTCTTGCACAGAGAATTCCCTTGGCTCCAAAGAAAACTCCATTCCACAAAGTAAACTTGATATCAGCCTAAGCAGGTGCCAGCCGCTGGCATCTGGCACTGAGAAATATATTTATTAAATTATATTTTGGATCAGAAGCCATTGAAAAATGTTTCTACATTTTTAAGTCATTTAAATCACTTGTACATATCTAACAAATATGTATATATGTAAAAATATATGTATACATAAAAATATATTTAAACACACACACACACACACACACACACACACACACACTCCCTTGGAACTCACTAGCCCTTAAATCCTTTAATCTCTTCATCTTGAAAGACTCCATTTACACAAATGAGTTTAAACGTTTTCACTTGAATTCTAGGCAATTTAATGTAAGCCAATGATAAGGTTGCTCATCTTCATGCATTGCTACATACAGAAGCACCCCCAGTGTCTGTGGACACAGCCTCCCCCCACTAGGGCAGGGCAGTGTCTCCCTCACTTTCTCAGCTTTAACCTTTAATGTGATGTGAGAAGCCCCAGCCCTACATATATGATAAATGGAATCTCCGACCCATCTGAAAATGAGTTTATGTGGACAGGAAGATTTAGTATCCCCTGTGCACCCTCAAGATAAAAAATTGTCTGGGCTTGTGGGAACAATTTGTCTAAGAAGAGTAATTTTAGAAATTCTTGCAGTGTCTTTAGAGGGGCTGAATTCATAGTGGTTTTCCCCTTGATTTTATTTCGAGCACCTGTTCTTCATGAACAGGCATAATTCGGAGCCAAAATAATGGGGGCCCACGGATGCACAAAACACACAGAGCTGACTTTTGTCCTTTGTATGGTTTCTCCTCACATATCGAGTGTGAGCCTGTGTGCATATTCAGAACATTTGCTAAAACTGGTTCTCGCATTTTCAAAAGTGCAGTCTCCATTACGAGGCTCTCACAGTGCGATAATTCTAACTGATAAATTACTAAAACAAAAATAGAAAATTGATAGTTGCGATAACTTTCTTTAGTGCACAGCTGGTGTAAGCATCTTGTTCTCACATCTGTGTGTCAGCAGTCTGCCCCCCACCTCACCGCCTCAGGCACTTCCTTTCTTCTCTGAAGTAAATCTCGTTGCCAAAAATCTGTTTGTTTGTTCTGCTCAACAAATGGCACATGTTATTATTAATGAGCCCTCTTCCATTTCTCACAGGAACATTTTCAAACATCTTTTCCTTTTACTTAGCCTGTTGACTGGAGCCTAACTTCATAACTGTATGTATTCTTCAGGTGAGCAGTAGTGAAGAGGACGTTTGTCTCTAGCCTCTGTGGGATTTCACACAATAGCAAACACTACAACACTTAGTCTGGGTGGTCTGGCCAGTCCTAAGGCAATGACAGCAGAGTGTTCGAGAGCATGAAACCTGCAGACAAGCAGATCTGAATTGTCTGTTTGTTATGTGTGTGAATCGAGGAGAGTGAGTCCGTCTCTCTTTGAGCCCAGCACCCTCCTTTACCACAGAGCAGCGGTGACACCTGTCAGAACCAGAATGCAGGCAGGCTATCAATTTAACCTGAGTTGAGGCAACTATCACACCGACCTGGCATGAACCCAGTGGCTTACTTAACTACTATCGAAGTTTGTATCTTCTATATATCAGAGTCTGAAGGAAACATTCCAGATTGGTGGGTGGCCCTATTCAATACAGTCACCCAGGGGTCTTCATTCATGTTGCTCTGCTATCCCCTAGAACTTTGTTTTTCTCTGTAGAGCACAGGCTAGGCTTCCATGGGTTATGGCTTGTTGAAAGGGATACAAAATATCAAGGAAGCTTGCCCACGGTCTTATGGCTGCAGGTTTGACTGCACATGGTATTTCCTCTCATACTCCATGAGACTGAACTTAATCACATGACCACACATAGCCACAAGGGAGGCTGGGAAATGTCGTCTTGCGTGGACTCATGAATACAAAGGACAGATTAAGGTGGGAAGCTAGAAGTCTAACAGAGACTATCTCAGAATCCTCAGATGATTAAATAAAATCACACATGTCCCCGTACATGGTGGTTAATGTTTAGTACATGTAAACCCACAGTACTAATAGTTGTAGTAGTATCTGATAAACATAAATGTTAGGGTGAAAACAGACTAGGAACAGACTGAGTCCAAGCATTAACAAGACCCCCTCTGGCAGGACATTAGAGCTTTCTGCCCTGCTAGAAAAGGGATCTGGAATTAGTCGACATTCTGATGTCTGTGGGTCCAGACTCCATATAAGGTACTTGTTTGCTTGAAGTTCCAGTATGACTCACAGTACTTCATTTCTTTGCTAGGTTGAGACACTCTCCTCACCACCAAGTTCTCAAAATTTCTTTGCCTCTTTGGAAAGTATGGACCCTGCTTTCTCCAAACCCAGGCCTAATTGGGCTACCCTCCTTCTTGACCACCAAGTATGGATTAGGATGAGAACCAGCAGCCCACCTTTTGTGTTCTCTTGCCCTATCGTGTCATGGTGTTCATCTTACTGAAACTGTTCACTTTCTTGTCTGCCTTCTATCCCAAACTGAATGTTCCAAGAGCTGGGACAAGATATGCCTTACTTACCATGACATCCCCAATTTTCATCAAAGTACCTAGCATATACTAAGTGCTCAATAACTATCCAAACAAATGAAACACTAAACATAAAAAAGCTGAAAAATGTTCCTAGAAATTTTGTTTGTCAGTTTTCTTAGCCCCTAGGCACTGAAGCTGATAGTGAATGGATCAAAGCAGGAAAATAATTTTTTCTAAAAGGTTAACACACAGTAAATTAGAAAATTATTGGGAGCATGAAGGAACTAGACTTGGGATCAAGCCACCAGGGCAACACTCAGATGCACACTGGAGATGGATCAGAGGGAGAACTGGTACCACCACTAACTGTAACAGAGTGTTTGTATCATTGCAACATCTGCTCTCAGAATTTGATCCTGAAACAACCATCAAACCATGCGTGGTTCCGTCTGCCTATGTCACATGCCTGTGCCCTCCCTGCAAGGGGATGCCCAGTATCTGGGGTGTGAGCCAGCAGCTGTTGTCCCCCAGTATCCATAGAAGGAAATTTTCCTAACAAACACAGGAAGGGTCAATTGGCCAATGTCATTTGTCCAAAAAGAAAAACAATCATTCATTGTATTCAAATACACCTGTTGCTATTTTAATGCTTTGATTCCATGCAAAGAAAGTGGACCTAAGAGGCAAAATATTAAAGGATACGATTCCATAAGAAAATTACTAACATTTTTGTCTTGCTTTCCTTACTCCTGTACCTCTCTGTGTATGCATATTTCTGAAGGATTTCTTGAACAGTATATTCATTGTAATACCAGCCATATTTTAACTCTCTCTGGACACAGAAAAGAATGACACAAAGATTTCTCAAAATCTACTGTTCTACAAAGACAAGAGCTTATTCATATATACAAGATTAAGGAGGTTGCTCAGCCTCAGGGCTGATGTATGTTTTCTCTGTGAGAGAACATGACACATATTCTCTATTTATATATTTATACATTTGCTTATTATCTTTTCCCCTACAGAATGCAATATTTAGAAGGGCAGGGACAAAGGTATTTGGTTTCTTCATTTGCTTGTTTGTTTCACTACTATAAGTCCAGAACTTGGAATAATTAACGTTGAATGGTAAGCACTCCAGAGATGTTTGTTAAATGAACGAATAAATGAATATGTGCTATTTGAGTGTGGTGGTTAGCACAAAAGTGAACATTCTGACCTGCTTTGGTTCTTCTTCATGAAGCTTTGGTCTTTGCCTGTTATCTTTCTACTGAGCAGGATAAGGAAACTATAAGAAATCCATGAAGAACCTAAGTCCTTCTATTCTGTACCTTTGCCTAAATGTCTAACTTCCAGAGTATCCAATCCTGAAATTTCCTTCAGTGAGTAAAACCTGCATACCTCTGCTTCTAACCTTAGACTCCTCATTGGTCTTTTAACCCCACTGGGATATTATTATTCATCATCACTTTTGTCACTTCTTGACTCCTCAGGCTGTATTCTACAATTGTCATTTCAAGGATGCTCTTACTACCTGTACTGGGTTGACTAATGTCCCTCTAAAATCATGTCCACATGAAGTCTCAGATCATGACCTTACTTGGAAATAGGGTCTTTGCAGATGTAATCAAGTTAAAATGAGGTCATATTGAATTAGGATGGACCATAAATCCAATGGCTGATGTCGTTATAAGAGAGAAATACAGAGATGCAAACAGGCATACAGGGAAGGCCAGGTAAACACAGAGGCAGATATTTGAGTTATGCTGCAACAAACAAAGGAATATTAAGGATGGCTGGCAATCTCTGGAAGATAGAGGCAAGGAAGGATCCTTGTCTTGGGTCTTTAGAGTGAGCATGGCCCTGCTAACACCTTGATTTCATACTTCAGTACCCAGCACTAAGAGAGAATAAATTTATATCGTTTAACCACATTTGTTAAGGCATGTTTCCCACTTAGGCAACAAATACACTCTCTGAGTCCCTCACCACCTGTTCCCCTAATAATGGTCATGATTTTCATCTCTAATTCTGAGTCCTTTCCAATATTTGAAGCTGGTTCTCTTCATTTGAAAAGGTTGCTGGAAAAAGTAACACAAAGACCTGTCCTTGGCCTTCAACACATTTTTCCCACCTGACACACCATCTCACATCAACCAAATACCAACCTCCCCCAATCCTACTCCTTACTTCTAGATTCTCTCTCTCTTCACTAGCCCCCCCTTTATTTTAAACTTACCTTTAAAAATCCTCCTGTGTTCCTACTACCTCTGAGGAACCACTTTCCTGGTTTCTTTCTCTTGCCACACTTCTTAAAAGAATAAACATATGTGCTTTCTCTACATCCACCCCTCTCTCCTTCCTTCCCAACACATCTGTAAATACATTTCTGACATCTCAGTGGTATTTGTTCCTGTTGGGCACTCATAATTTTCTTCCTAAAATCTTTCTCATACACAGAATTTTGGGACTTTGTGTTGTTTTAGTCTCTTTTTTCCTTGACAACCACTCCTTTTCAAATTTCTTTCTCCCTTCCATATCCTTTTACATAAGCATGCTTTCAAATATGATCTTTTACCTTCTCTAATTCTCTTCATGATCATATTTATTTTTCTGAATTATTCTACCCTCTTTGCTTTACCTATCACATGCTTTGGAAGGTCCTAAATACATGCTTTAATGAATAAATGAATGAAGCTCAAGTCTTAATCTTTTAGATCCATGCATTCTTAAACATATATGGAAATGGATTTATTTATTACATATCTATAATACCTATCATAGATCTGTGCTTTTACACACTAGATAAATAGCTATTTTTTACAAAAAAAAACTCCCACTTGTGTAGAAAGTTCAGTAAATCCAACACTGAATGCATTTCTCCACCTATACCCATAAGCCATATCTTCCTTTCATTTTTTCCCTCTAGGCATCACACCAATAATCATTTTCATTTCCTCTCTTTCTCTTACACTCTATTAATTTCCTAGTGTTTTGAATTTCATACCTATAAAACATTTTATTTATTTTTATTTTTTTTAATTTTTTTTTTTTGAGAGAGAGAGAAACAGGCAGTGTGAGCAGGGGAGGGCCAGAGAAAGACACACACACAGAATCAGAAGCAGGCTCCAGTCTCTGAGCTAGCTGTCAGCGCAGAGCCCTACATGGGGCTTGAACCCACAAACCGCAAGATCGTGACCTGAGCCGAAGTTGGACGCTCAACCGACTGAGACACCCAGGCGCCCCCTATAAAACATTTTAAATCTTTTTTCCCAGTCTCAATTCTAATATTCTAGATTGGCATTCATTTCTCTAGTGTTTTCCACATTTATTTCCATTCATCCTAAACCTCAGTTTATAACCCAAATTCTCATCTACTTTTCCTTCCTATCTAGCCCCTTTAGTAGAATAGCATGGTTGTTAAATACCAGTTCTGGTGTAAGCTGTATTCAAGTTGAATCCCCATTTCTGTTACTTGCTACCTGTGTGATCTTGGGCCATAATACAGTCTCTCTGAACCTCAATTTCTCATTTGTAAAATGGGCAAAATAGTTGTACCTGCCTCACAGGTTTAGAGCACCATGTCTGACATGTAGAGAGTGTTCAGTAAACATGAGGAGATTCATGAGTCTACAGATGGTGGCCATGGTGGGCAGCAACAGCAGGTGGAGGTCCAGTGTCTGCCTTCCCTGGCTCATCCAGTAATCTTTCAGAATCTCCTGAAAAACTGCATCTAGTGATCATTCAGAGGCGGCCTTATGCATCCTGGGAGGAAGAACACAAATGCCAGGAATTGCACGGCCAGTAAAATAACTAAACCCAACATCGCAGAAGTTTTGTAGGAATTCAAAGAGAAAGTTCATGTGAAATAGCCAGCACAGTAGCTGGCACAGGTTAAACATCCAGTGAGTGAAATAATCATTGGGAATACTTCAGAGGATTATGGATAATAGTACTAAAATGAGGATGTACTCTTGTGGTAGCCACACGAAGAGACTGTAGCAGACATTGGAACCATTCTCCATTGTTTTAGCACAAGAAAGGATTGCATTTTTCTCCCCTTTTCAAGTTAAGCACATCCAAGAAGTTTGCTTTGGCCAATGAAATGTAAGCCAAGATAACTTCTTATTTCTACATAGAAAAACTTAGTTGTCAATACTCACTTCTCTGAAATTCTCATGCTAGGCAGAAGCTCTTTGTTCACCTTCAGTGGACATGTGGTGTGAATAAGAAGTAAACTTTTGTTTCCCTAAGCCACTGAGATTTGGGAGTTGGTTTTACTGCAGCATAATCCATCCTATTCTATTCTGCCTGTTAGGGATTGATAACCAGAGTCAAGAAGAAATTCTGTGTGCCCAGAAAACTCTCTAAACTTCCTTCCCATGCTGGAGTTCTTTGTTGTTGTTGTTCTTGTTCTTGTGCTTTAATGAGGTACTGTAAACTTTTTTTTTTTAATGAACAATTTTGTTAAATCCCTGGAGATTTTCTTTAGTGACAAAGGGCACTAATACCATAACCGGGACTTACCAAAAGACCAAACACTGAAGGAATCTCATTTCTGTCCTCTAGCTTCCAGAACTATTCTACCGTGTAGTCTGCATCCTAGAATAGAGCTGCTTATCAGTTTACACCTGCTGCACCACGCTTTGTTGACCTTTCCTACCACATCTCCTCAAGTTACACTTGATGAATATTCCCCAAATAAACCATGTTTTCCTCCTTCACACATGCATGCTCACTGTTCCAACTACCAATAAAGCCTTTTTTTTTAAGTTTTCTTATTTATTGAGAGAGAGACAGAGAGAGAGAGAGAGAGAGACAGAGAGAGAGAGAGAGAGAGAGAGAGAGAGAGAGAATGAGCAGGAAAGGGGCAAAGAGAGTGGAAGAGAAAGAATCCCAAGTATGTTTCACATGTCAGTGCAGAGCCTGACATGGGGCTTGAACTCACAAACCGTGGGATAATGACCTGAGACAAAATCAGGGGTCAGATGCTTAACCAACTGAGCCTCCCAGGCACTCTACACCTTTTTTCTTTTAAATCATTATTCCTTTATCTGCATCTCCAAATTTTACTCATCATACAGAGTGCAACATAAATACTCTAAACTCTCTAAATGACTTCTTGCCCTTCCCAGATAGAAGTTAGAGCCCATATTTTGATGTCCCCATGCCTGTCTTAATTTACTTTTTAAAAAATTTTGCATTCTTTTTATCAACATATGTATTTTAAGTCCCTTAGGAGATTGTACTTTTTGGATGACTTGATCCATGGCTCAAATATATTATCCTAGGTAATTTAACAGAGTGCCTGGCCCTTAGTAAGTCCTTAAAGATAATAATAATAATAAATCATAATGAATGAAAAGTATTGATTTTTAAGCATATTACAAGACTAGGTGATCTATGGCACACAAGAAGTAAAGATCTGTACTAAGGTCTTTAAGAAGATATCCTGATTTTAGGAAACCTAACCACTTCTCACTACTCTCTTCCAAATACTAACTTAATTGGGACACTGACCCAGAAATAGAGTTCCTATGATTATTTTTATGAGTGATTTGGCTGGACTTTCTGGAAAGGGTAATTTGGATCGAAGGCTACAATGGATGTTCCTCCAATATGGCTCTGGAATAGAGTGTGCCCAAGCAGTCACAGACATGGCAGCTGGCAGTGGGGGTGAGCCCTTACCTGGTGAGGCTCCAACACAGTGGCCTGAGTGGAGAGCAGAGCACACAATACTTGGAACAGTCTTGAGACAGAATGAATAATGGGCTCCTGGGTGACTCAGTCAGTTAAGTGTCAACTCTTGGTTTTGGCTCAAGTCATGATCACATGGCTCCTGGGTTTGAGCCCCGCGTTGGGCTCTGCACTAACACTGTGGATCCTGCTTGGGATTCTCTCTCTCTCTCTCTCTCTCTTTCTTTGTCTCTCCCCCGCTCTCCCTTTCTCTGTCTCTGCCTCTCAATAAATAAATAAACTTTAAAAAAAATGAATCAAAACCCAGGCAAGACATCAGCAGTGACCTTCATTCAGACTCACCAACAGAATAAGAAAGGAACAGGAAGAGAAAGAAGTATTTCCTGCTTGACAAGACCAGGAAGAAACACAGGAAGAAATGGACAAGGATATTCCCTACAAATGACGCTCAGAAGCATAGGCCATAAAAACTAAATGAAATCATTCAGCCACAAGTAAATGAGAATTCAGAAGGAAGAGAGCCCAATTCTTCCAACTTCCTATGGTTTTAATGTCAAATCTTTAAGAAACAATGTATATGTTAAGAAAAATAGGCATTAGATCATGTTTGGAGAGTCTTATATGACTTGAGTCTCTGAAGTAATTTTTTTTAATATGCCAATTTTGGATTATTTAGTTACTCACTCAAATACAATTTTTGTACTTTAAAGCATAATATTAGGTGGGTCACATCATATTGTTCAAAGGCCTTATGGAAAGCCGAAGGTTTAAATAGGCTCACTGTTATTGCTGACTTGACCACACAACTGGTAGCAGTAGACCCTGATGGCATATGTACATGAATTAAATCACATACTCACATTTGAAATTTGTACTATTTTCACTTATGACACTGCAATCTTTCCACCTGACCCAGAAATCCAAATATCCAGTTTTTTAAAATGAAGAATGTCAACTCTATAGAGATTTAGAAATCCAGCAAGCAAATGGCTTCTTTAGTGGGGAAAAAGTATATTGGCTCTCATTTCATTATAACATTTCATTATAACTTAGAAGCAGGATGCAAGTGTGTTATTGCTTCTATTGTTTGAGTTGTGTCTCCTATGTGGATTTATAATGCAATATTTCATATCAGGTCACTTACAAGGAGTTTTCAAATTATTATAAGGCCATTGTTAATGGAGTAATGGGAAAATAATAAGAAAGTATCCCCTTCCCCTTCATAATTCTGCACCCTCCCCAAATACCAGCACCTGGATAACCCATGCTGTGCTTTCATAAAAAGCTGTTGGAAGCCAGAGAAAAACAGGGCAGATAGAATTAAGAAAAATGGATGTATCCCACTGACGCTGAGTATAGAAGAGAAATGTGGAGAAACTGTGAATTATTAGCACAGTAGAAAAATATTTTATTTAAGAACCACATCTTCACAGCTCTGCCTTGAAGGGTTTCATTCAAGCTGAAAAAAAAAAAAAAGTACAGATTCAAAGCTCTATATACACAAGAATCCATCATGTTGTGTGTAGGAGAATCATAAAATCACCAGCAAAAAAAGACACAGTGGGAGTCCCAACTTGTAAACCATTAAGCTCCCGGGCATGCATCATACTTCATCCTAAGGGACAAAAGAGGAATTTCAAACGAATTTCCCAGCTCTGTCTATGGAGTGGCTCTTTCTGACAGTACGGTTTATCTTTTATGGAATCACACTCAGGGTTTTGTTTTATTTTGTTTTGCATTTCATTTTCAACAAGAAATAAAACAAATTTACATTTTAGGCACTCAACCTCAAAGTTTGCAAAGAACCTATTGCATTTTTTTATCCCAAAAAGAAAGGGAAGAAGGAAAGGAGGAGTAGGGAGGAGGGAGAGAGGGAAAAAGGAAGAAACAAAACCAAAAAAGTGATACCTTGGCTTTTAAGCTAATGAATCCTTGGGCAGTTTATGGGTCACCAGGATAACAGCTGTATCTAAAAAGTATAATAATATCTGCTTTCCATGAGCATTTGCTTTTCTCTGGGTCTATCTCAAAGAGTCTATCTGCATTTGCCCACTTGCCTTGCAAAACAGCACTGCCAGCTCAATGTTTTATAAAAGAAACTGGTGCTTATAGGGATGAAACATTGTGCTCAAGGTCTCAGGTGCAATAAGTGGCAAAGCAGGAGGTAGAGTCCCACCTCTGTCTGATTCTAAAGCCATGTTCTCAAAAGAGTTTCTCAGCCTTGGCACTCTCGTCAGTTTTGGTCCAGATGATTCTTTGTTGTGGGGGTTGTTCTGTACACTGTAGGATATTTAGTAGAACTCTTGGTTTCTACCACTAAAAGTCAGCAGCACCCTTCCCATTCAGGTCTGACAACCACAAATGTCTCCATATATTGCCAAATGACTCCAGGGACCAGGGGTGGGGAGAGATTTGCAAAATTTTCCCCCATTAAGTACTACTACCCTAAACTAGTTGACTCAGAAATGTGAAGCATGCTCTGGTTATCAGACTGCAAACATAAGAAACTTGTGCCAGAATGCAAATTAATTCTGTCACTAAGCATACTGTTTACTTTGCCTTTTTTTTCCCCAATAGCAAAACTTTTTCAGTGAAAGTGGTAATGTGTGGATTTTCATTCTGGGGCCAGCGCTTTATCTCTTCAAAGATCAGCACTATGGATAGGGTTGCCATAAATCACTGTGGCATATTGCCTTCATGACCTGGTGATATTCAATGAAGACTTAATAAATCAATATTTTTAAAGTTGTTTTCCTCTTAAGCCTGTATTAGGCAGTGTTTATTCTGGCAAAGCACCTCTCATCAGTGACAGAAAATTATTGTCAAGCAGAGCTTTAGAAATGGCTTTAAGGTTTGGCATAAGTGTCAGATCGGATTGCTCACTCCCTGACCTTCAGATTGTAAGATGGTATTCTGGAGTGAAAAGCTCAGGGCCTGGCAAGACAGCCTGTTCCACGTCATACCAAGTCTAAGGTCTAGTACAGCTCCATCCAGAGCAGCCATTGCAACATACAGGTTATTGCGCCATTTTCTTTTGCTGCTGTTCTTCTCTGTGCCCATCTATCCCTATACCAGTACATTCATCTACTGTCATGCTGTCCTCTGCCATCTCATCAACAAATGCCCACAAATATCAGCACATAATGAGAAAATAACAATAGCAGTAACAGCAACATTATGAAGCAATAATTGAACACTTCATTATGCACAGGGCATTAATTAAGCTCTCTGTACGCAGTAGCTCACATAGTCATCACCATAACTATGAAGTAGACATCATTTTAATTTCCATTTTAGAGATAAGGAAACTGAAGTTGGAAAAATAAAAAAGCTAAGTACTTTGAGAGAGATCGTTTGACTACAATCGGCCCCAGATGGAACTCCAAACTTTGTTGGTTTATTTCTTTACTATTTAACTTTTATACTGTATAAATCTTCAAATATATTTAAAAGTAAAAGAGTATAATAACCCTCATGAATCAGTCATCCAGTACAACAATTATATGGACTTTGTGGACACTTCATGGACAATCTTGTTATATGTGTGACCCCATCAACTTCCTCCTCCACTTAGTACTATATGGCAAATTCCACATAGCATTATCCATAAATATTTCAGGATGTATACCAAAAGCTAAGAACTGTTTTTAAAAAACATGACCATTGTCACATCTTAAAATATTAAAATTAAATATCAATTGCATTGTAATTGCTGTGAATGTTCCTTTGCTATTTTATAGTCTGTTTAAATCAGACTATATACCAATTCATTATAAACAGTTCATATATGACTTCGGCCTCAGTTAATCTCTCTCAGTTTTATTTTTGCAATTTATTTTTGGAGAAAAACCTGGGTCAACAGTCCTCTACAGGAGGCATCTGTGTCACATTTTCTTCTTTGTCTCCTTTTTTTTTTCAAGTTTTAAAAATGTAAAGCGACCTAAGCTTGAGGGTGTACAAAAGCAGGCAAGGAACAGGCTGTAGTTTTCTGCTTTCTATGACAGAACGGCTCACAATCTGGATTTTGCTGATTGCAACCTCGTGGTGTAATTAACGTGTTCCTCTATTCTTTGCATTCTCTATAAATTGTGTTTGGATCTAAAGACTTGATCGGATTCAGAATCAATTCTCTTAAAAGTCTACTTCAGGGATGTTGGTGTATTCTTCCATGTGCAAACACATAATTTCTGCTTTTTAATCTCTCCCCAGTCTTGCTTTTTAGCATCAATGCTCTGTGTAGATCCTTGACTTCAAAGAACTTTTAAGTCTCCTATCAGAGCATAAAAATGTACAAAAATGTACTACTAATATCAAATAAGTGGTCTCCTAACTCATTCCCGCAGTACTTGTTGACTGGCTAATCTCTGCTAAGCATGGAATTAGGCACTTGATGCACAGAGACTATCTACCCTTAAGGAGTTCAATCTTGTGATACGTGTTTCACTGGGAGTCACAAACAACAAGAGTGAAATAACCAACCTGGCTTCTAGGCAACAAGGGAAGCTGTACCCAGTGAGAAAGAAATAGTTAAGAACAATAAGTATTTGGAGGAGGGAGAGATCACGCCCTCTTGCTCTGTTCCAAGGATACTTCATAGAAGCGTGATATAATTTGGACCTTGCAAGATAGGCAAGATGTGGGTGAATGGTGGAGTAGATTCCAATGCATAGGAATGGCGTGAACTGAAGTACTAGTGTAAGAGAGCATAGAGTGTGTGCACTGGGAGATGAGTGGTTGGATGAAGCAGAGCCTTACACAGTTGTGTAAGGTATCACAAGTGGAAACCTGTGACCTCGTGCAATCTAATTTATAAAATCTTCAGAATCAGAAGGTCCTTAGGAAACCATCTAGGTGAGTAACAACAGCGACAATATGATATTGAACACATTTATTTTCATAATCTTATTTGATCTTTATACCAATACCACTGGCTAAGGATTATTAATCCCCATTTTATAGCTGAGAGAAAATTCTTAGTTCTCTCTTACTCATGTTTACCTAACTCATAAATGCCACGGCAAGTATTTGAACTTTGTTTTGTGCTATATGAGCTTATATGTTTTCAAACACAGCCTACTGTCTCTACCCTAACTTACCAACAGAAATCCCTAGAACACTAATAAGAGGTAACCCTGTCTCAGATTAAACATATCTGATGTTGGAGGTTATTCAGCATTATCACTTCCCAGGAGGAACTACCTACACTCCTTCACATACTTATTTCTGACCCAAAGTTGTTTAGATGGTTTTTTAAAATTTAGGCTCACCTCTTATAGGTACATTTGAGAAGATATATATAGTAAAATAGCAAGCTTGAGAAAATAAGAGGAAAGCAAATAAGTTATGAAATTGGTCAACACAGTTCCTTTGATTGATATAAAATCTGGCTCTAGGCTCTAAGAGAAAGAAGAAACAGAAGTAGGAAGGTAGAGAAGATACTCATATTGATTGAGCTTCTCTGTGCCTGGCACTCTCCTGGCATTGATTATTTAACATAATTTAATGTCAAAACATCCCTGTGAGGTATCTGAGAGATGATAGAATTTTTTTTTTCCTTTGAAGACAAAGTTCTTGAGTGTAAACCCAGAGAAATTTCTCACATGGGAGGAAACTGAGTTATATAAGAGCCAATGTTATCAACAAAAGCTTTACACACAGCCTCTGCCTATAATACCAAAATCCCCATCTTGAGCCACCTTTGCCAGTTAATACCCAAGTGTTGGCAAACTCATGAGAATAAAATGATCCCACTGTGCAATTTTAGTCTTTCTAAGTCTTATAGCAGTTTTGAGTGGGGTGAATAGAGAAAACTATCAATAGTTAAGAAGACTGGAAAGCAGAAATAATAAGCAGAACCAAGAGAAAGACATCTGAGAAAATGGAGTGAGGTGCAGAATAAAATAAGGGAAAAAACAAATTTGTGTAACTTGCCTTCCAAAGTGGGTTGTTCAGCCTACCTTCTCTTCAGCAGTGTCAGGAGAACGGATTCTTCCGGTTCAAAGCAGAGTTCTGAAAGACAGCTTTCCCCACAATAGTAATTTTTCCTTGGTTCAGACACATTAGCTTCAGTAGTATCTGGTGGTAAGAGAAATTCATGGTGTCTACTGTAGAGAAAGAGTATTTATTGATAATTGATTGTTCCTTTAAGAAAATTACTGTACATGAGTGACTTGCCTAACGGTGCCAAAACCGAGGGAGAAATGTCTATTCAGATATATATGGCTCAAGATCTCTCAAAGTATTTCTGCAACAAGTTGAAAATAACATTTTTAATGTTTATTTATTTTTGAGAGAAAGAGAGAGAGACAAAGCGTGAGCAGGAAAGGGGCAGAGAGAGAGGGAGACAAAGAACCTGAAGCAGGCTCCAGGCTCGGAGCTGTCAGCACAGAGCCTGATGCGGGGCTCGAACTCAGGAACCATGAGGTCATGACCTGAACCAAAATCAGATGCTTAACTGACTGACCCACTCAGTCACCCTGAAAATAACATTTTTAAAGTGAACTTAAATATCTGTATTGGATTTTGTCTTTCTTTAAATGCTAATAAGCTAGGCATTTTCAGTGGTTAGATCCTGCAGATCAAGTCATTGGATAAACAAGAACTGCCTACTGGTTTTGAGTGAATATTTCCCTGCTGTGTCTTCTGAGAGCAACCGTGCTAGGTTAATGTGAACTGGGCTAAAAATATTGATTCCAGAAATGAGTAGGAAATGTCGTGATTTCCAATTATTCTAAAAAATTGGTCTTTGAAATTCTGAATTATGGAAGGATAAAGCAGTTCCAATTTAATCTGTGAAACAGGAATTTATTTAGAGTTCTTGGTCAAGTTAAGGAAGAAAAAATGAGACCAGAAAAAAGGTGGGTGAATAATATTGTCGACTAGTGCCCTCCAGTGGCAGAACTTGAGGATGTTTTTAGTTAAGTAAAATTCAGTGTCTTCTACTGCAAGTCTCCAGTTTTTGAACAAATGAGCCCAAACCTTTAAGAAAGTCTAACAGTTATGAATCAAGCCAAAAAGGCTTTGGAACGGACTTTATGTCACACAGCCCTGAGATGCCAGTGAAGGAAGTTGCTTGTTTACCTTTAATATGATGTCCTCACATGCTTGCAAAAGACGGAGAGCCACAGGTGCTCAATTTCAATTTCAATGGACTTAGCAGGAAGATATTGGGAAGGCATTTTAGAATCTTCAGGCTGAATGCCCCCCCTTTTTCACATTCCTTTAGGACACCTCCTTTTGCTTGAAGGAGTCACCCTTCCGGGAGTGAGCAGGTCCTCACATGAGGATACAAACCTTTGCTTCTTGCTAGAGGCATCAACAACCTTGCCTGCAGTGGTGGCTGTTTCAAGAGGAAGCTGATAGCCACCCTTTCACTGGACAAATGTCTAGCTTTGGGTTTCTAGCCAAGCTCTAGGTCATTTATTTCCTTTCTTTTAAAGTCTTGCCTCACCTTCCTCAGGATGTCTCTGGGTCCTCTCTGTTTCCTTTCTGATCTCCTGTTGGCTTCCTCCACCCTTCTCCAGAGTCTTCCTTTCAGCAGGTGTTGGTGTCTTCACTTCCTGCTGGGTTTGAGCAAGTGCAAAAGCCTCTCAGACATCAAGAGTGGCCTGAAGCAACTCTACTCTTGAGTATCTTGGTATATTAAAACATAAGGAAATGTCTAGGCAGATTTAACAGAATTGTGGCATACATTAATGTTTCAAAAATTGGATTATATCTTCCTATAAATCATTTTAACAAAAATGCCATATGATTGTATTACTTGTAAGATAATTACAGGTAATATTTAAAATAATTTGTCTCCAAGTGAACTATGAAAGTGTGATCTAGTACATACTCATAAATTTAAAGATGCATGAAGAGAGGCACCTGGGCGGCTCAGTTGGCTAAGCATCCGACTTTTGATTTCAGCTCAGGTCATGATCTCATGGTTCATGAGTTCAAGCCCCGTGTTGCGCTCCATGCTGCAGTCTCTTTCTCTCCCTATTTCTCTCTGCCCCTCCCCCACTCGCTCCCCCCTTCTCAAAATAAATAAACTGTAAAAAAAGGTGCATGAAGAACACCATCCTCTGTAAGTGTTGTCTATGAGTGCTGCTATATCCAAGAAGACTCTTTGACTGTCCAGGGCCTATCCTTTCAGAGAGTGTTTTTTGAATGGTATCTCTTGGTCTCTCTTGTTGGGACCTTGGTTATTTTATTTTCCTTTTCTTAGTGATATTTGGGACTCTCCACCTTGTGTACTCTAGCTTGTTTCTTGAGGTAGCCGTTAGAAGGCTCTCTCAGCGGATTCTGTGTCTTTTTTCTTCCAATCTCTCAGGTTTTTTAAGATTTCCAATGGCTTCAGATCTTTTCTGTGTGATGTATGGGCACGAGTGCAAGTACGGAGCTCCTTACTTCTCCGCCATCTTGCCCTCTCCAAGATCTGTAAGTGTTGTCAATACATGTCTTCAACAATAAGTATAAATTCACTGAACGATAAAATGATAGCATCAAAAGTCTAAAATTATATAACATCAAAAATCTCAGCCCTGCATGTGACATGTGGACCAAATGATGGCTCAGCCTTCTCTCAAAAAGTGAATGACTAGTGCTGTGCAAATAAACACAGAAGTGAGTTCAGACATGAAAACAAGTCAGAATTGAGGAAAGTATTTCCATGAAGGAAGGGAGTTGGTCTCTTAGGAACACCATGCACAAAATCCTCAGATGATTCAGATTCAAAGCATATGAATTTTCACTGCATGAAAAATACTGGAGTCCCCCTCTTCCTGCCCCACAGACTTGGTACGTTACCAAGAATGGAAGCTGATGATGGAGAAATCCTGTTTGGATGCCCATATCTGCTATTAGAATAGTTCATATTCTAATAATTGTATCAACTCTCTCCAATATTTTATAGCATCTAGAGGAAATAGGAGAAGCTAATTAGACTTTACCTTCATAGTAGAACCTCCCCACCCCCACCCTGGTAGGTGTTTGCAGATAGATATAAGTAGTCAAGCAGAGTTTAAAGCATCAATCATAACTACTGTTCTAAGGATACAATAATGTTAATATCTTCTCCTCCTATTCCCATGCAGTCTGAGAAAGCACGCAGGCCAGTCGCCCTCTGTCTAAGGTCACAGAGCTGTTTAGAGCATGTACATGTAACTCTTCATCTCATGACCTGTCCATTTTGCTGACTTGGAGTTTCAATAACAATGATTCTCTGTTTGCTAAAATGGTACATACGATCCCTCTCCATTCCTGTAATATCTTCACCAGAACCTGCCCCTTCATGGATCTTCTTGCTAAATAATGCTGGAAATTGTTCAGAATCAGTATCCCAACACCAGAGGATCAAAATGACAAAACAACAGTACAGTTAAAGAAGACTGAAGTGCTTAGGTTGGTCATGGGAATTGATTTCATTTTAAAAGGGCACAGGCAAAAGCTGGGATTTGTGGTGTGACTTCATACTGGTGGTATGCACCTAACTGCAGAATTCAACATGTCTTCCCATCAGATCAATGATTTTTAATCTGTTTTGGGGCAGGGACACCTTCAGGAAGCTATAGAAAGAAAGAGATCTCCTCCTTCCCCCTTTCACCTCCTTCCCTCAAATGTGAGCACTAGTACTAACTATCCTGTTCAGTTCCAGGGAATTTATTGACCTGGCTTTAGAATACAGATTCTAAAGCAGTGATTTTCAACTAGGGCAGCTTTGCCCTTGAGGAGATATTTAGTGAGGCCTGGAGACAGTTTCTATTGGCACAATTGACAAGGCAATACTGGAAGCTGGTGGGTCAAGGCCAAGGATGTCTGCTGAATATCCTATCATGAATTGTTACAGCACCTCAACCAAGTATGTTCCTGTTGAAAGTGTCAGTAGGGCCAAGGTCAAGAAAACCTGCTCCAGACCTGTTCTGTCCAGCACAATGGGCACCAGCCACATATGGCTATTGAGCTCTTGAAATGTGTCCAGAACCAATTGAGATGAGCTGTAAGTGAAGAATGCACACCTGATTCCCAAAACCTCATATAAAAATGTGAATTATGTCATTAATAATTTTACATGTTATAATAATATTTTGAATATACTATATTTGGCTACTTAAATGTATTATTAAAACTAATTTCCCTGTTTCTTTTTACTTTTTTTTTATGTGTTTTTGGAAACATTTAAATTACATTTAAATTTTGGCTCATATAACATTTTCATTTGACAGAGCTTTCCGAGATTCTATATAACATTGACTCAATGAGAAATGATTGAGTTTGGCTCCAGGGGCATCTGGGTGGCTGACTCAGTTTGTTGGGCATTTGACTCTTGATTTCAACTCAGGTCATGATCTCACTGTCATGAGATCGAGTTCTGTGTTGGGCTCTGCACTGGGCACGGAGCCTACTTGGGATTCCCTCTCTCCCTCTCCCTCCACCCTTTCTCTGCTCATGCATGTGGTCTCTCTTTCTCTCAAAAAAATTAAATAAATAAATAAAAAGAGTTTGACTCTAAAGCAGGGACCTGTGAGCACAACCTGGTAAGACATATTTTTGTAAATCAAGTTTTGTAAGGGCACAGTCACACTTATTTTTTTACCTGTTGTCATGATACAACCACCAAGTTGAGTCTTAAGACAAAGATCACATGTCTGGCAAAGCTTAAAATATTATTATCTGCCTTTTCCCAGAAAAAGTTTGTCAACCCCAGATCTAAAGGTAGGTCTAAATGGGCAGGATAAAAATGTTGTCACTTTGACAGCAGTAATGTTTTCGTAGTTGAAGTAAGCAAATCTGGGACTTTTGAAGATGAGCTGGCTGAACAGACGGGGAGCAGGTGTAGCAGAACACACTAATTGGCTAAGATGCTTTCATATGACTGTACTTTACATTCCTGTTCAACTGGAATATGGCTTTTTACAAAGGAGAGTCAAAAAGATGTCTCATGTTAGAAACAGATCATTATTTCAGTCAGCATATATTTATTGAGCACCCGGTATCTTCTAGACATGGTTCTAAGAGCTGGACATGCGAGAGTGAACAAACAAAAGAAACAAAATTCCTGCCACTTCTGGGGCATATAGTCTATGGGGAAGAGAGAATTTAAACAAAGAAAGAAAGATATGACATGTAAAATAGTAAAAAAAAAAAAAAGGCAATGAACAATGATAATAGTATCAAGAGCATTGGAGTGAAGGTGATACACATTCAATTATGCTGATGTCATCATGGAAGGCTTCTCTGTGTAGGCAATACTTGAGAGTCTATAAAACAGACACTTTCCCTGTAAGCTTTCCCTGAGGACAATTGGATAGCATGTGTTTAAATGTTAAGCGTGGATCACTAATTTTACTTGTAGTCATTCCATGTTAAGTAATTATTAGAACTGTTGTGCCAAAATAAGTGTACAAGAATGTGTATGTGTTCCCTGAAGAATATTCCTCATAACAAAAACTTCCTAAATATTCAACTAAATTTATTTACATAAACACTATTCATGACAGAGTAACTTTTTTAAAGAAGCAAAAAAAGGTATTATAGTATAACCCAAGTTTTATAAAAATTTTGAATTTGCAGAGAAAAAAGTTTCAAAATCTTAGCCACAAATGTTAGGATCCCTAATAAAAGGTAGAATTTTCAGTGTTTTTTTTTTTTTACATGCTTCTTTCTTCTCTGTAGTATTGGTCTTCAAAAATAGTCTATAAATAAATTTATTTAGGCAAAAGAGGGAGATTGTTTTCCCCCAAAATATGCAAATGAAAAAATAGCCTGTTAAAAGTTGCCATCAGTATGATAATCTTCCACCTGAAACATCAGAAGTGAGTTGACAAGGGGTAAGATAATTAGTAGAATGAACAGAACGAATTACCTTTGTAAACAAATCCTGTAGATTCTGGGACACTGATTTTTTGTATAATCTATCAGACAACTAAGGTAAACCGAAATCCTTCCTTATCACATGGCCATGCTAAAATGCCCAGAGATGTCAGTGCACCAACAGGAAATTCCACATTCAACAGAGATCACCTACCAATTAATTGCACGTGGCAATTCCAGATGCTACACTACTTGGAAAAACTCAAATTTGTTGTTTGCCAAAAAGAGAGGTCCTGAGACTTCTATATAAGCATCATTTGGTGATGGTGGTAATGGTGTGTGGGGGCAGGGGAGGAGATGTCCATTTATTTGTTTTTTTGTTTTGTTTTGTTTTTTATTTATTTCTAGGAGACAGAGAGAGCGTGAGCAGGGGAGGGTCAGAGAGAGAGAGGGAGTCACAGACTGAAACAGGCTCCAGGCTCTGAGCTGGCTGTCAGCACAGAGCCCGACGCGGGGCTCGAACCCACGAACCGCGAGATCATGACCTAAGTGAAAGTCGGACGCTTAACCGACTAAGCCACCAAGGCGCTCCATTTAAAAGTTGGAGTTTTGGGGGAGCACCTGGGTGGCTCAGTCAGTTAAGTGTCCCACTCTGGATTTCAGCTCAGGTCATGATCTCACAGTTTGTGAGTTTGAGCCCCAAGCTGGTCTCTGTGATGACAGCGTGGAGGCTGCTTGGAATTCTCTCTCCCTCTCCCTCTCTCTGCCTCTCTCTCTCTCAAAAATAAATAAGCTTTTAAAAAAAATAATAAATAAAAGTTGGAGTTTTGGGCCCTACTCCACAATTATATCTTGGTGGGGTCCAGAATTTTCATGTTAAAGAGGTTCCCTGATGGATTGTTATAAAGACAAAAGTTTGAGAGTAAATGTTTTTTAAAGGGGAAGAGCATCCCTTTCAGCCTAGATACCTCTTTTAGCTTAGAAGTGCTTACATTGTAAGGGAAGGAAAAGGACTGTTGAACATCTGGAGGAATATCATATCTCATCAGAGCTCTTAGGAAAAGAAAAGGCAAATTAAGACCTGCTTAATCATCAGGTAATTATTTTTTAAGGTTTTAATGTTTATTTTTGAGAAAGCAAGCAAGCAGGGGATAGGCAGAGAGAGGGGGAAGGAGAGATTCCCAAGCAGGCTTCACGCTATCAGTGCAGAGCCCAACTCAGGGCTCAAATTTACCAACCATGAGATCATGACATGAGCCAAAATCAAGAGTCAGGCACTTAACTAATTTAGCCACCCAGGCGCCCCTCCTCAGGTAATTATTAAAGGAAGGACTGTTGGCCCTGTATAGAGGACTGTGGGGAATACAGGTTAATATAGGCTTGGCTTACTTTTGAACATGGCTGATATTTTTTTTTGAGAACTGAACCAGCCTGATTGCCTGTCCCTTGAAACAATTAAGATCAGCCATATTTTGCCAAGTATATGTTAAACAATACTGAGAACAAGCAAAAATAAATACCTACTTGTTCCTGGAAGGAAATACTTTCTCATGGAAGATAGGACTGCCTACCACATAAAATAGGTTATTTATTAAGATTTAATTAAGTCATTAAGACTTAATTTAAGATCTCCTCTTGCTGTCTACTGATGACAGAGAATATATCATAGAATATGCTCAATCCCAACCATTCCTCACCTTGCAAGACCCATCTTAAAAGCCTCTAGCCTGGGCCCTTTTAAGGACCCTTCCCAACCTTTTAAAGGACCCTTCCCAACCGTTCCCTTCCCCATCCTGAAACATCACTAGACTCTGCCATGGTGGCATTTCCCTTATAGCAGTGGTTCTAATATGCATATAGCTTAGTTTAACTCACAGTTCATCCTGAAGATCTAACAGGTCTTAACAGTAAAGATGCCATTATTTCAGTTGATGTGGATTGGCATATTTCAGCCTCTCTGGGGCATTTGTTGTATACAACACATAAAAATTCTGTTTCTAGGCTTCACTATTCCCCTTTCAAGAACCTTAACCTCTTTTATTGCCAACTAAGGCTCTTGACAAACATCCCCACCCATAGTGGCATTTATCAAAGGAGTACCCAGATGAAAAGCTTAAAAGAAAAAGAACCTGATCCGTTGAAGTTTTTGAAAGATTCTCTCCTAATTTATATTTTAGAGATGCTTGTAAACAGTGGTAGCTGAGTTTTACCTTTTATTAACTTTCTTGGTGCAACAGCTGTCTCCCTGATACTCAGGAATTAGAGTATAAGCCCCAAGCTCAGTGAAGAAGCAGGCAGAACAGAAAATAAGAAAAGCAGCAAAAATGTGCAGATTAAGAGCTTGGGCAGATCTAGGTACAAAGGTCAGACCTTTCTGGATCTGTGTTTGATGCCTATGAGAACTTCGGCATCTCAATGTCCCCAATCATCAGTTACTTCCCTTACCTTTAAAATGGGAAATAAAAAAATGTGCAGTGGTGAGGATATAATTATTATTAATTTAAGTTAAAACGCATACTCTTTAAATAGTAAGCTCATATTTTATTTCTACAAACCATATCTGAAAGCTCTCACATGAAAAGCAAACTAAGATATAAATTCAGATTTACATTTGAATCCTAGTTCTTTCTCTTACTAGCCTTATGTCCTTGAGTAATTAATCCCTTTAAGCTTTAGCTTTATCATCTATATTATAATAAGAAACAAGTATTGCCATGGTCTGTTAAGATATTCAGAGGCTTGTCACTAGTACAAGTTTACATTACTTAATTTATCCAGGAATAGACAAGAAAAATATCAAGATTCTGCCTTTGGTGGGGGGATGCCATTTCATGACTGATGAAGCAATAATGAATGGTAAATCTGGGATTTCAAGGAATCATTTTTGAAGGGTAATTGTATCTATAAAACTCTTCAGCTCAAGAGACTCACATAAGATACACTTACTTTTCAACTATCTGTCCATTTAGTAACTGAAGCATCTCAGACACTGTAGTATTAGAAAGGAATTACTACAAGTTCACTGAGACCATTTGGGATGCTTTTATTCAAGAGAAACAAGGCAGGAAGAGGTGTCTGGAAGCACAGTAGGCATCCTGGGACTGGAGTGTGGAAATAAAATTGAGTATGATGGAAAACTGAAGGGAAACGGTACATGGAATATACACTTCAGGCAGGTGGAGCAGACAGACAAGTGGTCCTGTTAAAAACTGCAAAATGAACTTAGAGGCATGATCCAGTAGCAGTGTGAGGATTCAGCCATTTAGATGTATGATCCAAATTCGCATCTGACTACAAGTCCTTGCTTTTAAACACTACACTGCTGTCTCTTTCAAAGGTATCTTATAGATAGCCAAACTAAAATGATGCCCCTCCTGAGGGCTTGTTTTAGCTTTACTCCTTTGTTTTCCCATAGTATCCAGTTTCTTCTGTTAGAATAACTTCAATCACTGTCTATGGTAATTGCTGCCTTAACTTGCTCCCACTAAACTATACAGGCTTCTTGAAGCCAACGATGATCTCTTGTTTTCTGTAATCTCACCAGTGGCTGGTTTACTGTCAATACTCAGTGTCTGTTGAATGTGGGGGTATGTGGAAAAATGGATGGACCCATTGGTTGATGGATCTATAAATGATAAAAGCAGGGGCTCCTGGGTGTCACAGTCAATTAATTAAGTGTCCAACTCTTCGTTTCGGCTCAGGTCATGATCTCACAGGCATGTAATCAAGCCCCACACCAGGTTCCATGAATGTGGAGCATGACTAGGATTCTCTGTCTCTCTCCCTCTCCGCCTCTCCCCACCACCCCCCCCCGCTCGAAAAAAGTAAATTTAAAAAAATGATGAAAGCAGTGAGTGAAGGCGCTGCATACCCATTTACCCAAGAAGAGTCTAAGATAATCAAAGTAAAGGTAAATAATGACCACCAGAGTGCTTGCTGTCTGTCAATTTAGATGCCAGTTATTGATCTAACTGGAATAAATAATCTAAAATACAATGGTAAATTTAGTCTGAACCTCCCATATCTCCACTGAAGGAAGAAGGAGATGACATGATAGTTCCTCCTCGATCCTCTGTGTTGTCTCTAGAACCCACACTCCCTGCAACTATGGCTCTCCTGCTGTTTGCATGCACATGCATGGTTTGAGTACTTGGAGGTCCAGCCCAAACAAAATGGCTTCTAATTCATCTCCTTCCTCGTGGATTAGCCACAGGCAAGGAAGAACCTTGCTCCTCCGCTACCCTTTTCACTGTTCTCTATACCATCCTAATGGGCAACAAGGCAAGTTATGAAACCCTGTCCATTACATGACCCTACTGGCATTGAAAGGGAAACTTTCATATATGTATGTAAGAGAAATGCCAGATTGATAATGGTGGATATCTGGAATGGATGAATAATGGAGAACTTCTAAGCTTTCTAGATCTACTTTTGTTTTTTTCCCCCTATATCTAAACTGTATTTCTGATGAAATAACAACTTAAAACCTAAGATAGCAATACTGAACCCGCAGCAATAAGTGTGACTACTATTGCTTTACCACTCAGTACATACATACTGCCAATTCACCCAGTGTTCCTTGAGGTCAGATCATATCATGCCCTAAAGTGTCAGTTCCTTAGCACTGAGCACAGGGCTCTGCAGATCAGAGATAAGATACTAAATGAATGAATTCTCCATTTCTGTTTGTAATTTGAACTCTTACACTTATAAGTTGAGGATGATGAATATTTTAGTCCTCATTTAAAATGTGGACAAAATTGGAAGGATATTTGTACACTTTGGGACTGTCAGACTTTGGAATAATGTTGGATTGAGGTCAGAAAGAAGAGGGAAGTAAATGCTGACTCGGTTATGCAAATATGGTCATTGATTCTGACTGGCTTTTAATGGCAAACCATCTTCATTTTTCTTCTCCATTCTTCTTAAACATTTTTTTCCCATCGCAAAGCAGGTATGTCCTTATGGTACCTTTCACTGGAAGCCTTTGTCTTTGTACACAGTCTGACTGACAGTCCAGGGAGGGACAGAGAGGCCAATGTTCAATTTATCCCATCTCTTCTGAGACAGGTAAATTGTGCATAACTAGAGCAAGCCTGACACTGTCTCACTTCGAGCACATTTCATTAGGGCTGTCATTTTTCCTAGGCTTCCAGCAGACCTGGAGAAGAACTGACCTCCTACCTCAGGCAAGGTCAACTTTAATAATAAACATGAAAGATGGGCACAGCACAGGAAGAGCACCAGTGAGCTGGCCCTTGGTTTATGCCCCACAGACTAAAGCTTATGTGCGTATCTTCCAAGTGCAATCAACTGAGAGGCTCCTCACACAACGTCGAAAGAAACCTCCAGGAAAACAGGGTGTAAAGAGTTAACAGAGGAAGCTTTGCAATCAGATGAACTTGAATTCAATGCCTGGCTCTACTGGACCTCTGCAGTCAATGTCTCTCAGCCTCACTTCCCTCATCTGTAAGGTGGGAATAATATTAACCCCTGTTCCATAGATTCCCTAAGAGGTTTTAGAAAGATGGGGCACCTGGGTGCCTCAGTTGGTTAAGTACCCAACTCTTGATTTTGGCTCAGGTCATGATCTCCCAGTTGTGAGATCGAGCCCTGTGACTGGCTCTGTGCTGACAGTGCAGAGCCTGCTTAGGATTCTCTCTGTTCCTCTCTCTGTCCTTCCCCTGCTTGTTCTTTCTGCGTCTCTCTCAAAATAAATCAATAAACTTTTTAAAAAAATGATGTATATAGGTTGCACTTAGCACAGTGCTTGGCATATTGTAGGCACTTAAAAAATGTTCTCATTGTCATGAACAGTTGTAGCATAGCAATCTGGAATAATTGGAAAAGCCAAACGCTGCAATTGGTATCAGTCTCTGCCACTAATTATATCATTGTGGACAGTTGTGTAATTTCTGGTTCTCAGCTTCTTCATTGGTGAAGTAAATAAAGTGGACTGGGTGTAGGGTTACAAACAGGCAGCCCACAGATAAATTTCATTTGGCCCCTTGACGGGAGTTTATTTTATTTTATTTTTGTTTTTAAATTTATTTCTAGGAGAGAGAGAAACAGCGTGAGCAGGGGAGGGTCAGAGAAAGAGGGAGACACAGACTCTGAAACAGGCTCCAGGCTCTGAGCTGGCAGTCAGCACAGAGCCCGACGCGGGGCTCGAACCCACGAACTGCGAGATCATGACCTAAGCGAAAGTCGGACGCTTAACCGACAAAGCCACCCAGGCGCCCCAACGGGAGTTTAAAAAGTTGGAGAAATTTCTCTAAGATACATAGATGTCTGGTTTCTAACGAAAATCAGGGCAGCATTTCCAAATGGCTACAACAGTGCAACAGAATGATTTTAGGCAAATTATCCAGTCTCTGGTTTATCAAAGTCCCCACCAGACCCTCTGTTCTTACCCAGGGACCACTAATGAATTTGCTTTAATTTCTTCATCGCCGTAATGATTTACGTTTGCAACACATGGATTAGACCAGTGGTTCCTAACATTAGCATTGCCTAGGAAGTGTTTACAAATTATAGTGAAGCTTCCGCTCATACCAATTAAATCAGAGTCTAAGTGTCCATAGGGTCTGGACATCTATGTATTTTTAAAAACTCTTGAAGTATATGAAATCCACAACCTGGGTCAAGAACTGTTAGACAAAGTGTTGTCTAGATTCAAGTCATTATGACAGTGCCATGATTCCAAAATCATTGACTTTTACATGACTCCAGCCTACATGTGTAGATAGCTACTACATAAAAATTATGTCCACAATACAACTAGTATATATTAAAACACAGTGAAACACAGCACATAAGAACCTAAAGTACTTATTTATATGCCTTCTTTTTAATAGCCGTGAGAGAATTTAGAGATAAATTTCGTTCTGCTTATTCCAAAAATATCATTGTAAGAGCAAAAATATACATAGTCTTTGTCACTTTTATGTTCTCTTTTTGCATCTTATTAGTTACTAGTTCCTAAATCATGCTTAGAAACCTTTTCTAGATTTAATATTTGGACATTCTATGTAATTACTATAGGCAGGAAGAAAGAGTGTGCTGTTACTCACATGTTCCATGCTATATTAATATCACAGTCACATTAAAAATAACCATTAATTCCTTTAGAGATTGAATTTCCCAGTTTCAAAATATTTTCTTTACCTTTACTTTCCCCTTTCAGCCCCTATGAATATTCAGGATGAACAGAAGTTAAGTACATTTTCTCATCAATTTACAACTTTGGGAAAGCTCATTTTAGTGCTCTCAAGCTTTTCATTTTAAAAGATTAAAATATGTTTCTTTTAATTAATTCACCTATTGCCAAATTTTATATTTCTGTCAACTGTGCTTCCTAGACAGTGTGGGGTAACAAACAGAAAAGTAAAATTACAATTGATATCAAACAGTGGTTCTCAATCAGGGGAGATTTTGCTGCCTGGGGCACATTTGACAATAACTGGAGATATTTCTGGTTGTCACCACTGGGGCTGTTGGTGTTACTGGCTGGCATCCAGTGCGTAAGAAGAACATTATGCTGCTACATGTCTTACAAGGCACAGGACAGTTCCAATAATGGAATTATCTGGCCTCAAATGACAACAGCACCTAGGCTGAAAAACCCAATATATATATATACTTTTTCTTTCTTTCTTTCTTTCTTTCTTTCTTTCTTTCTTTCTTTCTTTCTTTCTTTCTTTCTTTCTTTTTCTTTCTTTCTTTTTCTTTCTTTCTTTCTTTCTTTTTTACTTTGCTCCACATAATTAAGTTGTGGGTTTTCAACCTCTCACCATGGAAAAATCATTAAGAAAGTGCTTTCAATTTTAAAAATGTGGATGATTATTTTTCCCTCCTTCAAAGTACTTTGTGTTCTGAAATGAAGGGTTACATGCACATTTTGGCCAATTAGTCTGTGGCTTACTTATGAACAGGAAGAAGACAAGGTGTGGCAGAGGCTCAGGAAAGAAGACAGCCAAGAAAGTGTTTTTCATCATAGTCATGCCACTTCTATGCTTTACATCTCTGAAAACATAGGAAACTCTTGTGGGAAAGCCAGCCATCTCTTGAGGAAATAAGAACTTGCCAGTATTCATTGATTGACATAATTACAAAGTGGCGCTGGCAAGCTCTGCATTTACTGTTCAATGTGCATTGTGGACAAAGGATGGACAGTTATAAATGGTAGATGACACATCACCAATTTCCAAGACTCATAGTCTCGGGTTTTTAAGATGGTTCTCAGTTGGTATGCATGTTACTTAGAGTGGGAGTCCTACTGACCAAAGTTACACAGGATTCATGGCTGTTAAAACAACAACAACAACAACAACAACAACCAAAAAAAAAAAAGAAAAAAAAAAAAGACCACCCTTTGAAATAGAACCCTTTGTCTTTGGTCAGAACTTTGCTTTATTTAGCAAAGCATTCTCCTGGTCTCTGAGCTCCACCTGGCTATTTCAGAGTTTCATTGGCACACCAGGAGAAGAATCTAGACATCGGAGATTGTGTGTTCCAGCTCAAAGCTAAAAGAAAAGCAAAAGCAAGACACACGATGGGGTCCAAACCAAATCCAAAACACCTCTGGGCTCTGACTCCCGGACCACTTGCTTGAAACCAATGGACAAATAAATTCTAAAGTTTCTTTCAGTTTAAAAGCTCTTTGGTTGCTTTTTTAGTAAGAAAACTCATTGCTCCTTGACATGTTCTTAACATACAGTCATTTCCCCCACTCAGAGTTCTTTTTATTTTAATGTTTTATTTATCTCTGAAAGAGAGAGAGAGAGAGAGACAGCATGAACAGAGGAGGGTCAGAGAGAGAGGGAGACACAGAACATGAAACAGGCTCTAGGCTCTGAGCTGGTAGTCAGCACAGAGCCTGACGCGGGGCTCAAACCCATGAACCGTGAGATCATGACTGAGCCACCCCCCACTCAGAGTTCTCTACTGCTCTGCAAATTAAGCCCAAGCTGCAAAACATGCAGAACTCTAAAATTTGGCTCAAACCACCCCTTTCTCCTGATTTCTCAGCGTCCTCTGATGGAAGTTCTAGATTTCAGCCCCATTAAATTGCTTCATATTGCCTAATGCCTTGTACTTGCCAGGCCTGCATCTTTGTCCAGTTGCTATCGGCAACCATAATGTTCTCTCCTACCCTGTCTTGTCCCAAGCCAGGCATCCTCCTCTCTCAAATGCCTTCTTTTTCATTTTTCCCTGATTTCTCCCAGAGCAGATGTTTATCCACAGCATTTGAATACAGCGCCGCCACCATCTACCTGATGAAGTGAAGCGGCTAAGCATTCAGGCCCGGGTATCAGTTCCACCATGCACTAGCACTTAGCACTGGGCAATGGGTTTAACCTGCTCAAAGGTCAGCTTCCACACCTTTCCAAAGAATCTGTCACCTACATGCCAGTGCCTCTTTGTCCATGGAAGTGGATCATTTAAGCTCCACATCAAGTAGGTCACCAACTGGTTTCTACAAGAACTAGGGTGACGCCATGCATTTTAGAAGTTTATACTTTTTATGGAACAGTAAAAGTTTATACTTCTATTGAATTTGTATGTGTGTTTTCTTTAAACTTTTTCCTCCTCCCCTCTCTGCCCTCCGCCCAGCACCGCCTTGCTGAAGCTGCTTCTCCGTCCTCCTACAGCTCTTCTCACCCACTCACTCAAGTCTTCAACTCTCCACTCCAGTTTCTTCTCTCTTCCTCTCTGCCCACATTTTATATGGCTCAGCCACCATTATGCAGAGAAGCTTCCTGCTCTGTGATTCTGGCATCCATCCAAGCCATTCTGGATTCCCATTTCTATGAGACAAGGGATTCTTTGGCTTCTTAGAAAGTAATAGAGAAATTAGTTTTTTGTATCAGTGATAGTACCCACCTTGTGGTGTTATCGAAAAGAAATGTGATATCTAGAATATAATGTCATAGACATGTGACACCTAAAATATGATACATAATATATTCATTTGGATTATTAATTAGGTAAATTAGCAATATAAGGCAGAAGGTAGATCTCAACTTCAATATTTTCATGGAATGTCCATTAGAAAAAAAAGGTTATCATAAAGAGATGCGATACCTAGCACTGAGTTACATGTTGAAGTCTTAGGCTACTGTGATCATAGTCCATTTAGTTTTGTCTGTTTCCCTCATGAGACTGTGGACACATTCTGAGGAAAGTTCCAAATTTAATTGTCTTCCAATAAATAACACAGCTGTTCTGGTCTCCACCTTGGTTCCACACTAGAGAGCTTGAGAAAATGTTTAGGTCCTACTCCAGATCGAGGACATTAAAATGCCTCATGTGGGTCCCGGGTGTCAATGTTTTCCAGGTGATTTTAATGTGCAGCCAGGCTTGCAGCCCCTGATAAGAATACCTTTCATGTGCGGCCATAGCAATTGCCAATGGGGATCACACTCCTTTATTAGGGCAGGTGTTAGGCTAAGCGCTTTCCTCGTGACCTCCCTTATTGGAAGAGTCTTTAAAGACCCTCAGGTGATTCCATTGCTCAGCCAAGTTTGAGAACTGGTGTTGGGTCCCTCACTAGTTTGAGATGCTCCTCTACCTCCTCGCGAGATGGGTTTGCTGTTAGCACATTTTACAGAGGAGAAACTAAGTTTAGGGCAGGTTAAGCATGTGCTCCAGTCCCTCAGCCAGCAAGTCCATGGTCACAATGGGATTCCAGCTTGACTTGGGAGCCCTCACCTGTTTGTCCACAGTCCCTCCTGACTTCTTCAGAAGGAAGCATATAAGTGTTACTGAACTGTGTTCTTACTCCACTGGAGCCGTGACCGGGTAGGAGAGTCATTCTTGTGATGCTTTGTAGTTAAAGAGAATTAAACACCCAAATATATTTTTAGTATGAAAAAATTTTAACATTCTGCCAAAAAGGGGGCAATGACTTCAAATCCACATGTGCAAATAAGAATATTCCCACGTCCTTGTATACTTTCATGTATTTGATAATAGTGACCCATGTATATTTTTTTCTAACTTTAAATGAGGCAGGGTGGACTAATATGTCTTTTTTAACTCAAAAGGATTTGCAGTTTGGGCTTAACTATGCATGTGAATAAAATTTTAGTTATTTAAGAGATTTAGTTTAATCTCAAATGACTTTAATGTCAGAAAATGAAAAACAATAAAAGCCAACATTTTCTTTAAACTTTTGACAGAAAAAAAACCCCTAGCTAGAAGAAAAAATAGTATTCGGGTCCTAATGTTGCTAATATGTAAGATCGGTTTTTATCAGATAAACATATTTTCTGTTCGCCCATTTATAAAGCCATGCAGTTGGGTCAGGCTTTTGTCTCTGCTTCTTTTTCCTCCTCTCCTTCCCTTGTTTGCCTTTGTATCCCCCATTCCATCGAAACCCCACATCCAAACACCCAGATGCCTGGTTCTAGAACTGCGTGTCTCAGAACCAGCTGGCAAGCCTGTTGAAACAGATTCCTGAACCCTATCCCCAGTATTTGATTCCCAAGGCTGGGGTGGTGCATTTCTTTTTTTGTTTTTTAATTTTTTAAATGTTTTATGTATTTTTGAGAGAGAGAGAGAGAGACAGCTTGAGCAGCGGAGGGTCAGAGAAAGAGAGAGACACAGAATCCGAAGACAGGCTCCAGGCTCTGAGCTGTCAGCACAGAGCCCTACGCGGGGCTTGAACCCACGAACTATGAGATCATGACCTGAGCCAAAGTCGGACACTCAACCGACTGAGCCATCCAGGTGCCCCTGGGGTGGTGCATTTCTAAAAAGACCCCAGGTACTGCTGCTGATCCAGGAAGAGAACTTGGAAAACCACTGATTTAGGTGATCAATCTATTAAGAGCTGAGTTTGTGCCTTTTCTGAAATTCAAAAGTTAGGGGCATGGGAGTAAAGAATAAATATTTTTTAATGTCTTACTTAAAGGAGTGTTGTTGGCTAGCATCCACAGAAAATAATATACTAACAAGAAGACAAATACTTCCTGAGCCTTCCTAGATTCTGAGCAAGGGTCACTACATCAAAAGCCATTTAATTAATGTTAACAGATGAAGCTAGTTTTTGTGAAAATTGCAGCAGCCCTTGATTACCTGCAGGTGGCAGAATGTTCTAGCATAAAAGTTACCGTCCATGTTTGTCTTGTGAAATGATTGACACCATTCAGAAGGAATAATCAAAATGAGTTTGTGTGTCAAAGAAAAATAGAGGGAAACATTTAAAATTATAATGGGCACAACATTCAGCACAGCAAAAGGAAAGTTATTAGCAATTTGGATGATTTATTTGGCAGGTCATGAAAAAGCAACAACATTTAATCATAATTATTATAAATGAGTATCGAATGCTAACTATATTACAGGCTATGTGTTAATTGCTTTATGTGGATTCTGTCTCTTAATCCTCAGTGCAAGCCTATAATGTGAATTAATATCAGTGTTAAGGTCAAGAAGAAATTGAAGTTTCAAAATTACACCTTTCCTCCAAACTCTGTTTATGCTTTGACTTGTTCCATGAAGCTTGACTCACTGTCTGCATAGATGATGCAAACTCTCACTCCCCTTTTTCTTCCTCTCCCCCTCCCTTATAGCTGTTTCAGTCTTCATTGGATTACTAGTGTTTACTCATATTCCTCATAAATTTGAAATGAAATAACATACATGAAAGTTTTTTAATGCCTCTATTACAAACATATGCTGTGCAGTGAGTTGAAAGCCAGCCCCCTAAAATATGTGTTCATGTCCTAATATCCAGACCTGTGAATATGACCTTACTGGAAAAAACAATATTTGCAGATATAATTAAAGTAAGATTTCAAGATGAGATCATTCTAGGCTACACCAGCAGGCTCTAACTTGAGTGGCAAATGTCCTTACTTCGATACACAGAGAGGCGTTTAATACCGAGGCAGAGGTTGGAATGATGGGGCCAGAAGTATCAAGGAGAGGTTGAGTCACCTCCCCAGGTCATACAAGTAGTAGAGAGCAGTGCAGATTCTGCAGCTCACACTACCTGACTCCAAACTGCAATCTGTCCACCTTTAAATACCTCTCAGTATGTTACAGCACAAGGCAGGTGAAAAACAGACATGCCTCCTGTGTTTCATGCCTGGCTTCACACTTTTTTGATGAAGGAAGATTTAATTCAGAAGGAATTTTTCCTTAGCATCACTGTCTTAATGACAGTGTACTAAAACTATGGTATCACTAGATGAATAGAAAGACAATTTGTTGTAGTTCCGTTAGGAAAAGCAGATTCTGCTCCGACATCCCCCCCCCCGCCCCCCCGGAGGTAGGAGGAAAAATCAGAATCTCTGTGGAGTGTGGTGCCTTGATAGTTGGGAAGGGAGTGTTCAAAATAACATGTTTGTATTCCTTAGATGATGAGATCTTTTCTTAGTTTAATAAACTTGACTCTGGTATCCTGAATTCCATGTTCCTCCCAGCGCCGTTACTTTATCCCACACACCAGCTTCTCCAGAGCCCTCATTAAGAACTCCCCCCTTCCCCCAGGAGGCGTATCCCTCTCCAGCAAGTGCTGAGGGTGGGCGCTAATTTGGAGAAGCGCTGCGCTCCGGTTGCTCTCAGCTATGGTGCCACTAGGAGAGGACCTCATAATAGGGATCAATGTGTGGTACCTGCGGGGCTTGGAGCAGATCATCAGAGGCTCATTGCCACCACTTGGTAACTTTCTCCCCTTGGGCACTAAAACTAGTACAGTGAGTGGGGTAGCATCTTCCTGCTAGGAGACTGGGGGTGGGTTGGAGGTGGAGTAGTGATGAATAGAGAAGTTTTGAAGTAAGAATAAGAATATAAAACCAAATTCAGTGGTATTTAAAATAATTCTTTTAAAAAAGTTTTTTTTTTTTTTTAAATTTTTGAGAGAAGCAGCGCAATGGAAGAGGTGGGGGGAGCGGGGGAGAGAGGGCGCGCTAGAGCGCAAGCGAGCGCGCAGACTCCCACTTGGGTCTCTAACTCAAGAAACTGTGAGATCATGACCTGAGCTGAAACCAAGAGTTGGACGCTTGACCAGCTGAGCCACCGAGGCACCCCTAAAATTATTCCTGAAATGAAAATTGTTTGAATTGCCAGGCATCGGAAGATATCTGCTTCTTCAGTTGTAAATTAAAACTTTTTGTTTCAGTGGTCTTGTGTGTGGGGAGATAAGTGAATCTTTAAACACTTGACTTCACCCCAGTGTGATTCTCACCCACTGAGGAGAACAAAGAAACAGACTAGGGGAAGAAATGGCAAGTCTACATCTTCCTCTCTATGCCAATTCCTGGATGAGAGATCCTTCTGTAAATGCAATGCAAAGTCACGCACATTGGGAGAGTCATCTTCTTTCCCCTCTTCTCCTGGCTTCTTTCTCTTCCTCTCTCATTTTGCCAAGGGGCTGTAGTTTCATTCATGGCTGTTAAACACATTAATGATGGGATTCCAATACATTGTCCTCTGGAAAATAGCCATCACACCTTCAGAGTGTATTGAATTATATCTTCAGCACAGTGCGTGGCATAGCTTAAGCACTCAGTAATGGGGAGCGGTCATTTTAAAGCTGCTCCCGCCACTGTTGAGTTTCAGGGTTGTTGGAGAATTAAATGAGATCTGTATATAAAGAACCTGGACCATAGTAGACAATTTTAAAAATAGCTATTGTAATTAACCTCACGGCCGTGGCCATGTATCTAGACTTGGAAGACTGAAGACATCCCTGTGTATGTTATAATCCTTTGTACCAGAGGAAGATGAGATACTGGCTAAGTGAAGAAATGACTTACTGATATCAAAAATAACAACTTCAGCATAGGTCTGTTTACTTGAAAGTTTTTTTTTTCTCTCCCATAATTATTCCTATCAAAAAGAAAGTCTGCACTTAAAATGTTTGCCAGACCAGCAGACCCCTGAAATACAAATTTGCTTCTCATGGACCATTAAGCTTGCAAGATAATTCTAATTAGCACCACCAAAACATATTGTCTGAATGACCACCTTCTTTTCTGATGGCTCACAGCTGAAAATGTTGCAGGAGGAGGAAGAGATTACTTAAAATGTCTCTACATCAGCACCATCATTTTCTCTACATGGCTAAATTTGACTGGCCATTTTTGGAAATACAATATTATTTATTCATTTTGGCAAACCACTGATCCCTGTCTGCAATTTTGTTCTTATATGTCATAATCGAGGTCATTGGCCCTCTAACTGGCTGGAATTATCTGTTGCCTAATTGCATTCTCAGACTCCTCAGTACTTGGACCCCTGATGTGTTAAACCATAAAGCTTCCTCTGATGCCCACTGGAATACTGACACAGGCCAGTAATTAATGCAGCTAATCACTGAGCAGAGTATTAGATTTCGGGCACTGCCTCTGGGATATAGGACATCACCCTTAAAAACTGCAAAGAAACCTAGAAATGTAAGAAATCCAGGATGTGGTGAGAGACCTTAATCTCTTTCTATTTCTTTGCTAATGCTTTGTCATCTGAGATTTCCCAACTTGTGAAATCATCTTAAATGTCAAATGTTTCCTTGAAGAAAAAGATCTATGGGGAAAAAACTAAAGTGGAAAGCTGAAAAATACTCAAATGAGCTTGCAATTGACAAAAGGCAAGAATGAGAATGTATATTAGATCTCACTGTATACATGTTCTTCAATATGAGGACTTTAGAATAGTGAGAAATGTTTCTCTGGTTTTGTTTTTTTAAGGGCTGCATTTACTTTCTTTGAATTAATGTATGCTAACATGTAAGCTATATATATTATCTGCTATCTTAGGACTAACAATACTTCAGTTTGTGGGCAGCAGTACTTCAATGCAACATTTTAATGCTTTACACCCACTTTTTAAAAGAAACCTTTCATAGGAGTACAGGATACGTACCAGAAAAGTGCACACAATCTAAGTATAGGGCTCACTCGTTTTTTTAAGAGTGGATGTGTCCATGTAATGGACATTAGAAGTATCCTTCAGATCAAGAAATAAGATAATATCAGCACCAGAATGCCTGCTCAAGCTTGTTCAAGGAAGTAGTGTCCTCCAACAGGTAACCATTGATTTATAACACCAGAGATTTTCTCCACCTGTTTCTGAACTCTTCCTCAACAGACTCCTACAATTGGTGTTCTTTTGTGCCTGGCTTTTATTCAACATCATGTTGAGACTTTCCCATGTCATTACATTTATTTATTTTCATTGCTTTCTCAGATTCTGTTGTAGAGCTATGGCAGTATTAATCCACTATATGAGTGGTCATTTGGACGGCTTCTGGTTTAGGGTTATGAATAGCGCTACTGTGAATATTGACCACAAGTCTTCTGGTGCACAAATTTATGCATTTCTTTTGGTTGCACACCTTAAAATAAATCACTGGGTCATAGGATAGGCTTAGATTTAGCTATAGTAAATATAGATCATTTTGAAATTAATGGTACTGTTCTGGCAGTCCATGAATTCCCTACCTTTACTAATATTTAGTATTGTCTTTCTTTTTAGTTTAGCCATTCTGGTGGTATGAAATAATATCTCATTAGGAATTAAGTTGCTTTGATAACTGTTGAAGCTGAGTACCTTTTCTTATGTTTTGATCTCTCTCACTCTCTTTGCCAGTTGCCTGTTCAAATGTTTTTGCCTCATTTTCTACTAGGTAATCTGCCTTTTCCTTTATTGATCTATCAAGTGCCTTTGTATGTTCTGGTTCCTAATCTTTTATTTATGTTTTGTGTATCTCTTCCCCCATTTTGTGAGTTATGTTTTCACCCTCTGTATGGTATTTTTTTTGGAAAAAAATACTTTTGATAAAGTTCTTTAAATGTAATGCAAATCACTTTTTCTTTTATAAAAGTACTTCTTGTGTTCTACCCAATAAATCTTTATCTACTCCAGGCCAGAAGATATTCTATTTTATTTTTCTAAATAATTGTTTTATCATAGACACTTAGATCAACCATCAATCTAGGATTGATTTTTGTGTTTGGTGTGAAGTGCTGGCCAAGGTCCCTTCTATTATTTTACATGGATATCTACTCCTACACAAATTTTGTTCTTTTTTTTTTTTTTTTTTATTTCTAGGAGAGAGAGAGAGAGAGAGCGTGGGCAGGGGAGGGTCAGAGAGAGAGGGAGTCACAGACTGAAACAGGCTCCAGGCTCTGAGCTGGCAGTCAGCACAGAGCCCGACGCGGGGCTCGAACCCACAAACCGCGAGATCGTGACCTAAGCGAAAGTCGGACGCTTAACCGACTAAGCCACCCAGGCGCCCCACAAATTTTGTTCTAAGTACTTAGACTTTCTCCTGACTTACTTAAATTGAAATCCATTCTCCCCATGATTTTGCACAGAGGGTTAATACTTACAAAAATGGGTTTGCATTTTATTTACTTTTGTACTTTTTATTAGGTAGCTTAGTTTTATGAACTTAATGAGGTTTTTAGAAATACAGATCTGCATCAATTTGATAACTATGACATTCTCTTGGAAGGCTATGCAATGATTTCATCTGTCTTATATTGGTAGATATTCAGGTGGGTCCACATCTTTCAGTATCATAATCAGTGCTGTGAAAGTGATCTTTGAATGCATACCTTTGCGTATGTATTAAAACAGTATTGTTAACACCATCAGGAATGAGGAGGCTGGCTCAAAGTGTATCCACATTGTAAGGCTTTTGAGAAGTAGATGTGAAAATTAAATTCTAGGACTTTAAGTTCTAGGCATCTTTCAAGTTCTGGTAGCAAATTTCTTATTTATAATTTGGTATCTTCCAGCATGGACTGAGAGGGTTCATTTTCCTTCATCTCTGCCTCCTGTGGTATCATCAACTGAAGGTATCAAAGAGCCCATTGTTTTTGATATAGGCTACCTTTGATTTGATAAAGTCCACTGGTTCTTTGCCCCGTGTTGTCCAACTGGTTATTTGTTGATAGGAAGAAGTGCTTGGTTGGCCCAGTGAGATAGAACGTACCTCTCTGATGGATTTCTGGTGACATTTGGTGATGATTTTTCCATAATAAGAATGCCATCCATTTTGTTCTCAAAGTCAAGAAGGAAATAGCAATCCATACATGCTTGTCCTTGTGTCCCAAGGAAATGAAACTACTCGGAGATGTATGTGTGAACCACTGTTACAAGCAGGGAAAAAAAATGCAATTTACTATTTTTTGGAATGCAAGTGATCTGAGCTTGATTTAAAATGAAAGTTAAGGTCAAACTATCATGCCATCTGCTTAGGTTGCAACTTTATGTCTTCACCTATAAATTTTCACTATAAAATTTTCTTTCTAGGCAGGAAAAAAGAGAAGGAAAGAAAAAGTTAGGTACCTCTAGTCTGTTTTCGCTGAGAGATGTGATAAATGCAGCATAATCTTATTTGATTTCCTGTTAAAATCATTAAAATATTTAATCTCATTCCTTGAGAGATCACAAATGAATGATAGAATTTCTCTCCGCTCGTTTAAAATAGGTAATCTCGCTACCTTTTACTTAAAACTTGGATAGGTAATAATTTAAATTTTGGAAACACTATTGATAAAAGGAGAACTGTAGAAGTCTTTAGCATGGAATGTAAATTCAAAAGCTGCTTGATTTATAGTATATTTTAATTCTTGCTCTTCCCTTACTCGTACTTAGATTTCCAAGTTTATAGGATGGGTTTTTTCTTTTAAGTGACCTTTTCCCCTTCATGAGTTTATACACAAAACCCTTTAGCATAACAGCTTGTTGGCCATTTGTGCAAGAAGTAAAACCACTTTCATGAATACAAGTTACTCATTTTTTGGTATGGGGTTTGGCTTTGACCGTAACTTCAGATAATCATTGCAGCCTGCAGATGTTACAAGGTGCCATCCATCATGCTAAACAGTCCCATGCAGTCAGGTTAAGCTAAGGCATCTGGAAAGAACACATCTGAAAATGGGTTTTATGACACCCAGTAAGCGGCCTTTTCTTGTAATACCTAAACATTTCTGAGTAAAGAGGGCATTGGCTGATAAGCTGTGCAGAAATGTCATGCAGTAAATAAGAAGAAATTTCCTTTCATAACAGAGTCCAAAGGAAAAAGTAACTGGATTCTGGAATGTTACACACACACACACACACACACACACACACACACACACACACACACAAATACATAAATAAATACATAAACAAATAACCCATAAGTTTTCAAGGAATTTATTTGGGTACAGTTTTTTTTCTTCTCAGGTGAGTATTTCACATATTTTGCTTGCTTTTTAGATCAAGTAGAAACAGAAATACTATGTTTCATTTTTGCAGCCAAGTTTCACTGGTATAGATGGCTCTACTGAACAGGTAGTGGTCTGAGTTTATGATGGATTTGCAAAAAACTAGAAATGCCCTAAATTACACCATTCCTTTTCAACATTCAAAAATTTTTAAAAAATCTCTGGAAACACTCTGTGTTTAATTTCCTCTGTGTTCTAAGGCTTCTTAATTATGTTTAAATGATGTTAGAGTGAAATAGTTCAAACATACTGGTAAGGATAAATAAAATGAAAAAGAATGCCTGTGTTCCACCAATCAGCATTGTCAAGTTATTTCATTTCTTCATTATTTTAAATAATTAGACAAGATAAAGAGGCACCTGGGTGGTTCAGTCGGTTAAGCATCTGACTCTTGATTCTGGCTCAGGTCATGATCTCTGCACTGACAATTCAGAGCCTGCTTGAGGTTCTCTCTCTCTCTGGCCTCCTTCTCTCTCTGCCCTTCCCCTGCTCTCTATCTCTGTCTCTCAAAATAAACTTTAAAAAGATACAGTTGAGCTTTCACTGTGAATTCCTCTCTGATCCATGTATGTTTTCTGTAATTAGACTGAAGATTTTATATTGATAAACATTACAAAGTATTCTGACATTTTACAACATTATATATAAATACAGATTTTATAAATTATATGACACATATTTCACGTATCTATAATCTTTACATTAACTCCTATATTTTCATATATATATTTTATACAAAATACATATTCTATAAATTATATAAATGTGTTAATATAATATATAAAATACAATATAGTAGTGCATTATGTACTGTATAAGTTATACTGTTTCATATATAAATTATATATATAAATGAATATTCAGGGTAATTGCACTTTTGTTTATGCAACTTAGATTTACTGATGCTGAGTGTTTATATCACAGTATATAATACTATTCATTCTCCTATTGATGATAATTTGTTGACAATTTTTTGGTCTCATTCACATATGTGATTCAAAGGAAGGATGGAATTGCTCAGTGGAAAGACCTGAGCACTTTCAATTTGAAAAATCCTGCCAAATTGGAAAATGCTGATCAGTGGGGTTGTTGCAATTTTCCTCATTTCTTAAGGATTAATAGTCTCTATTAAAAAGTTGGCTCTGAGGCACCTGGGTGGCTCATTCAGTTAAGCATCTGACTTTGGCTCAGATCATGGTCTCACAATTTGTGAGTTTGAGCCCCACATCAGACTCTCTATCAGCACAAAGACGACTTCCAATCCTCTGTTCCCCACCTCTGTCTGCCCCTCCTCCACTTGTTCTCTTTCTCTCAAAATACATAAATAAAAACTTTTTTAAAAAATTAGCACTTAGTCTTATTGTTTGTCTTCTAAAAGTTGTGTGTGTGTGTGTGTGTGTGTGTGTGTGTGTTTCTGGATGATTTCAAGATTTTTTTCTTCAACATTCAACAATCTGACAATAATAGGTCCCAAAATATTCTTTATTTATCTTGTTTGCGAGTCTTTGCGTTTATAGAAACTGAAATGAGCTTCTTCACTAATTTTGAAAAATTACTAGTCTTTCTTCAGCTGTTTTCTATGACCCATTCTTGTCTCCCCCTCTAATATTTTCTAATGCTCCAAATGTATGTTTAGACTTTAGCTGTGTCCCTCACATCTCTTAAGCTTTTTTTTTTTTTTTTTCTTCTAATTATGTTTTCTCTCTAGGCTTCAGTTTGGACAATTTTTATTGAGTCATTTTCAAGTTCACTATTCTTATTTGTTCTCTCTCATCTGCTATTAAGCCTGTTCAGTTTCTGTGTAATTGACTTATTTTAATTTCTAGGATATTGGATGATTTTCCTAATTTCTACTGAAATTATAAATCTTTTTGTCCACTGTATCCATTTTCCCTTACTCATCATAGCTATTTTAGAATCATAATTTGGTAATTCCCATATCTGGGCCATCTGTGAGCCTGCTTCCATCAGCCAGGATCAAGTGCTCACCGAAAAAAAAAAAAAATGTTCAAGTTTACTCTTTGCTCAAGTAGAATTTCTCTCTCTGGGTTAAATCTTAGCCTCTCTGGAGCCTATATCAGCAAATATCCCAGGAAGAAAATTTACTAGTGATTCTCAGCTCCCATCAGAAGTCCCTTTAACCCCCATCTGAATTCCAGGTTATCTAGTCCTCATTAGTTCTGTAGCTCCCCAATATCTTCAAACATAGGTCTTTGGTAACTGGATTTTCTGGTTCTCGCAGTGGGCATGTTGGCCTGCTTTGGATTCCTACACCATGACCAGAAGTGAAAGCCTAAATTTGAGGGGCCAGAGGTTAGGGTAAACACCTTGCAACTATTTCTGAAACTGACTTGTCTTAGACTAGTCAGTCTCAGAAATTGAAAATTATAAAAGAAAAACATTAATAAATTGGGCTATAATTGAAATTTTAAAACTTCTCTTCAAAAGACTCTTGGGAAAGAATGAAAAGATGCACCAGACTGTGATAGATAGACCAAATAACTATGTCTGAAAAATAATTCACATCCAGGATATATATTCAATCTAAGAAGCCAAGCCCAATCTTTTTAATGAGGAAAGGTTTTGAACAGATATTTGAATGACTAGTAAGGAAGGGGAAAAGTGAGTTACCACTGCAGGCCTAGCAGAATGGCTACATTAAATGATTCACACCATCAAATTTAGTGATAATATGGAGCCACTTAAACTCAAACATAGTTGGTGGGAAGGTAACAGTTCTGAGCTGTCAGCTGTCAGAACTGTGAGGTCATGACCTGAGCCAAAGTCAGATACTTAACTGAGTGAGCCACCTAAGTGCCCCTGGAAGTTTCTTTTAAAAGTAAACCTAATACTACCCTACAACTGAGCAATTTATACTCCTAGATATTTACCCAAGGCAAATGAAAACATATCTACATAAAACTTGTACATAAAATGTTCTTAGAAACTTTGTTTCCTGACAGTCTCAAACTAAACAATTCAAGTGCAGTCAGTGAATAAATAAATGGGCTACACACTTTTAAAATAACTACTTGTTGGGATACCTGGGTGGCTCAGTCAGTTAGGTGTCTGACTATTGGATTTGGTTGAGGTCATCATCTCATGGTCTGTGGGTTGGAGCCCAATGTTGGGCTCTAAAGCTGACAGTGTGGAGCCTGCTTGGGATTCTCTATCTCACCCTGTCTCTGCCCCTCCCCAATGTGAGCTTTCTCTCTCTGTGTCTCAAAATAAATAAACTTAAAAACATAAAAAATAACTACATATTATATTTAATGTAATTTTATTAAATGGCCTTCTCAGGGTTATCATGAATTTTTCCTTTGGAAAAAAAGTCAATGGATGCTTCAAAATCGCTAGTATGCCAAGTGTTGGCCTTAGAGTCCTCTTAAACATCAAGGAGGATACTGATCATGGATTTGGACACATGACCTAAAAATAAGTTTTCATTTAAGGATTTGCCTTGTACTTAAGAAGTTTACATAGTTTTTCTTTTATAATTGTCAATTTTTGAGACTGGCTTGTGGTTTTGTTGGGAGGGGCAGTCTCAGAGATAAAAGTATTTACCTTTCTGGCCTCCTGGCCCCTCAAAATAGTTGCTAGTTTAGGTAGAGAGCTCATGGTCTCTGAGAAGCTTACGGTTTTGGTGCTAATCTCTCTGCAGCTTCCTTTGACCATGCTTGGGATCATTTGACTTTACTTGCATCCTCAACATCTCTCTTCCTTACAAATAATCCTGAATTTAAGGCGAGGTTAAGGATCTCTAGTCCAATATTGCCACTCACCTTGTGTTTTTGACTCTATTCACACCAGTTTGCTCACAATCCTCCCACCTGGGCGGTCCCTCTGCTCATGCAGTCCTCCATGTCTTTGCTCATCCCTTTGTTTCTACCACACATACTTTACTCCAAGCTGCTTTTGCTGCTTAAGTACCCCTCATAAGACTTGGTCCAGATATTTCATCATTACTATGGCTTCCAAATTAAAGAGGGTTCCATTCCTCTCTGCCCACCTCTGTATACCTTCTATCTGCTCAAATTCATTATACCTTTCTATTGAAAATCAAGTTAAAAACAGGGACTAACTGGTCCACAATCTAAAATGAGCTATCAACAAACAGTTGGTGCCAAGAATTTTACCCCAGGATATCCAGGAGTTGTGTGAAGAGTCCTTACTACAATCATCCAACTCCATCTACTCTTTCCCATTCATGTAAGCTGATTAAGAAAGAGATTCGGAATTGTCAAGTTTAGCTGAACTACTCCATGGTATTGTGTTGGCATCTATTTTGTTTGGCTAAGTGGCCTACAGAGATCTTAAACTTTAAGTAGATGCCTCATGCAAGTGCATGTCTTAAATAGCAACCTCCAGAGTGACAGGCAAATATAAGTTCTTGATAGAATCACCTTTGTGATCAACAGTCTTCCCTACTTCCCAGCACCCGTATGCCTATATACCCCTTAGAAACAAACCCCATGGGGGTCACCAAAATTCTTGTTAGAATTGACCAATCCAGCCCTAGCCTGGGAACCCCAGAGCATACTCCCTTTTTACCCCTTCCTTATCTCTCTCTCCCCCTTCCCCACCCTATCTCCCTCTACACCCTACCTGCTCTGCCTTGACCTCCCACTTGGCACCTCAATGCATGCTGTGTATCTCCTCTAGAAGTACTGTGTATTTCCTTATCATAGTGAGAATAAACATATCTATTTGAATTTCTCTTGTGCTCTGTTGTAGAATCATGTCTCACCATCTGGCACCCTGTGTTGCACTTAGCAAACAATAATTTAACGATGTCCTAAAAGGAGGGGTACAGAGAAAGTCCAAATCAGATGCCAAAGACTTTGTCCACCAGCCCAATCCTCTCTAGTGTTCTTCTCCCTAAGAGCTTCTTCACATCCCCCTCCCAAGCAAGTGAAAAAGAAGACTTTGAGACATCCTCTCCTAGAAAAAATGTAAAGAAGGAGGGAGACGCTAGAATTTCTTACTCTGGTTGGATATTTGTTTAGGCAACGGACTTGAAATTTCTTTGTTCTTCTCAGAGAGGAGAAATTTGGGAAAAGATGGAATTATCATTCAATCCTCACCATTTGAGCCACTTTGCTGTTAAATCCCACAAGAGGGCTGTCTGGTGCCAACAGACTTGTGCAGCTTGAGGGTGTAACCTGGGCCACCTGAAGTAGGAGCTCAGGAAGCAGAGAAAAGGTACCAAACCCAAATCTGACTCCAGAATCAGTCTGCTGGTCTCTAATACCAGCTGAATACTTCGCTACTGAGGGACTTGGGCAAAACACATAATTTTTCTGATCCCTAATCTTCCCATCTGTAGAAAGGAATGGTCTAAAAACTGACTTCATAGAGTTTTAATAGGGAATATACAAAATAGTGGATGAAAGATGTTCAGCATAGCCCTTAGCATGAACTGAAAGCATATTTAATGATAGTAAATAAATATAACCACTGATTTTTTCCCTGTGCCTCTAAAGCTGAACTTGATCCCAAATCTTTATCCGAGTTGGGTTCTTGAACTTTCTTTTTCTTCATTCTCATTCCTGACATTGCCTGGCCTCTCTGGTGCCCAACTGAGTTTCCAGGTTTCAATCTTTTCCATTTGTATTGTACCCTCCTATAGTTGAATTAGCTCTGCCTGCCTCTGCCCAGATAGAATTAAACAGAGTTTTACACTGCAAACATTCTTCTCCTACCTCTTAACATCCCCTAAATCATGTGATAACAGGGTACTTGTGAAAGTTGCAAAAGCCAGATGTATAACAAACCCCAGTGTAAAGAAAACACACAGACACTTGCACTATCTAAGATGCATACCTCATAAATATACTGAGAGATTGAACATATAAACATAAAATGGCTAGACCAAATAGTGGCCAGGTCTTAATTATCATTATTATTCTTTGTTATTCCTGGCAATTTTTTTGTTTTTATAACTGTTATTCCTGACCTTTTACCCCTGCTTTCAAGTTAGGATCATTCAGAGAAAGCCAAACATGTACTCCTAATCAATAACATGAGATGCCCCACTTCTAGTTAGCACGCCTAACCAGCCTTCAACCAGGGTACACTTAAAGCTTTCCCTTCTTTCCATGTTGAGGCTTTCCATTATCTCTGCCTGTCTTTCAGTGTGCCAAAACAGTGATGGCAGCCAACTCCCTTGCTACAGTAAGCTCTGAATAAATAGCTTTATTCTCATTTGGGCGGTCTTTATTTATTTCCACAATATTTAAGTGAAAGACCTTTTTTCAGTTTTATCTTAACGAAATCTGGTTACATATTAGGCTATTGCTATATGGTAAGATGCATCATGGCCAGTCTTGGCGTGGGGTGCCCCAGAGGCTTAATCTCTGGCATTCCAAAAGCACACAAAGTAAAACACAGCACAGTGAAAACTAGTTCAAGGCCCAGAGTACCCGACTGGAAGCAATTAAAACTTTAAGAACCTCTAAAAGTGAATGAGGTCTTACTCTGCCCTATCAATCTAGGTCAGCTCTAAGAGGATGACCTGGTTGATCTGTAAGGTAATTAGAAGTATCCCCTTAAAATTAATTACATAATCAGATGAACCATTGACCCACTGACCTCATCAGGAATGGTCAGCTTATGTCCTCTGTTTTCATATTACCCAGAAACCCCAAATGTGTTAGGAATTCCCGAATTTTGAGGAACACTTTTTGAATTATTTTGCTGTAACCTATACACACACTGCCTTTTAAAAATTAATGTGAAGACGGTACCTGGGTGGCTCAGTCGGTTAAGTGTCCAACTTTCAGGTCATGATCTCACTATTTATGAGTTCAAGTCCCAAGTCAGGCTCTCTGCTGACAGCTCAGACCCTGGAGCTTGCTTTGAATTTGTGTCTCCCACTCTCTCTGCCCCTCCCCAAATTGTGTTCTGTTCCTCTCTGTCTCTCAAAAATGAATAAACATTTAAAAAATTAATGTGAAAATATACCTTTATATTCTTAAATAGATTTTCTTTCACTAAGGGATTTTCAACTCCTTTTCCTTAAGTAACGGCTCCATTTAAAAAAAAAACTTAAGCTGTAAGGCAGATGGCCAACAGACACATGAAACGATGCTCAGCGTCACTCCTCATCAGGGAAATACAAATCAAAACCACACTGAGATAGCACCTCATGCTGTGAGAGTGGCTAAAATGAACAAATCAGGAGACTGTAGATGCTGGTGAGGATGTGGTGAAATGGGCACCCTCCTATATTGTTGTAGGGAATGAGAACAGTGTGGAGGTTCCTCAAAAAGTTAACACTAGAACTCCCCTATGACCCAGCAATAGCACTGATAGGAATTTACCCAAGGGATACAGGAGTGCTGGTGCATAGGGGCACATGTACCCCAGTGTTCATAGCAGCACTTTCAACAATAGCCAACTCATAGAAAGAGCCAAAATGTCCATCAATTGATGAATGGATCAAGAAAATGTGGTTTATCTATACAATGGAATACTACATGGCAATGAGAAAGAATGAAATCTGGCCATTTGTAGCAAGATGGATGGAACTCAAGGGTGTTATGCTGAGTGAAATAAGTCAGGCAGAAAAGGACAGACACCATATGTTTTCACTTATAAGTGAAACAGGAGAAACTTAACAGAGGACCATGGGGGAGGAGAAGGGGAAAAAAACAGGGAGAGGGAGGGAGGGAGGCAAACAATGAGAGACTCTTGAATACTGAGAACAAACTGAGGGCTAATGGGGGTAGGGGAGAGGGGAAGGGGAGTGATGGGCATGGAGGAGGACACTTACTGGGATGAGCACTGGGTGTTACATAGAAACCGACTTGACAATAAACTATAAAAGAAAAAAAAAAGACTTAAGCTGTAAGAAATTAAGTTGTTTCCAAGTGTTGAGTGATAGGGAGATTTGGAGAGAAGGGAGAACCAATCATACAGCAGAACGTGGAAGGGAATGCTCTTAAGCTATTATTTTATGTGCCTTGTGACAGTAATGTCCCCAGACTACAAAGCTAAATTGCTCTCCTCATTTATGAGTGTCTTTGTCTCATCAATAAGTCTTTAACTCCAACAGGGGAACAACAAAGCCAGAAATAGCAATAATCATCAATCCAGGAGAGCCTCACTACACTGTAGAGTCTAAAATAAGGCCAGCTCATCTTAGATACTGGATTCATAAATCAAAGTACCTTATCTATGTATCTAAAGAGAGATTTCAGCTTGTTCTACCTGCAGCCTAGTGTGTTCTACTAAGGGAGTGTCACAGCCAAGACTGTCTCCCACTCATGCTTCAGATCTCAGCATGATGATCCCTTCCTCCAGGAAGCCACACTGCCCCTCACCACACCCAATAGTTCCCATACCCGTTGTGGGCTCTCTTTCTGCCTTACTTTGCGCCATTTCAATTAGGCATTTCTAGTGTAAATGTTTCTTAAACATGTGTTTCCCTAGTAAGACTATAAGTTTCATCAGGATATGGACCTAGTACAGTTTTGTTTGTTTTTCCACAGTGCCAGGTTTATAGAAGACCCTCAACTATGTCTTGAGTGAATAAATGTATTAATGATTGACAGGCATGGATGGGAAGTTGGAATGGAGAAAAAAGGAGAATTGGGCTTTTCTATCCAAAAAAAACCCCCAAGAATTTGGGAGTTAATCAAACAGAAGAACCTTTAGGGAATGGTGATCAGATAATGGGTAAAGATAATAGAGAGCAACAAGGTACCTGGTGTGGTCATGCAATGGAGTCCATGATGGTTGTTGAAGCCCCATAAAAGACAGACAAAACTAATAGTCAATTTTGGGGGGTATTTGTTATAAATGATCATATTTGCTATAAATACAATCTTGAATCACTAGTACCCTATGAAAATGAAAAACACTGAGGCCCAGGAAGAATTCAAAGTAAACCTCAGAATAGACCTAACATGAATATTTCCTACCCCCCAACCCCACCTCATACCTGCCAGTATATTAGAAGGAGGTGACCAGGTGTGATACTAAGCTACAAAGTGCTGGTACCACTTTTTAAATACAAGTGATATTGTTTTACTGTATTACTTGTTAAAATACAAAATTAGTTTCATGTTGGTTAGTTGAACTACTGCCACTGGACCCTTTCTCAGGATCTCTTGGAGTGCTTGAACCCATTTCTGATCCAGCAATCTCAAAGCCAACTCCAGGTACAGTAGAGAGCCACTAAGCCAGGCATTAGCTCTGACTGGCTAGTGCCCAAGTCACACCAGTTGTTAAATATCTTGATTATTTCTCTAGAAGTTGGTTTTTGCAAAGAGCAGGAGAAAGCTGCATTCTGCATTTTTCTCCAAGCCTACCTCAAACCTCAGCCTTTAAAAAACAGAACATTAGTCAGTTTTTTTGGTACACTCACAATTTTTCACTTGTTCAATTTTTAGAAATACTACTCATCACTGTGATTATACAATTAAATCCCCACCTGCAATCTTTGAGATTTCCATTTCTCAACATCCTCTTCATATGTGAATTCAAATCTTACAGATGCATATTCATAGCAGCTTTATACATAGCAACCCCAAAATAGAAGCAACATTCATGTACAGGTGAATAAATAAGAGACACCATTGTTAAAATTATTATATTTGATTTTTGGTGAGCTTTTGTGATTAATCACATAACCTCCTTGAGTCCTAAGTTTACATCTATGGGAAACTACCAAAACTTTTTCCAAGCTGGGACTAGTACTGTCCACTCCCATCAACTACATACAAAAATCCAAATGGCTCCATATCATAGGCAACATTTGATGATGTTAAACTTTTAATTTTAACCTTTCTGATGAACATGCTGTAGTATCTCATCACATTGTAAGTTGGATTCCCAATGATGAATAATGATGTAGAATACTTTTAAAGGTGCTGATCATTTATATATTCAAAATCTCTCCATATTGTTTTTAGTTTTCTTACTATTGGGAGAAATTCTCCACCCCCCCCCCCCGCCCCCACCAAGGAGGAATTCCTTAGTCATCCTAGCTGTGAGTCTTTTGTCAGATATATTTATTGGGAATATTTTATCCCAGTCTGTAGTTTCATGTTTTCAAGATGTCCTTGGAAGAGTAGAAGTTTTCAACTTTTGATTAAATCTCACTTTATCTTTTTCCTTTTGTAATTATCAATTTTTGAGATAGGCCTATGGTTTATTTTGGGGGGGGGCATTACTCTCAGAGACAGTTATAAAGTGTTCATACTGACCTTCCACCAAAGAAATCAATTCACAGATTCCGTAAGCTCAGTGATTGCCATGCAGAATAAAGAAAGAAGATTACACTGGGACATAGAGTTCAATGTCAAACTTTCAAAAAAAAAATGAAACAAAAAATCATGAAAGCATCCAGGGAAAGAAACCTCACTGTTTTGAAAGAAGCGGCAAGTCTAAGATCTGAATTTTCAATAGAAACCATGATATATAGAAGACCATGGCATCCCTAGCACAAAGGGCAAGAGAAGAATACAAGGATTAAATATCTTGCATCGTTTGAAGTGATACAATTATTAATTTAAGCAAACTGTTTCAAAATCTAGGATACATAATCAAAATCACTAAAAGAATTCTAAAAGAATACTTAATTGAAAACTGATACAGAGAAATATAAAATCATTTCAGTATTTCAAAAAACAAAGCTAGAAGAAAATAGCAGAACCAAACCACAAATGGACAACAAAGCCCACCATAGTTAATGTAAAATACTAACCTGTTCTGGGGCGCCCGGGTGGCTCAGGCAGTTAAGTGTCCAACTTCAGCTTAGGTCATGATCTCGTGCTCCATGAGTTTGAGCCCAGTGTCAGGCTCTGTGCTGACAGCTCAGAGCCTAGAGCCTCCTACTGATTCTGTGTCTCCCTCTCTCTATGTTCCTCCCCCACCCGTGCTCTCTCTCTCAAAAATGAGTAAATTTTAAAATATATATGTATTATTCTGTTTTGTCCAATCATGTCACGTCAGCCCCTCATCCACCATGCATCTGATAGACTGCATTCATTTCAGCCTAGTAGGTGAACAATGTATGTTCAATGTGTGAACAAGTGTTCCTCTTACCCAGCAATTACTCTATATATTTCATGGCCAAAGATCAAGACTCACATATCTAGCCTAACCCAACTTCTCTGTCAGTGTTTATTTATAACTGTTAGGGTGAAATAGAATGAACACACTGGGTGAATTAGGTCCCACTAGGTTATACTACAATAACAAGTAGCCCTTCAAATCTTAATGGTTCAGAAAAATGAAGTGATATGTCAACGGCAGTCTATACCAGCTCTCCTCCATGTTGTCTTCATCTGTGAATAGCACAGCTCCCCTCTACTTATATTTCTCTGACTAAATCAAGTCTCATTGCCAAGGTTGATAGCAATCTTGGGTCCTGAGTATCCTCTAAGAGGAACAGGCCATTGGGACTGTTCTCAGAGAAATGGGTCTAGAAGGATGAAAAGTAAATACTTAAACAAGTACTACAGTCTAGCACATGTATCTTATTTCTTAACCATTATATTTTTGTTTTAACATCTTCTAATCATTATTTGGAGATTATGTCACTTCATATGGGTTTATCAGATAAAATTATTTTTTCTCTTAAGACTGAGATGAATTTGACACAATTTCCTATCCTCTTTTTATATTAAAATTGATTATACTATATTTCATTTCCTCTCATAAATAAAATTAAGGTAAATATATATAAATACATAGGGTTTTCTTTAGATATATACTTTTACCCTAAGAAATATTGTTGAACCAAAAGTATCAATATTATTTTAGACTCAAGAAATATTCTTTTAATTTATCAGTTCCTAGCCATGTGTATTGAAGCAGACGTATTTCCCTGTTTTCACAAGAGCTATTGTTACTGGTGGTAATTCATCATGGCTGGGTGAGAGAAGAGAAATTCTCATCTGAAAGTTGATATTTTCCACATAATAGATGGATAAATAGAGCAGATTCAAAACATGGACAACATCATAGAAAAAAATTTTACAAGCAATGCTTTTTGAAAGGGTTGAAGACAGACACATCCTTTCTGTAGTTTACAATTATGAAGTTAAAACAGACTTCAGGAGAATTAGAATGAAGACACCAATTACACCTTGTAATTCTTTGCCCATATTTGACATGTAATTGCTACCCATGGTGTCCTAATCCACCTGAATGGATGAGAAGAAGGGAAATGACTAGGCAACAATCGTAGTGTCTTATGCATATGTCTTGCCTTGTAGTTGATAAAGCAGTTTCACATAGGTTACCTGATTTCAGCTTGCATGTCACCTTGTTGCAAGCAGGGCTGGTGTGCCCCTCTTTGTATACATGAGTAAAACTAGACTCTGAAGCATTAAGTCACTTGCCCAAGGTCACACAGCTATTAGGGGAAACAGAGCTCACCTGTGACAACCTATCTTTGTGCCCTACCCATTGATTTTCAAATTTGATACAAAGTAGAGGATTTTGCCCAAAATGCATATTCTTCTACCTACCTATTGGAAATTCCAGTATTTCTGGAGTTATGCTCAGAAATTTACATTTTTTGCTAGATTTTCAGGTGACTGTGGTGCAGGATGAACCCCATTTTACCTGACATTGGAGACCAGGGTGAAATGACAGAGGACATTTGTGGGTAGCATTTAAAGCTGAATACTCCTCACTAGCCTAATGAGAAAAACACCTAGCCTGCTCCTTGTTTTGAAATCACTGGTAACTTTAATCCGTGTGGTAGGTAGGTAGGAGAGAACAAACAGCGTTGATAGATTTTTAAAAATAACATGCTCATAATCCTATTCACCTTAATCCCATTCAAGCTTTATAAGGGGATTTAGCCCAAGCATGATTTAATGACCCAATAATAGTCATATGGCAGTGTCCAGAGATAGGACCCTGTCATTCATTTGGAACAACTTTAATAATACTTAACTCCCAGGCTCAACAGGATGACGCTTTGCTGATGGAGCTAACTAAATATTATTCCGCGTATTTACCAATGCATATTAGAGCCAGTTGGGTGCTTGTATTCTCTTGACTAGATTTCTTTTCATTTGGTTCTTTTAATATGACATTGGACATCAAGACTTGTAAAGTATAATTTTTGGAGGACTGATAAATGTTTACCCAGTGAAGTCAAGAGCTGTGCTTTAGAAAGGATGTTTCAGGCAGGTCCATATCAAAGGACAGTCTCTTAGAAAATGATGAACTGTTGGTTTCTTCACAACGTCAATAGGGACCTTTCATGTCACCATGAATTGAAGACTGTCTCACATGTTTTCCTTTGCACTCTCTTTGACTGGATTATGTTCAAGGGCACATGGCCTCTTGTTTTTTGAGTCTGTGTAAGAGTTCATTTCCCAACTTTGACATTGAGCACAGGAGTTTCAACAACAATTAATCATAAATATCCTTATCAGGAACACATTGAGCTTTACAAACAGAAGCAGTTGTGTTTACAACTCAATTTTCATAGACTTTTTAGAGGTAGGATTTGCCATTTTACAAATGTTTTTGAAAGGGAAGACAAGATTTTGAAACAAGGTCAGCGTAACAGTTTTAAGGAGTTAGAACCCAATCCAAGACTCACTAGACCAGTTTGAGAGGAAAGATCTGAATCTGCTGCAGGTTATGAGAACAGTCACTTCCAGATTGAACCCCACCCAAGTGTGTATTAGGGCATATGGTTATCCAGCTTCCAAATTTCAGTCCTCAGCCCTTCTCTGTCCTCTCCCCCTGAATGAGCTCATTTCTTCCTGATTTCAATTATCACCTCAGTGCCTCAGTGTAGATGACTCATGGATTCATTCAGTTACCCAGCAGGTACTGAATTCCCACTGTTATAATAACTGTCATCCTAATAGCTTGCATTTATTAACTTTACATTATTGCCAGACACTGTGCTAACCCTCTCTGTTCCTGGAGGAGAGAGTGGAGTATGGTGATTGAGGAGGTAATAGGTTCTAGAGGTCAGCAGCCTGAGTTCATATAATTTGGGGCAAATGATGCACTTTTCTGTGGCTCCATTTCCCTCTCTAAAATGGGTATGAAAGTAAGATATAGTTGAAGAGTACATACACTTGTTTTTGTTTAGAATTAAAAGATTTCCTTTTTAAAGTTAGTTTATTTTGGGAGAGGGCATGGAAGGGTGAGGGGCAGAGAGAGGGAGAGAGAGAATCCCAAGTAGGCAGAGCCCAATGCCCAGTAAATTTTTATTATCAATATATCTTATTTTTACATAATAGCACAAGTCTCCTAAAATACAGTTAATGCTTAATCTGCTTTAAAGCCACACCTGTGTTCTTAATCATTATGCTAAGGACCTCTCTGATTTATGGCCTATGGAAATAAAGCATTGTTAGAGAAGAGATCAGTCTTGACCAGTTTACATATACAAAAAAGGGGCACCTGGGTGGCTCAGTTGGTTAAGTGTCCTACTTCGGCTCAGGTCATGATCTCCCGGTTCGTGGGTTTGAGCTCCGTGTTGGGCTCTGTGCTGACAGCCAGCTCAGAGCCTGGAGGTTGTTTCAGATTCCGTGTCTCCCTCTTTTTCTGACCCTCCCCTACTCACACTGTCTCTCTCTCTCTCTCTCAGAAATAAATAAAACATTAAAAAAGTTTTTTTAAATATGTCTACACAAAAAAATGACTAAGGATAACAATAATAATAATAATCTCAGAATACTAGTTGTCTATATAGCCTTCTCCTCACCTGATTTCCAAGTGTTTACAGAGTCATAGAATGTTAGAGCCAAAAATACATCGAGTGTGAGAACAGAGCTATGATCACAGTAGAATGCTTTTACAGCAAGGGCATTCATCTCAGAGGCATTAAAGGGTTGTGGTGAAAGTGACAGATAGTGACATGGGCAGAACTTCCAACTCTCTCTGCTATGCTACTTAGTAATCCATCACCCCATGGATGTGCTACCATCCGCACTACTCACCATTTCAAAATGTAAGCTTTCCATTCAACATACTGATTACCTATTTGCTATTGTTTATAAAGGTTCCATTTTTGACAGAATTCCTTGAGTGTGGCGCATTCCCTACGTTGCAGTCAGTCAGAACTACATATTGCAACAATCCTTATTATTTACCAGACAGAAGATGCTGTGTTTACAATCATTTTGCAAAAGCTTTGAAAGGGAAGTCAAGGCTTTGAAGCCAAGTGGGAGAAGTGATTCTCTTCTTAAGAGGTCATTTACAACAAAAACTCAAAAGTTGTTAAACTAGTTCTGCAAGTTGTTTGTTACTGCTTCAAGATGGCAACTCATCCCTTTATTTCCTGTTCATCAGGAAATCCTGCTGCTTTATAACATATCCACAGTCTGAACATTTCTGACCACGTATTCTGCTACTATCCTAGGCTAAGCCATGGCCATTGCTTACTCATTTGAGAGGAGGAGACTCCTACCTAGATAAACTCAGTTTTCTTGTGCCTCCTAGAGTGTTCTCCTCAAAGAATTGACAAAGTAATGATTTTAAAACAGAAGTCAGATTATGTCCTTTGTTTATGGGAAGCCCAGGGCTTCCCACTGGACTCAGAGGAAAACTCAACTCCCTTTACAATGGCTTTGGGCTCTCCCCAGTCTGGCCCCTGCTCCTTTTTAGCCATGGCCCCATCTCCTGTTTCTCTCTTCTCCATTTATTCCACTTCAGCTGCACTGCCTTGCTTGTATTCCTTGAAATCTTAGGGCCTTGGCCTAGATCTTTTCTCTGCCTGGAACAGTCCTCACTGAGCTATCTGGTGGCTCACTCTCTCACTTCCTTCTGGTCTTTGCTCAGAAGTCCTCTCCTGTGAGAGCTTACCTGGATTACTATGTTAAATATTGTAACTACACTACTAACTACACTACACCATCACACACACACCAGGGAACAGAGGCACACATTCTGAATGCTTCTAACTATGGTACTCGTTTTTGTAGTGTCTTTTTGTAGATGTCCCAAACTGGAACATCTTTTAGGGGAAAAGTGGGTGCTGAGGATAATTATGCTGGGACAGCAGGAGTACAGTGAGCCTTCCTTGGGCAGAGAGATAGACCTACTCATGGCAAATGTGCTCTGATTTTCTCCCTTAACATTAATAGCCTTTTGATAGACTTATGATATTGACACATTTATTTTATGTGAGTTATTGTCTTTCTCTTCCTCTTAGAGCATAAGTTGCACGAGGGCAAGGATGTTAGTCTCTTGTTTTTTTCATGTATTATGAGTACTTAACATAGTGCCTGCCTAGCACATAGTAGTTTCTTAGTAAGTGTTTGCTGAATAAATTAATGAATCAGGGAAATAAAAAAATGATCTCACAAGCTCTTTCAAACTTTAAGAATGAGATGACTTTGTCAGTTTAGTTCTATAAAAAAAGATTAAAAATTAATAAGATGGTGATGCAAACCCCAAAAGTTCATTAGAGTGATAACATTAAAGATTTGAATACTGGGTCTGGGAGAGATACAAACGGCTGATCTGGCTCTTGCTCCCTTCTTTCAAAAGACCAAATGTTCCTATCAGTGATTCCTAATCGTTTTCTTATTCTACATCTTTAAATGTCTCTGATTGGCTCCTCTTCATCTTTACAAAGCTCAGATGGAAATCTCTCCCTAAAACTTTGCATTTCTCTTGCCTTTTCTTATCCAGTCATGCCCACTGGACAATGCTACTTGGTCCTTTGTAATATTCTTTCTGTTTCTTGTACATGTCCTGGAACTGTATACATCTCATTTCATGCTTTCTACCATGTCACTTTCCCGTTTATCGAACTATAAATTTTTAGACCCTAGTGCTCTAACTTACTCATCTTTAGCTTCACAGCAATTAGCACAGTGCCTGGCATACAGTGGGCACCATCTCTGTATTTCTTGATGTGAATTCTATTGCCAACTATATCTTTCATTAACCACTCTGTCTAACCAAACTGTGCAACATTCCTGTTGAGCTGTAAAATTTTACATTAGTGAGATATCAAAAGCCCTTTCAAATATGACATTTTCACTTACTAATTCCTTATTAGTTTCTTAGCTTCCATCTCAGTCTACTCAAAGCTCAAAATGATCTTCAAACTCTAGTCACTGTATTAAAGAAGGCTGCTGCTTTCCTTGCAACACTGCAAATCAGCAGTCTAAGCATTGAGTTTTAATTTACTAGTGTATAAAATCATCTTAAAAGTGATTTTTAAACTATCACATTCAATCTCTGTCAACATGAAGCCTTCTGCAGTTGGATTCTTAATAAGTTTTTAGATATTATTGAAACACATCTCCTAATTCCTATGCATTGTTTTCTGATCCTCTAATATTTTGACGACTTGTGGTCAAGTTCTTTTTGAATCTGTTACTGAACAATTTGTCCATTATTGTCAATATTTTCTGTTTCTGAGCTATTCACCGTATTACATCTTGAAATGCTTTTACCCACTGGTCGTACTTCTAGTCTATGCCTAACTTTGATTAACAGCTAAACAGGACTATCCAGATTTTCCATTAGTGGTCAAATCTCTTATGTTTTCCCCTCCACATATGCATGCCTAGAACCTTCTTCCATGAACTCACCCCATATGAGTTGGTGATAATCTCCATTATTTAAAAATTTCCTAATGTTTTCTTCAGAGATATAAAATGGATAGCATGTCTTTCCCCATCCCTTCCCAGCATGTTTCTCCTGGTCACTGTAGAGTCCAGCAGTTAATATGACAGGTACACTTTATTTAAAGTGTGCAGACTCCCCTCCCCACCCACAATTCCATATTCCATTCCCCTCTTCGATCACCATTCCAACAGGCAGAGAAACAGACAAACGTTACTGAAAATCACAAAGAACAATTTCTCACCAGGTTGAGTGTATAGGAATGATCTTCACAAAGCCCAAAAGTCACCAGGGGTCTGTTGGAAATAGTTGCAAGAGTCATGCCCTCACAATTACAGAAATTCAAGCTGCCTTATGTATGTGTGGAAAAGATCAGTAACATACTTGCTCTCTGAAGCACCTTAAGGGTAACATCCTGTTCACTTTTCACCTAGATGATATCTGTATTTCAGCAAATGTCAGCAAGTCCACATACTTTGGCAGAACAAATGTTATTTTTCCTTTCATAACTGTCCTAAGAGGAATTGTGCAATCCTATAGATTATCGCATGGAGCTCTCATTGGCATGTGGCCAAGGCAGATTATTCTTCTCTGGAGGAGGCAAATTGCGAATTAGGTTCGTTGCTGGTAAATTGCTTTTTGTGTGCAGTTTAATTTAGTTTTCATGATTTTTCCTGAGGGTTCATCCGGCCTTGCTCAACTAACTGGTTTAACAGATCAGCCTAAGTTCAGAAACCTCATTCTTTCCAAGATGTCAAAATGTCTTTTTATTCAGTTCCTGATTAGGACAAGTGAGAGTAACAAACGTCTTACAGGTATTAAACTCTCCTAGACAGATATGTTTTGGAAAATGGAGGGTGGGTTTCAATAAATTACACCAGGCATAATTTTACTCGAACTCTGAGGGAAAACAAAGGAGGAGGAAGGGGCAGCGGGAGCAGCTTTTCCACCTCAAGTGAAAACTACATTCTGTGGACAATGACTTCTTTAGCAATATGTTGGATAATCCATGAATAGCAATGGTCAGGCAACAGCGAAAATTGAAGATCTATGTTTAAAACAAAATAGGGGCCCAGCACCCAAAAATTTATGAATCACTCAGTTTCCAAGTGATTGGAACAGTCAGTTGTGAATAAACTCAGGATCCCAGTTGGTTCCATTTATAAAACATTATAAAACATTGTTGGAATAATACATTTAATAGATTTTAATAATAAGCGAGCAATGTTTTAGTTAAAGCTTTACAAAACATACACGTATACACGTGCAGTGGTTGCAATGAGATGGAAGTTTATATATTACATTAAAGAATTCTAGAAGTAGGTAGTCCAATGTTCTGCAAGGCTGTTACGTAGTTTCATCTCTCGAAGTTTCTCTATGTTGAGAAATGGCTGTTAGCGCTCCAGCCTTGAAGTTTGCTTTCCAGGTAGGAGGAAGAGAGAAAAGCAAAAGACAAACCCCTCCTAGTTGAGTCTTCAGTCCTTGAAGAAATTTCCTGGGAGAAACATGCCACTGTTTCCTGGTGATCTGGTTACACACACCACTGACTAGATGCATGGAGGCTGAGAAATAAGGTCTATTTGTCACCCTAACAAAATGGTGGTTCAGCCATTGAAAAACACAAAGAGTGGATATTGATTAGGTAGCTTCCACCTGTCAGGTAAAATTTTCATGGAAGTAGAAAGAGGATCCTTAGAAGAAAACTGTTGCCTTCTTTTAACCATTACCTTAGATATGTCACACATGATTTTCTTGATGCAAATACTTGGTTCTTTTTTACTTTGTGATGCAATCATCCCATTAACAAGTAGAATGATGTCACACAAGAGGACATATTGCCAGCTTCTCAAATGGTGGAGGTTTTGTCCTCAACACAGGGCATGACATTTGACAGAACACTGAGAAAGCTCATCTGACCAAAACCACCCATAATAAAAGATCTGAAGTGTCCACTATGAAACCCACTCCTTCTGCATGGAGGTGGTGTGCTTCCAAAAGATCTTTGTTCTAAAATACATGTTACCTGGACTAGATCACTGTTAGGCTTTTGAATATCCATTAACTTGGTTCTCTGTATTAGCTTAGCAAACTAAGTATCATTATGGAAAGTAGAGAGTAAGGCTTTAAGGAGGGGTATAAGTAAGTTGGATACATTTTTAAGCAGTGGATATGAAAACCTCTGGGTAGAAGGGAGGTCCCTTATTATTACTGGTGGGCACATTGTAAGGACACTAGTTTGTGTAGGGAAATACAGGGAGAAAATTGGAAGAGTGACCCTTTAAAAAAAAAGAGCATGCATTAAGAATCCCATAATTAATTTGGAATAAATAAGTGAATTAAATAAGACATGCACAGAATAAATTCTCACTATATCTTTCTTGATGGCTTTTGTATAAATCCATGAACAGATGAACATCAGACTAAATCCTCAAAGGTGAATTTGATCCATGAAGATACTTTTATTTTTTCCATGCTGCTGTTCTTGCCAGTATTGTAGGTTTTTATAACAGCAAATTTTAGATAGAACTTAAAAAAAAAGTGTGAGTGGTCTACATAGCCAGCCTTGAGAGTTATTCATTATGGTGAATATCAGAGTACCAAATAAGCAGGGACAATCAGAGACAAGCCGGAGCCCGCAAACACTGAGGGGGCTGGCCAGGGGAGCAGCCCCTGGGCTGCTCGCATCCGCTTTAACACATGATCAGTTCATATAACCTCAAAATAGGAGCACTCACTATAAGATGACTGATAGGGATTTGCCTCACTTGGCCATGACCAAACTTTAATTATATACATTTTATCATAGCTTTGAGTATGTCTTTCTCTCCTGGTGTGGTATAATGATTAAGAATATCAGCACCTGTTGTAGGAAAATGTGAGTTCAAATGCTACCTCTCTTCCACTTTCTAGTTGCATGGGCTTGAACAAATTACTTGGCTTTCTTAAGCCTCAGTTTCCTCATTTATAAAATGGGGAAAACGCAGTTGTCTACATGTCTAAATGCAGTTGTGAGATTGAGGGCTTAATGATGTCAGCCACTGTGATTATTTGTTGAGGTTATAGGAGGACTGTGTTAAAGTCCTCCAGAGAAACAGAGTAATAGGACAGTATATATCTATATAGATACATGTATATATGTGTGGTATATATATATATATTTATGTATATATATGTACACACATACATATATATGTGTGTATATATGTGTGTGTGTGTGTGTATGCATGCAAGATACATTGCCAACTCTCTAATAGGTAATTATCTTAGGAATTAACTCCCACATTTGTGGGTACTAGTAAGTATTAAATCTAGGGGAAGCTAGCAGGCTAGAGATTAAGATTTGATGCACTCTTGAGGCTGAAGGCTGGAAACTCAGGTAGGTTTCCATGTTGCAGTCTTGAGGCAAGACTGCTTTTTCTGGGAAATTTAGCCTTTGTTCTTGTGGGCTGCAACTGATAAGATGAGGCCCACCCACATTACAGAGGCTACTCTGCTTTACTTAAAGTCAACTGATTTAAATGTTAATCACATCTTTAAAAAATTTTTTTAATGTTTATTTATTTTTGAGAGAGAGACACACACACAAAGAGTGCAAGCAGGAGAGGGGCAGAGAGAGAGAGGGAGACACAGAATCTGAAGCAGGCTCCAGGCTCAGAGCTGTCAGGACATAGCCCGATGCAGGGCTTGAACTCACAAACCATGAGATCATGACCTGAGCTGATGTCAGATGCTTAACCAACTGAGCCACCCAGGCACCCCTAAATGTTAGTCACATCTAAAAAATATTATGACAGCAACATCTAGACTGTTGTTTAGGGGGAAAAATACTTTACCCACCTGAATTCTGAACAAATAAAGAAATACAACAGAAGAGTTGCAGGTTGGAAAATCCAGCTATAACTTTGATGACAGCCAAAGGATGGGGATGTTTGCAGTGCAATTAGGTGCAGTGGAATTAGGAACTGCTACCCTGCTGGCCTCTGCCGGGTGTATTAACACACACAACCCAGGCAGTGCAGCCCAGCGTGGGTGAGCTGGCATCATCCAATCATCCTGATGGATTCATACCTAAAAAAAATAAAAATAAAAAGAGGAAGATCTAGTTTTTTCTTCCCCATCAGGTAGATCCCTCCACCTCCCTGGAGTAGAGGCAGTCTAGTGGCAAAAGGGCCAGAACTCTTTGTCTGCCTAATACATGCCCTTCACAGGAAGGAATTATCAAGATTCCAGAAGAATCAATGCACCTCCCAGCACCCTCCTCTCCTCACCTCCACCATTGCTTTCTTAATGATGGAATTGTGCTGTTTACACTTGTTAATTTAAAAGTTCAGTCTATGAAGTTAAAGCTCTGGAGTTAAAAGTGAAAGCTTTGGTGACTCCCAAAACCCAAGAAAACTCTACCCAAGACATATCTAGGGCCCTGTGGAATCTTGTATTCTACTCGTTGTGTATTTATACCAAGAGCCACCAGTTTTGTGTCTCTACCCTGCCCGCATCCACAAAACTTGAGCTGAAAACTAGCTGGGGATTAAAATGTCAGGCCTGCTTTGGATCCCATGACCCCTCCAAACCAAATTACCTATAATATAGGAAAATGGCTCTGTCCCTCCATAAAAAGCCCCCAAAGCCTCAGCCAGCTTGATGCAGAAGGACTCTGATATGCCCAAAACGGGGGGAGAACTGGGATCTTTGGGGCATGCTTGAGAGTGTCCTTTTATAAAGCTCCCCCTTCCTCTCTCTCTCAGGAAATCTGGGTGCTGACATTTGCCAAGCTGACCTCATCTCTCTCCCTCTGGCCCAGAACCCAGGGTTACTCACTTCCAGTTTGCTTGAAACAGCTTGCCTGGGCAGGACTGGTGTCCTACTGCTGTCAGTCAGAGCTCCGGAGTGGAACGTTGCCTGTGTCAAAGGCAGATGAAAAATTACAGTGATGGTTGGCTGGCAGACGGGTTCGCTATGTGCATCCACTTGGTTCACTTGTCATCCACTTGGCAGGAGCCATGTTATGTGGTCCTCACGGGGAGGTGTTTGTATGAAGTGGGTCTCTCCGTGCCAGAGCAAGGTGGGGAGGTTCCTAAGCCAGTCCCTCAGATTCCTGGTGACTGGGACGTCAACATTAGAGCCAAGAATCTGTCTGGTTTGTGAGGCTGGATAGAATCAGAGAGAGAACACAGGATTTGGAGCCACATTCCTCCAGTAAGCAGCTGTGAAATGTACAAATTATTTCATCTCTCTAAGAAACTACTTAGTTTCCCTACAGCCACATTACTCTAAAACTAACCGTTTTGCAGCTAACGTTTCCCTGGCAGGAGAAATTGCATGCGAGAGTAGAGCTAGTCGGGCATGGTTTAAATTTGATACCTGCCTTACATCCTGTGTGACCCTGGACAGTTGCTTAACTTCTCTGAGCCTCAGTTTCCTCATCTATAAAATGGAAACAAGTAAAACCACATCACAGGGCAGTGTCTGGAGAATTATAAAAAATAACAAAGCACTTAACAGTCTCCCAAAAAGCATGCTTTTTTCATCCTTGGGTGTTTTTCCTGGAGACAGATGCCTAAGGAACTGGGTTTAGGTGTTGAATTTCCTGTATAGTTGTCCAGAATAATCACAAGAAGATCTCTGTGCCTGGAGTTCGAAGCAGAAAGTGTTTTATATCCAAGAAGGTCGTAACATAAGAACATTTTATGCCAAAAACAAGCTTAAATCAAATGATAGTGATACTGGTCAGCAGGGCAAAAAATAATTGTTAGCGTTTTGTTTTCAAAGAAATGAAAGAATTGGGGCATCCACGTACTAACCGATATGAGAACATGTTTTTGTTTTTAAATTTTAACGTTCATTTTTGAGAGAGTATGAGTCGGGGAGGGGCAGACAGAGAGGGAGACACAGAATCTGAAGCAAGCTCCAGGCTCTGCACTGTGAGCACAGAGCCCGACACAGGGCTTGAACTCAGGGACCCTGAGATCATGACCTGAGCCAAAGTGGGACGTTTAACGGACTGAGCCACCCAGGTGCCCCTTTTTGTTTTTGTTTTTAAATGTTTATTTTTGAGAGAGAGAGAGAGAGAGAGAGAGAGAGAGAGAGATTCCAAAGCAGGCTCATGCTGGCACCAAAGAGCCTGATAAGGGGCTTGAATTCATGAACTGTGAGATCTTGCCCTGAGCCAAAATGAGACACCTAACTGACTGAGTCACCCAGGTGCCCCGAGAATATTTTTTAAATACTGAAATACCATTTTTCTTGATTGCTTAATTTGTACAAGGGGCTTTTCATACATAGCACAGTGAGTTCCCATTTTTAAGATGAGGAAATTAAGTCTCAGAGAAGGTAGCTGACTTTACCAAAGTCACACAGCTGCTTGTAAACCCATTCTCATAACTACTAAGAGGTATCCCCTCCAAAAATAGCAGCTACCATTGATGGAGACACTGGACACGACTAAGTTCATTTAATGTATTATCTCCACAAATCTGTAGGGTGATATTCTTCAAGCTGCGGAAACTGAGGCTCAGATACACAGCACAACTTAGCCAATGATGCACAGTAAAGAGCCTGGGAACTGAAGTCAGGACAAAAGTTGGACAATTCTATCAATAGGACACAGGGACCTCACATGGGTCCGTGTCCCTCATGCCCAGAGTACTGTGTCAGTATAGAAAAGGTGTCCAAAGGAATCCCAAAGCAAAATAGCTCTTCCTGGAACTACACACCACTGCTCAAGACCCAGGGCAGGTGTCCACAATTAAACTAACAAAAGAAACCAGCGGTGCTCACTCAATCTTCCTCTGCCTCTGCCTTCTGCGCTCTATAGGATTACACCTCCACGCCCCTTGAGGTAGGGTGGGGCCATGAGACTAGTGCTGACCAATGAGCTGTGAGCAGATGCTGCACGTGTCACTTTCAGGTCGAAGCATTTGTCCGTGTGGGAACTGTCAGCGTGAGAAACTCGAGCTCTTGCAGGTCATATTTCCATCGGCAGCCGTTTGTCAGTTTATGCCTAAATGACTATATTAGCGGAGCTCCTGTCCCAACACTAAGGGATGCGTAGGGTGAGCAAGCATTAAACGTGTTATTCTAAGCAGTTGTGATTTGGCTATTTGTATAAAACTTAAAAAAAAAGAAACACTCTGAGTGACACAGAATCAGACCCAAAGGAGTTTTGTAAAACTTCCCAAAGGAGTCGGCAGGTGCCAAGACTCTTAGCATCCAAAACCAAGAACTCCGGTGTTTCAGCGACCAGAGAGGGCAAGGGAAAATCAGTGAAGCAGCTGGGAACAAGATGGTAGAGGGTGGGAGGGACTGAGTCAAGCTGGGGACACACGCCAATGAAATTGGGCTCCCTCTTGACACATCTTGGAATTTTTGAGAAACAGGGATGTTCATGACTTTTCATAATGGATAAAACACTGAAGGTCAAATAAGCAGGTCTGTGGGCTATGTTCACTATAGGGTTTTCTTTCCCCTTAGCCTCATGTTCAAAAATGGGCTCCCGTCTGTTATCACAACCCCAAGGCAGTTCTTCAGGTTACTTGCTGGGTGACATTGGGCATGTCCATGTAGTCTTTAACACCCCATCCATGAAGTGGTTTAAGTGAGAGAAAATTGCGAACTCTTGCTTTTTCTCAGTGCTTCTGCCTACCAAAAATCTTATATACACACAGATGCAAAATGTTATGTGTTTCGGTTCCCAGTGATGTTGGAAGCTTTCACCACAGACCCCCTTCTCCACACAGCAGTTCCATAAAATCAAGGTGAAGCATCCCTGGGTGATGTGTTGCCAAAATTTTCTTCCATCTAAAAAGATGTGTCACTTGAGCAGGAAGGGTGGGGTATTTCTCTCCCTCCTGGAGATCCTCAGGATGGGGGAGCCGAGAAACCTTGGCTTTGATGCTGTAGTTGCCTGTGATCACATAGAAGGACATCTCCAGGGGGGGTACAGACCTTGTTGTTATGTTTAAAATGGGATGATTTCTCTCACTGATTTATCATAATGCATCTGATCAGAGGGACATCTAAGATGTGATTGCATGCAAAATGAAAATAGAATTTTCAGGTTCTAATTTAATTCCAATGGTTTTGGATTGAGTTATCTTTGGCCTCCTTTAGCTTTGGAATCCAAACCATCAATGCAATGCTGCTTTTAAAAATCTTTCAGACTCCCTTTCCGTGCTAATGATGGGTGGTTCCCATTGAAAGTCTTTGGAATAAATCTTTTCCTGTGGTCACCTTGTCAACGCTAGTCTATAACTCTTAAAAATCCATCCAGACAGGACTTCAGACGCATTTTTTCCCCAAAAGAGCCATTGTAATATTTGTGGGGCCAGGAGCAAGAAATTGCCAAAGTGTGCATTAAATAAATGGAACAATGTTCTGTAGCAGGTGGGTTCTGATGTCTCTCCCACTTTGATAGTGTGTGCTCATAATATTTCCATCAGTAGCACCTTTCACTGCCTGTCTTAGTAAAGGAGGATTCCCACCCCATTTATCAGGCTCCTGAATGTATGAAACTGTTTTACTCTGCAAACCCCTTGATGTGGTTGGAATGAAACTGAAACTTCTATTTAAACAGTCATTCAGTTGAAATAAAATTTATCATAAAGGGCAACCCTAACATGAAATCTTTATATAGAGCAAAGAGGTCTTAATTTGAAACAAATAAAAAAAAAGAAAGCATTAAATTGTCAGGAAAGAGGTCCAAGGCCATGTGATAAATTGGTCACAGCCAAATCCTCAAAGCTTGAAGGAGAAAACTGAATAGAATTTTTAATTTGTATGAAATTAATTCAAACAAGGTAGTTACCCTGAGATGCTGGAAATTTCTGGAAGTAATCTGTTTCTTTTTAACTGTCCTCCCAACTTTATATAATCAGCCTATTGAGCCAATCTGTCCTTTCTCCTTACTCATGTTTTTGGAATGTGTGTTCAATTCAACAAATATTTAATGGACTAGGGGGCCTTCTGTGTGCAAGATAACTTACAAAGTCCTGTAGGGACTGCCAAATAAGCAACTCAGAATTGAAGGAAGCAGTTTCTGAAAGGTGATATATAGGCTAGGGATGAGTAACTCATTTAGGGTGCTCTAAAAATACATCTTCTCAGGTCCTATTCAAAGCCAATAAAATCAGAATCTTGAGAGGACAAAGCAGGAAACTATATTTTAATTACATTCATCAGATGAAATTGATACAGAGCAGGTTTGGATCCTACAGAGGTCAAGACCTCTCTTACAAGTGACACACATCTAGCTCCAGCTGGCTTTAGGCACAAAGGAACATGTCAGCTGTAGTAACTAAAGAGTCTAACAAGGGAGATGGCTTCAGGCACAGCTGGATCCAAGTTCTCAAGCAAAATGCTCAGAGACTGAGTTGCTCTCCCATCTGTCAATTCTGTTTTCCAATGCATTGGCGCTATTCTTTTTTTTTTGTTTGTTTGTTTATTTATTTGGGGCAAGGACGGGCAGAGAGAGATGGAGACACAGAATCCAAAGCAGGCTCCAGGCTCTGTGCTGTCAGTGCAAAGCCTTACATGGGGCTCAAACCCATGAGCCAGGAGATCATGACCTGAGCTGAAGTTGGATGCTTAACCAACTAAGCTACCTGGGCACCCCACATTGGCTCTATTCTTAAGCACAACCTAAAGCACCATAGGAAGTAGTAGTAGTAGTAGTAGTAGCAGCAGCAGCAGCAGTAGTAGTAGTAGAATTCTCACTATGTTTCAGGCATTGTATTTTACCTATTTTGTCTCATTTAGTCTTTACCATAATGATAGAAGGTAGGAAATTATGTCCACTTAACCCATGAAGAAAGAGCAGCTCAGACAAGTGTAGTGATTGAGCCAGAGTCGACCAGTCACCAAAAAGATGGAGAGAATTAAACCCAAAGCTGTTAGAGCTGTTAGGTTACAGTTCCCATTTTCTTACCCCTTCTCATATTTGAAGGTAAAGTAGGCCAAGAATAAGTAAAATACAGAAAGAAAAAAATAAGTGTCAGAAGGAAAAAGAAGGACAAGAGAGTATAGTTTAGAGGAAAGTCTTTCTTCGTGTCCCTGAAATGCCTCATAGGCTCTTATCTCTCTGTAGATTAAATTTTCATAGGCCCAGGAGTCTGCATTTTAGATATTCCCCTAACTGATCTGATTCACACCTGAGCACTACAATAATTTTGTGAGTAATTCATCATAGCTTACAGGAGATGTGCTGAAGCATTTGAATCCATGGACAGCATGTTCAGGACTATTGCTAAGCTTCTGTTTTAGCAAGCAAAGACTAGGGAGTCATCAACAAAAAGGCCAAGAAAATTATTCTAAGGCTTCCAGAGGCAGAAGGCTAACAAAACTGTTATGGTCCTAGCAGATAGGAGCTTATAAGGCTTGCAATGGTGGTGTCACTAGAGGGAAAAAAGATGTAACACATGGAAACAAGGTTTAATAGTAAAAAGGATATGAAGCTTGAAGATACCTATTTTTAAAAAAAGTTCTGGGTGTCAGTGAGTCCCAGATTGCTAACTTGGCATGTCCTAAGAAACTGATAGATTATGAACTCCATGAACCATGCCTCCTGGCATTCCAACTGATGTTACTCTGGGCTTGTTACTTTTATGACTGATTTCATCAATGGGACATTAGCAAGGATGATTGAGCAGAACCTTGCATACAGGGGCTTTTCCTATTGAATTGCTACCTCAAGACTGCCATAGGGGTGCCTGGGTGGCTCAGTTGGTTAAGCATCTCACTTTGGCTCAGGTCTTGATCTGTCAGTCTGGGAGTCTGGCTCTGTATCAAAATCTGTGAAGACAGCTCAGAGTCTGGAGCCTGCTTCAGATTCTGTGTCTCCCTCTCTCTCTCTGCCCTACCCCGCTCCCACTCTCTCTCAAAAATAAACATTAAAAAAAAAAAAGACTGCCATGTTATGAGGAAACTCAAGTTGACCATGAGGACATAAACCAAGATTCCCAAAGAGCAACCCCAGCCAATCTCAGCCTCTAAGTGCATGACCTACATCTGGTACCCCAAGCAAGATTAGGAGAAGAGTCCCTCAGCCGACCCACAGAATTCTGAAAACTGGTGAGTCATCATGATTTCAGCCACACATGTTAGGTCAGCTTGTTTTGCAGCTCTTGGTAATGGAAGCAAACCAGAATGTGTTCTTCTAGTCGGCAGTGTAATCCACAGTTCAGTGAGCTGTATTTCCCTCTCTCCACTGGCTGCCAGGAACCTCAGGGCCAAATTTTGTGTTCATTGCTGTCTTCCTTAAACCAGGAGTTTTCATTAGAATTTGTCCATCTCTGTCTCAGGTTTTGTCTTTTTTATTCATTGGTTTATCATATTATTTGAGTTATTTTGTTTTAAACTGATGAAAATTATCCTTAAAGTAGACGAGGTAAATATAAAATAAATAAATATTCATGGTGGATATGTAGTAGAATGATTGATGAGGGAGAAATCACAGTAATTGTCCACTAGTACCTATGAATTCAACAAAATATTAGCATATGTTCTGAATCAGGTCCTGTTCTGAAAGGTTTACATGCTCCTATCATTTAATTCTCCAAACAACTATGAGCGAGCCCTGGGATCTCCCATTTTACAGAGGAAGAAACTGAGGCACACAATTTTTGTTTGTCTCATCCATTGTCTCAGAGATGGTGTTTAGGGTGCCAGCTCAGGCCTCCCCAACTTCAGAGTCCCCACTCATAACCATTACACAGCATGTTCATCAGAGTCCACTGGTTTTTATATTGTGTTTAATCTGTTTGATGCATGTGAAATTTAAGAGAGGAAACTGTCTTCTAAGTACTTTTAAATCCAAGAGTGATAACCAGATTACTAAGTACTTTACAAGGGGAAAAAATAGAAAGTTGAAAATTAAGACTCCACTGCCAGAAATGGACAAGCATTGCACTGAAAAGAAAATTAATGGTCTCCACATTGAAAACTAAAACTCAAGCTCCAGCTTCTGATGTCACCATCACTGCAGTTAAAAAAGCCAGTTCACTGATCTGATTTTGTCCTTGCTATATGTGTGTTCTTTCACATGTGTTTTCTCAGAAATAGAGTACTTTTGTAAGAGTCAATTTGAAATATTTCGAAAAAGCAAAGTGGTTTTATATAAGTACAGGGTGTTATTGCATGCAAGTGGTCCACAAACATTGTACAACCCAAGCATTCACAACTTGATAACCTTAATGTACTCAAGAGCCAAAACTAAACTTTGATATGTTGACTGAGCAAACATTTCAAAATATCTTGCTTACTCTGCCTTTTGGCCCACTGAATGATAGTATCACAAGCTTTACCTAAAAAGTAGAGCTTATGGCATACTTTAAATGCATTATTGAGCTTACATATTAAGCTTTTATTTGTACTTTTTAAAGTTTGTTTATTTATTATTTGAGAAAGGGACATTGGAGGAGGGGCAGAGAGAGAGAGAATCCCAAGAAGGCTCCACACTGCCAGTGCAGAGCCTGACACGGGACATGAACCATGAGATCATGCCATGAGCCCAAACCAAGAGATGGACGCGTAATGGACTGAGCCACCAGGCATCCCTAACATTTTATTTAAGTTGGTGCAAACTGGAAAGTGATTCTGGTGGTCAAGTATTTTGAAATATAAAACTACAAATGTTAAAGAACTTACTATGCATGCCAAATGTGGACAACATTTACTTTTGGGAAGATAATTTTTGGCCTTAGATGGTCATTTGAGAAGGAAAGTTAAGTTCTAAAATGTATATAACTAAACTGTGTCATTGACCTTTATATCTGAAAGGCAAAATATAATTCAGGATTTTATGATCTTTAGTTTTTACTTTATGAACTAAAACTTTGGAATTACACAATTCTTTTTGTCTAATATTAACTCAAAAATTGGACAATGAGACTTTCAATTTCAAGGAGAAATTGAAAATTACATTTGTGAATTTAAATGGAGGTTTGGCCCCAGACTGTTATTTCATTACATTTAAAGATTGCCCTAAATAGGGAAAAGTGTCAGCTACAGAACATTCATTTTCTTGTGCCCTGTGTGTACATCCTTCCCAAAGGCAGGAGACTGGTGAAGTTGATCTTGTAGACTCTTCTGTCTAAGTGATTCCAATCTTGAGTCCGTGGGACTGGCTTCCACCTCCCCCAAAGGCAGTTTGAACTTAAACAGCCCAGAAATATGAGAGACTGCTCTGTTCTGATTTGTCCCCAGCAATCAAATTGTCAGAGGGCAGGTGGGCCTGCTAAGCAGACACCCACACTTTCTGCCCTACATAAGTGCTCATATGGTCAGCTCTACCTCTCTAGCTTCCTCCAGGCTGCCTGAGACAGTCTTCATTGCATGAGAATAATGCTTTTTCTTCTCAAATTCTAAATGACAAACACACTGACAAAAATACTTTAATAAAGGGGCACCAGAGTGGCTCTGTTTGTTAAGTGTCTCACTTTTGGTGTTGGCTCAGGCATGGCCTCGCAGTTCATAGGTTTGAACCCCATGCTGGGCTGCACGGAGCCCGTTTGAGATTCTCTCTCTGTCTCTCTGCCCTTCCTTTCCCCTCAAAATAAATAAAAGAAACATAAAAAAAATAGTAGAGTGCTGTTAAATGCTTACTCTTACTGTAGTATAAGAAGCAAATCCTTGCTACCTTAACATAGCCCTAATAAAACATTATCCCTAGCACAATCACCCTCTGGTTAGGAATTCACCATTTGGCCACCTCATAAGTAATTATCAGTCTCCTGATCTGAGTGCTGACAGTGGGAAGTAGACTCCCATTTCTCTCTATGTTGTCTGTCATCCTCCCCTTTCCTGTTTTCTCTCTGGTATCAATACTTTTCAATCACCAAGGATAGAGAGAAAAGATTTTGTTTAGAAGCTTGTTCCTTTTTCCTAAAAATAAGAGAATTCAAGGGAAAAAAAAACCCTTCTCCTACTCTTATTTCTAAAGTATGCTTCACTACTCCCAATGCTGAAGAGAGCAATTCCTTACATTGATGAGGAGCAAATACAGGAAAAGTTAAGTAATTCCCCAAGGTTGCCGACAGCTTTTTCTTCCATCCTAGAATTCAAACCACAACAAAGAGCCACTTCAAAGTTACCATACTACAGAGTTCTCAAATTTTAGTTAATAATAAGGTTTCTGCCTACTCTGAGTCCAGTGGGTACCAGAAAATGTTTCTGTAAATGAAATAAAGATCACATTTTAAATGTGTTTTTCCTCATGCCCCCCAAAATACAATTTACTTTAAAGTATAATATTTGAAGAGAAAACAAAGATAGCTCCCTAGACTTGATTGTTTTTCCTACATAGTTTTGGGAATGGGTGGCTTAATTCAAACCCAGAGAATTTGTTAAAATTTGAGGTATCAGTTAAGTCATTGACCCTTTAGAAACTTTTTCTTCTAAAATGATAGCTATTGTTTTAGAGTGAAGTGTTTCGAAAAGAGTGAAGAGAGCTCCTAAAATTGCTATGTGATATAACTTGACTAAACTTTAAAACTGAGAAAAAAAAACCCTGAACATGCAGGTGCTATTGAAATAATGGATGCTAAAATTGTGGTCATTTTAAATGATAATGACAAAAGTAATTAAACAGAAAGGTGACCAGCACTCTTAGAAAAGGGTCAGAGAAAAGAGAGAAATAATTTCCTCCAGCTGCTGACTGGCTCCCAGAAAAGCAGATGCTATTTTTATCTCCAAAAGACAAACATTTTTCTTCCTGTAAACTCTTTTCTTTTTATCAAAACTGAAGACATGATAGCTTTGTCTGGGTTGAAGAGAAAGGAAAATAAGAACTTACCAATTGATCTCACCAGTCAATTTTCCTTGAAGGATCACTTAAAATTGAGAAGTCCAAACCCAACCACTTTTCGGAACTAAAGGCAAATATACTATTGTTGAGTCTCTCTGAGGGGAAAGAACATTTTTAATTGTTGGGAATGATGTAGCCATATAAATGGTTTGTTTAATCCCTTCTTCTTTTCTCCCCACCCTAAACCACCCAAAACCCTTCCATAATCCTCATTTCCACTCCAATCCCCACCACCCATGCTGCAGACCTAGAGTAAGGTGGCTGCTATAACGGGGACATAATCACAAAGAGAAAGCCATGCATGAGAATATAAATATATCTATATAAAGCTTCTAATATGGCCCTAGAGAGTGAGAAGGATTTAAGGTCAGTTCCTGATTAGAGCCCCTCTCCCTACCCAATTCCTAACTCTATTTTGATCAATCCCAACAGCACTGAGGTACATTTAAGAAGGAATATAAAAGAGGGGTGCCTGGGTGGCTTAGTCGGTTAAGCGTCCGACTTTCGCTTAGGTCATGATCTCGGGGTTTGTGGGTTTGAGCCCCGCGTCGGGCTCTGTGCTGACTGCCAGCTCAGAGCCTGGAGCCTGTTTCACAGTCTGTGACTCCCTCTCTCTCTCTGACCCTACCCTGCTCACGCTGTCTCTCTCTCTCTCTCCTAGAAATAAAAACATTTAAAAAAAAAAAAAAGAAGGAATATAAAAGATAAGACTAGGGAAAACAGAAGGATGAAAGCAAATCCAGAAACCTTAAAGTCTCCTCTTTAAGTCTTGTCAACAAGAGCCGACAGTGGCCATAGTAGCAGTGGTAACAAACATTTATTGAGCACTTAGTATATTCCTGTTACTGCATGTGGTATCTTATTCACTATTCAGAATAGCTACTCTTGTTAATTCATCGTATATAATATTAAGTTTTCGACTGCCCTGTCCACTCTTCATTCAAACTGCTTTCTGTTTATTTAAGTTCTGAAGTCTCTTTGCTTCTTGTATTTGGACAGTTAGTGTTTGGACCCAAAACCAGGACTTGACACACTTGTCCATAAGAGGTTCAACATTAGTAGATTCTGTTCATTGTTTGAGCCTGTGAAATTCCATCTGAATTCTGGTTGTGCAGCCACATGTTCACAGTGCCCCTCAGCCTCATGCCACTCAGATTCATTAAGTGTGTCTTCAGAATGGTGATCCAGGCCAGTGATAAAACAGACCTCTTCCTAAGGGCTCATTCATCTACTCTTCGTCCCACCAGGTGGGCATTTTCTTTTTGGTCTCCACTGAATTTGAGTGGATAAATTCCACAGCATCCTCTCACTTTTTATAGCAGTTGCCTGGGAAACCAACTGTGTAGCTCCCAGAGACCTTGGGGCCAATGAGCAGCTGCAGCCTCCCCCAGACAGAAGAGATCCACTCCCCCATGAGAAATCATGTGCAGGTGCACCCACTTCTAGTGGGAGAATGGGGACAATCAAATCCAGCTGGTTCTTCTCTGGGCAGCCCAGCTGGAACATCCAAATCCACATTTGAATAATTCTCCAATCTAAAAAAAATAAAAAGTTGGAATTCTAGTGGATTCTTTAGGCCCCTTGAGAGAGCTTATTTCTGCTCTCTTCCTCTGCTCCTCTCCTGTCCTGATTCACACATACACAGTCAGATCCTGTTCTTCCCTTGATACTCCCTAAAGCAGGAGCCTGATGTGATCTATCTCTCTGGTGGTCTTCCCTTATAAGAGTCTCTCCTTTCTTCTCAGAGCTGTGATCGTATAGATCACCCCTCAGATCTCCCTCTCAGGAAGACTTGGCCAGCATTCCTTCTCTTTGTTTCCCTCCTTTGCTTTCTTTTTGAGCAATTCTTTTTCCCTGTGACAAGTGTAGTTTCCAAACTCTAAACAGATTTAATGTTAGAGAATTGGGCAAAAATTAGAATTCTTCAGAATACCTCCAATCATAAATTGTTATTAAATATGTCCAGCATTCTTCATACAGCCTAACTCACTATTAGAAATATCAAAAATCCTTAATACTAAAGATACATAAATTTAGTAGTATTCGCAATGAACTGTAGTCTAGCTTGAATACCCAACTGCTGGAAAATATCTAGGAACATAATTGGGTAACAATAAATAATGTTAACATGCTACTCATCTCATAAGATTAACAGCTCTAAATAGAAGTGTGTGTAGAAATTGACAATTTAAAGACTTATTTTTCTTCCAAAACTTGTTATTTCTTTGAACACCACTTACAGGTTTACTACAGAGGATACCAAGTGAATAACCTTAGCATTCACTTTATCTGAAGAATGCACCAATTGTAGCAGACAGGGCCCAGCTATAACCAAAACCAGTGAAATTGTATTGCATCTCTCCTTTTCACTCCATCCCAGTCACATTGACCTTGGGCTTCAACTTTGCATCAACTTTTCCTGCACTTGCTTTCTTCTTGACATCACTGGATTCCTTGGAAGCATAATTTCTCTAAGTGATGTCAATCTTTTATTCTCACAGGAGAATTACAGTACTTTTTCTTTTTTCTAGACTTCTAAAATTCCTTTTTTTCAGGATGTGAGATTCAGAAAAAAAATAATTTTTTCAAGAAATGGCAAGGAGTGCCTGGGTTGATCAGTTGACTAAGCATCCGATTTCAGCTCAGGTCATGATCTTGTGGTGCATGAGTTCAAGCCCTGCATTGATTTCTGTGCTGACAGCTCAGAGCCTGGAGCCTGCTTCAGATTCTGTGTCTCCCTCTTCTCTGCCCCTCCCCCACTCATGCTCGCTCACTCTCTCTCAAAAATAAATAAACGTTTAAAAAAAGCTTTAAAGAAAAAAGAAATGGCAGGAAGGAATATCCACATGGGAAGTATTATTACAACGGCTATTTATTGTTTTTGATATAACCAGGAATATTTTTCCCATTCTTAGAAAAGTAGCACCCTCATTTTCATTTGTGATCTACCCTGGCTCTGCTCTGTGGCTATCAATGCTGGTGTCCCATATCCCCTGGTAGCAAGGAAATGTACCACATTCTTTCTAATGGCTGTAGCCTGGTCATTAACTATGTATAATTAACAAGTCCCTTATTCAGAGCCATTTAACAGTTGTTATTTGTGAGCATGCAGCTCTGCCTAGATGTCACAGAGAGAATCAAAAGACAGTTGATATTGTGTCTCCTTACTGGAAATACTAAGATTATGAGAGATTCACTGATTCCTGTCCTTGCAAACCTCCCTGTTATTTAATTGTGATATTTCAGTAAGTTATTAATTTTCCCTGGTACCAATGATTCCTTTTTTTGGAACTTAGAACACTGATTCTAAAACAGGCTCCAGAACAATTAGCCTGGGCCAGAAATGCTTGATCAAATGGCCCATCCTATGTCCCCTCAAGACATGAAGCTATCCTGTCTTAGTTTTAGGCTTGTGTCTTTTTGGCTTCCTATATATGTTTGGCCTGGAATAGGCTTATTTTACCAATAGTAATCGGATTAGTTTTCCAGGGTTTTGGTGTGAGACTTTCAAGAATGAGTCAAAAAAGTTCATTAAACCACATTACTTTGGTTATAGGTCCAAGACTAACTTCTAATGCAAGCAACAGGAAATTTCTCCAAGGACGTAGGGTCCTGTCCTATAGAAATATTTTCTTTGGTGCACATAGTATTTTTTTCTTAAAAATGTTTTAATTAGCCAATTAATTAAAATGTATGAATTTGACAGTTTAAATAAATCTAGATTTCCACTTTCTTTTAAAAAGATAAAAATATCAAGAAATTCTCAGCCCATGTTTCTGAATAACACTGCTTTAGATGGGTCACACCTCCACTGAGCCCAACTCTATCCAGTAAGCTTTGTTTCTTTGCATTTATCTTCCCAATCCTTATTGATGATTGAGTTCGTAACACCTGTTCTGTATGATTCAACCCAAGATCAGTAGAGGACTAAAGTTTCAGGTCAAATCCTCATCTACATATCTAAAAGGGTGTATCTAAAAGGGTGGTACATGGCCAGTTGAAGAGAGAATTCAAAAATTTGGTAATCTGGAGCCAAATCAACTTTTAATTTTCTTTTATATCCAATAGATTATTGGTTGGAGTCAAACAGAGAAACAAAGCAGGAATAACCACAAAAATACAGTAGTACAACTAAAACAAGTTTATTTCTCTTTCATGAAATATTCCAGAGGCACTCACAGGGTCCAGGTTGCAGGTAGCTTCTCTCCAAGAAATCATCCAAGTATCTAGTTTCCTTTTTCCTTGAAGGAAAGATGGCTCTGTCATCCTCTAAGGCGATTTCTCACCCACCTGATTAAAGGTGGCTCACATTACACATCCAAGGTCCAGCGCGTGGGACAGGGGAAAGAGAAAGTGCAGAGGCAACAATCTTTGTTTAAGGAGGTGTCTTCAAAGGCAAATCGACTACTTGCTGCTCTCACTCCATGGATGAGAACCTACTCCCTGCTCTTGGGGAGAAAGAAAATGGGACACAGAAAGAAAATGGGTGACAGAAAAATGTTTCTTCTCAGAGACCACACTCACACACATGCAAACACACATGCCACAGCCAGAGGCATCTGTCTGTAACCTCTGGATGTTCCTTATTTTTTTTTAACCAAACAGCCACAAACTGAAATAATAAGGAAATGATCTTTCTATAAACCGTGAATCAGACACCAAGTTTTGGCTTTCACAACCTCTTTACAATTCTTCCTACTATTTATTTGCCTGATGGGTGAGGCTTCTAATTTTGCCAGTATGGGAATTACACATTTTCTTAAATATTTGGACTGGAAGAAGCCCTTCCTCACCTGATGTGTGTATGTATATGTGTGTATATATTTTTTTAAATATGTATTTAAATACTTCCTTAAAAAGAACTAAATCCCCTGTTGTATGTGTACATGCATATGTACATGCATGTGTGTGTATTTGTGGGTGTGGCGTATGCCACATTCATTAGAGATGAAGACAGAGAAAAGTATAGTCACATAGTGATCTCTTCCCATGAGTTCCTCAAATCTTTGATCAGAGTTGCTTAGCAGTTGTTTGGATCAGCTGGCTTTCTCATCCAATAAAAGACTTGCATACGCCGTTCATTTCTTACAACTTGAAGGCTATCCTCTAGGGTTATTCCACTGGGAACTTTTTAAGAAACTTTGCGTTTAAAACCTAATTTTTAAGATGGCTCCAAAAACCCTTTATTATTCACAAGGAGCCATAGCTTTCATGTATTTTTCAACTTTTTTACTAGTCCCAGAAGTTTCATTTCAGAGCCCAATACATTAGAGAGATAAAACCACTGCTGCTCTGAGCAAAGAAGGCGTCGGTAGCCATGAGCTCTAGCAATTGACCCTCCCTGTCATCTCTTTAAAAAGTCCTTGAAGCCTCTTTGAGGAGCCCCCTGTCACTATGAACACAAGGTGAAAACCAGGCCTCCCTGTCTCTTTGTTTGTAACCTGAGGTTCAAGAGTGGAAGGAATAAGAGGAAAGACCTGCAGGAAAATGTGTGCCTTTTCTTTATAAAACCAGTGCAATCTGCCAATTCTCTTAGTTCAGCCTAGTAGAAGAGCCCAGCCAGCTCAGACATTATGCAGACAAAGCAGTGGTGTGTTGTTAATAGACGCATGCAGTTTTTAGTTCCAGACTTGCTTGTATGCACAGCCCTCCTCTGACTTGCATCCTTTTAAAATGGGAAGCAGATGCTGTGTTGGGATCTAGTGGGATCGTCACAGCTTATTAAATGAGAGGCCATGGGAAGCTCAGTTTCCCCATCTGAGAGTAGGGAATGTGACTACTTTCTCTGCTCCAGCACCAGGCTGGCTCCCTTGCTTCTTTGACTTCATCAGAAATGCCTCTCTGACCTCCCACCTGTTCTTCTGGCCTTCTGTATTCACTTACCATAGTGCTTATCACTACCTGACCTCACATGTATTTATTTGTTTCTCATCTCTCCCCCCTACCAGAATTCAACCTCAAAAGAGCAGAATCATTGTTTTCTTCTGTTTGCTGCTCTTCCTCCGGAGTCCAAGAGAGTTTTTGGCATTTAGTAGGTGGGCAGTAAAATGAGTTAGCTGTTGAATGAATCCTGAGGTTGTCGTAAAAGAGAAAAGAGTATGTATAAAATGTCCCACATGATCCCTGGTGCACAGAACGGCCTCAATACAAATTACTTAATTGTTTGACTGTTCTCACCTCACAAACAGAGGCTCTAAGATGAAAATTGACTTCATGGTTTCGCCCTTTCCTTCCCTTCTCAGTGGGTCTCTTTAATCTGTTCCCTGAGATGCAACGGGGACTGCCACAACATGGAGAAGTGTACACAGTAGGTATAGCATTCTATTTCCAAAGTTAGCACGTAGGATGAAAAATCACACACAGTTTGAATTACTCTTGAAGATTCATTAGGAAGACATTCACTGCAAGCCCAACTCAGCCAAGTTTTCCTCCAGCATTGCACCAGAGTAATGAGTCTTTGATTGAGTATCAAATGGAGTATTTGGCTTGTTAGAACCTATGTTGTACCAAAAACAATTATAAAAATTTAAACCACTCTAAGGTTTAACACAAGTCTCTTTAAACATCAGGATGTTACTCAGCAGGGTGAGAGTCCCACGGAATGGGAAGCTCTTGGGATCCAAGATCAAATGTAGATAAAGACACCCACTTCTTTAAAGCCATGCCATACATGCCCTTACAGAGTGGATGGCGGGCCGAGGTAACCATGTTTCATTTCTGTGTTCCTTCCATCTTGACCCTGGTCTCCCTCTCTCCTTTTCTCTCCCTTCCCCTTTTCTTTTCTGCTGTCCACAGAGCTGAAATAGTGTGAGCTAGAGATGTGCATTTATTGAATCACAAGTAGTGACAAAAGGCTATTATGCTCAGAACACTTGCTAATTGGGGTGATCTTTAGAAGATATCTAATTTTTTTCTTTTACACAAGGTGTGTAAGCAAAGTGGACATAATTTCTCTGAAATCACACACTGAATGAACTGTAGTACTAGAACCCAGTTCTGTGGCCCCCTAGTCCAGTAACTTTTGTCTGTCTTGTTGTCTGCCCTCTAGTGTGTCACATGTATCCCTTCCATTCTCCCCTTTCCATGTTCTACTCCTAAGACTATTCACCGGAGGGGATGTAGCCACCTTGACTTCCCTCCTCTCCTGGCTTGGAATCCAAACATCCTTGACACAGGGGACATGCTTCTTCCCCCATGCCTCTTCTAGTTCCTCACCTCTTCCTCACTGCCCCAGGAGTCAGTTGGGTTTCCATGAAACCTCTGGAACTCTCACTAGCTGCTCTGTAACTGGGCCAGTGCCTGCCTCCTCCATCCCTTGGCAGCTACTGTAATTCTTGGTGGGAAATATCATTCATGAAGCCCCTGGCATGGGAATCATGACAACATAGGGCATCGGAGTCTAATATTTTCTCCCTGAGTCACACTGAGCCGAGGCAACTTCCTCACACAAAGATCAGAAAACACATCCAGACAGACAGCATGAATGGATAATGAAGAGGACATAGAGACTCCAACAGAATAAACAGAACTGCATTTTTAAAAATAATAAGCATTTACATATAATGCCAGATGATGCTTGTAGATTAGCTTGTGGCTCCAAATGACCTCATATTGCACTTATGCCCCGAGGTAGGTTTTGAAGGGGTGAGACATTACACAGAACAACAGTTAGCTGCCAGAGAAACAACACAGCTCTAGAAACTGTCTGCCCACTTAAAAGTTGGTCCCTTCTTTGGTGTTTCGACTGGAGCTATGGGGTTGGTTTCCCAATGATCAAGCACAAGCCCCCCACTGCCGTTAGAGCACCTCATCTCCATCTATCTCTTTTTTCACTTCCCCCACATGCCATACACACACACACACACACACACACACAACACACACACACACACACACACACTAAATGATCCTTCCAGAGTTTTTAAAATAAATATGTGCCTCTCATTTTCTCTTTGTCCAGATGTGGTTTTTAAAATACTTTCAAGGGTGGTGACTGTGGAGAAATTGTAGAAACCAAGGAGGAGGTGCCTTGAAGGCAAGGCTATAGGAGCAGTGGTGTCCATGTTCTTGCCTAAGGTCATTTGATAGAACTGGCTGTTTATTACCCAGTACCCTCTGTCCCCAGAGTTCTCTTTGCTTTTGATTCCTACTCACGATCGTAAGTCTCTCCACATGCTTCACAGATATCCCCACTGCTTCACCATTATATTCATTCAAATGGGGAAAGAGAGAAGAAAAGGAAAAAATGTATAAAATTTCTATCTGTACAACCCTTCCTTCAATCTTTAGGCTAATGCCTGTGGTCACAACTTTAATAGCCTTTGAAGTTGAAAGTGAGTTTGAGTATATTTTAGTGGGTTCCTTGACAGTCTGACTGGTGACATTTTATATTTTAACCTAGTTTTGCTCCAGTGGTTGCTTTTTCCAGAAATGGGGTAGGAAAACCTTAATACATGAGTATATCACATGATAAGTGGGTAATAATCAGTGAGGACACAAAATGGTGCACAAATCAACACTGTGTTATTTTTAGAGCATTCACGTGATGGGATTCATCTTAAAAGCATTTCTAAGTGTTAGGATCTAAAACTATCGCCATGATTTACTGAAGTCATGGAGAACACATGTGACTTTTGTTCTGAAAATGACAGTATGTGGATACCACTGCTTTTTTTCCCCCTCCCCTTTTAGTTTCTCAGAAAATTGGTGGGCAAAACCAAAAGATGAACATAAATTCTCCCTGGTACCCTGCTGTCCGTGTTCAAAGACGGGGAGTATTTGGTGTACATGATCTATGTACCAAGGTGATATTCTAACAGAGACAAATTATGTTCAAACATCTGAAAGTCATCATTTCTATGCATATGCAGGCATTTTGAGAAAAATCTACAAGAGGATCAAAAACAAGATTAAACCACATCTGTTTGGGTTTAAACGACATTGTCTATGTAGTTCAAAGTTGTTTCCTTTCATATAAAAAAAAAAAAAACCTGCCCAGCTGTTTTTTATCTTAAATTCTTAGCCTTTATCAAAGGAGTGTTTTCATTGGCTAGCCAATGTTATTTCTAAAAGTTGAACTAGTTAAGAAAGAGGGCTAAGAAAAAGAAAATATGCTTTATTCATCTTGATTCTATCCCCAGAGCCCTTTCTTGGCTCTGGCAGAAAAGTAATGCAGGGGTTCAGTTCAATTCTAGATAGAAACGATGTATCTACTGTGTGTCATCATGTCATAAATTAGGTGTCTTATCATTTTATGCAAGTAATTGATTACAATTGACACTGATAAGAAACATGAAACAAGAAGTGACTCCTCAGAGGCATGAATTGTATAATAAATAAACATCTGACTTCCTGGATGCTCTGCACTGTTGAATGAGAAAGGAAATGTTTTTGAAAGCCACCATCTATCAGAAGATGGTCTGATTTAACAGACATGTGGGTGTAGAATGATATTGCACCAGTAGTGTCTTTCTTTTGGACATCTGACACATTTATAACATTACAATAGCACATCTGGTGATAAAGTCCTCATACTTTATGAGGAATAAATAAGCTCCACTATGAGCACCACTAAACAGTTCATTGGAATGAAACTTGAAAGCAAAAAATAAGAATGAATCAAAGGAATATGATATGACAACCAAACCACTTTAGGTAATCGCTTAGCTGCTTTGTGGTTAGATAATTCTTCATGTCACGTCCAGCTGATTTTAGCAGGATGACTAGACAATGTAACACAGACAGGTAGGTTTCCACAGACAAACACACAAATGGACTGTAGAGCACTCTAAATTACTGTTTGTCAACAATCAACAGATAGCTTTAAGGAGGACATTGTTATTGAGAAGACAACTTTTGGGGGCACCTGGGGGCCTCAGTCAGTTAAGCGTCTGACTCTTGATCTCAGCTTAGGTCATGATCTTGTGGTTTCTGAGGTGGAGCCCTGCTCCAGAGAGAGCGCCTTGGAATTTTCTCTCTCTCCCTCTGCCCCTCCCCTGCTCATGTTCTCCATCTCCCTCCCTCCCTCCCTCCCTCCCTCCCTCTCTCTCTCTCTCTCTCTCACTCTCTGAAAGGACAACTTTCCATTGTAGCATTTATAATTAGCTCTCCTTTAGACACACAGAGAAGTATTCTCCCTTACCAAATACAGCCAGCTCTCAAAGCTTTGTCCGTAGTTTGTATCAAAGAAGTGGTTTCAGTTTTCCAGTTTTGTTTACCCTGAAACATATTTTGAGACTAAATAAATATGAAGCCCTGGGTACAAATGCAACATCCATTGTGTTTGCATTTCCTCCTTCATTGGGTTTTATCCACTTCTTATTTCCTTAATATATTTTGAATCCTCAGTTGAGCTCTATACTTGGGCTCCAGGATCACGCACCCTGTCTCGAATCTTAGTTTTGCCACTTACTAGCTAAATAATTTTGGCTACTTAACCTCAGTTGCTTTATCTGTACAATGGAGGTAATAACATGACTTATATCACTAAGTCTTTGGAAAAATTAAATAAGAAAAGACATGCAAAGCACCCAGTGGAGTGCTTAGTTGTAATAATTGCTCAAAACATCCTTGTCATTGTTATTCTGCAGACTGAACTAAACCACCTCTCTGTTCCTCACTCTCTGCTGTTCCCACCTCATTGTTACCTGTGAGCACAAGTCCCAAGCCAGGTTCCAATATGGAACAGGCAGTTGAGATTATCCAGATGTTTTCATCTTGAGATCACTCACTGTATTCAACCTCTGTCTCCTTCTTAGCACCTGCTTCCAGAAAAGTCATGCTCCTCCCTTCTGAGACTAACTTCTCCATCTCTAAAGAGAGCACATGACATGTGCTAGGTGTGAGTCAGAGGCCATGACCTCTGCTGTGCTTACTCAATGGGAAAGACCACCGTGATCAAATGGTGCCAATCACCCTCATCCACAGAAAGGAGAGGGACAGAGCAGGTAGTAGATGTATGCCACCAAATCCTACATTCTTGGTCCTCTCCCTTCACTCCTCTGGGACCAGACAACGTCATTCATCATCCTTCTCAATCAAAATTCCATGCCTCCATCTTGGGAATCATTAAAATAATGTCTTAATAGACCTCCTGTTTACTGCCCTACCTCCTTCCATTCCCTCCTAAAACTGCTGTCGAGTTACTCTTATGCAGCAACTCCTTTTCACTAACCTTCATGGTTCCTATTACTGACATTAAAAAAAAATCCACTCTTCTTAAAGCTAATGAGAGGAAAAAGCAGATTTTTACTGCGTTTATTGAGAGAGAAAACTTTTGAAGTCTTTTTAAAAGTAGATAAAATTACAGAGTTTTCTCTGTCAGACACTATGCTAAATGCTTTGCCCATTCTCTCTCTTTTAATCTTCACAAGAATTGTATGAGGTAGGTCATGCTATTATCCCCATTTAATAAGAGAAATCAGGCTTGGAGAGGTTAACCTTGCTCAAGGATTCGTGGTGCAATGTATTGCTGTTCAATCATTTTGCTTGTGTTTTTCTTGTCTCCCCACCACCACACCCCCACATCGAAACTTGTTTTGGCACCAGGGAAAACATGCTAAATGCAGAGTAGGTGCCTGGTAAATACCTTTGAAATCAAATAGACCACAGGTTTCAAACAAATCCCTTAGCAGTCAGAAAGTGTAGCTGCATGGCTTCTTCATGTATTTCTGATCTCTGAAGCTTACATTAAGTTGGACCTTTTACTTCTGAAAGTATCTTCCCATGCTTATGTTATCCTGAAAACAACTGTACAATCCAATGTGAATGGGCCCATTTTGTGGATATGGAAAATAAAGTTCAGGATGGTCCTGACTAAGTATGTTGAGGCAACAGAGCAACAGAATCTCTGAGGTAGAAAATGGACCCAAGTTTCTCCCCATCTTAACTAAAATTTTCTTAAGCTAAAGCTTTAATCGCATCTCTGGAGATGCCTGAAACAACAGTTCAGAAGCTGTTAGAAGTTGGTAAGTTACATTATTTTTAAGTCAAATAGCCACTGAAGTCATTAGTTCAAGAGCGTCCCCCCCCCAGCATGTGGCTTCTCTGCCCACTTCTTGCCTGGGAGGTGAGTTGAGGACAGAGTCTCAGCTTAACAGTGAATGTCTTGGTTTTCCTGAATTTATTTAACATCCACCCTGGATGTTATTTCAACACAGTTTATCTTCCTACGCAGTAATATGCCCCTTTATAGTTTCAAGGCAGATTGACATGGACTGGGGCTTTTGAGGTTTCTGGACAAAGGTGACACTGAGGCTTATTCAGGGATTTGAATTTCAAATGGGCAGAGAAGGACTTGGCAGAATGCCTTCCCCTGGGAGGCTGGATGGAACTGCCAGCAAAGGAACATTAATGCTCCTTCTGTGTTCGGCGGATCTTCATCCAAAGAAGGAACAAGTAAGCACAAAGATGCTTCTCAAAGTGGTAGCAGGTAATCCAACAGTTCCAGAAAGGTGTGGTTAAGGACATCTTCAAAGGAGGAATAATGAAAAATCCAGGCAGCAAGATGTGTAGTCTGGCTAGCTATGGAACAAGGAAGCAGCTGAAAGACTTTGTTGGTCGTTCAGGTGTGGCAGTCTGCACAGAAGATTCACCCGGGCTCAAAGTTGGTTTTGTTTCAGTTCCTGGGATTTCTAAATTTATGCTGCACATTTGAGGCAAGTATTGTTCTCCATTGATTCAGCTACATCTATCTGTTACCTGAAGAAGGGATAAAAACAGCAACGACAAATCTTGCCCCCAAAACATAAACCTTTTGTTCCTTAGTCGAAAACGTTCTGTGAGCATCATGTTTGACAAGGAATAACAACTGATTCTGAGGAATCAACTATTTTTTCCCTCTAGCCATAAACTTCTGAATTTGTATAAAAAACAAAAAACAAACAAAAAAAAAGTTTGGTACCATCCCCATATCTTCTCAAGGCTGGCTCCTTTTTTCCCTTGGATCTCATCACATTGTACCTCCTCCAGGAGACCTTCTCTCAAATGTAAATTCTTAAATCAAATAATAAATTACTAAGTTCTGTCCAGATGTGACAATGGTGGTGGTGTTTGTATAAAAAGGGGGAAAAAAAGGTTATTTGTCTTTTGGAAATACATCATGAAATATTTATAAATAAAATAATCAGCAGGATTGGTGGAGACAGAGAGGAAATAAGATTGGCCGTAAGTTGACATTATTGAAGGAAGGCTATGGTTACATGGAGGTTCATTTTCCTGTCCTCTCTACTTTGCATATTTAATTTTTTCCCATAACAAACAAATCTAAAAATAATTTTAAGTGGTTATAAAGTAGTCCTCCCTCAGCCCTACTACCTACATCAGCTTGCTTTTCTTTGCTTTGTCCCATTTGATATTTTCCAACACCTAGATCTCTCAAGTCATCTTGTTAATGTGTTGGTCTATATCCTCATCCTCTACCAGAATCTAAGCCCCATGAGGGCAGATACCTGGTCTGAATTATCCATGTCTTAGAGCATAAATAACGAAATAGTCAGATATAGATTTCTATCTCATACCCATAGTTCTCTAACCAAAACATCTGGAGCAATTTACCTAATTTACCACACCTGTCTTCCTAACTTCCACTTAGAATTTCTTTTCTCCAGGAATGTTGTAAGCATGGGGTCATTATACCAAAAGAGCCAGGGGACTTATCAGTTTCTAGCCTTTTAGAAAATTAACATGTTTTAGCTGTTTCTCTTTTGAGGTATTAGGTAATATTTACATTTTAACCATCTCCACCATTGGAAAGATTGGGCAGTGAAAGGTATTTGTATTCATTCACTTTTTAAACTGAAAAAAGCAAGAAGCCTAGTTTTGGTTTTACCACTTCTGACCTGATGTAGAAATTTCTTTTTGCTGATTTCTTCTGCAAAATGGAAACCAGAGTACGAGAATTGAGGTAATCATAAGATGAGAGAGATAAAAACTATTTGGAACCCCATATAAATGCCAAACCAAATTTTATAGAAATCCCAAACACATTTGAAATATTCAGCAGTTCTCCTAAGGCCTGATGACAGACTTGATGGCCTTAATTTTTCTCTAATATGTAATTCTCTGTTAGAGTACTCTACAAAATGCTGTAGCATATCATTAATGCTTACAAATGTCATAAAAGTACACAGAGCAGAAAACCTCCCAGCTAGAGAAATTTTACAATCTGAAGATAGAGGCAGTTAACTTTAATCTAGGGAGCTGAAAAAAACACAGAATGGGTGGGTAGTTTGTAGAGAATGTTCCTCGTTGTTCTTTTGAAGTAGGGGACAGTGTTTAAGAAGTGACAATGTTTGACTGTAGAGGGGTATTCGAAATAAAGTCCAGAAAGTACTCCTGATAAAGGGAAAAGGAAACAGGAACGAGAAGGAATTTTTAAATAGAAAAGAACCCTGTTTTCAAGGTGGCAGGGAACAAAACAGAGAAATAATTTGCCTGCAAATAAATTTTTTGAAGGTAAACCTCAGTTTGAAATTGTTGGAAATAAAAGAAGAAATAGCAATATGGAAACGTGGGAAGCTGTAGTACATTGCCCACCAGATGCACTGGAATACAGATATTTAGTCCACGCATAATTTCAAAGTTAAAAATAATCTGAGCTGCTAAATGTCTATGATGGTTCTTTCTAAAGTTAAAATGTAAATGTATCTCAATTGTTTAAATCAGTCCGCGAACCAACAAATATTTAGTGAGAAGATGCTACATGCCAGGCACTAGGGATATACAGAGGCAAGGCAGACAGATGCAGTCTCTGTTTTCAAAGCATTTATAGTTAACTAGAGAAGACAAGCAGTAAATAATAATGAAACTAGTACCTATAGATTATTAACTAACCTATGATAAGTTAGCAAAATAACTGTTCAAGTAGTCTCAGGAGCATTTAATAAAGAGGACTATCCAATCTCAGGGGATATGAAAGGGTATTGGGAGCCACAGAAAATGGCTAACATAGTGTCATTTATTCAAATTTCAGCTGAATGATTGGGGATTGGCTAGGTTACCAACAGGAAACGTTTTCTACAAATAGTGAATAGCTTGGACAGGGGCCCTAAGGCAGAAGAAAGCAAATTGAATGTATAAACTGAGAGAAGTTCAGTGTAGCTGCAGTGGAAAGAAATTGGGGGGGGGGGGGGGGAGGGGGGGAGAAGTATACAAAATGAGCCCAGAGGAGTAGATAGGAACTGGATCATATAAGGCCTTATTAAGGATTTAGAACAATTATTCTATGAGCAACAACAAGGGAAGTAAGACCAATTATTCTATGAGCAACAACAAGGGAAGTAAGACCAGAGAAATTTTAATGACTATTCTTGTGATACTCATTACATAATGAGGTGAATTACAATTGAAATGCGCTGGAAAACAGGCCATTTGTACACATTGGCCAGGACATCAGACACCTCCAGAACTGTAGAACTCTAAGAACTCTTTGTGCCCTGTGATTGAAGAATCACAGTGCATCGTGCCAAAGGGAACATAAACATATACAAACACACACACACAAACAAAACCCTGGAGATCATCTCTGGAAAACAGACAAAATAATTCCAAACCACATCTAAGGCGCAAGTGCTTATGAAGAGATGTCATGTGGGTGGGGCCAACCCACCCAGAGGCTTATTGGGCAACTGCAGTGAATAGCTTGGAGTAGAGGGATAATCTGAAAGTTGGCATCTCCCAAAGGTGCCACAAATGGGAGTGGTAGACTACCATCCCTGGAAATTCTGGCTTGTGTGTCAGTGGCACAGGAATCTGCTCAGTGTATCTTATAAAGTTTCCACCCATTGGCTCAAGACAAAAACCTGGGAATCATCCTCCTTTCCAGTTCCTCCTTTTCCTTTATTCCACACATTGAATCTATTAGCAAAGTATTTGTTATTTCCAAAATATATCTTTGACTCAGTCTCTGCTGCTACAACCCTGGCCAGAGTTTCTGGCCTTGTCTACTGATACAACATCCCTAGTCCCCTTTGCAGTCCATTTTCCATAGACTAGAGAATGATCTTATAACCTAAGTATGGTCACTTCCTTGCTCAATATTCTTCAATAGATTCCCACCAGACTTAGAAGAAAATCATTCCTTTTTCTGGACTACAAAGCTCTGAATAACCTGGTTCTCTACCTAACTTTCCAACCGTATTTTATACCTCCCAGTGTTCTCTAAAGCTAACCTTGATTCAATTCCTTAAATGTGCTGAACTCTTTTCTGACTCAGAGCCCTAGAACAGTGTGTGGTCCAAGGGTCTTCTGCATCATTTGGGAGGTTATATGAAGTGCACATTCTCAGACTCTATGGTTGATCTACAAAATCAGAATTTCTTGGAATGGGAGCCAGAAGTTTGTGTTCTAACAAGCTCTCCATGTGCTTTTTTTTTTTTTTTTTTTTAAGTGCTAAAGTCTGAGAGTCACTACTCTGAAGAATTCTTTTCCCTTCAGCCTGAAATACTCTGTGCTTTCAGTAGAGAGATTACAAAAAAACAAAAGAGCAAAGGTTTACAATGTAGAACTGTATTTCTTTTCTGTGGAAAAATCTTTGTAGATAAAATAGGTTTAGAATGGGATTCTACTGTTCCAGAACTCCTCCTATCTTTCTTGTTGCTTCACCATTCCTTGCCTCTGTTCTCAAGTTCACATCATGATTCGTGAGCTCTCCTCTGGATCCAGCTGTCATAGCTTCACTCCAGGCACCTGGAAGGAGAGAAAGGAAAAGGTCATGACTTTCCAACCAAGTGTCCCTTAAGGACACTTTCCAGAAGTCATGCAGACTACATCCATTTGCACCCCTTTGACCAGAATCTTACTCCTGTGGTCACACCGACTTCAAGGAAGTTTTACTCTGAGTGGTGTCTCTGTCTACCTAAACTTTGGGATTGTATTTCTAAAATAGAATGGAGGAATACATACTGGGAGTAATTTTCAGACCCTGCCACATCTCCCACTCTACATATTCCTTAATTTTATTTTTTCAAAGAGCCTAGCCACTAGGTTGGAGTAAACCCCATTCCATTGTTTTCTCTCACTGCACACAAATTACTTCCTTTACAGCTCAACAAAATTTGTACTTTTATATGTTTAAATGCATTAAGTGGCTCCCCTACTAGACTGCAGAAATCACATGTATGTTATTCAACACATGTTCTTAAGCACCTAGTACAAAACCTAGTACATAGCAAGCCCTTAGTCAATATTAGTTGAATGAATGAATGAATGAAGATACGACTAAACAAAGTAATCCTTCTGTGGCAGATTGAAAGGGTTGTGCAGTGGAGTACACGAGCCACTGGAGAGGAGCCACTTGTGCGTGTCCCTGCTATTATGGCTCAGCACTCACTCGAGTTAGGGGACCTCCACTCCCAGCAACATAAAGAATAAATCCCATCTCTGCTATGAACCTATATACTCTCAACCAGTATTATAGAAGCAAGGAAAAAAAAATCAAGGTAAAGAGAAAAAAATCATGGGAAAGATAAAGCTCGAAGAAAGGTGATAACAATAAATCCCAATTTATTAGTAATCACTTTAAAAAGATGAATACAGGGGCGCCTGGGTGGCTTAGTCAGTTAAGCGTCCGACTTTCACTTAGGTCATGATCTCACGGTTCGTGGGTTCGAGCCCCGCATCAGGCTCTGTGCTGACTGCCAGCTCAGAACCTGGAGACTGTTTCAGTCTGTGACTCCCTCTCTCTCTGACCCTCCCCTGCTCACACTGTCTCTCTCTCTCTCTCTCCTAGAAATAAATAAAAAACATTAAAAAAATAAAAAAAATAAAAAGATGAATACAATTGCCAGTTGCCCTGCCCAGGTTCTCAGATGTAGATAAAAATAAAACAAAGTTCATAGCTACCAAATGATGTATGTAAAACATAATGGCATGGAAAATTTTAAACTAAAGCAATATATAAGTAGAAAGCCAACATTAATCAAAAACAGCTCTTGTAGAAAATATGAACATCACATGGTATAGACAAGGATATATACAAGGATAGGGATAAAAGAATCAGTAAGAGTAAACAAGAATTTTATGTAATAGTTAAAGGAAGATGGAACTATTCTGAGCCAATACATGGCTAACAGAATTCCAGAATATAAGTCAAAAGTTAAGGAAACTAAAATGAAAAATGATCCAGTCCACAATCATCAAGAGAGATATAACACATCTGGCTCAGAAAGCTCTCTCTCAAGAGCTGAAAATAAGAAAACACCAGTTCTACAGGTAACACAGTGGCACTGAATTCATATCTTTCAGTAATCACTCTGAATGTAAATGGACTAAGTGCTCCAATCAAAAGACATAGGTTATCAGAACTGATTAAAAAAAAACATCAAGATCCATCTATATGTTGCCTATAGAAGACTCATTTTAGACCTAAAGCCACTGGCAGATTCAAAGTGAGGGGATGGAGAACCATCTATCATACTAATGGAGGTCAGAAGAAAGCTGAAGTAGCCATACTTTTGTCAGACAAACCAGATTTTAAAACAAAGAGTGTAACAAAAGATCAGGAAGAGTATTATATGATAATTAAGGGCTCTATCCCTCAAGAAGATCTAACAATTGTAAATACTTATGCCCCCAACTAAGAATATAGATGCTATAAACATAACTAACAAGTTTGATGTAATTCCTATTTAGAACTCCACCCTACAGTATTACTTTTGTTTCCCTTCTACTGTATGTGCAACATAGATTTTTAAATTAAATTTAGATAAGGCAACAAATATTACAGAATCTAAGTTCTACAGATATCAAAGCATCAAATATAAAAAACCTAGATCACTCTATGTTCTCTGGCAAGAATATAATAAAATTAGAGCTCAAGAAAATAGGATTGTAATGGCCCCAAATACATTCAGAAATTGTAAAACATTCTTTTGTTAACAATTAGTAAAAAAGAAAGCAAAAGACATTTTTTTAGAAATAACTGACCCAAACCCCCAGAGGTATAACAGAGTAAAATTTCTCCTTGGAGGAAAATATATTACCTTAAAAACGTATGAAAGAAAAGACAAATTAAAAGCCACTGAGCTACATGTTCACCTCAAAAACCTGAAAAAAAGGAATCATAGAGAAAAGCAAGCAGGTGGAAGGAAACAATAAATATAAGAGAAGAACTTAAGGAATAAAAATAAATCCAAATACTAATGACGGTCAACACAGTCTAACTCCAGCCCCTTAAGAAGCTAATAAAACAGACAAACGTGTGTCCAAATTTATAGAAGAACCTCTTGATAAATGTGATGAATGGATGATTGGCCAACAGGTGAGCTGACTTTCATGATAGTAAGGAAAGAGATGGGATCACATAGGTGAAGAATTGGTCCAATACCTGCAACTCAGTCGGAACCCAGTAAGTATTATTTCTTCCTCTTACATTAAAATGATAAATGAATTAAAATGAAATGTAAAAATGGACAATGGCAATTCAGTGCAGTGCTTTTGAAATGCAAAGGATTTATTAAAGAACAAATCTTAGATGGGATCCCAGTATATAAAATGACAATAGCAGAAGGACTCTGAGTAAAAATGGTGGCAGAGGAAACATCTATCTTCTTTACTCTCCCACTAGCCATTTAAACACTTCCTGGGAATCACTAAGACTGCTGAGACCCCAGTTGCAAAACCAACAATTGATTGCCTTAACTCCACAACTATCTTTAGAGGGCACACTGTGCCCAAATCACCCTGCTCTGCAAGGCCTTCATGTGTGAATACAAGGAGTGAATATGAAGATATGAAGGAGACTATTTGCAGGACCTGTCCTTAGACTGCATGAACCTTCTTGTTTCACTAAAAGTAAGGAGGCATCTTCTCTTTCTTCCTTCTCAGAGCAAAACACAGGCCTAGGCCACATCTACCATCATTAGTGCCTCTGTTAGAGATTTTGGTTTCAAGAGAAAACTTGGGCCAAGAGCCATTGAAATCAGTGACTGGAAGAATATTGGGTAATTCCCCATGTCCATGAAGAGATGAACAGTGATGCACAGGGAAAGATAGGAATCAGGACAGTTCCAGCTTTTGGAGAGTAGAAATCAAAGAGAATCTATTCACACAGTTGCCGCAATGAGATGAATCAATTCCAACACCCATCCTTCATGTGCCTCTACTTGAGATGTACTTTCCAGGAAAGAGACTTCAGTGGGCCCAGCATCATGACAAGCTGAACTTCCTGCCGTGTGACCATTGCTGTGATCATTGATACTCAATCCTCTGCAGCTTTCTAGACTCTGGTCCATGTTCCAAGTCTGGTCTGCAGCTTCCTGCTAAGTCTGCAAGCCTTTGATATTCCTTAGATAAATTCCCCCATTGTTAGGATAACTATAGTTAGGGCATGTTGCTTACCAACAAAATCCTGACTAATAGAAAAGGGCTCTGTTCTTGTGGATAGTTAATGTCTGTATCTTTGAGAGATTGGGGACATCATGACATTGGTGCAGGGGGCTAGAATTGTATCAATACATTATGGTTTAAAGCTAAAAATAGTAGACTAAAAACCTCTCAGTGTAAGGAACTTTTGGCAAACCCCAAGAGCAAAGCTGTAATTTGTGTTATTGGTTTCTGTTATATGTTTCTACCCAACTCTGTCTTCTGAGTGAATTGTTTTCATTGATTACAATTGTCTTCTCCTTGCCTCTAATTATAAAATTCTGAAATCAAAGCAGAGAGCCCTGCAGTAAACCCTTTTCCCTGCCAAAGTGAGTTTGTCAAAACAACAGACAAAACAGAACTCAATTTGATCATCCCAGGAGAACGGAACTTCGAAATCCTTTGCCAAAAATATTTTCAGACCAAGCCTTCAATCAGAAGGTGCCTTTTATCTTTGGAGACATCAGTAAGCTGACCTTAAGAAAATGTAGCTATGCTCTCTCTAGCCTTAAATGTGTGGGAACCAGACGTATGTCTCCATATGCCAGAATTTTTATTACAGAACTAACCCAAACCCCTCAAAGAGCATCGTAAATTCACAGTAACATCTCCATTGAGACTTTTACCCAGTGAATGTGTGGGAAAATACAAGTATTGTCGAGGCCAGTGTTTGCCAAACAACATCCAAGAGACCATTAGTGACCCAGTCAAGGGCCTCAGTGGCTTTTTCCTCAGTCTGTCCTTGATTTTCTGCATTTATTGAACCAACTGTCCATATAGAAAGTTAGTCCCAAAAGAATCACTTCCTGAGAAAGAACAGAGCCCCACAAATCTAGAAGGTGTCTATCTTAAGAGAAATAATGAAACCATGACCTTGGGGAATAGGAAAAAAAGACCACACTATCTTTGGAAATCATATGGATTCATCCTTAAGGCACTTTACCCTAAAATACATGCCAGGAAGTGGCCATCTGATAAATAGCACTGGGGTTCTGGCCAACAAACGTAAGAAAAGTTAACTCAACATAAGTCTTCAGAGAAATGCAAATTAAAATCACAGTGGGATAGCACTACACCCACCAGAATGACTAAAGTTTAAAAGGTTACCGTACCACACACTGCAGAGCATGGAGGAACTGGAACTTTCATAGACTGCAAATGGAAACTTACATTGCCTTAATTCTGGAAAACTGTTTGGTATTATCCACTGAAGTTCAACACACTCTATGACTACGGTTTTACTCTTAGGTATATTTTCAACAAATTTATTTACACAAGAAGAAATATGAATGAGAATATCTTTAGCACCATGATTTGTAATGGCCATAAAGTAATGGAAAATCATCAAATGCCCATCAACTATAAATGATAAATCTATGCAATTGATGCTATACAGCAATGTAAATGAACGAGCTACAAAAGACATACTGAAACCCAGGATCCTGCTGTTGAGTTAAGGAAGACAGACCAAATAATATGTATGATATTCTTTAATTTACACAAAGTTGAAAACCAGGTATGGTGACCAAGGTGTTAGAAGTCAGTATGGTGGTTACCTCCAGAGAGGAAAGAAGGATATTGATTGGAAAGGGCCACAGGGGAATCTTCTGAGTGGGTCAGTGTTCTAAATCCTTGATCAGTGGTAGTTAAATGAATGTGATTACATACTAAGCTGTACCTTTATGGGTTGGCCACTTTTCTTTATACAAACACTTGAAAATAAAAAGTTTTTTAAACATTAATACTGGAGACCACTGGTATAAATCTATTTCCAGGCATCAATGGGAAGAGAGCCAAAGTGGTTGAACTCTACAGTCAGCCCTGGATTTACTGCTTGTTAGCCTCAGTTTCCTCAAATATAAAAATAGGCCAAAGAATTCCTGCCACAGAGGAGTGCCTTGGGCTTTGAAGTCTACTGTTTTCCCAGTGTGTTATCCGTTTTCTGGCTCCTTCTTCTGATACCTTTACCCCGGATAATTCCTACTTGTCTTTAAGATGCAAGTGTTGTTGTCCATTGGTTTAATAGGGTGGTGATCTCTGTGCACTGATGATACCGTCGATGATGCCTGTCCTTCTCATGTCACAGTGGGTATTGTCAGAGTACCTGGTTCCGCACAACAGGTAGTGATTCACACTGACCAACAAGAAGAGTAATTGTTACAAAACTAATAAGAGGCTCTGGCATCACTGGGAGGCCATTGAATTTGGCATAAAGGAAGTGGAAACAAACAAACACATGAATAAAATTAGTTAAAATTAGGTTCTTGAGAGATTTGATGTGGACAATGCTAACACCATCATAACCACCATCAGAGAAATAAAGTACCCCCTGTCTCTTCCTTGAGGCAGAACCTATTCAGATTCTAGTGAGGGGTTATCTGATTGGCAAAACTTGTGTCATACACCTGTAGCATAGCTACAAGTGGTGCTGGGAAAAAATACCCAGCAGTTTTAGCTTTTGTAGTTAGAGGAGGTCCACCCACACTGATAAGACATTTCTTCATGTAGAAAGCAAATCAAAGGCTGAGCGGCCAAAATGAATTGCAAAAGGTAAACACACCTTGTTTCGTTGTTTAATTTTCTGCCTCCCCCAAAAGGCAGCAATATCTGTGAGGTCAGGAGCCATATCCAACTTGTGTATCATTTCATCTTTGCACTCAGCACAATGCCTAACACAGAATAGGCCCTGAGTAAACATTGTTGAACAAATGAATAACTAATTTAATAGTTATAAAATATTTAACATAGTGCCTAGCACACAATATATGCAATATATATAAGATAAGCAATGGATCTTTTGAAGATAGGGACCATTTCTCAGTCTGTTTTGTGTCCCTATTAATACACCAATTAGTATATGTTCAATATTTGTTGAATGGATAGCTAAATCAATGAATTCATGAATATGTGTCATTGTCATTCATCACTCATAGAGTATATCCATGATGCTTCTTAAAATAAAGATTAATTAGGTGCTCAAAAGTTGAGCAATGACCCAGTGAGGCAGCTAATATCCTAGACGGGAGAGATCAGATGATGTTCTTCTTACCATCAGTCACCACAAATCCATTGAAACTCATATGTGTGCATACAGTCTAACAGTATAAATCCTTCTTTTCCCTTCTTCATCTATTTCTCCAGACTCATTTTGCTTCCCTGACTTCCAACTGCTAAAACATAGGGATGTGGAGACTCTTCCTATAAAATCATCATATAGAGTCTAGATCCCTCTGCAAAGAATCCAACTCAAAGAATATCAAAGTCCCATGTCCCATATTGCCTTTTGGGCTTTTGTGGCTAATCAAAATGGCAGCATGAGTTCTGGTTCCTGCAAAGAATATCGGTTTGTCTATCCCAGTTGGAGCTTTAAGATTTTTTCCATTGTGAGTACGTGACTCAGTGCTTTCGCCAAATCCCAAAGTCTGTCCTAACAGCATAACTTCAGGTACAGCCTTCATCACTGATCTAGAAAAAATGTGATGGCAGAGAAAAAGAAATTCTTTTAAGACCTGGGTTGGGTCCATGATTATGTGTAGTCCTATCAGAATGCAGCCTGATACAGTCATTTGTTGGAAGCTAGAACATGAATCAGAGAAAAGCCAACTGAAACTATTATTAGATTGTTTCAACTGGCAATTTGGCTAAATGAGGAGGGGAGGAAGACCTGAAAACTCCAGGTGGCTATATTTACTTGCAAAAAAAAAAAAAAGAAAAGAAAAGAAAATAAAAATTTGAAGGATGGTAATTTTTCCTCAAATTTAGAATAATGTTGAATCTGTTTTTAATGTATAAAGCTCAGTCATAAATAAAAGAATAGGTAACTGTGATTACTCGCCACCTCTGGAATATTTATTCACCTCTTGAAATACCAGCTAACTGTGCATGATCACCAGTAGATGGCAGCATTACCTCCACCATTTTGATCTTCATCTGTCAAACTCTGAGGTTATCAACGTTTGAAAGTTAACAATCACAAATTGCAAACCAGCTGCCTAATTTGTAGGCTGTTATAACCTTTCTTTTATGATACACTCCTCCTTTAAAAGATCTATTTAGCCAATATATCCTTTAAATATGTGCACGGAACTAAAGATGTGTAAGCAGTGTGCTAACTTGCTTTTTTTTTTCTTTTTCTTTCCTTCTGTTGATTTTCCTTCCCAAGATTTTCAGGCAAGTCTTTGCATGTCTAATTGTATGGAGATAATTAACTGTTCTATAAAATGTTGCCTCCTCCTATACTGTATATGCAACTACTTACATACAACTTTACTCACCAAGTACCAAAGCCCTGCCAATAGAAGCAGGAAAAATGGCAAGAGGGGGGAGGGTATTTTAAATAAATTGTGGTTCCAATCCTGACTGGATCACTTAACTTCACTGAACCACATTTTGCTGCTGTTTTTTCTTGTTTTTGTGTATAAAAATGAAATTACCAGAGTTAATAATATCTGCCTGGGACTATTGTCATACGTATCTACGATAACTGAATTCAGTAAATGTTTACTGAGCCCTTAGAACAAGGAATGAGTAATACATTAGTTTTATCCTTAAGAAGGTCACAGTCTACAGTGTGCTGTCCAATACAGTATCCACTAACCCCATGCAACTATTCACATTTAAATTAATTAAAATTAAGTAAATTAAAAATTCACTTCCTCAAGGGCATCGGCCACATTTCAAGTGCTTGATAGCCATATGAGACTAGTAGTTACTATACTGTATAATGCAGGTGTAGAACATGTCCATCTCTGCAGAGAGTTCTCTTGGACCACAGTGGTCTGGAAGGCTACATAGACTCATAACAGTTGATAATCATTTTTAAAAGTACCATCAGTATCAATATACAAAACAGGGAGGTGAAACATGGGAGTGATGAGGTCTTTGTAGTGGTGTCAAAGAAAATGGAAAGATAGAGGGATAGAGATAGATATTCTTTTAATGTAACCCTTTACACAAGAGATGATATTCCAGGAGTAGTATGAGGGGTATCAAGGTGTTTTCAGGAAAACTAGAGCAGAGGGGAGAAAGTCCCTAAAGAGACACATCATGTACAAAAACTCTAAAGAAAACAAAAAAGCCACAAATGTGCCCAGGGAATTCAAGGTACTCTGCATCGTAGAAGGATAAAGACTGAGGTCAAGGAAGGTAAGATAAAAGGAGATAGCACTAAGGAGGGAAAATTTGCCACTAAATTGTGAGTGCTTTTAATGACCACTTCACATGGCTTAGGTTTCCTTTCCCCAGTGTGAGAGGATGAACAACAACCTTTACATCTGAGCTCAGGGAGAGACAGCCAAGAAAGAAGGAGAGGTTCCTGATTCTTTCCACGTCAGCATCCCAGTGGAAAATGAAACTAACTCTTCTTCCAGTCCTGCACAGCCCCTCCCAGAACAAGGCTGCTTCGCTCACATATTCCTCAGCCTGTGAGAACAACCCACCAACCCTGCCACCAGGAACACTGCTGCCCACGTCAGTTGTCATGGAGGCTCCTTGAGCCCAAATGGCCCAAATGACTGCGGAATGCCTTCCGCCAAGGTTAAAACATATTCAGGCTTCTCATGAGTCCTGAGCTTTGAACCGATCTCCAACTTTTTGTGGTTACAGTTCATAGTCGGCTAACAAAATGTGACTTCCTGGTTTTAAGATAAAAGACTTGGAGTGGAAGAGGGGGGAGAAGACTAAAAAATTCTTCTTGACATCAAATGGCTCTTGCAACATAGAACTTGAATGAGCAAAGCACAGATGAGTCCTAATCATGCTGATTACATTTCTGAATTTATATACACTTAAAATTTCAGAAGGAGGAGGTTTGGTGAAAGTATGTTTGGGGTTTCTCTAACCTCCAGCCACTTGGGAAAGACTTGGAGATATATGCTGATTTGCAGAACACAGCTGGGAGTAAAGGGCCAAGATTTGGGGGAGGAGGAGACCGAAAAGGAAAAGAAAAAGCCCTGTTGTAAAAGATGTTCCAAAAAACACAGAGATGAGGTGGGGCCAGTGGGGGAGGGATTGACTGAGCCCTTCATACGGTTTTATTTAAGTTTGAATAGAGATAATCAACTTTGCTGTTTATTTCCATACCATATTCTCGGGGGCCAGAACTCTGTCACATTCCTAACGCAGATAATTTTAGCAGCAATCTTTCTGGAATAGAAAATGTGCCAAAGACACTTCCTGCTAAAGAGTTTCCAAGAGAATCCAGAAGAGCCTATCCTGCACTCCTAGAAGCAAGACAACAGCTATTCTTCTCCCTCCTGGGTGGCCAATTATTCCTGTGACAACACCTCATACTTTTCATGTGATGGCTTTTGACACAGAAGAACCCAAGCCAGGATAAATGCTCACCCACTTGACAATCTCTGTCTCTTTATCATCCCAGTTAAAGCATTGGGGGAGGGCAGCTGGCATGAGAGATCAACTCTAAAACCTTGTTTTAATGGTGATGAGGCAATCAGCGTGGTTTTTCAAAGCAGAGGGCGTTGGCATTAGCGAATATGCTATAGAGCACTAGTTTGGTAACTTGGATGCCTTACTTCTCTTTGCCTCAATTTCCTTACTCATAACATCTAAAATCTCATACTGTTGACCTCATAGTGTCCATTTTGAAATTATGCGAGCTATGGTTTCTGTCCTCACAGTGTCATGCACAGACTGATTAGCATATTACAGAGCCTGAAGGGATGTTTGCTCTCTTCAAGGAATTTATTTTCAGTTTTCTTAAGAACAAATGGTGTATCAGCCCCCATTTTTTTTTATTGTGCAAAGAACACTTAACATGAGATCTACCTTCTTCACAGATTTTAAAGTGTACAATATAGTGTTGTCAGCTAGCACAATGAGGGTGTCTACAATTTAATCATTTTGCACAACTAAAAGTTTAAAATAGTTGAAGAGCAGTTCTCCATTTCCCCTCCCCCTTGCCCTTGAGAAGAACCATTCTACTCTCTGTATTTGACTACTTTGTATTCCTCAGATAAATGGTATCATGCAATATTTGTCCTGAGATTGGCTTATTTCATTTAGCACAGTGTCCTCAAAGTTCATCCATGCTGTTGCATATGAAAGGATATCCTTTGTAAGGCTGTATAATGTGTGTGTGTGTGTGTGTGTGTGAGAGAGAGAGAGAGAGAGAGAGAGAGAGAGATACGTTGTGTGATACGTTTTCCTTATTCATTATCCACCAATTGACATTTAGGCTGTTTCTGAATCTTGGCTAATGGATAATGATACAGTGAACTCTGTAATGCAAATATCTCTTCAAGATGACAATTTCAATTCCTTGGGGTAAATACCCAGAAGTGGGATTATTGAATCATATGGTAGTTCCATCTTTAATTTTTTGAGGAAACCCCATATGTTTTCCACACTGGCTAAACCATTTTTACATTCCTACTAACAGTGTCCAAAAGTTCCAACTTCTCCATATCCTCACCTGTTTTGTGTGTGTGTGTGTGTGTGTGTGTGTATGTACACATATTTCTAATACATGTATTTAGAATAATAGCCTTCCCAGAAGGTGTGAGGTATCGTCTCACTGGGGCTTTGCATTTCACTTAATGATTGGTGATATTGAGCACCTTTCCTTTTGCTTGTTGGCCATTTGTATGTCTGCTTTGAAGAAATGTCTATTCAGTTTTTATGCTCATTTTTTAATCAGCTTATTTTTTTCCTCATGAGTGAGTTCAGTTCCTTATATATTTTGGATATTAACTCCTTATCAGATCCATGGTTTGCACATATTTTCTCCATTCTGCAGGTTGCTTTTTCACTTTGTTAATTGTTTCCATCAAGATCTTTTGTTTGACCGACTCCCACTTGCCTATTTTTTCTTTCATGGCCTGTGTTTTTGGTGTCACGGCCAAAAATCCATTGCCAAGATAAATTTCATGAAGATTTTCCCGTATGTTTTCTTCTAGTAGTTTTACAGTTTCAAGTCTTATGTCTAAATCTTTAAACCTTTTTGAGTTGATTTTTGTCTATGGTTTAAGATAAGGGTCCAATTTTTCTTAGTTTGCATTTGGATATCCAGTTTTCCCACTATCATTTGAGGAAGATATCCAGCTCCAAATGTAAGCTTAATAACCTGGAAATTTTCAAGGAGGGAAAGTCTCACTGACAGCAACTTCAAGGCTGAAAACATTGGTCTGTAACCTCCCTTTATTGGCCTAGAATCACTCATCAAAAATTTTTTAAAACTTATTTTCAACCTGTTATCACCTCAGGGGACCATTTCATGCCTGTGTTATGTGGCAGAGAATATAGCACTCTCTTTCATTGGAATTAGAGTGGTTTTCTTTGGTTATGCTGGGACTTTCAACAGTAGATGGAGTTAAGGCTTTGGTAAAAGAGTTACATGTTCACCCTGGCGTTGGATTTGCTGTCCTCACAGCCCACCCTTTGAATTTGGAATTGATACAATTGCTCTTGTTGTTTTTATTCTTTCCTTACATGGAAGCCCCCTATCCAGTTCCTCGTTTACTTTTCTTTCTCTTTCTCTGTTCCAGAGCAATATCTATTCTGTGAGAAAAATTTTTCTCCAACTTAAGGGAAGTTATGCAGGAGTAAATGACTAGTTGAGCAGAGCAGAAGAGCTGGCCTTAGAACTTAGGTGTGAATGTAGTCATTCCTGAAGATCTGCCCGGGCTATGTTTCATTGTACTATGCCCACAACCCCTACAAAAACACCTACCTATGCCAAACAGAGGAAAAGAAAAAAAACCTGTTAAAGAAAGTGAATCTCCTTCCCTTTGCACTAAATTTAACAAGGATATTTAACCATTTACTTAACACCCAAATTATGAGAGTAACAAAGGATTGTCATAACATTCTTAAGAAGAAGGTGAGGGTGCCTGGGTGGCTCAGTTAGGCATCCAATTCTTAATAACAGCTCAAGACATGATCTCACAAGTTGTGAGTTCAAGCCCTGTATCAGGCTCTGTGCTGACAGCACAGAGACTGCCTTGGATTCTCTCTCTCCCCTTCTCTCTCTGCCCCTCCCTCAATCATGCACACTCACTCTCTCTCAAAATAAATATATAAACAATAAAAAAATATTTGGGATATTTTCTGAGGTTGACAATTACATGGGGAACCTTCAGGTTTAGATTGGGGATCTGAAATTCAAATGTCTATAGGAGTCTGGTGTATAATTTAAATGAGGGAAGCATGAGAAATGATTTTATATAATTCTGTTTTAATTTTTAATTCTACTGTTAACTGTAAGTGTATTGATTAAAGGCCATTGCCACTAGCTCCAAGTGTTGAGTAGTAGGGAGTGGTGGGGACTGTGGAAAACTGAAGACCGTATGCATGATGAAAGAGAGTGGTCCCAGATGCCTCAGCTGCTCAGTGTCCAACTGCAGATCTTGGCTCAGGTCATAATCTCACAGTTCATGGTTTCAAGCCCCACATCAGGCTCTGTGCTTTTAGCATGAAGACTCTCTCTCTCTCTCTCACTCTCTCTTTCTCTGTCTCCCTGCCCCTTCCCCCCCTCTCTCTTTCTCTCAAAAGTAAATAAATATTAAAATAAATAAACAAAAATAAGGAGAACAGTCCCTTTTCATCTTGACCTGATTGTTGCCCTGTGGGAACATGAGCCCAATGTTGCTAGATGATTCAGTTTTTCAGGAGAAACCAGAGATTTCTAATTTTTGAATATTGTCAAGTAAACTAATCAATGTGATTGTAAATCGGGATATTGGTTATCCTTATGTAAAAAGTACAAGTAGAGATTTGGGGTGCTGGTAATTTCTATTTCTTCCTGCTAATTATGTAGGCGTGTTCTTTATGAAAATTCATCTAGGTAGGCACTTATATATGTACTTTTCTGTATATGAAACGTTTATAAATGTGTTGGCAGGTACTTGAGTTTTTAGAAGAATTTTAAAACATTATCTGGGCCAACATCATGTAGGCCTAATAATGCCCATCTGTGGTTTGAATTAAGCCCTCAAGGTCACTCTTCATAATCTTTAATTTAGAAAACTTTGAAGGGGGAAAAGAATTCTGACTTTTCTAGCACTTATTCAAAGACTGGGGAGGAAGGAAAGGCCAGACAAGGCTCTGAGGTTACATAAGGTACAGATAGATTTTCAGGGCACACTACTGTGTGCCGGGACCACTCTCTTTAATCATGCATACCGTCTTCAATTTTCCACAGTCCCCACCACTCCCTACTACTCAACACTTGGAGCTAGTGGCAATGGCCTTTAATCAATACACTTACAGTTAACAGTAGAATTAAAAATTAAAACGGAATACACAGAGAACAGTCCAGATCATCAAGGTCATGCCCTTCTCATCCTCATCTGTGAGAGCCTGTCTTCGTTTGAATTGCTAGTTGGTTCCCCTGATCCACCAGTACTGGGGCCTCCATTCTAGCTTCACTGAATCTCCCCTTGTGGAAATTCACATCTCGTGTTTCCTCTCATTGAAACGAAACCAGCACAGTGCAACCTAAGCTTTAGGAAAAACTGAAGGTAAATAGAAGGTCAATAGAGTAGAAAATAGACAAGCTTTTAAGCCAGACAAAACAGGTTCAAATATGGCCCTGACACAAACTGGTTGAGGATTTGGCCAAGTTACTTACCCACCCTGAGCTTTTGTTTGCTCATTGAAGCAATACTGACATGAATACCTCTTCCCTAAAGGTGAGAAATGTATAAATAAGTGCAGTGTTCCTCTAACTTTAATGTGTGTGGAATGTTGCCCCAGAATCTTGTGACAATGTGGCCTGTGACTGAGTAGGATCACGGATTACATGGATTACACATTCCTAACCAGCTCCCGATTACACCAATGCAGCCAGTCCCAGAACCACACTTTGAGAAGCGAGGCTGTAGAGTGCTTGATCACAGTACTTAGTGGGTGTTAGTTTCCCACTCCCACCCTCCATAAAAACATACACTCCCAACGAGAACTTAGAAATGGAAAGTTGGAGGTGCTATTGACACTGACTTTCTTTGCTTTGCATGTGATTCCAGTAAGTTCTGAGCACCTAGTTTCCTTCATGATGCTGACAGCAAAGTCACAGTCTCCTCCATGATGACTTTCACAGGGAAAAAATGGAAATCCTTTCAACCCAAAGCAGCGGTCAGAAGGGTTGCTGAACTAGGAAATGAGACAAGAGTTAAATGTGCTTCTCTTTAGGAGATTTCTCTTTGTTTCCTCAAGATGACTTCCACACTCACTGGTTTTTTCAACTGAATGCTTTATTCCATGAATAGCCTAACAATATAAATGTGTTTCAAGTACATGAATAAACAACATAATAATAAAAAGCACATGACTTTCCCAAGAATTTATCCCTGCAGTTCTGAGTTAACCAAAAGACAGCAACTTTCACTTTGGGGGAAGGGAATGAGGACAAGTTTCAAACGTGCTCAAGAGACTCAGAGAGGAGAGGAAACAGGAGGGTAGGAAAGAAATACTGGCCTGCACTACTCGTATGTTCCCCAGAACTGTTTGAGAGGATTGAGGAGGAAAAGGAAAACTATTCAGAAGAGATTAAAGTGGCAAGAAAACACACATCTGGCTTTGTACTGGCTTTAGAGACAGGAAGAAAAATACCTTTTCCCCAGGAATATGAGAAAGAGCATGAGTTTGGAATCAAGCACAGTCTGGAACATACAGGCATCATCTCTTCTCATAGTAGTCAAGGTTGGCCACTCACTTGAGTCTAAGTTTCTTCATCTGTAACACAGGGGGACTAAATACCTACCCGATGGGATTATTCTAGTAAGATACCAAAAATCACACATGGGAAGTACCTTGCTCAGTGGCCACTTAGCTTAACATATGCTCACTAAGTGGGTGTTTCTCACCTTCCTTCTCTAGGGAACTGAGGCTGTTGATCATAGACCCTGAGGTCAGCAAGAACACCATATCCTAATTCCCCGACCCATCTAAACCATCAGGACATTTCTTTTGATAGGCAGATAATCTACACCAAGGTGGGTGAAAGAACTTGGTACACATTCATGAGATGTGTTCCCATCAACATTGTCCTCAGTTTCGCTCAATACCTACTATAGTCCTCATGGCCAAGTAGATCATCATTCAGACCCATATTCATCTAGTCCCACTTCATCTAGCCCTTATCAACACCCCAGGACACTGTCAGGATGCCATCAAAAAGCTCTAGGTTTGAGCTGAAGCTTTCTTATTCACTAGCTGTGGGAACTTTGGTACATCACATAACTCCTTTTGGTCTCAATTTCTCCATCTGTAAAAGAGATAATTAGTGTAAAATGAGACATTAGCCCAACACCTGACACATCCAAAGCAGTCTGCCATGTTAGTTGTTATTGTTGATGGTGTTCTTATATACATTGGGCTTTACCCTTGTTCATAGGTAAGGACATTGGCATTCTAGGTGAATGAGTAATAAAACCAAGCTTTAAAATTTGCCAGTTCCATGGAGGAACAGGAGGCCCCAAAATCCAAAATAAAAGGTGTCCAAGACAATAAAAAAAAAAATTTAAATCAGCTGGCTCAAAGCCCATGGTCTTTGTACATCAACATACTACTAAACACTGAGGAAGGTACAGAAAAGATTAAGACACAGAAGCTGCCTTAAAGGTGCTTTTCAGGGATCTGTAGCAGAGAGCTAAGAATGATGACAGCAATATCCTGCTTGGTTGACCAGATGTCAGTGTTGATGGATACTTTTCTCTCCAGTCAGTTTTCCCTCTATTCAAGGACTTCTGAGTACCTCCACACTTGGTCTTCTCTAGTAATTAGTTCCTCTCTCCAAATGAAAGATAAGAAAATTGTCTGAATAAAGGAAGATAAAACCCCATGAATACCAAGGGTAATTTAATGTACTAATTGATGTTACTTGGTCATCACATCTGTTCAACTGACAGCCCTGTTCATGTTCTGAATATTTATTGGGTACCTGGATTTGGGCTTCCCACCTTCTATTTCAGGGATTTGGAAATGCAAGACCCTCATCTAATATACTTCTTGTCCATCAATTCCTGACCAAGTTCTGGATGCCTCCTGATTTCAGATTTGCCTGCCTTTTTGGCTTTGACCTCATATGCTTCCTTGAAACTTGCCTCAGTTTCCCCAGCACCTGCCATTCAACCTGCATTCACAATTCATTGCAGTAGAAACTCTACATCTTCTCTAAGGCCAGTGCCCTTTGCCTTGATTAAAATTGATCTCTGACTAAGAAAACCGCCTTAGTGATTTAGGCTGACTTTCCTATTATTTAATGAGAAAGTACTGTACGAAGTGAAAGGGATGTAATGCTAGGTAAAAAAGAAGCACAGAGATTAGTGCTTTTGTTTTGTAGTGGGTTCCACAACCCTGTGGCTTGAACTTTCTTTCTCGCTTTTCTTTCCCAGCAACTTCCTCTTCTTCCCAACCTCTAAATGATGGAATATCTTAGGAGCCCATTGAAACTCTTCAATCTTCTGTCTATATTTTTACTCCCTAGGTGATTCCAACCAATTTTATTTTTAAATACCCTGTCCACTATGTCTCCCAAATACATATCTCCACCTCAGACCTTCCCTTGTACTCTGGTCTTCCACACCCACCCACCACTTGAGCACCTAAGAGGCAGGATACACTGAGCAAGTCTAAGCCAAACTCTCCCAGTCTTCTCTGTCCTACTAAAGCATCTCTACTCTTCCGTTTCTTTTTCCTAACATAGTTTTTCTTATGTCCTGTATTCAATGTGTCAGCAAATCTTATAGGTTCTACGTTTACCATATATCTGGAATCCAAACCCACCTATTAGCCACCATCAGTTCTTGTGAAGACAGTTGACAGTGGTTCTATATTGGTTTTCTGTTTCCACCCCTGTTCCCTGACAGTCCTTTCTCAGTAGGGCAGCCAGAGGGAGCCTAGGAAGTCAGAGCATGGCGCTCCTCTGGTTGCTTATTGCTCTCAGTGTAAAAGCTCATATCGTTACAGTGTCTTGCAGGCCCAAGTGATCTGACCTATCCTGACCTCGTCTTATTTCCCCCTCCTCCTTTCCCACTTCTCCCTAGCACACTGGCCCTGGAGCTGTCCCCAAACATACCACATATCCTATTCCAGCTGAAGAACTTTCCCCCAGCTATCTGCACAGATCATCCCCCCTTTCCTTCACATGTCTGGTTGCATGTATGTGCTACAATAAGCCCCTTTCTGGTCCCTGTATCTACAATGGCACCCACACTCCTTAGCCCCTATCATCATTATCTAGGCTTTATTTGCTTGGTCTCTTCTGGTACTTGTCACCATCAGCCTCACCATACACTGATAGTTATTTCTCATCTACCTTCCCGAACTGACTCAACTCTCACCCACTCCACAAGCACAGGCACTTTGTTTTGTCATTGTGTCCACAGTCCCCCAATAGTCCCTGACACATTTTCTATACTTAATATGTATTTGCTGAGTAAATGAACATTATTAATATCCTGACTTGTCTTCCTTCGGAGTCTTGGTGGACTATGAGTCATGGATAGAGTTCATATTAGGAGTCCTGCCTTTTTCTAAATATCTGTATTGTCTTCAGAGGACTTAGTAACCTAGAAGCCTGCTTAGGACCCCATCCTCCTGCTGACCCAGGCCCATCTCAAAGCCTCCTTTCAGGACTAACTCTTTAAAACGTCTACGTTTTCACAACGTTCATATTGCATTATTATGAATTATTTCAGCTACAAGCTACAGAAATCCAAGTCAAACGGGTAAAAGGTTAAGAAAGAAAAGACATGGGATTCATTGGTTAGGTAGAATTGAAAGTCGCAGTTCGAGTGAAGTTGGAGTTTGTCAGGGATGCACTTTGTTCCTTCTTTCAGCTTTGCTTTCCTCTTTGGTATGATTCAGACAGATGTTTGCCCGAGTAGGAGTAAGGCTGGCCACCAACATCCTAAAGTTAAATTCTACCAAGTTAGCCACTCCACCGTCAGATGTAATCTTAGATGGGGTCAGTTCTACCCACAGCAAATGGCCTAGGAGAGATCAACATGGTTTTTCAGGAAAAGTCAGCCTGCTGAAACAAAAAGAACAAAAATGGTTCCTGAGCAGATGAAAAAAGTCGATGTCCACTACATTGGGCTTGCTTCTTTGTATCTCCAAGATCTCATGGGGGGGGTGATACTTAAAATAAACATGCAGTAAATGCTTGATAAGATTGACAGAATCCTCCCAAAGCCATAGCTCAACACAGAGCTGTGATGTGATTTTAAGTATTTTCCATCCCAGAAAATTTTGAATTTTCTTTCAGAATCCCATATTCCATATTCAAACAAGTCCCCTCTATCCCCATCTCCTTCCTTTCATGGAATATGCCAAAATCTTGCTGCATTAGCTATTAATTGCTGCGTAACAAAGCAAACTAGTACTGAGCAGCCTCAAGGCAACTGCATTTATTATCTCATATTTGCTATGAGTGAAAAATCTGGGTCCTCTGGCTATAGTAAAAGTATCAGCCAAAGCTGTAGATGTATCAAAGCACAGCTGGGGAATGTCTACTTCCAAGATTATTCACGTGGCTTTTTACAGAATTCAGTACTTACTGTCTTTTGGACTGAGGATCTTAGTTCCCCATGAGCTATTGACTGGAGGCCTCCTTTGGTTCCTTGCCATTTGGGCCTGTCTCTGGAGCTATTCACAATATGACAACTGGTTTCCTCAGAGCGAGACGGCAAGAACGAGTGCCAACAAGATGAAAGTCACAGTCTTTTGTAGCCCTGTCTTAGATGTAGCATTCCATCATCACTTTTGCCCTGTTCTGCTCACCAGAGTGAATTGTTAGGTCTGGCCCACACTCAAGGGGACGGAATTACATACGGGTACAACTAGGAGGAATTTTTGTTGATGGCAGAAAGCTGTCAGAAATGCAGGACACTTTGGTGTCACCTGGAGGTAGGCCCAGCGGATTTTCATGTGATGACAATTCCGACGCTGATGGAGACTGACTACGTGGCGCCTCGCTTTGTCAAGATTCGGAGGCCTGTGGACTCAGTGGGAATGTGTGCCATAATCGATTAGTGATGTCTGTCATGGATGAGACATGGAAGAATGGCAGCCTGGGTCCACAAACTGCCGAGCCCCATTCAAACGGCATTTTCCCAGGCCTACTAGACAGAACAATTTCTTCTGACACTAACCAGAGGAAACGATGAGCTGGCTAAAAACCACATATCTGATAGCTGAGGCTGAATGTGCTCTGATCAAATGGCACAGCTTGAGTTACTATTAACAACTGATGCCTTGTCTTACTGGCTTGCTTTTAACATATGCCCAAATCCATATTGAACCATTCTGTAAATTTACATCCAGTTTCCCACCTCAAATACACTTGAGAAATGGAGCAAGGCATACTTGTTCCTTTTTTTTTTTTTTTTTTTTTTGGTTTGATTTCAAAGGTTATGCAAGGAGCTTGGCCTGGTTGCTGAAATTGGTCCCAGCATTCCAAAATGGTGTCATGATGGCAGATAAGCCAATCTCCCCTCTCCCAGGACTAGTAACTGTGAAGGCTGGGCCCGTGGCAAAGCAGCAGAGAGAATGTTGTCACATTTCACATGGTAGGTACTTTTCTCTTCTTCAAAAGAACTAGCAACATATTGGGTACATGGCAAAATAAATAAATAAATAAATAAATAAATAAATAAAAGAAGTCTAATTAAAAACGTGTGTGTAAACACTTGCTTCCTTGGCACTCAGGCAAGAGAAAAGAGCTGGCTTCCTTTGACTTTGCCCCAGAATAAATGTGCTTGGGATAGCGTAATAACTGGGGTAAAAAGAGCAAGTACCTTTTGCCTTAAAATATTAAATGATGTTCCAGAACTGAAAATACTGCTTTATTCACTGAATGTCATGGCAACAGTGTTGTGTGTGTTTCAAACTTCTTTAGAAGGGTCAATTAAAGTTAGCATTATAGATTCCTTCCTTCCTTCTTTCCTTCCTTTCCTTTCCTTTCTTTTTTCTTTCTTTTTACCCAATTGTATTCAATGCTTTGGAGTTGACAGCGGAGTTTACAAAACAGAACACAAAAGATCAAAACCTAAGTAAGTTACGAACATGCTTTATTTTGGAATTCATTTTTGTCCCTTCTCTTTGGATTGCTTTGTTGCCATGCGGGGACCAGGGATACCCTGAGATTGAAATGTGCTCAGAGAATGAAACCTCCACTCCCAAACTCCTAAAAGGCACTCCAGGAAGCCAGTCTTCCCAGAGTTCACATGTTAGTATGGCCACATGTCAAACTCAATCTGTTACAGAGTATACAACTCCCGAAATCAGCATCTCAGGAAATGTAGCCTACATCCTGTGGCCATCTGGAGCCTGCTTTGCCGAGCCGTCTATTTTTCACCGGAGAAGTTGCAGAAAGGGTTAATCAATCACTGTGCCAGTTCAAACACAAACCGCCCCTCCTGCTCCCTGCAGCTCTCACTCAGCCCCAGAGTCGGCTGAACAAGCCCCAACATCAAAGCCGGAAACTCAAAGCAAATGTGCCAAAAGCCCAAATGGAAGTGGCGGAATTGGAGAAGGCTTTATTAAGTGTCACTTCTTAATACAGCCCCCAAACAGGCAGAGGTGACGAGACTGTCACGCCCAGCGGAGAATTTAGGCGCTCCACGCTGGCTGGATACTAGGGTTCCCCGTTGAGAATTCCAGTCTCCTCTGAAAGTTGTTTCTTTAGTAACTCACCTTGATAATGTGGCAAGGCCAAATGACAACAGCACTGTGCCCCTTGGACCCCAGAAGGAGCCATGCCCTTGTGCTCTTTCTAGGACTTCCAGGAAAATGTGCATACCGTCTGCCTGCTGCTCCTTCCTGAACACTTCTTTGAAATGGACCCAGATGACAATTCCTTCACCCTTGCGTAAGCTCTCTGAGAAAGTAAGGCTGACGTGGTGCTGTTCTCTTTCTTGGCCTGGCTCTTTGCCCTTTAGTTAGAACATCTTCATTATCCTTCAGGGTAACAAATGTGGGTAGTTCAATCCCTCAGTTTCCCCGTATCTTGCACATGGTGGCTTCACAGTCAGATGGGCTTGAGTGCAAATCATAGCCCTGCCACATACCGGTTGTATAAGCAGTGCACCTGCAGAACTAATTTTTCCAGGTCTCTATCATCTATAAAATGGCGATAAATCTGCATTCCTTGAGGAATTTGAGTTGCTGAGAAATTAAGGAGAAAGTGCATATGCAGACTCAGGACAGTGCTGGCCAGATAATTAGCATTCAATATATGTGCTTTGCTACTGTTGTTGATCATATGTTCATTCAACAAACATTTCCCAAATGCCCTGTCTTTGTTAGGTACTGTCCTAGGCGCTGTGGGCAGTGATAGACAAAATAGGTGAGGTCTTTGTTTCCGCTGAGTGTATGATCTTGTCAGAGGAAACAGATCAAAAGCACATGAATGAAGGGACAAAAACAAGTAGAGCCTAATATGATAGAGAAAGGTCTGGGGTTGGGACATTGAGACTGGGAGCTCTAGAAAGTTCCTCTAAAGATGAAAGGACTGAGCCAAGGCTTAAATAACAGAAGATGCCAGGCGTGTGAGGATCTTGGGGCAGAGCATTCTAGGCAGAGGGGACAAGTGCAAAGGCCATGATTCAGGACTGAGCTTGGCATTCAATTTGTGGGCAGAAAGAAGGCTGATGTTCTCAGAGCGTGGGGAGAAGAGCACACAGAAGAATGGAGAGAGCAGGGTGTGGCGGTGGCCTTACTTCTGTGCAAGTTCTAAGGTTTTATGTGACTCAAGGAGTAATTTTGCTTTCCCCTCCACCCACTTCATTCTGGAGGCTGCCAGTCCCTTGCACAGGAGAAGGACAGAGTTGCCTTATCCCTCTGCGGCCTCAGAGTCCCCTCTGGCATTCGTAAAGGCACAGATTGTTTCCAAGAGAAATGCAGAACCTCAGAACCAAGCAGCTTTGAAATCTCTGGAGGGAAGTTCATGCACATGCCAAAGAAGGCAAAGTAGAAACATGTCCTTTTTTTGGGGGCTTTTCCTTTCCCAGAAGTAAAATGGACATTGTAAATGTAAAAAATACACAGTGATTGAAATCGTAGTTTCATTTTGTTTGGTTTTTCATGCTTTGTACAAAGGGCTAAATGTCTGATTATGATCTGCAGGTCTTCTTTGTGAGGTTCTGTGTCTTGTGACCAACAGAACATGCCAGGAGGTGTTGTGTTGCATGATGTGCTTCTCAGTTCTGCACTTGAATTGCTGTGCAACCCTAGTTAATTTACTCACCCTCTCTAAGCAGCACTGCTCTTTCTTCATCTGCGAAATAGAGATTATAATATTGTTTGAAAAAGAGAGATAGAGAAAGAGCATAAGCAGGAAAGGGGCAGAGGGAGAGGGAGAAAGAGAATCTTAAGCAGGCTCCATGCCCAGTGCAGAATCCGACTTGGGGCTCAGTCTCATAACTGAGATCACGACCTGAGCTGGAAATCAGGAGACTGATGCTCAACTCCCTGAGCCACCCAGGTGCCCCAAGAGATTATAATATTTATGCTTTAAGAATTACATTAGGATTAGTAGAATCACCTAATGGGATCCTGGCAGCCAGAAGGGATACTCAGTGAGGAGGCACTTCTGAGGAGCTCACAGTAATACAAGTCGCTAGCTCAGGGCACAGCAAAGTGCTGCCCATGGCCCAAATCCAGGCTGCTGCCAGTTTTTATAAATAAAGTTTTATTGAAACACAACCACCCCTACTTGTGAATCCTTTGCAAGTGCTTTCCCTCTATGAGAGCTGAGTCAAGTAGTTGCACCAGAGGCCCTAGGGTCCACAAAATCTAACTCTCTGGCCCTTCACAGAAAGAATTTCCAATCTTGGCTCTTGACCCCTAAGGTCAGTGCCCTTTCCAGTCTTCCAAGATGCTTGACACTTCATTCCATGTCACAAAATTTTCCTGTGTGCTCATTTTGACGTTCATAGCAGGCAGGTAGTACCTAGTGATTCAATTGAATTAAATATGCATGTACACACACACATACACATGCATGCACACATACACACCTATTTATAGCCTTTTGCTCTTCCCAGAGAGCCCTTCCCTCTGTTGCATATTCATTTTTTCCAAACTATTCTTGGCTCCTTTATCAGTGTGTGGCTGACAGATACTATAGGCTTGCAGCCACCCAAATAACCTTTGCCCTTTGCAGGATCTAATGTTCATGGATTGAGCGGACCCTGCTGACCAGCGGGCGTCTGAGCATTCTATCTAAACTCTCTCTGCCCCACCACCCCCAGATGTCAAACACTGGAAGTGGCTACTGAGACCTTCTAAACATCCCCAAGCAAGAATTGCAAATAATAGACCAGCCAGTAGGGGTCGGGCTGTGGGATCCTAATCAGAGCCGCTTGGACCAGAATAGCCTATAAAATGTCTCCCACCACTCACCTGCCCCTCCTTCTGACTTCATTTCCTTTCACTCTAGCCCTTGCTTACTCTAGCCCAGGCCCACTGGCCTCCTTCTAGTGCCTTAGTCACCCATAGTCACTTGCTCTAGCTGTTCCCTGTCAGGAGTATCCTTCTCTTAGACCGGGAACCTTCAACTCAGAAACACTCTGCTTGAGTCCTTCCCTGACCACCATGCATCTGAACATTCCTGCTTGATCTCCCATGCCTGGCTTTCATTCTTCCACAGCACTTAAGACCTTCTACCATACACTGCTACGTGTTTAGTATGTTCATTGTTTATCATCTGTTCCCTCCATTATAGGTAACTTTCACAAAAGCAGGGATTGTGAAGTACTTTGTTTATTGATATATTCCAATCGAGCCCAGGACTCACATGTTTATGTATGTCTCAGACACACTGTATTTATTTTGTGCCTGACACTGTTCTAACCTCTTTAAGAATATCTACTTACTTAATGGTAGGTACTTGATAAGTATTCACAGAATTGGGTGCATAAAGAGAGACAACAAGAGTGTGGTTCTGGAGTCAGACTGAGTGGTGTTCCATCCCTCACTCTGACACATTCCTACTGTGTGACCATGAGAAGGTCACTTAAACTCTCTGAACATCCATCCTTTTTTGCTGTGAAAATAGAAATGAGAATTCTTATTCGTAGAGTTGATGGGAGAGTTAAAGAAGGCGTTGTTTAAAAGGTCCCAGGACACCTGGGTGACTCAGTTGGTTGAGTGCCCAACTTCGGCTCATGTCATGATCCCATGGTTCACAAGTTCGAGTTCCGCACTGGCTTGCAGTACACTGTGAGCACAGAGCCCACCTCAGCTCCTCTTCCCCCTTCTCTCAACCCCTCCCCCACTCACTCTCTCAAAATTAACTAAAACATTTTAAAGAAAGTCATTATTGAAAAGGTCTTGGTACAGTTTGCTACATAGGGAAAGAGCTAATGGTGGTAACACCATCATGGTGACGGCGCCATGTCACTAAGTAGTCAAAAGTGCCAGGCTGGTCATAACTTCTTGTTTCTATCACGATTCCTTTTTTTTTTTAAGAGCAAAAACACTTATCAGGGTCATCTGTAAATGTCAGTTCTTCAAGCCAAAGTAATGAAGAAACTGGAAAATTTTTCTTGGGCAAAGTTCCCTTGAAATTAATGGGAACTATATCAAAAATTTCAGTTCAAGTTGTTTGGGTTTTTTTTTGTTTTGTTTTTTTTTGTTTTGTTTTGTTGAATTGTGGTAAGAACGCTTAACATGAGATCTATCCTCTTAACAAATTTTTAAATGTGTAATACAGTTATTCACTACAGGCACAGTGTTGCACAGCACATCTCTAGAAATTAGTGCTCTTGTGTAACTAAAATTTTCTACTCATTGAAAAGCAATTCCCCATTTCTTCCTCCCCACAGCCCCTGGAGAATGACCACCTTTTTAATCTCTGCTTCTAGCAGTTTGGCTATTTTAAACACATTATCTAAGAATTTGTATTTGAGATACTGCATATGAGTGTTACATTATTTATCCTTCTCTGATGGGCTTCCTCCACTTAGCATGGGGTTCTCCAAGTTAGTCCTTGTACACTTTGGTGGTAGGGTTTCCTTCTTTTTAAGGATAAGTAATATTCTACTGTAAGTACAGTACCTTTATTTCATACCTTTAAAGAAAACAGAAGAATGGATGAATTAGGGGCACCTGGGTGGGTCAGTCATTTAAGCATCTAACTTTGGCTCAGGTCATAATCTCATTGTTTGTGAGTTTCAGCCCCACATTGGGCTCTGCACTGACAGTGCAGTGAGCGAAATATAAAAATTGATTTATTTAGCCATTCAACAACCATTTATTGTATATATTGAATACCTGATGTGAGCTAAAATCTTTCTGCCAGACATTGGAAACACAAAGTGATAACTATACTTTGGATAACCAATATGATATAGGTCACACTCTTCTAGTGATGATGAGTGTGTTAAGCACATGACAGATGTTGTGATGGAGAAATACAGAGTCAACGTACGTGCACATCTCATGTTACAATAGCTAGCGGCTGTTGATCGCTATCATTTAAGTACTGGGTACTGTGTTACAGCTTCATGGATGTTAATATTTATGGCATACCTGTGATGTAGTTTCTATAATTATCCACTTCTTGCAGGAAAAAATGAAGTTTAAAGAGGTTAAACTGTCTGAGATCAGTTAGTAAGAGACAGAGGCAAGAAATAAAACCAAAGCTCCAACTCTTAACTGGGCATAGATGGGTAAGTAAGTGGCTGACACTGGATCTACTGACATGTAGCTGATGGGTGCTTTCTGAGCTCATTGCCTTTCTAGAATTTGTTTTCTTATCTGTATTTACCACTGTAAGACAGATAGAAGAAGTAAATAAGACAATAAATAGAGAGTGATGACCCAAGACCTAGTTCATGGTATGCAGTAACTGCTAGTTCTCATCTCTCTTTCTTCTTCTTTTTTTTTTTTAATGTTTTTATTTATTTCTAGGAGAGAGAGAGACAGCGTGAGCAGGGGAGGGTCAGAGAGAGAGGGAGTCACAGACTGAAACAGGCTCCAGGCTCTGAGCTGACAGTCAGCACAGAGCCCGACGCGGGGCTCAAACCCATGAACCGCGAGATCATGACCTAAGTGAAAGTCGGATGCTTAACCGACTAAGCCACCCAGGCGCCCCTCATCTCTCTTTCTTCTTAAGCAACTTTATGATTGTAGAGTCCTGGGTACACGTATGAACATATACACCAAATAATTACATTAATAATAGTTAATATCAGGGAAGCACTTACTATGTGCAAGGCACTGTGTGAAGTTATCTTCATTGATTAACTTACTATCTCAGCACAGTAAGCCTCTGGGTAGGTGCTATTAATATCCCTGTCTTTCTGCTGAGGAGACAGAGGTACAGAGACTGTATGTGAGTTGCGCAAGGTTACAGAGCCCTTACTGGGCAGACCAGGCTTCATTCCCTGGTGTCTGGTTCCAGAGTCAGCTCTTGACCATTCTGATGTCTAAATGCCATCAAAAAATGGTTCCAGATACCCTTAGAAGCAGTTACTGGTAGTGGTGGTACTAACTGGTATGATTCAAAAAAATTTAGATGATTTATTCTCAAAATAGTGCAGTATTATTTATGCATTTATTTTCAAATTTGGGTAGATTTTTCGGTCACTGATAGCCTCCTGTAGCTGATGATCCCACAGACTTCCCCTCGCAGCATCAGTCAGTGTCATTACCTTTCTTAGAATGTACTCCTCCACCCCACCAGTGGCTTGTTCAGCATCAGTACACAGCCAAGTATTGTAAATGCCACCCCCCAGCCCCCCCCGCCCCGCCGGATAATTTCAGTGAGCTTGCCCTACCACCCAAGATTTGTAATAGAGCTCATTATTTAATTTTGGAATGGAAGATTGGGAAGCTGTGTCCATACTGGTACTCCCCAAAGCTAAAAGTCCTGTCCACTCTATCACCGACTCTGTCCAACTCAATAAAGCGTGTAGACCAAACTATAGAAAATACTTTCTCTTCTCCCATAGACTTATCAGAAAAAGGCTTAAAGACAAGTAAGGAGGAAGGGGAGCTAGTCCTTTGTGCTCCTCTTCAAAGCTGCAAACCTCAGCCGGGGCCCCCAAAGCTTGAGTGACCTCATCTGGACACTGCTTTGCAAAGTAATCAGTCCTTTCTTGGGCAGTGAACTATTTGCTAACTTCTCCTAATGAGTGTGGTTTTGTAGACTGTAATTTCTGTGCAGCTACATTGCCAGGGCAGGTTTAAACAGAAATATGCAAACAATAAAGCACGACGGGGCACGCAGAGTTGGGTCATAAAACGCATGTCCCCTGTGCGCTGTGAGGCAAGACGCCAGCGGCCTTGTGCCCTCAGCCACCTGTGTGCGATTCCAGCCGATCATCTGTGACTCACTGGAGGCTGATCAGATTGTTTCTGTCCCGAGGCCATTTTATTATAACGTTTGGTTGTGAATTTCATTAAGTTTTACAGTCCTACACATGTGTGTTTATAACAAAAGCTATCTCCCCTTGCGGGATGACATTTGTTTTTATAAAACAAAAAAATTAAATCAAAATCCAAGCTGATGAAGGTTGAAAAAAACACGTGCAAGAAACAATAGAAGAGAAACAAATTGTCAGTATAAACCAATAGGAAATGTCAACCAATGTCCATCGAGGGGCTTCAAGAGCCGTTTTTGGCATTACTCAAAATGCCATGTGAAACATATATAGGGATAACATGGAGATATGCTCAATGGACATTGAAGAGCTGGCTTTTTAACTCCAGTCAGTGTTAAGAAACATTTGGGGGAGAGAAATAGGAAATGTTACCTAGGCCACAGAAAAGATGGGTTTCTTCATTATGGAATCTGGAAGGTCCAAGGTGCAGTCTGTGGAGAGGATTAAGGGAGTGTCGGGCCCCACTGCATTTGAGCTTCCGACTTTGTCAGTGATGTTGATTCAGGGAAGGCAAAGAGACCCATCAAACATTGTGTTCACTTCTCTGTCTCTGTCTCGTGGTACAAAATCATTATGCCTCACACCTTCTCAGAAACATATACACTTATAGCGTTTTACACTTACACCTGGGTGACTCAGGTAGTCCAGGAGCTGGCACACATTTCCTAGAAGGGACCAACATACATAGAGTATGTATGTTTGGCTTTTCTGGACCTCTGTTCTCTGTCATAAGTGCTCACCTCTGTTACTGTAGCACAGAAGCAGAGACAATATGCAAGTGGATGAGTGAAGTTATGTTTCACGAAGGATTGTTAAGGCCATTGAAATTTAAATTTTACTTATTTTCACATGTTACAAAACATTATTTTCTTTAAAAAAATAAAGCATGAAAAATTTTAAAAACTATGCTCACAAAAGGCGATATGAAAACAGATTTGGCCTACAGGCCATATTTGCTGACTGAGCCTGATAACAGAACCCTGAGGGTAGACATGGGAGATTGCTGCATGTAACCTGGCTACTTTTACTCCCTTGTCTCCGTGAGGCTGCCTCTCCAATAGGCTATAAGAGAAAAATCCAAGAAGTTAAAAACCAGTGACAGCTTTCTCATTGGACTTCTGCCATGTAATCATAATATACTGAACCCAAATTATGATTCTGTGATGGAGATCACTAAGTACAATTTTGGCTTTTTAAAAAGGTAGTTAATAACCATTGTTTCCTCACTTGTTCTTTGGCAGGATATATTTCTTTCCGCCTCTGTGGTCCAAAGCCATATTTCACACATTCGAAAAAGGGAGATATAGTTGTTACTTGAAATCAAGTATCAAGTTATGGCAAATTCTACTGTTCAGCCAATATTCACTCCTCACCCCCCCCCAAAGGGAGAAGTGTTCTCCCCTCACCCCTACCCCTGCTTTGATGACTTAATTTGGACAGTTGAGGAAGAAAGATCCATGGAGTGGAAGGCACAGTGCAGCACAGACCATCAGAGGAATCATGTGATCCTTTTGGCCCTTCTAGAGATTCTGACCTCCTCCAGGAGATGAATATGCCCCTAGGTAGCTGCTGCCCTTTCTGCTTCACCCCAGCATGAGAGACCCCGGAGTAAGCCTAATCTGATCAGCAGCCTGGAGCGGGGCCACACCAGCTGACCCACAGACACAGCCAGAAGCAGGGTTGTGCTCACCACCCCACAGTCCAGTAAGTGAGAAATGAATGCTTATTGTTACATGCCACTGAGATTTTGGATGCTTTGCTTTGCAGCATAATTAAGGCCATAGCTGACTAAAACACAGGTTCATGGCAGAGCTGAGATAAAACTCAAAATGTCCTAAACTCAACCTGCTTTACTTGCCACTTAACTAGAAGAAAAATGAATGTACAATAGGCAGCTCTCAGCTGTAGAATATCCTGCCAGTGTGGTCTCATAGTCACAATTTCCAGAACAAGATAGGAGATCAGGTATTTCTAGGGTGAAATTACCGGTGAACCTTTATCCTATGTGGAAACCCCTGAGCCTGCCCGGTGTTCGCTTGCTGTTTGCTTCCTCCCTGTCGCCCCTCCTCCTTTAAATAATTTCTGTTGTGTTTTTCTTCCTTTCTCTCTTCGCTTTTAGTGCCAACCAAGCTTGGCACACTGTGAGAGAGAAATGTCTTCTTGTTTATCTTGAAAATGGATGTGAGAGAAAAAGATCATGTCTCCTTTAAGTGGAAAAGACAGTGATGAAAAGAAAGGAAGACTATAAGTTCAAATTGCTACAGAATAATTCAAGTAGCAAGGAAGGGCATGAAAGAACCTTTGGTAGACCAAGTTTCCATGAAACTGTGTACATCTAGAAGATATTTTTTTTAATTTTTAAATATTTATATTTAAGAAAAAGAGCGACAGACAGAGCATGAGCACAGGAGTGGCAGAGAGAGAGATAGAGACAGACACAGGATCTGAAGCAGGCGCCAGGCTCTGAACTGTCAGCACAGAGCCTGACACTGGGCTTGAAACCTTGAGCCGAGTCAAAATATCATGACCTGAGACAGATTAAGATGCTTAACCAATTGGGCCACCCAAGGACCCCTAGAAGTTTTTGAGCTCAAAAAAAAAAAAAAAAAAAAAAGATTTTGAGCTCATATGCACACATTCCAATTAAATAGAACCAGCTAGCCTTATTTTCTTGAATAGTTGTTGTAAATTTGTTGCCAGGTCCTATTTAATGATTGGCCTAAATAAGGCTGATGGTTGGCATAGTGGCTGTATTCTTGAGAAGGACACTTCAGAACAAAAGAATATTGATTCCATGATGGGCCCCATATTTTGCTGTGGCCAGTAATCATTTTCCCTGGGCCTCATGGTTTGAAAGGAGAGCCTTCCTAGGAAACCGTTTGGGGTTTCTCCCCATCAGTTCTGTAGCAATTAAAATCCTTTAAAAAGATTTTCAAAAACAAAGTATGTTCCCTTTAGAATGCACCCCACTTGGCCTTTCTAGAAGTGTAAACAAAGAGCCATAAAGTGAGTTCGGTCCTTCTAGACCACTAATAAACAGAAAGAGAGAGCCAGAAGAGCATCTGCAAACAGAGGCTGACTTTGAGCGTCATGGAACTCAGCTCTATAGGAAAAGAGCAGGCTTTAAAATTAACTGTCTCCTTAATCGTAAGTAAAAATGGCTCAAATTTGGTGACTTTCCCTATGGAAGTAAGAAATTATTCATGCGATATGATCAATTGTCATCCATATGACAATAAGTTTACCTATCAGATCACATATTGGGAAACCAAAAGAAAGAGATCGATGGTTTTTAAAACTTGCTTTTTAAAAAAATTTTTTTTCTCACTTTTTCCATGAAAAATCACCAAAATAAAGATGAGCCAAGAAACCTCACAGCCATGATTTACATCAAAATGAAAGTAAGACAAAGCAAGATCACTGGCTTGTTCTTGTCAATCGTGCCTGACACGTAGGTGCCGGGCCAAGGGGGCAAGTGTAGCCCAAGTGTCCCTTACAGTCCCCTCACCAAGCAGCACACCCTGGTGTGATGCTACACTGATGAGAGCGGGATGGGGGGGAGAGGGGCTACCTTTCCCCAGTTCACAGACACCATGTAAGATCACCAAGTCCAGCATCTGCCATGGGTGCCATTTTCCTATCCACATAGAGGCTCTGTGTGGGCTAGTGGCAGCTCTAAGCCAAAGCAAAGTGAATACCAGATATTCCATTTGAGTAATAAATACTACTTTGAAGCCCCACCAGTATTGCCAGCATGTCAAAAATTCACGGAAATGTTCATGAAGTTATGTTTTAATTTTGGACTTTGTCCACGAATATCATGGAGTTCTGTCAACTGAGCAATAACATTCTTACTGTTGGTACACATCATTGTGCTCTGTAGATGCCCTATTCTTGCTGGCTGAGAAAAGACTGGGCCCAGCATTGGTGACTGACAAAATGATCTTGTAGAACCTACCAAATGTGACTAAGCTCCCCTAGTTACACTGCTGATTTGTTCACTAGGGATAGATAGGTGTATCTCTTCCTAGCCCAACCCAGATGAGCTTTCAGGTATGGGCCATTAAAGGAGTTACAAACACTAGTTCAAGTAGGAGTTCTTAGATGTTCTTGCAGATTTCCTCAGGCTTACTCAGCCTCCTCCATACCATATCTGTAGTCCAGTAGTTTTTTTATATAAATTTTCCCATCAGAATAATGTAACTTAATGGAGTATTTAAAACATAATACAACTAACTGTGATACAACATCTCTTAACTGCAATTTTACTTAAATTAAGGTCTGGAAATGCTATATCCTTTAGAACTAGCAGTTTTCTTGGCAACATCCTGACTACGTCCACTTTCATAACACTGATCTTCATTTACTCCTTTGTTCTAGCATTTTCCTTCCTGCCTTCAAGTTTCTACATCTACTATTCCTTCTTCTTGAGATCCTCTTCCTTTCTGTCTTCCCCTAATTATTTCCTGTTCATCCTTCATACTCCAGCTCAAGTGTTACTTCTACAGTGAAATCTATGCCTTCCACAAATTATTCTTTCTGCCTGGCTATTTGATTAGTGCCTATGTCTCCCACATGAAGGTCAATAGGTCTGTGTCCCCAGAACCTCACCCAGGGTCCAACCCCAGGGAAACATTCAGCAATTGTTAGGGATCAAATGTTTTGTGTCCACTCCAAAATTCATATGTTGAAACTCTATTCCTCACTGTGATATTATTTGGAGGTGAGTCCTTTAGGAATGAATAAGGTCTGAGGAAGTCATGGGGGTAGAGCCCCCATAAGAGAAGTAGTGTCCTTATACAAAGAAGAAAAAGAGACGAGCTCTTTTCCTTACTCTCTCCTCTGTCAGGAGGATACAGAGATAGGTTATCTGTCTGTAAGTGTGGAAGAGAACTCTCACCAGGAACTGAATCTGCCACTGCCTTGATTTTGGACTTCCCTGCCTCCCAAACTGTGGAATAAACCTCTGGGGTTTAAGTCCCCTAGTCTGTGGTATTCTGTTAAAGCAGCCCAAGCTAAGACAGCAACTATTTTTTGATGGCCAGATGAATGAAAAGGGGAGAGGAAGAAAGAGTAGAAGGGAAAGTTTATCTGAAGGAAAGAACCAACAGAAGTGTTCAAGATTTAGCTGTGAAGATATTATCAGGCCAGTAATTATGGTAGCAAAAGCCTGGAAATCAATGTTTCTTGCATGAGCATTCTACCTAGCCCCTGCTGATGACACCCCGCAGTTAGAGGGATGTCCTCAGTATATTGCTGGACAAATCAGAAAGGTTACAAAGCAGTATATACTGCTTGGATCATGATTTCTTTGAAGAAAAGTATAATAGAACAGCACAAATGTGCACAATAATCTAGAACAAGGACCCAGAAGCCATCAACACATTAAGAATAGCTGTCTCAGGATGGTATAAATCTGGAGGATTCCTTGCTTTCCTTTTACTCACCCATATTTTCTCATTTCTCCACAATTAGCATGTACCACTTGTGTGTACCATATGTTAGCTTCCTCCCACACAGGCTCCATTTTTCCCTCATGCCTAGTTTGAAGCAGTCTCGGGACCTTTTTGTGTTCTCTAAAAAGAATCTGCTTAGACTGTGAACACTGGTGAGCGACGTAAATTCTGTGAAAGTTTTTAAGTAAGAGATAGGATGCTTTCACATCAGAGCCCACAGTGATTATCTCAGTCAAGTTCCCCAAAAGATAATCCTCTTGTCCTAGGAGCTCTTTTCTAAGTAACTGGTGGGTTTCCCTTTGTCTCTCTCATCTTTGTTCCCCATGTAGCTTCTCACTCTCTTTTGGCCCCTTGCCTCGACTCCAGCTTCTGATTCTTATAAATGTAAAGTCATTTCCTTCTTCTGCATGAAAACTTGTCCTGGCCCCACACTTGCTCTTACCCCACAGCTGGCTGAATGTAACTTCTCAGCAAAGCCCACATTTCCTCAGACTAAAAAAGAAAAAATAAATCCTCAAACCAGCTGTAGAGAAGACACAATTTCATCCATGTTTTTATGCCTCAACAACAAAAGTTAAACCATAATTATCTAAAGATGAAAAAGTTCATGTGTGATTTATCATTTTCCCACATAGTACTCTATCACATCCCAGTGAAGATCATGGCTAGCCTTTAAAGCAGAAACATGTCAGTGAAGAACAGAGATATAGACCACAGACTGATCCAAGATTTTGCTGATTTTTGGGGAATATTATCCACTGCACATGGGTCTAGTTATCAAATTTCCCATCATTCTCTGTACATTGGTTTTCAAATTCTCCAACCTGGTAGAACTTTAAAAATCCAATTCTTGGTGGAATGATAGGGCATCTTAAAGGGCTTGGCACAAATACAAATAAGTAAATCTACCAGAACTCCATTTTCTTAAGAAGTCCCAACTGTTGTGTTTTGAGCTTTAAGGGCTTCACAGGACCCAGGATGAAACCACTGTTCTTAGTAATTGAGCAGAAACTAGGAAGAGGGTGGGGGTGGCCAAGCTCTAAAGCATATTTCAACAATTCTAATTCACCCCAATTTCTATCCAGAACTGCCATATATAACTGAAGTCAGAATTCCTTACCTTGTGAATGACCAGATGTAACAATTGTTAGTTTCAGCAACAGTAGCCTTCTCTTAACTGGAATATGCCAGGTCCCTGTGCTCAAGCTTGGTACTCATCATCCCATCCAGTTCTCCCAATAATCCTGTCTACATGTAGAGATACTATTCCTATTTGATTGCAAAACTGTCAACTAGGGGTTAAATAACCTGTGCAAATTCCCACAGACAGTGGTGGAGGCTGTACTTGACGCAATGGCTAACATCAAATCCACACTCCTAAGCCTTTGAAACATTCCTGCTTCTTCTATAAATTTAAATCTTCTCTGCCTTCATTTTAGCACAAAGCTAGAGATAATTATATGATGTCCTTAGACCAGATGCACTCATATTATATTTGCAAAAAGGTTTCCTGGTGCTTTGGCCCGGCTATTTTTTTAAATGACCCCTATTAGATAGCAGTTAAACATCTGTGTTCCCAAATGGTTGGGAAGAACACCATTATGTGTGTTTCAGCCCCTAACACTGTAACTATTAGAAAGCAAATAGAGTAAATTCAAGGACTATTATTATAGAATATATTAATATTATATCATTCCAAAGTCCTGGTCTTCTGAAATTAAAATTGTCATATCATATATCTGGTAGAATGTGTATATACTTAGACAAGAGCACAAAATTGTAATTTTCCCAAAAAAAGTGTTAGAAAGTATACTCTAGTGATCTATCCTTTCTTAACTATGTAGGCTCAAAAATATCCTTAAAATGATGTGTCACTTACAATCGATTGTTTAAAAATAAACAGAAAAAATGTACAGTTTTCTCTTCAAGATAGATTTTTATGAGTGCAAAACTTCTTACCTCTTCATATAAACATGTAGGAATTTTCTTTTAGGTCGGACTCAATTAACCCTCACCACTCCACATATTAGAACTATGTAAGTCAGAAAAAGACAGAACAAAGTTATAATGAAAGTGGTCACCATTTTTGGTTTTATTTTTCAAGTACAAAATCAAGGACAAGGTTTAAAGCGTATTCTAGTTACTCTCCAAAGTCTTGACTTCCACTATGAAAATATTGTCTTATACAGAAATAAAGTATGAAGAGGGAATTTTTTGTTCTAACTAGTCCTTCTAAATTTTATTATATATATTTTGATGTTATCACAAATTTGATATCCATAGGTGGTTCTTTAGACAGTTCTGTTTCTTACATTCTTTTCAGTAGAAAGCCCTTCTGTCCATCCAATTTAAGGTCCAGTCTCAGCTAAACTGTACACTAGCTGTGTGACCTTGTATACATTTCATAGCCTCAGCTGCTATACCTGTAAAATAGGGATTATAGAGTTATAGTGTGCATGAAATGGGTAATATTTTATCTTCTTGGTTTTTTTAATTTAACTTTTAGTTAGTTATGGGATAATATTTGTAAAGGTAAAATATCCAGCATAATGCCCAGTACAAAGTGGGAGCTTAATGCATAGTAGCTCTCACTATCATTTCCAACCTTCCTCTAGCTTCTTCTTAAGTATCTTATTGCCCTACATGAATACAAACCCAGTAGTCGTATGATAGCCCTACCACTTTGAGATACACAGAGTCCTGGTCATTACCAGCCATGATTTTCAACATGGTGTTTAATAAGATCCCTAGGTCTTCCTTGACACTCCAAATTCTCCATGACCTCCCTAACTCTTCAGAATGAAAATACCATCTTGGGAAGTTCTCTCACATAACGCATATTTCTGAGATACCACCTAACACTAAATCCTTACTTTGTATTACCTAACCCTCGTGTGGCCATGATTGTTGAGACAGAACGTAGGAGAGATGAATTTTGATGAGAGCAAAAGACAGGGATAAGTACTGAGCATAGGTGTCTGAGGGATCGGCATGCCCACCATTTTATATGCAACAGAAGAGGTCCCTTGTTTCCTACCTCACCAGTATGATCCATTGGTGCCAGCACCCTTCTCCTCACCATCTGGCTTCCCTTCCAATGCTCAGTCATCAGGATTGAGTCCACATTCATTTTACCCAACACATACAGACCTGACCTTATTAACAACTGCATGTTATATTCTACAACCCTGTAAAGCAGTACTTCTGAAGCAGTTCACGTGCATGCAAACTGCCTGAAGACTTTGCTAAAATGTCGATTCTGATTCAGGAGGCCTACAGTGGGGCCGAGGTCCTGCATTTCTAACCAGCTCCCAGGTGATGCCAGTGATGCTGATCCAACAATGATAAGGGGTATGCTGAGCTTACAGATCACTTTCATAGTGACCTCATGAATTTTGACCACAAACCAGTGGAAGGGGAGGGCCTGTGGCTCATCTCTGTTTCTCAGGTGAGGAGAATAAGGTGCATAGAAGTTTAATGCCCTTTTAAAGTCAGAGGACCAGACAATGAGTCTTTATCCAGCTTTCTTCCAGCAGCACAGTGCTGTCCTTACCTTAGTTCTCAGTACCTTAAGTGCCTTTATTGACTTAAGATCAATTCATAAATTCATTTTAGAGAAAAGAGAGTAAATCATGTAGCTGGCTGACTTTTCTTTCTGGTGTTTCTAGATCTGTTATCTGCTTCATCTTGCCCACCTATTCCATGCTATCTGTGCCTCTTACCCCTTCTCAGTTTTCACTATGTAAATGCATATCACACAGATGGACCACTTAATTCCTCTTCACAAATAAATACTTATTGATCTTTCATTTGTGCAAGGCATTGAATGATGGTCTGGGGACAGCAAGATAAGACTTGTTCCCTGCCCTCAAAGAACTTTCACAATATCAAAGATGACCAATATCTATACCAATGGCTAGAGTAGAAGGCAAGCTATGCCAGCATAAGACATGATTCGACAAAGAGAATAAACAAAGCGATATGAAAGCCCCAGGAAGGGAGCAATTAGTTTCTTAAGTGGATCAGGGAAGATTCTTCAGTGGAGACTGTGTTTGTGGGTTAACCTTTAAACTAAAGCAGGATTTCAACATGTGGGAAAAAATGTGGAGGAGGAAGAAAAGAAAAAAAGAAAAAGACAGGTTGCAGGCATGAGAAAAGGCTCACTGGAAGATTTGCTCATTCAGAATGGTTGGTCTCCTGTGCTTCCCCTTGTCCATCAGGCTTGTACATCTGCAACAAAGTCCAGGAGAAATGCAATACCTTGCCTCTAAGGTACTGGCAGCAGAGTGCAGTCTGGTATCACTCCCCCCTCGAAATGGAGCCCATCCAGATTCCCACATCTCATTCTGCCTGAGTCCAATCCACCTCAGGAGAAGTATCACTTTTCAAGAAGGGACTTAGAGGCTCAGATAACAAATCTCTTGTTGGTGAGTCATGTTCTTCTTGGCAATCCAACAGCACATGGATATTTCCTTTCCAGCCTCTTTCTTTTCCAATCATCCCTAATGGAAACATTGCCTCATGCCTTCCTTTGCCAAATCCTCCAGCTCACCTGCAGCCCAGCTTCCGGGATTTCTTGCTTGAACTCAAGTCCTATCTGCCATAAACAAATCACCCAAGCTATCTTCCTTGAGTTATTTGGATCCTAAGCACAAAAGATGATACCAAGTCATTGCAGGACAATTTTTATTTTTAGCTTTTCAAGGCTGTCCAATTTAGATACTATCAATAAAGGGGATGAGGCAGGCAAAGCACTAAGCAAACAGTAGTTTGCCAACTTGTTTTTGATAAAACAACTTGTTTTTGATAAAACCCAACTTCAAGGCATTTTTAATTTTTCTTAACCAATGTTCCTTTTGTGAATTCTCTTCTGATGTCTTCTTTCAGTAGTGTGGGACATTCTGCACAATCTCTGTTACTTTAAAAATTCCCTGAGCCAACCATCTCTGAAGAAGAAATTCCCAATAAATTGTATGTGCGTCTGCTTCCAAAGGAAATGTTGCAGCCTTGAAAATATTGCCCCAATGTTATTCACCACGACCATTGTTAAGATTTCAAATTACCTATGACTAGCAAATTTTTAAAATATTCCTATGTGATCTTCAATCAAGTTCTCTTCTTGCCAACATTTTATAAGCTCTTGCAATGAGGAAGAAATCATAGCTACCATCCCTGTGATGAGGCCTTCCATCCTCTATAAAAAGCATCTGCCAGTTTACCAGAAGCCATCTCCCGTCCTTGGAAATCACATCTTAGAAGGATATATGATTTACATGTATTTAGTAGAGGGAAGGTCTGTCTGAATGAAGGAAATGTGTATTTTAGGCAGTATAAATGTAATCATATTACTTTGAAATACATGCAATAAAAATTAATTAAATCACCCAAGTGTTGACAAGTTGCAATTTGTAATTAGCATGCTAACTGTTTATAAACTGAGGTCTCTAAAGTGCCCCACATTTGAGGTAATCTTGTAGTCGAAATGGTTGTTCTTTTTTGTCTTTTTTGACTATCATATCCTTTTACTGAAAACCTCACCATTGCTGAAATCAAACAGAATCTCAAATTAGAAGCTATGAAAATAAGAAAAAATGCTTTTCTTTCTTGTTAGAAATATGTTGGTTAGGGATCAATGTAAAAATCAACACATATTTAAACTAATCTTTAGTTCTCTTTAAAGAATTGCTCCATCAACATATTAATATGCCCCTTTTTTAGTTTATATATATTTTTGCATAATTGAGTTTGTATTTATAATTATTATTATTTTCCACTTAATTATATCTCTGAAAAACTTGATTCCAGTAACTACATAATATGTTTAAATGCTTATGTCTAATCATTTATACATTCTCTTATTATTCTACATGCACACTATTTCTAATTTTGTATTACTATAAATAATGCTAGGATAAATACACTGTGCATAAATTTTATCTGTACTCTTTATCCCTATAGTCTTAGAAATGAAATTACCCAACCAAAAATACATCTTTTTTAACTTGTTATTTTGACCTAGTTTTTTTTTAATGTTTTATTTATTTCTGAGACAGAGAGAGAGAGACAGCATGAGCAGAGGAGGGTCAGAGAGAGAGAGGGAGACATAGAATCTGAAACAGGCTTCAGACTCTGAGCTAGCTGTCAGCACAGAACCTGATGCGGGGCTTAAACCCATGAACTGTGAGATCATGACCTGAACTGCAGTCAGACACTTAACCAACTGAGCCACCCAGGTATGCCTCGACCTAGTTTTAAACTTACAGCTGAGATTGAAGGAAAAGTAAAAAAAAAAAAAAAATCCCTTATAGCCTTTGCCTAGGTTTCCCATATTTGAACATTTCACCACATTTGCTTTATGATTCTTTCTCCCTGCCTCTTCTTTCTCTCCCCTTCTCCTTCAGCTCTCTAATCCTCTCTCTGTTTCCCCTCTACCTTCCCTTCTTCCCTCCCAACCTCTTTCCCTCCCTCATTTGAGAGCAACTTGAAGACATAATACATCTATACCCCTAAATATGTCAGTGTATCTTTCCTAAAATTAAGGAAAGCACATATAAGAATCAGATATAAAATTCAGATTGATAATATATATTGTCTAATCTACAGAATTTATGTAGATTTCTCCATTTGTCCTGATAGTGATCTTTGTAACAAATAAAATCCTGGATTATACACTGTGTTCACTTTTCATAAGCCTCTGATTTTCTGTGATTTAAAACAATTCCTCAACTGTTCTTTGTCTTTCATGATATTGACATCTTTAAAGAATAAAAGCCCATTGTTTTGTTAATTTGTATTTCACCCTGGATTTCTTGGATATTTTCTCCCTAGTGGTTTCAGGCTACTCATTTATAGCCAGAATATTGTTAATGTGATACTGTTTTCTTCTCACTGCATTGTATCATAAGGCATCATATCATAAGGCCCCTAATGTTTGTCTCATTACTCAGGATGTTAACTTTGATCACTTGGTTAAGGTGGTATCTGACACATTTCTCCACTGTACAGATACCTTTTTCCCCTTTGTAATTAATACACATTTTATAAAACTGTGGAAATACCCTATTACTCATCAGACTTTGACCCACTGATTTTAGTATCTATTGACTATATTAACTTTAATTCATTGTTACTGTGATGCCTGCCAAATGGCGGATTTCTGATTCCATCTTTCCTTCTGCATTTATTAGTTGCAGTCTCCTATAAAGAGAAACTTCCCTTTTCTTTAACTAAAATTATTTATATCCATATGGACTCACGGTTGTCTATTTTATTAATTGGTCATCATCTGTTATTATCTCTACTTTGATACTCAGACTGGTCCAGATTTAGCTGATGGGTGCTCCTTCAAGCTGGCACCTGTGTGCTTTTGACGTGTCCTCATAATTCTTTGAGCACATCCTATTTTCAGACATAACATGAATTTCCAGGTCTGTGCTGTTTTTGTTTGTCTTATTTGTTTGTTGCCTCTCCCTTAGGGTCAGGTATTTCTCCAAGGGGTCTTAGTTCCTTCTGGGGAAAAATGGTATTTTGAGACTGAGATAAGTATGTATGTAGTTACCAAGGTGTTATTGCTTCTAGATGCTTTCAACCTACAGAGCTGGAAAACACAAAGTTGTATCCACATTCACTCATCTACATGTGTGTATACATATATACACCCATCTCCACTTGTATCCATAACTGTATCCATACCTTACACATTAAAAATAATGAGTGGTTTTGACCCCCAATTGTTAAGACCTCCAATTCCAACTTAACAGAATGGGAATTGTTCTAGTTCTTACCCTTTTTGTATTTGTAACTCCTTCCTCCAATAATTGGAAACATTGCTACTACCATCTGTAGTCTACTATCTGCTTAATTCTAGTTTACGCAGAAAGTAGTTTCAAAATTGCTAAACTCTAACTCCGTGGGAACAAGAAAATCTATTAAGTACAGGTAATTCTTTGTTAATAATTTCTTTGTATTCAGTCTCAGGATTGCCAGTCCAAATACAGTGCTCAAAAAAAAAATACAAACTTTTGATAAATCTCAAAATATATCATCAGATAATTTCTCCAGTCATCAGCAATGATTAAGAATAAATGATCGAGAGCACCTTACGAACATGGAAAGTCATTCTCTCTCTCTCTCTCACACACACACAAAACTAGTTTACTAATTAAGTTTTTTAAATGTTACTATTATCAACTGTATTTTTGATTCCTCTTGTAAGTAATTATTGGAGGAAAATGATTTTGAAATCCCCATTTTTTTTTTTTTTTGTGAATTGGGCTTGAATATAATTATCAGCTAAGCTCTGGAGCTAATAACCCTGGGATCTTACCAAATATTGAGGAAACCAAGCAGTAGCAAGGCTAGGTGAAGAGGTAAGATGGGGTGAAGCTCTTTTGCAGACATAAGCAATCGCCAAAGGAGCCATTTTTGCCGTTTCCCCCACACCAAACTCCAGCCTGTGTGTTTTGGTTTTGGTGACTTTGATATCCCTTGCCCTGAAAAGTCATTTTAATTTGAAATGACTGACCTCAAATGTTGGGCTGGAAACAAGACCACCTACACAATAATTTGCCACCTATTCCAATTCCCCTTCAGCAGAGTCATTCAGTAACTGATTTTAAGAGGAAACCAAGGCTATTCAAAAGCTTTGTAATAAATATTAAGTGCAATCACAGGTATACAAGAACTAGCTTCAGAGTTCATGCAGAGGATTCATTCTAAGCAAACCACATATGCCCTGGGTCTCTTCAACAGGATCACCAAGACTCATAAATGAAATGAGATCCAGTCACTTCTCCTTAATTTGCTTATGTTTACATAGGCTGTTCATGATAAAGCTTCCTGGCTCTTAAAACACAATCCCCACGTCTTAAAACACCACCCCAAAATCCACCAGAGCCATTCCCAAACCCAAACTATTCCCTACACAATTTAAAGGGTGAATTTCACAGTAGGTGAATTATGTCTTAATTAAAAATAGAAAGCAACTACTAAAGTCATTCCAATGATAAAAACTAAACTTCATAGCATGGAAAGGATATGGCAAGCACCAGGAAGCAATAACACATGAGGAAACTGAGGCTTAAAGAGGAAAAATAATGCCCAAGAACATGCAGATAATAAGTGGACAAACCAGAACTGAAACTCATCTCTTTTCCTTTCCAAAATTCAGGATTTAACCCATGTACCATGACTCCAGTGAAGACCTACAAGGTGCCACCCACACTAAGTCATGACACGTCAACACAGTGTCCCATCAGGACACTCAAGAGGTATGTTCCTTGACATTGTAGTGAATAATTGTCTGCGCTGAAGGTTTGGGGATGTTTTCTCTTCATCGGATTAACTACTCACTTGACCAGACTAATCGATTCAACCAAGAAGTTCAGCATCATGAAAATAGACTCCCTGAACTGAGATTCAAAATTGGAAATTATAGGATATATTTAAATTTTTTAATGTTTATTTATGTTTGAGAGAAAGAGACAGACCATGAGCGGGAAAGGGGCAGAGAGAGAAGGAGACATAGAATCAGAAGCAGGCTCCAGGCTCTGAGCTGTTAGTTCAGAGCCTGAGTGGGGCTCACACTCACAAGTGGTGAGATCATGACCTGAGCTGAAGTCAGACACTTAACCAACTGAGCCAACCCAGGTGCCCCTATAGGATATATTTAACTGCTGAAAAGTATAATAAAATAAAGTGGAGTGTGGGGCTGTGGACTTGTAACAAAGACAGTGGTAGTCATTATACTGGTCTTGAACTGTTTATCCTGCTTCCCGCACATTAGGGTACACACAGATCACATGGGGAAGGTGCTGAAGTATAGACTCTGAATTGGTAGACCTCGGGTGGGGCGAGAGATTCTGTGTCTCTAGCCAGCTTCCAGGTACTACCAGTGCTGCTGATCCATGGACCACACTCTGAGCAGCATGAGTCTAGTTATATTCCCCATATCGCCCATTCACAAGGATTATCTGAAGCCTCCATGAAAACTGCACATCCAAGGATCTATCTCATTCTGCTGAATTCACATCTCTAAGGCAGAGGCTGGGGAAACTCACTGTCTATCGGACACACACCGTGACTCACATCATCAGCCGGGTTGGAATCCCGTTTCTGGATGACTCTAAAAAACCAGCCCTGGGACTATTAATATACTATGCATACACAGGAACAATTAGCAATTTTTAAAATCCAAGTCTCGGCTTCTTTCAATGTGTTACATCAACAGATCTATGCTATCTTTGCTTAGTAATTTATGAGATCTCATTATTTAGCTAACTATAGGTATGTGAGGCAGTCTTAGTAACGTGAGCCCTTTCTGTGTCGAAGGCCCAGCCATAAAACTTCACTTGGAAATGGATTAAGGCTGACAGATACTATACATATGCATGCTTGGTGTTGGTATGTATGTATGGCTAGGGTTTTATTTGTGCAAAAAATGTTAGTTGTTCAGCAGTTAAAAATGGAGGGGAAGAAGGAAAAGAACAAGCAGAAAGCTTATAAGACTTTACAACATCTACATTGACAAAACCAGTAAATATTAGTACTATTTGACTCTCTGATGCAAAACAGTTGTTATACAGATTGCCAACCCTGTTTGAGATATGCCAGATTCTCCTTGTTTCGATCAGATAATTAAGTGTCCATCTTACAATTAGCAACTGATACATAAATGTACACACACACACACACATACACACACATGTATGATGATTGCCAAGAATGTTTTCTAGAAAACCCAGAAGGTGTATTTGTGGAAGCTATTGTTTAGGACTTCCCTACTTGGCCCTGGACAATTTTCCCACTCACAAGTAAATGCCATCCTTATAAAACAGAATTGTTGAAATTAATAAAATTATCTATGTTCAATTACTTAAGTTATACATACACTGTTATTAACTGTATTGTTGGGTTTTCTGAGACAAGGGGAAAAAATACTTTCTGGTATGTAAGTTCAAAGAAATGGACCTCTTACCAGACATGAGCAGTTGTCTTGAGAATGCACATTTATGAAAATTGATAGCCTGTCTTTGTCTGGCAAAACAAAGTGCCTTTCTTTCCCACTATGTTTTCTCCCTGGGTAACAGAGACCGATTTTTTTTCCTCTTTATTTTCGGGGGATGGGATGTGAAATTTAAAATTAAACATACCTCTCAGGCCCATGGCAAGGAAACATCTCTGGGGTCTCAGCAATTCCTTTGAGCCCCAAAGAAAAAGACGTTGACCTTCAAGTTCAAGCTACGATGAAGACTGAAAGCAAATATGTTGGGGTAGAGGGAGACAGATGTTCAGATTGTATGTTTAAGTTGATGATGAGTAAACAGGTTATTATAAACAAAGCCAGACGCCTGGATGTGGTTAGAGAGTGTTTATAAAAAAAATAAGTCAAATAAATAAAATTTAAATGATCTTTTTAAAAATGAGAACATAGGAAAATGTTGAAAGAAAATAACTGTGTTCTATTTTGGTATCAGGGAGGCGGTATCCAGGATTTTATATTTTTTCATTTCCATAAATTATGTGTATATGTGTGTTGCGCTTACCTAGGCTTACTTAGCATATGCTAAAAATAATGAGAACTTTTCTTCTCCTGGAACGTGTCCCATGTTCCTCCAATTACCCTGCTTTCAGTTTCAGGGCAGTGAGCAGCACTGCTACAAAGGTAAACAAGCAGCTGAGATAACACTACAAATTTAAAACGTCACTTGAACATACCCATTCAATAAAGAGACAAAGGGGCCATGATGGCCTTTTTTTCCTGCCCTAAAAATCTGGAAAGCAACTGGGTTTTCTATCATACTTTTGGGGATTTGAACAGCATCCAGACATCTGTAAGACGTGTATTTTTAATCACATCTGACTTTCACTCCCAAGCCTTATGTACCAAAACTTGAAACTGCCATGTGGCCTACAAGCCTGTAAAGGAACCCCGCCTCCAAACATGGGAAGTTTCCAAAAGCATTTGTTCCCAATTTCCACAGTTTGGGTTAGAGTACTTCCATAGGGCTCCCTGACTCTTGGAAAACTGGAAACCTGGCTTGATTTGGCTACGTTTCTGCTAGCTGCACCTTCCCAAGAGGCTTGCTTTAACTCTCTTTCTGATCTGAGTAAATGTTTTTTTCATATGCCTGGAATGATATAATAATTTTACCACTAAATAAAGAAAATATTTACTGAGAATTTATTAGGTATTGAAGTCAGGGAGGTGTGGTGGACAGTATTGTGTCTGCTATCACTGAGCTTGGTGTCCACTTGAGAGGGAAGACACAGGCAGGTGAAATGGTCTATAACAGTCAAAGATGTAAATAACTATATGGAAAAAAAACATAAAACACAAATTATGTTTCTAACAATTGCCAAAAGATGAAGTATAAAAACGGCCAAGAGAGTATCACATAGGGTGGAGATGCCTAATGAACAAGGGATTATAAGAGGTTGACCAGATGTACTGATTTCACTGGGTTGTGACATATTGGCTCCTTTCATTTATGAAAGCATGCCAGTTTGCATGAGAAATTACATGGTCACACCCTGTTTATGGAAGACTGAATTTAGATACAAGGAAGAGAGTAGGGAGGATATTCCAGAAGGAAGCAAATGAAGATTATAAGACAGATCAAAGGGAGAAGAACATATTAGTCATGTGCCAAAGCTCAGTGACTAAAGCAATATGTTTAGCAATAACAGAGAAACACAATTACTACCAATCTCCTGCTTCGCAAAGTTATACAAAATAATACTCTGATATAAAATAGAATAAACAGAAAATAGAAGTGAGGAAAAAAAAGAGATTGTCCTGATTTCTCCCACCTAGGGTTCACCATTGTCAAGTTTTGATTGGATGTCATCTGAGAGATTTATTTTTCTTTGCAGATGTCATCACATCATCCATATTGACTTTAAATGTCTTGTTTATTCAATTTCCACATTATGAATATCTGTTTATATCAGTAGGTTTATTTTATACCTTTGATAATTGTTTCATAAAATTCCATTATGCAGATAAGTTGTGATATATTAGACACGCTCCTGGGTAGGATAGTTGGGACATCCAAGCTATAATTTTTGCTCTTATAAAAACAGTACTGCAGTGGACATTGTTATAGAAAATCTGTGTTATCAGATGACTCTCATATAATACAAGATCAGTAGCACAATTTCTAAATCGATTTTTAACATAATTTTTGAATGTTTCTTTCTGAGAGAGAGAGTAAAAGAGAGTAAGAGAGAGAGAGCGTGAATGGGGGAGGGTCAGAGAGAGAGGGAGACACAGAATCCGAAGCAGGCTCCAGGCTCTGAACTGTCAGCACAGAGCCCAACATGGGGCTCAAAGTCACAAACCGTAAGATCAGACCTGAGCCGAAGTCAGACCCCCAACTGACTGAGCTACCCAGGTGCCCCTTTAAATAATTTTTAAACTCACAATGGAGAAATTAAGTCACCTAGGCCATTAAACTATTGTCATTTTGTTCCCAAATGACCAGAAAGAATAACTTCGACAGCTCTCTGACTTTTCTCCATTCCCATTACAACCATCTTAGTGTTCCTGAGGTGTTGTGATAGCCTCCTGATTTGTCTTATTTCTTCCACTCTAGCTCTGTCTAAAATATTGCCCACTATGCAGGAAAACAAGCTGTTTGAAAATATCACCCAGATTTTGCCATCTTTCTGATGAAAACCCTTCAGTGTGTTCCAGTGAAACTCAAAATCCCAGCTCCCTAGCATGATTCTGCATGATCCAACCTATCCTAATCGCCTGCCCATCACCACTGCCTCCCACATTTTAGCCCCAGTGGCCACCTTCCAGTTCCTAAAGCAAGCCAAGCTCTTTGCTGTTTCTGGGTCTTCACCCATCAGTTTCTGAAACACGCTTTTCCTTTATAGATTTGCTCAAAATATAATTATACTCATTTGTTTCTAACTAGCATATGTTTCAGTCTTTATCAGTAGACAATAAGCTCTGTGGTGATACGAATGAAATTGGGTTTCTTTTTTCACGGCTGATGTGGCAGTGCTCCTAATAAGGTTGATCGCCATATAATAGGTGCTCAGTAACTCATAGGGAGGGAGACTCAATGATGAATGACCTCAGTGGCCATGGACCCAAAGAACTTCCTCAAATTAAACCTGTGTTCTCCATTTTTAAGCATGACATTCTAAAAAAATCTAGCTTGGCGCGCCTAGGTGGCTCAGTCGGTTGAGCGTCCAACTTTGGCTCAGGGCATGATCTCACAGTTCGTGGGTTCGAGCCCCGCATCAGGCTCTGTGCTGACAGCTAGCTCAGAGCCTGGAGGCTGTTTCAGATTCTATATCTCCCTTTCTCTCTGACCCTCCCCTGTTCTCTCTCTCTCTCTCTCTCTCAGAAATAAATAAAACATTAAAAAAAACTTTTTTAACATCTAGCTAACTGTAGTAAGTATATAAGCATTGTTGGCGGGAGATGACAAATTCCGGGAAAGGAAGGGCCTGGAATTAGACTAATGTTACCAGTAAACTACCTAGAACCTGGCATCTTAGATACTCCTTTAGCCCATGCATGAGGTCTGTTGGCTGAAGGCCAAGCAAAGGCCAAAACTGAAGCAAGCAGTCAGAACACTGCCAGCATGGCTTTCTGCAGGAAGGAAACCCTCAGTGAGCAGAAGTCACCCCAGGGGCTGGGATGAGTGACACAACACAGCCGGCAGAGGCTGACCAACAGGATTAACTGGGTCAAGGCATCGGCCAGCCAAAGCAGCCGCGACAGGCCCAGCAGATGCCAAGGAGCGATCGTGTGTCACCTCTGCTCATCCCCATCTGTTTGTTCGGCTGACCCCAGAGCTGGCCCCAGCTTTCTTTCTGAACTCCCAGGCAGCTGGGATCCGAGGAAAATGAGTATCAGGCAAGGGCGTTTAGCAACTGTGTGTCTGATGTGTGCTCATAAGTCATGGAAATGACCAGGGCGAGGTGTCAGCTTACAATTTCTGCATGCTTCTCCTTACTACAAAGCCCACCCTCTACAGCCAGAGAGAAGGGAGGTGGTGGATGGCAGAAATCTCTACACAGGTAATTTAGGAGATAAACAGATCTGCGGGAGCTGGCCAGAATTCCCTCTTGGGCCATGCCTTTGCATTTCCCCAGACTCGCTCAGACTGAGAGAGATTTCCTTGAGCCCACAGCCTCTGCATTTTGTGTGGCAACTTACAGGTGATACTCTGAAGCCATGCCTCTGTGTGACCTCAGGCAAGTTTCTTAACTTTGCTGAGCCTCAGTTCTCTCATCTACAAAATGGGAATTACAGCCCGTCACGGCACTAGGGTGAGGATTAAATGACACGAAAAATAGCTCAGTGCATGTTTAAAGGTCTGATATATAATAGTTGCTTTTATTATCGTTGATATAAAGTATCCAAGATTCCTCAGTCTTTAGAAAGAGATCGGGGGCACCTGGGTGGCTCAGTTGGTTAAGTGTCTGACTTCGGGTCAGGACATGACCTCACAGTTTGTGAGTTCAAGTCCTGCATTGGGCTCTCTGCTGTCAACACAGAGCCCACGTTGGATCCTATGTCCCCCTCTCCATCTCTGTCCCTCCCCTGCTCCGGCTGTCTCTCTCTAGAAAATAAACATTAAAATAAGAAAGAAATACAGAGGATGCCCCCCAAATTCCTGAGGCTCTGGAATCATTCTGTGACATTCATCTTGCTCCTGCATGTTATTCGGTCTAAGATATTCTCTCAGATCTTCCCTGGTCAAATACTTGAGTATCTTTTTCTATCTCATCTTGAATGCTGACCTTGATCAATTGCTAATGGTGGCCAAGAGTGAACAAGTATGCAGTGATCCATTGGCAGTGTCTGTCCCGGGCAAGAATTGGGCAGAAGGTGACCTGAGGGCCTGATAGTTGCTGTCCCTGAAGAGCTGGCACCATTATGGCACCACATTTCTAATACCAGCGTGGTTTACACTTCTTCCTAAGAGCACTAATGCCCTTGGCAAGAAGCACTTAACTCAAGTTTACCCAAACACTACTGTATGGCCTCTGCTCCCTCTTCTTAAAGCCTTTACCTCCGTTCCCAGCAAGAAAAAGGCAAAACAACCATATGCCACCAAGTACATTTTTCCTTTCCAGCGTCTCTTTGATTCTCTTTCATGAATCTGAGTCATCTCTCCACAGCCACCAGCAATCCCAGCTGAAATTACTGTTTTCTACAACCCTTCAACTTTTCATATCCTCGGGACCTGCTTTCTATCTGGTTCAGAAGCCTTTGGAGGGTTGGGGGAGGGCACCCAAGCCTTCTCTCCGACCGGGATTTCTTGCTGAAATGTATTTTCTCCTCCACATCAAAGTCCATTGGAAACACAGAAACCTCAGCCCATCAGGGGTTAGATACATATATAAATATATCCGTCAAATTCTCTAACCCTGGCCTTTATCAAGAGTACTCCTTTATGGGGGCACATTTCATAAGGCCGCTGACATGGTCGGTGGCCCAACACCCTTGAGAGGTGACAGTGGGCATCTTCCTCTGCATTGCCACACCGTGCCTGGTGCCCACGCTGCTGTTTGCATGCCTCTGGGCCCAAACGCCCCATTCCCAATCATTGCCCGGCTGAGGCTGGTTTAAGGAGATCTTACCAAGCAGCAAGAAAATCTGTGCACAGCATGATTCAGGCCACAGGGTCTGCAGCAAAGGAAATTCCACTGCAGAGGGAATGTCAGCCAGCTTCTTAGGCCGTCTGGAAGCAGCCAGAAAGCCGGGCTGACAGACAGATCTGAGTAAGCTCCCTGCAGCAGGAAAAACTGGCAGCTTTTTCTTTCCCAGCTCTTGCCACAGTCGGGGAAAAAAAAGATCCAAATCGTTATGTCTACAAAACAATTCTCAAAGTGTGAATTAAAGGGAGCAGAGAAAGGAGAGGGGAAACATCTTATTTCAAGTGCAGGTTCCCATGTACGCACCAGACCTACTATAATAGTTACCGTTAGGCGCCGAATGGAGGAATCTGAACTGTAACCAAGACAGGCCCATGTGGGCATGCGTACACATGTTGAGGGTCTTACACACAGTGAAGTTTTAACCTGCAAAGAAAAGTTTGGCTGGTCCACTATAGAATGACCTTGTTTTTTGCAGACCAGTGCAGAAATGTGTTTCTCGATGGCTGAGTGGAAAAAAGTTTCATAGCACCAACTTCCCAGGGGCAGGAAATATTTTAAGCCCTTATTCGTCCCATGACAGCTCTTCTGCTGTGAGGTCTCTGCTTTCCACATGCAAGTTCTGCACCCTTCTTAGTCGGAACGTTAAGATCCTCCATCTATCGTCATGGTCTTAGATGGATACATTCCACAGCCACATCTGCTGCTGATAAGACCCAATGGGAAAAACAGGTTTAAATCATATCAATGACAGTCCCCATTTAAGCTCATGAGAAAGCTGTCCTATTTGTTCCCCACTTGTGGTTACTTCCCACCTGCCTTTACTGTACTTCTGGTTCTTTTTGGTTGCGTATAAGAGAATCTACTGAAAAGAGTTTAAGAAAGAGAAGGAAAGAGGGAAGAAGAGAAGAAAGAAAGGAAAGGAGAGAAGAAGGGAAGAAAGGAAGAGGATTATAAGGTGCCAAGGGTAACTTCGGCACTCAAGGTAGGGAATATAGGCAGGCTTCCCAAGGATCAAAAACCAGGATCTTGGTAAACATTGGTAACTTTGGTGGACACAGTTGACTCTCTGCCCAGTATTCTCCTTTTCTGACCTTCTTCAGAGTGTTCCTGTTCCTTCCACATCAACCCATTGCTTGTGGGGCCTCAGGTCAGCCCAGCTACCATTTTTGAACCTGAGAGATCCAAACCACTGACTCCCCTAACAGATTTCTGTAATTTGTAGAATCCCTTGTATTTATCATGAAATGAAATCAAGAGATACGTATCTTATAAAATCAGTATGATTCCCTAACTGCCATGTAAAAGATACGTAGAAGCTTCACATACTAAAGTTATATGCATTTTGATCAGAAAACGCCCAGGCATGACTGACTCTACAAAAGTACATAGTAAAAAGTGGGCAGATTGTGCTTGAGTGAAGCTACACTGTGAATTTGAGAATACACCAGGGTTTCTCAACCTTGTCACAATTGACAGTTGGTGCTAGATAATTATTTGTTGTGGGGAATGCACTGGGCTTTACCTACTAGATGCCAGTGACACCTCCATTCGACCTTCCAAGCAACCAAAAATGACTCTAGTTATTGTCAGTGGATTGTGAGCACAGTCAGATCTGGATGAGAACCACTGGCATAGACTGGACATAAGATGTGGGGTTTTTTGATAACTCACATACAACAAACAGTATGGGTGTCAGTGATGTGAGTTTTCTGGAGTGGTGACCATTTCCTAGTAAAGTTCCAAATAAGGCATAGTAAGATATTTCCTCATTTCATGCAATGACTGTATCCTTGGAAAATCTAGTGGGTAGAAATACTTTGCAAAACAATGCCTTATGTTTACATGTAAACTGGGGTCATTGAATTCACTCAAATAACTAGAAACAAGGATATTTCCATGTGCAGATCAGGTAAGAATATAAAATGCTTTGGAAGACAATCTGACAGTTCAACAAAATTTTAAGCATAGGGGTATCTGGGTGGTTCAGTGAGTTGTATGTTTGACTTCAGCTGAGGTCATGATCTCACTGTTCATGAGTTCAAGCCCCACAGTTGGCTCACTGCTATTAGAGCAGAGGCTGCTTCAGATCTTCTCTACTTCCACCTCTGCCCCTCACCTGCTTGCTCTCTCTCTCTCTACCTCGCTCTCTCTCAAAAATAAAAATAAACATTAAAAAACACATTTTTAAGCTTAGAGTTACCAGTATAACTGAGCAGTTCCATTGCTAGGTATATACTCAGGAGAAATGTAAACTTGTGTCTAGGCAAAAACCCATGCCAGTGTATGAATGCCCAAAGTCATTGATGGCAGCCCCAAAGTGAAAATACCTCAAATGTCCAACAACTTATGAATAGATGAATAAAATGTGGTATATCCGTACAATGGAATTTTATTTGCGCTAAAGAAAAATGAAATACCAGTGCATGCTACAACATGGGTGAACCTTGAAAACATTACTTGGAGTGAAAGAAGCCAGTCACCAAATCCACATGTTGTTCTGGTCTATTTATATGAAATGCCAGAATAGGCAAATCTACAGAGACAGAAGTAGATAAGGTGTTGTGTATGTTAGGGGGGTGGAGGGGGCTGAGTAATTGCTTTGGGGATTTATATGCAGGGGTGGGGGGGAGGGAGGGGTGATGAAAACATTCTAAAACTGATTGTGATTATAGCTGCACAACTTTGAATAATCTAAAAAAATTGATTGAATGTTTTAATTACGTGAGTTCTATGGTATATGAATTATATCTCAATGAGACTATTATTTTTTGAAATGTCCCACAGATAACAATTCATTATTGTATGACACTGTATTACAATCTCCTTATACTTTGCAAGACATTTAGCTTCTCATCCATTTGTTTTTCCAAATCATGGTGAGGATATTAACAGCCCTTTCATTGTCCTCACAGGGCTAGTTGCAGCCCTGTGGAAAGTCATGAACCACTGGTCTAAACAATTTACATAGTAAATTCCTCCTTGCCAGTGATTGGTTCAGGAATTCAGGCTTTAGCCAATCAGTAAATGTTTTTAGACTATATGGTCACATGGCCTATGTCAGCCCAATCAGACCATAGAAAATCCTTTTATCCAGTGGTTTGGGGCAGAATCTGCTTTTCTCTCACTGGGCTTGAGCAAACACACACAGAGTCCTAATTGTCTCTGACAGCCATCTTGAGATGATGAGTGGAACCAGCTGTACAATGAAGCCAATGGTGTGGAGAGTAAGGTGGAAAGAAAGAATCTGTACCATGGCTGAACCACTAATTAACCAATTCTAAAGCTCGGCCTTCCTTTAGATTTTTTTGTTAGATGAAATAATAAATTTCCTTATTGTTTTAACCGTTTGGAAGCCCTTTTCCTATAACAGGAATCAAAGTGGACAGAGGACAGGGAATGAGATGTGCTACTGCCCTAAGACAAGCTGAGGTCCTCGAACATCTGTCCCTTCATGGAAAGACTTCCAGCTTTGCCCAGGAAGTGAAATCACCCACCTATTCAAAGCAAGGAAAATACCAATGAGCGCCCCAGGTATGAGGACTAGGGTTCAAGGCCAGATTTTGACCTAAAATTGGAAATGGGCAGACCAGATTGATTAGAAGACGAAAGTGAGTAGAAGAGCTAAAGAAAGGATATTCAGCTACAAGGATACTCAGAGTTCATCTCTGCTTTTCTGGTGTTGGATAATAGCTTGTAGCTATTCTGAAGCTTGCCTTTTATTTGTTTGAACACACTTATTTCAAAAATAGTTGTTTTATGACCTTTTATTGACAGGTCTGATATCTGAAGTCTTGATAATGTTGTTTTTGTTGTTTGTTGTTTCTACTGGTTCTTACTCTTGGTGCCTGCTTTCCATATGTGTTTGATCATCTTAAACTCTATATTGTTCATTGTCCTTAAAAAGAAGTTGTAGGAAGTCTTTGTGAAGATGTGATCCTCCAGAGATAATTTGAATTGCCTCAGCCACTTAGATACATAATCAGTCCAGGATAACTTTAAAGAAAATTTCTGGGTTGAATAATGATACACTTCCCAACTCAGGAGCATATATCATCGACATCAGCAACTGTATTTCCACCATTATTGTGCACTGATTCCATACATGCATGGATCTAAGTGCTTCCCATGCATTATCACACTTAAATGATGCAGGTATTGCAATTATTCCCCCAGAACAGAGAGAAACCTAGAGCACAATATGTCAAGGAATTAGTAACCCAGGTTCATATAGCCAGCTAATGACAGAGATACTAAAATCTTATCACCTAAAACCCAATAGTCCAGAGCCCACTAAGATAGTGAATAGTTAATAAATACATATTGGCGGTGTTCGTCACTATAAAGGTATTGTTCTTATAAATTTAAAAAAAGAAATAGAAATAAAGATACAGGTTCTGCTGGATTTAGGTTTTGAATTCACAGCTAAAATGTAAAATGAGTTTTCAGGAAGAGACAAAGTTTTGCAGAGGCACTGTCAGTAACAACCTGAATAAATTATGTGGGAACGAAAATGGAGAGAAACTCCTTGAGGTGAACGTTAGGCCAGAGATTAAAGATGAACTGAGGATTCCCAAGCACAACTTTCTAAGGAAGCCCATTATTCCATTTTACTATTGAGATGCTCACTGGTCCTTGGGACCATGTCCTCAGTTTCCCTGGAGGCTGCTGCCAAGGCAGGTAGTTAAGCCATTGGGCCAGGGAAGCCAGTTATTGTCGCTGCACTAGGTCTGGCCTTCCTCCTTATTCACCTGGATAATTGAAATTGATTGCAAACTGGACTACAGTCTGTAGCTGACAGAAAACCCCTTCAGGGCAGGGAATGTTGATTTTTTCACCATTAATCTTCAGCACAGTGATGACAGACTTACCCCTTGGTACAGGTCACAGTTACTTATTTTTCTTTTTATGTTTATTTTAATTTTGAGAGAAAGAGACAGAGCCTGAGCAGGGGACGGGCAGAGAGAGAGGGAGACACAGAATCTGAAGCAGGGTCCAGGCTCTGAGCTGTCAGCACAGAGCCCGATGCAGGGCTCGAACTCACCAACTGTGAGATTATGACCTGAGCCGAAGTTGGACCCTTAACCCACCAAGCCACCCAAGCACCCCAGGTCACAGTTACTTATTAAGAATTTACTCTCTGTTAGTCACTGATGACATAATTGTAAACAAAATCCTATGTGGTTCTTGTAGGGTGCATGGTCTAGTGAGGGACATATAGTGGTTAAATAATAAAAATCAGATGCATAATTACAAATTACGATTGATGTTATAAAGGAAAATAAATTGGGATATTGAGAATCTGATCTATTCTGGGCGACCAGAAGAAGCTGTCAATAAATAGTCACATTTGAGCTAAGGTCTGAAAGATAAACAGTTTAATCAAGAAAAGAGGAGAAAAAAACTCCAAAGAGAACTATACCTGCAAAGATCCTGTGGTCAAAGGAATGGTAGTCAGGAGTAGTTGACCAGTACAAACTGGTTATATTCATGAATGGTTGGTTCAGAATAAGAACTAGTATCTCTTTGTCACTTACCACATGCTGGGTATTATTCTAAGTGCTTAATTCATATCAACTCATTTAACCTCCACAACCAATGTATTGGTAGGTGTTATTATGGTCTCCATTTTACAGAGGAGGAAATTGAATTGCAGAGAAAATGGATACCTTGCCTAAAGTTACACAATTAAACTGTGACACTGAGATTTGAACCCAAGAATCTGGATGAAGTAGAAAAGCATGGCTTTCTTGGTGGTCTACAAAGACCCTAGAAATGGAGCACTTGGGTGGCTCAGTTGGTTAAGTGTCCAGCTTGGGCTCCAGTCATGATCTTGCCATCCATGAGTTCAAGCTCCACATCAGACTCTGTGCTGACAGCTCAGAGCCTGGAGCCTGCTTTGGATTCTGTGTCTCCTTCTCTCTCTCTGCCCCTCCGTTACTCGCACTCTGTCTCTGTCTCTCTCAAAACTAAATAAATATTTTTAAAAATTAAAAAAAAATAAAGACTCTAGAATCATATATATCATTAAATGGAACAAATAGGATGGACTGAAATAGTAAACAGTGGTTCTAAAATTGAGTCTGTGAGATAAAGGAGCAAAGTCCTTTGAAAGATGTGAGCTACTCAAATTAATATGGAATGGGATTAAGTAGATGGCAAGGCTTTTCAAGCTCAGTTAAAAATCCCCTTATAAAAAAAGAACTTAAACTCCATAAACTTGCAGTGATAAAGAACAATAAGACAATAAAACTGTTGTTTAATAAACCAAAGGAAAAGTTTAAAATGAAAATACTAGCATAATCAGTATTATTTACTTTGAATATTTTCTTTTTTCTTTTTAAAAAGTTTATTAATGTTTATTTATTTTGAGGGAGGGGAGCACAATGTGAATGGGGGATGGGAGAGAGACAGGAGAGAGAGAGAATCCCAGGCAGGCTCCATGCTGTCAGCACAGAGCCCGATGGGCAGGGTCAAAGTTGCGAAACCATGAGATCATGACCTGAGCAGAGATCAAGAGTCGGAAGCTTAACTGACTGAGCCAGCCAGGTGCCCGCGTTTGAATATTTTTTTAAGTCTGCATACCATAAACATCGTAATCACCATTTCTCCCTCTATTTCCCCCCTCTCTTCAATCTGTGAACGGATTCCAGTGATTTTTGTCTCTAAGTGCTTGCAAAGATACTTTGAGAATTAGGAAACCCTGGAAAACCCCTTATTGCTTCACAGTAATAAGTAGCAATGAGCCCTGCTGGCAATTCTGGATGAGTGTTAGCAGTATTTGCACTCTAATGCTCATAGTTGCTTGAACCCAAAATCCAAGCGAATTTCTAAAGTTGTGGGGCTAGGCGGGCCGGCAGACGCTCCACTGTTGTCAATTGCCTTTACACAGTTTACCTTACCCAACGTGACTTGTTATTACCCCACGATCCTGCAAGCACAGTTTGCCCTTGAACTGACGTTTTTATCAAGATGAACACTCTAGGGTACTTGAAGCTGCTGGCTTATTTTAAAATCTCCTCTCTCTCTCTTCCCCTCCCTCCCCTCCCTCTCCCTCATTCCCTCCCTCTCCTTTGTCCCCTCCTCCTTTCTCTCTTGTCCCTCTCTGTTGTCGTTTTTTGTCTTTCCTGGATTCTCTGCCTCTCTTGGCCACGCTTAAGAGCAAGCACTGGCAGGCAATGAATCAAAGCGGGCTATTTTTGCTCTCTCTGTGAGAATGTTTACAACATACTGAAAACTCAGCCTGTGGTTTAATGTTGTGTATACTTTCAGAAAAACTGACTGATTTCCAAAGTCAGTGTGTAGCTGTGAAACCCACAGAAAGCTCCGTGCGTGGGAGCAGGCCTTGCTCTACAGGCTCTCGCTGCACCAAAGATAGGCCCACATGTGTAGAGCCAAAAGCATAAGGCCTCTGACCAGGTTTATTTCCTAACAATGCTGATTTCATGACCAGTGGCTCCAAGTTGTAAAAGAAGAAATTCAAAACTAGCTAGGTATGACCAAGAATGCTAAGAAAACTCTATCTGTGGCCTAATTAAATTATTCCTCCTTCCCACCCAACCGAGTGGCCCCCAAATGTTTGGGATGCATGTACCATTCCATTAGAATACAGTTAATCTTGAATATATTTTACCATGAAATATGAACATAGTAATTACAGAGTTTTCCATTCAATGTCCCCTATCATATTCCTAGCATATTGGATTCTCTTGGAATAGCGTTTAACTGTTTTCATATGGGCTTCAGCCGACATCCTAGAACGTTCGAAATGGCCAATAATTTCACTCCAGCAAAACTTAGTCAACTGCTTTCTCTTTTGTATTTCTTTTTTCTTTTTCCCTACAACTCCAAGTTTTAAAATAAGATTAAGGCCAACCTAATTTTCTAAGAGCCTCCTGCTGATTTATCGGCTGATAGCAAGTTGGAGAGGTATTCAAGCCAATTAAACTGGCTCTCAGAGTTTTGCTCAGTGGATAAATATGAGGTGGAAATGTCCGGGAGGTCTTCTCTTATCTGTAGCTGAAATCAGAGGGAACCTCGAAGGCGGATTGGTATCTGTCAGGGGGGTGGGAAAGGCCCACCGGTGTTCATTAAAAACTGTCCTGGCAACAGCCCTTCTGAACAAGCAAAACTTCAAGCAGAGACGCTCAAACGGTGTTCAGTAGACAGAGAGGGGCCCAAAGTGGGCCTGCTGGCCTACTTTCCAGGGTCAAGGCTCACTTTCCTCTGAGGTTTCCATTCTTAGCGCTGTATTAAGTCCTTGTTTTGTGAGTGGCTTCTCTTGTCTAGCTGCTGTTCTGCTGGCTCACGGCGGGCAACACTGGGCCTGTTGTTCCGATTCCTTTGGAGATTCTGTAATTTAAACAACACAGAGCGTGGGCCAGCCCCAGAGTTATAGCCTTGTTTAACTGGATTTAGAAAACTGGTTAAACTAGGCTACAACTCCCTTGGTCTTAGACCAGCTGCTGGTGTGTTATTTTTGTTTTTGTTTTTCTTTCCCCTCTGTTCAGAGTATGAGTTCACTCCCTTTAGAAAAATGGAAAGAAGGGGCACCTGGGTAGCTCAGGTGGTTAGCATCTATCTGACTTTGGCTCAGGTCATGATCTCACGGTTTGTGAGCTGGAGCCCCGCATCAGGCTCTGTGCTGACAGCTTGAGAGCCCAGAGCCTGCTTCAGATTCTGTGTCTCCCTCTCTCTCTGCACCTCCCCCACTCACACTCTGTTTCTCTATCTCAAAAAATGTATAAACATTTTTAAAAAATGGAAAAATATAAAGGATAAGAGGGAGAAGGACACGTACATTGGAAACATATCTTTGTACTGGTGCAGCAGTCTTAACCTTTAACAAAGAATGTCTTTAAAATGTCCAGCATTTGTTAATGGCATTGGCCCTCGTACATTATGATTGCCTGTTCAGGTCTGACTTCACCACCAGAACAGCGGTCCTCAAACTCCACAGGCATCAGAATTTCCAGGAGAGCTTATTAACCCACAGACCACTGCCTCCCCCTGGAAGGCTGCTGATCCATGAGTTGCAGGTGGGGCCTAAGAGTTTCTCTTCCTAATAAATTCCCAGGTGGTTGGTGCCCATACTGCTGGTCTAAGGAAGACACATCAAGTTCCTTGAGGGGAAGAATTTTCTCATTCACCCCTGTATGCATAGTAGTCTGCCCTATGTCTGGCCCAAATATGTACTCCAGTAAATGACTAACTGTATCTCTTCATTCAACTGGTAGTTATTCAGTTATCTGCTATTCTAAATGCTAGAGATTCCACAGTAAGACAAAGACATTTCACATGCTTACAGTTTCCATCCTAGTAAGCCAGTCTGGGAAATAGCAAATAAATAAAATGATTTCAGTGCCAAGCCCTGTGAAGAAAATTAAGGCAGGGCACAAGGAGGAAGAGTGATGGGGTAGAGGTAACTTTAGACTGGGTGTCAGGGAAGGCCTCTCCGAGAAGGAGACATTCATGGAAAAATGAACAAAATAAGCAAGTCATAGGAAAATTTTACAAAGGAAGATTTCAGGTGAAGAGAACGGCAAGTACAAAGGCTCTAAGGCAGGAGTAGGCTTGAGATTTCCAAGATAAAGCAAGTCCAGAGTTATAAGAGTGAAGTGAGTTGAAGGGACAATAGTAGATGGCAAGATCAGAGAAGTAATAGAAAGGCTCATGTAAAGCCTTTAAAGCAATGGTAGGAAGTTTTGATTTTATTCTCAATTTGGTAAAATGACAATAAAAGGTTTTGACTCAGGAAGCAATATTATAATATTATTTTTAAGGCCATATTAGAGGAAATAATGTAATCAAGGAAGCCAGAGAGAGGCTATTGTAATAATCCAAGCACAGAATGATAACTTAGAATGGGATGTTGGTGAAAAATGAGACAAGAATGAGATTTGAGATATATTTTATAGGTAGATCCAACTGCAATTGTTGGTGGATTGAGCTGTGAAAGAAAGACGAAATCAATGACTCATAGTTGTATTTTTTTAAATGAATGTGGGTGACATTTGCTGAGTTGGGGAAAAGTAAAACATGATTAGTTCTGTTGGGGACAAGTCTTGAGCTGCCATGACGCATCTAATGGGAGGTGCTGAGTGGCTCTATGAGTCTGGAGCTTAGGGGAGAGGTCCGTGTAGGAATAAAGATTTGGGAATCATCACTGGAGAGATGGTTCCAAAGCCATATCAGTCAGGGTATACTTGCAGAGAGGAAGGAAAAGAGGATCAAAGGCTGAATCCTGGAGCATCGATGTTTTCAGGGTGGGAAAAGAAGGAAGAGTTGTAAGCCAGGTGTTTCAAGAAGGAAGGAAGGGTCTACTGTGCCCAATGTTGCTAAGTGATCAAGTAAGACAAATACTGAGAATTAACCATTGGATCTGGCAAAATGGAGGTCCTGGACAAAAGCAATTTCAGTGAAGGGGTAGAGAAAAAAAACCTGACTGAAATGGATTAGGGAAGAATGAATGGTATGTGAGGAAGGGAAGACAGGAGTCCAATGAGTATTTTTTATAAAAGAAACAGAGACATGGGCAAGTAGCAGAAAATGAGTGTGTTGATTTAGGAGGGTTTTTAAAGAAGGGAGATTGCTCACCCTTGCTGAGCCTATCCAAGGGAGAGAGAGAAACGGATTATGTATGTAGGAGGAGATTCACCTCCAGGAGAAAAGTGCTTGAGTAGGTGAAAAGGAAGGAACCCAGGATGCAGGTAGTTGTTGGCCCAGATACAACCAGAGGGCATACTGAGAATGAGAGCACAGACTCAGCACATGCTTAGGAGCAAATGGGCAATGAGAATTCTCTTCCACCTTGACACTGGGGAAAGATGAAAGTTTAATGAGCATGAAAGAATCATCTCAATAAGTAAGAGATGTAACCAGGTTGCTGAATTCTGCTTGACATCCATGGCTATGAATATAATGTGAAACCCCTCAGTATGGTTAGATGTTTTTGTCCAATGACATTTCCCTGCTGGGATCAAGCTTGGTGTAGCCAGAGGTTTGGGTTTGAGATATAATCAGGATTGAGATGTATCATGTCAGGGGCAGGAATTTGAGGATATCTGCAAGGGAGTAATGATAATGATAGACAGTGGACTTTCACCTGGGTAGGCAGGAAATAAGGTGAACAAGATCACTGGATCATTGGTAGGAGAAGGCCACAGATGTCACCTCTCCAAACTTATAATGCTCTTGGGCAGTCAGGTTATGGTTACAAGAAACAAAATGAGACAGCACATATGAAGTACACGCCAAAAGAATGGTTCCAATATTATGTATACCACAGAGTGATATAGGAGGAAGTCATTGTTCATCAAAAATTCATCAAAATATATAATTCATCAAAAATTTCCTCAGTATCTTCTATGTACTAGACTCAGTCTTTGGTGCTTGGGATACATCAGTGAGCAAAATACAAGGATGGCTGCCTTCCTCGTGCTTATATTCCTGATAGACAATAAACCAAAGAGGTAAGCAGAGGGAAAGCATAGCACTTATTAGAATAGTGTGGGTACTGTGGAAACAGGGAAAGCAGAAGCAGATTAGAGAGACTGAACACTTTTAAAAGTTAGGTTGGGGCTCCCTAAGGAGGTGGCATTTGAGTGAATACTTGAAGGACCTGAGAGAATTAGTCATATAAATAACTGGAGGAAGAGCATCCCTGGCAGAGGGACCAGCCACGTCAAAAGCCCTCAGTGTGCCTGGAATATTCTAGTGACAGCACAGAGGTCAGTGTAGTTGGAGTGGAACTAACAAAGGTGAGAATAGAAAGATCCCAGGTTGGAGAGGTGACGGTAGGGAAGCAGGGAGAGGGAACAGATCTCATCAGCTCTTTCCAGTCTTTGTGTGCACTTGGACTTACTGTATTCACGAATAAGTTAGTGATGGAATAAGATGATAGAGGCTAGGGCCTGGGGACTAGTAGTGGAAACATCCAAACCAAGCCAGATTCCAGGTATGTTTGGAAAATAGAGCCAATAGGATTTCCCCTTCACAGAGAATGCACGGTTTAAGAGATGGGCAGGATTAACTGACAGAGAAAGAGCAATTGAAATGTAAGGCAAAGCCAAGAGGTAGAAAGGGAGTACCTGGGTGGCTCAGTGGCTGGGTATCTGACTCTTGATCTTGGCTCAAGCCATGATCTCACAGGTTCATGAGATTGAGCCCCACATCCATCTTGATACTGACAATGCAAAGCCTGCTTGCTCTCTCTCTCTCTCTCTCTTTCTGCTTCTCTCTCTCTCTCTGAATAAATCAACTTTTTTTAAAGAGAGAGAAAGAGATAGAAATCACCATGAATTGACAGGCTACTGCGAGGGGAACACCTACTGGAGTAGAGAATAGATAGAAGGAAGGAAGGAAGGGATGATTTGTTTGGGTTCAGATGTCAGATACCTTCAATGTAGGTTAGGCATTTCAGACCTCATCTTATCCTTAATGGGAGCCATTGAAATACCTTGAGAAGGGGTAACATCATAGAATTATGTAATAGGGAAGTGAATTGGACCCTGGTAGTCACTGTGGTCACTCTCTTACAGACATTCTAGTGACATGAGTGTATAAACCAAAGTAATAGCAGGATTATGTAAGGGTGGGGAGAACAGACTTTAGATCAGACAAACATGTGTGGGATGCCGGCCTCATCCTATTTTCCATGGTCAAATTATTCACCATTACAGATTTGCTAATCTGTAAAGTGGTTATTCAAAGGGCTACTGTGGCCTTTAAATAACACAGTGATTATTAAATTCATAGTCCAATACCTGGTGCTGAGTAAACACCCAAAAAAAATGATTTGTGGCTATTCTTAATAGTTTTCATTTCAAATGGAATTAAAGGGATGAATAAAGATCAAAAGAGTGGGAGAAATAGAAAATCACCATTAGAGCACCGCACCAGTAATTAGTCTATAAGATCCAATGATGAATGCTAAAGCTGGTAGGCAAAAAACTGAGGAGAAATGGTATATTTGTATAGTCTCAAAGTAGTTCCTCTAAGATACTTATTCACTTCAAAGAGATAAGTAGTAACTTTACAGTGAAGAAACCCAAAAGACATATCCATGAAGTAAAGATGGACATTGCCACTGTCACAAATTGGAGGAAACAAAAGAAAAATGACAACTAAATGCCGTTGAAATCCTGGAACTGAAAAGAAGGGGAAACTAGTTTGTATAAAACCTGTAGTTTAGTTACTGGTACTGTATTAATGTTAATTTCTTAACTTTGAAACTTATATGATTGTTGTACAAAATATTAATGTTAGGGGAAGCTGGGTGATGGATGCAGGGGAATCCTTGATAGTATTTTGCAACTTTTCTATAAGACTAAAACTATTTTTAAATTTTAAAGCATAAGTAGAAGAAGTTGCCTTTGAAAAGCATCACAAAAAGGTGTCAGCAATACTTTCTGATTTGTTGGCTTTGAAGAAGGAAAGGGCGGATGGTGGGTCAAAGCTACCTTGAAGATTGTTCTTTGAGGCACTGGGTTGAGAATTGAAAAAAACCATTAGTGAAGACCTGCTTATGTGAGTGTGAGTGGTGTGTATGTGTGGGGGTAGGGGCTTGGGCATGTGAGTGCATTAGTCAAGGTTCTCCAGAGAAATAGAACCAATAGAATGCAATAGGATATATTTATGGAGAGAGAGAGAGAGAGATTACAGAGAGAGAAGGAGAGATTATAAATGGGGAGATAAGAGATTATAAGGAATTGGTTCAATTGATAAGACTGAGAAGTCTAGATGCAGAGGATCCAATGGTATAATCCCTGTCCAAGTCTGAAGGTTTAAGAACCAGGAGAGCTGATGGCTTAAGTGCCAGTCTAAGCCCAAGTCCAAAGGCTGAAGATGACTGATGTCCCAGGTCAAAGAGCATCTGGTAGAGAGAAAGAATTTATTCTTACTCAGCCTTTTATTTCCTTTAGGATCTCAATGGATTGAATGATACCCAGCTGCACTGGGGAGGGCAAACTGCTTTACCTCATCTACCGATTGAGATGTTAATCTTACCTAGAAATACCAGCATAGATAGCCCCCAGAATAATGTTTAACCAAATAGCTGAGGACTCCCATGCCCCAGTCAAGTTGACACATAAAACTAACCATCACAGTGAGTGTATATGTGTGTGAACATGTGCGCATGCGTGTGTTGGAGGAGGGGAGAGGAGGCAATCACTTCCACTCTAGACATGTGTTCCAGTGTCTTCCAGGCAGCGAGATAACAGAAGTGTGGTGAGAATGCAGAAGGTGTGGGGCAGAGAAAACAGGATAGGAGTAAACTGAAGAGAATATTTGAATACATATGTAGAGACAAGATACCTAACAAGAGGATGTACAAAAGTATGTAAGATTATCAATTATCAGTGGATAATTGACTATGAGTGACTTTCCATATAAAAATGAAAGAGCATTCAGAGAATGACAGAGAAGAGGTCACAAAAGGAGAATAAAGAAGAGACAGCTTCAAGGTCAAGCCAACTTTGACCAGTGCTTTCTGATGTGTTGGCTTTGAAGAAGAAAAGAAAAAGGATTGAGAAAAAGTCAGAAGAGTTGATGAATAAGAGGCAAAGGGTGATTTCCAAGAAGACCATCTCATTATACCAAAGTAGACAGAGACCAAAAGAGTAGGGAGAAGTGGGGAGGTGACCGGAGAGGTAGTTTCTAGGTCTAGAAGCCATAAGTATGATCCTAAGTAGATCTTCAGGCTTTAAAAGAAACCAAGAAATCTGATATTCTTTCACCCACTTGTTTAGTAAGTATTTGGGTGCCTACTATGTGCTCAGAGCAGCAGATATACAATGAACGAAAGCAATATCATCACTACTTTTGGAAAACTTCAGTCCTAGCATATTTTGCACACTGGCATCCAGGCTTCTCCAAAGATATGCTGACACAGCAAGCTTTGAATTTTCTTTCTGGAAGAGACTGAAACAGACACTGGAGGAATTAGCAATAATACATCTTTTTAAACTCATTGCTAGTATTGTGGTTGAAATGACAATGATGTATATTATGTGATCCAAGCTTTGAACATTTGATCCACAGCTCAGTCTTCTAGGTGCAACTTGTTTTGCTTCTGAGTTTGAGGAAATCAGTTCTTTTGTTCTCCACTAAAAACAAAGCCCATGACACTATGCTTAGTCTGGCCAGACTTCCAAATTTCCCATCATGAATTTTATGAGTAATATGCTTTCTTTGAAAACCTCACTCATAATTTGGTGAGTTTAGTTTTACAAGTAACAATGAACTAGCATACTAAGACAACAAAATGATGTTCTTTTCTTTATAGCAGACAATTCACAGTTCACAATTTTGTCCTGGTTTATAGGATACAATATATACCTGGCTCACCTCGAATAAGAACACTTCTTATCTTGAGATGGTAAAATGCATAAACGACAGCAAGGAGTATTCAACTCTAAGGAAGGTCTTGATTCACATGAGCAAAGTACATGCATAGCTTCAAGGAAAACACCTTGTCCATTCGTAGAGCATCAATATGCAAGTTAAACATCCAGGAATGGAGGAGATCTAGTTTATCACTTTCCTGTGGTCCTCAAAGGCTTTTAACTATTGTTATATTGTGTCTTCAAAATCTCAATAAAAAAGAGCAGGAGAGTTCATGTTAAGAGTTCATATTGGTCTACAGGAATTCCCTAACCCTAAGAGAAATGAGAAACTCCGGTGTTATCAAGTAAGGATATCTCATCTCCTATAAATTTCTAAGGACAAAGCAACAGTTTTTGGAAATGTTGGCCTACTCACTACTTAATACTTACAGCTTAATGCCAGGCAAGTTACCTAACCTCTCTGAGCCTCAATTTCCTTATCTGTAACACAGGAATGACATATTACTTATTTCATATGGTTGTTTGAGTATTTAATGAGATTAGTTATAGCACAGTCCCAGCACATGTAAATTGTCAAATATTAATTACTTTTCTTATTTTTCCTTAAAAAGATTTGACACAACTTGTTACATTGATTCATCCTTTGGTCCTTACCACCAGAACCGTAAGAATGAATCTAGCTGAAGTAAATACATTTTCATCCTCCCTTATACATAGGAATAACCAATGAGATATATGCAGAAATATTGGACAGTGGCATCTGGAAGAATGCTTTTTCTTTGCTCTTTTGCTTTATTCTTCTCTTTGCTCCTACTCAGCAGCCTGACGCAATGTCTGGAACTCCAGCAGCCATCTCGTGACTTACGGATGGAAGTTAAGCTTTGAGGCTGGCAGAGGAAAAAGATGGGGAAAGATGGATCTACAGCAATTCTGTGGAACTTCTCTAACACACCTAGACTACTATTATCACTGATCATTCAAATGACAGATATTTTAAATTGCTTTGAGTCTCTTAGCTGGGTCTCTGTTTCTAAGAGCAAAAAGCAATTCCTAACTGATATCTCAAATAACTAAACTTGAAGATCTTCTGAATTTCTGTTCACTTTCATGTTGACAACAGATATTCGTACAGCTGTAATTAGTTTGTCTTCCTTGCCATCACCTGCCTTTGTGATGACAAACTAGTCCTTCTCTGCAGTCTAGACTTCAATTTGCCTTTGTAGAGATAAGCTTCCTTCAATTACCTACAACTTTTCCCATTGAGTAACACACTCTTATCTTCCTATCCCTCAGTCACTTTACACATACACACTCATAAGCTTGAAAACTGATCTGAACATACCAGGATGTTTTAAATATGAAAATGAGTATAAATCAGACAACAATTTCCAACAGCAGAACCAAAGCCTTGGCCAAATGGGTTTCTAGAACAAAACAAAATGATTCCAGTGTGTAGAGATGTATTCTTACCAGAAGGCAAGGCATTCCGTGGTGGTTTCTGTTCACCACCTAGTCATAGAAAAGTTAGTCTCTCCTGCAGTTGAACAATGACCTCACCCTCCATTTCAGGCCTGGAGTGATAAGAAGGAAAAGACATCAAACATAAGGACCCAGGAGGCATGTTGGGGAGTCTAAGTGATGAGATCATTTTCCTCAACCATGGCGCAGAGAACACAGGTCACAAACTCTTGCCTATTTTAACCAGAAAGGTTTAAGAAAAGTCATGTCAGCACCTGGGGTAGCTTTCATGTTCCCACTTTTATAGAGCCATGGATTTTAGAGACATTTCTGTGCCCCAAGAAAAATAACATCATAAGCACATTAATAAATGGCAAGCTGAAGGGGTCTCAGTGTCAGAAGGAGAACCAGAAATGGTGAGAATCATCATGAACTGAAGAGCCCCTTCTCTCTCTAAAGAGGACCACCTTTATTGTCTCCAGCAACTATTTCCATGCCAGATTTTCAATGTTTTCAAGAAAAGCAGAAACTCATATTTTTGTGAGAAACCTCCAAAATTTTAAATGTTGCCTAGGGGCACCTGGTTGACTCAGTCAGTTAAGCATCCGACTTCTGCTCAGGTCATGATCTCACAGTTTGTGGGTTTGAGCCCCACGTCAGACTCTGTGCTGACAGCTCAGAGCCTGGAGCCTGCTTCAGATTCTGTGTCTCCCTCTCTCTCTGTCCCTCCCCTGCTCATGCTCTGTCTCTGTCTATCAAAAAGCAAAACAAAACAAAAACAAACATTTAATAAAGTATAAATATTGCCTCAATTTTTAAAATTCTCTGAGATTTAGAGAAATAAAACACCTCAGTTTGCCCAAAAATGCCCGGCCTGTGACTAAGCACCAATGAAGAGTAAGAATTACAGAAGCACAGAGGAGGAAGGAAATCTAGCATGTAGTCCTTGAATGTGTTCATTTATGTAACAAGCGTTTATGAAGTTGTCTTCCTACGTGCCCAGTACTCTGCTAAGTACTAGATCTGAACAAAAACCCAAGAAGAAAAGGAGGGGATGGTAAGGGATTGTTCAATACAGCAAAACCTTGAAATGTAATAGAAAGAAAATTACAAAATCTGTTGGGAAAAAGCCTCTAAAAATCCAGGGAAGGGGTTAAAAAATGAAGTACAGAGAGTTATGAAAGAAGTGACTGGTAAACGTGTAGCCACCTTCCCAAATGGGAGGTTTGTAGCCAGGCTACAGGTATTCTTTCCCTCTGGCACTCACCCTTTCCCATGCTGAATAGGGTTGAACCATGCAACCAACAGGATAATGTAGGAATAATGAGTGTCACTTCCCAAGGTAGGTCATAAAAGGTGCTCTGGTTTCTATCTTGCTCTTTCTTAAGTCACTCTCTCTAGGTGTAGTGAGCTGCCCTGATATGAAAACCTTCAAGAAGCCTTATGGACAGGTCTGTGTGGTGAAGAAGTGAGGTCTCTCTCAGTCAGTGGAGAACTGAGTGCTCCTCAGGTCATCTTGAAAGTGGATCTTCTAGAATCTGTCAAAATTCTCAGATGACTGCAGCCCCAGCTGCAATTAGATACTGTGGGATAGAAGAACCCAGATGAGCACTGCTGACTTCCTGACCCACAGAAACTGAAATAATAAATGTTATTTTAATCTACTAAACTTAGGGTCATTTGTTATGCAACAGTAGTTAACTTAGTAGGAAACGTAGAGGCTTTGAGTATCACCCACATTTCCAAGAAAAAAAAACAGAAAGAAAAGAGAGCTAATAGGGGTTTGGGGGAGAGTGTTAGAAGAGAAGAATATATTGGTAAAAAGCATGGCCTTTCAAAATAAATCAGACATGAATTTGAAACTCAGCACCAACACCTATGTCAGTGCAATTGTTGTCAGGCAAACACCTAACATATCTAAGCTTCTGTTTTTTCTTTTATCTGCATTCTCAAAATAATAATAATTACTTCATATAATTGTGACAATTAAAAGACAGAATGGCTGTGACATATCTACTTGGTACACAGTAAGCACTAAATAGGGTTAAGTTATCACTATTAGTGATCATATCATTGAAGACAAATATCATATACTCTCCAGATTTGGCATGGCCAATCATTTTAGGGAGAAAGAGTACCTTTTTTTTTTTGTTTTATTTTTTTCCTTCCTTCCTTCCTTCCTTCCTTCCTTCCTTCCTTCCTTCCTTCCTTCCTTCCTTCCTTCCTCTCTCTCTCTCTCTCTCTCTGTCATTCTGAAATATTTCAGAACCTTGATTACATTTTTAGAGTAGGTTGTCTTAAACTTAAGTTCTCTGTATCCACAACATTCCAATGAATCAAAGTATAGAATACAACGCAGAAGCTAATAGACCTAGAAAAAATGTATTTGAACAGAAATTAAATTGTTTCCAGAAAATGATACTCTTTTTTATTCCTTTTAAGCAGTGTAGACATCATGCTTAGAACACACATAAAACCTTATCTCAGTGGGGGTAGATAGCTAATGTCAGTTCCATGTTTACTACTCTGAAGAGAGTGGGTTTCTTCAGCAAGAGCTATTATACACTAAGGCACATTCTCAAAATCTACAAGGTCTTGGTGTTCTCATTTATAGCAGCAATTCATTTATAAGTGGGTGAATGGTTAGATGGATGGGTAGATTAATGGATAGATGGATGAAATAATTTTAAGCAAAGCAAATTAACTTTGGTGGTATAAAACTTTTTTTAACTTCACATTAATCATGTATAACATCTACCAACAACCAACAAAATGGACTATAATCCTTGCATGGTCAGCAACAAGTCACCACCAGGAAAAATTAGTTTGTCATTATCATGATTGACAAAGTTTACACACTGGTGGCCAGATGTCGCTATTTCCTAGATGCACATGTTGGTAGCATTGAAATGTTTCTCCTCTTTGCTCTTTTCTCTCCAGGAAATCACCACACTCTTGTAATAAAATAATTCCACTCCTTTCAGCGTGGTTCAGTGGTTGAACCAACCTTATCCAGGTAGTTAATAACAGAGCCTAAACAAGAAACCTAGTCTCTTATTCCCAAACTTAGTAAGGATTTTTATTTTCTACAATATAAGTATTTAGCAACTTTCTTACCTTGTGTCACCAAGTAAGCTGTCTTTCCCTTCCAATCATCCTGGTCATTCATAGCATTATTCCATTTCTCAAAAACCTGCACTGGCTCCCTTTTCCTACCCCTATCAATCCCAGATACTGTTACTTATCTCTCTGTCCTTTTCTTACACAATTATCTGTTTTTCTAAAAATTGACTTTCTCACTGAGCAAGATTGCTTTTCTTAGGCAATTAAATCTCCTAAAAGGGACCATGTCAATGTACCCTAGTCCATGTACTTCTCACTACCTTAATGCCTTGCTCTCTCCTCCCTTGCTTTTGAAATCTTTAAAATCCCTCTGATGAAATTCCACCTCCTCCATTAAACCTTCCTCAACTCCTCCAGCCCATCTGGCTTTTGACATGCTAGGACTCCCATTGTGCTTAAAATCAACACTATCTGGGCCAGAATTTGTTGTTTTACTGCCTACTCTTGCATATAACTTTGGTTGGTCCATTCAAACCCATTCATCATCCTTCACCTGCTTCTGTGCCTGGAGACTAACCTGTTTGGTCAACTTCAGTCGTTCTCAAGGTGTAATTCCAGACTGCGGCATTAGACTCACCTGAAAACCTACTGAATCAGAGATTCTTGGGATAGGCCCCAGAAGTTTGTGTTTCAGGAAGCCCCCTTGGTGTTTTTGACACAGGCTCAAGGTTGAAAACCACTGTTCTACGTCCCCAGCTCGCCTGTTCTCTGGCTCTGTGGCTGGGTTCTGTCAATGTGTAGCCCTAGCTGGGGGGAGAAAAGATTGAAAGATTGGAACTATTCTGACAGGTTTCTGATCCATGTACACACCTTTGAAGCCTCTTTACTTTAACTTTATTAAGGTTTCTTTTGCTTATCCTATTATCTTGTTTTGCCATCCATTTTCTTTTGGGACCCTGGCTGGTGTACACCCATATTTCATAACCAATATAAATGAAATGTCCCAGTTATACTCTTATCCCTGTCTTCCTGCCTCTCATCCTCTAAATTGTTGACCAATGAGGCTCAGGGATTTTCTTAATTATTTTCTCAGAATCCCAAACTTTTTAAGTCATGTGTGATAGACAGGATTATGTTCTCACAAAGATGTTGACATCCTAACCCCTGACACCTGCAAATCTGTTACCTTTATGACAAGAAAAAAGACTTTGCTGATGTCCTTAAGTTAAGGATCTTGCCATGGAAAGATTATTTGGACTATCATAATGGGCCTAATCTAATCACAAGGGTCCTTACAAAAGGAAAGCCAGAGGGTCAAAATCCAAGGAGATGTGGCAAAGAAAGCAGAGGTCAGAGAGAATGGGAGAGAGAGCCTGAGGCTGCTATGTTGCTGGCTTTGAGGTTGAAGAAATGAAGCATGAGCCAAGTAAGGCAGCAGCAAGTAACAGGTGGAAAAGGCAAAGAAACAGATTCTCCCCATAGAGCCTCCAGAAGGAATGTAGTCCTGCAAACATCTTGATCAGAACTTTGTAAGATTCATTATAGATTTATGACTTCCAGGGCCATTAGAAAAGAATTCTGTGTTGTTTTGAGCTAAGTTTGTGATAATTGGTTACAGAAGCACTAGGAAACTAACACAAGAGACTTAGAGAAAATAGGTGTCTTGATCAAATATGTTTGGAAACTCCCACATATTACACCGTGAGAAATATTGCACCAAAGAACCATTCCTAAATTCTTGAAACCCTTACTTCCCATACTTTCTCCAGGAAGACTATTAATATTGCACAAGTAACAGTAGTGACTGCAGTAATAGTCATGACACTTAATATTTGTAGATGCGAACTACATCCCAATTGCTGTACGACATGCTCCCAATATCAATTATCTAGTAGCCTTAGGAGGTCATTGTTATTATTCCTTTTATTTCAAAAAGTGGTAAGCCAAGGTTCAGGAAGGTGAGTAATTTGGTTTACGGTCACATGGCTCATAAGTGGTAGGGTTTATATCTACAGCGTTACCTAATTCTAATGTCCATGTTCTCAATATTCCACTCTACCTGTCTAGTCTTGGGAAATACTAAATAGACCAAGCTACCTTATGGCTCAGATGAAAACCCTAATGTGTATGTCCTACATCTTTACCATTACCAAATGCACCCCATCTCATAGTTTAAAATATTCCATGTTAATACCAGGGCTAATACCATGGCCAAATGCAGAGTGGAAACCTATTTCAGTCTCGTTTGAAAACAGCTAGACCACTGGAGTGTGGATAAGGTTAAGGCAACTTCTTTCCATGAAGGAACGCTTTTCAGATAGAAAGTAGCTGACAAGTACAGATGTGACATGGTCACAAAGGATTAGTATATTTAAATATAACTCAGTAGAGAGAAACCATTCAGAAGTCACAGGCCTGTCAGCGGTTCCCTGATTTACCCATAAAAATTAATTACTGGCTGAAAGTAGCAGAGAAAGTCTCAGATCATTAGGTGGAAAATGTTTTCACAAGCGATCCTAATTATACATAATGTTGGGGAATTTATAGAAAAGAGAGGCACATACAGCAGAGTTGAAAGAATTTTTATTTCTCAATAAATATTTATCACTTAAAATAGTCTTCATAGGATGTTTCTTGTGCTTTAGATGCATGTTTTAGTAATCAAATATGCTACTATACTGGAATATTTTATTAGTGTGTGCTTTAACCTCTTTTATGATTACTATAAAACAATATTTGGGCCTATAATTCTTCTAAATAATTTTTCTGTCTTTGTTAGTCTCTATATTAAATGTTGTGAATTATTTTGACACATATTAAGTTCTCATAAACATTAAGCACATTTTAGGCAGGAGGGAGGCGGGATGCTGGAGAAATAGGGAGCTCTGTACATTTCGCTCACCCCCATCTCTCAAGCAGAGAAGGCCTGAAGCCATAGGCCTCTGAATCGCGGGAGTCTGGGAGGAAAAGAGACAGAGTCTACTGAGAGGACAACCTCAAAGGTGCGTGAGTGCTGACTGGGGAAGATAAGGACTGTCTGGGACCTGGAGACACGGAGGACAGTAGGGTACCCCCTTTGCGGGGAGCCATGGACAGTTGAGGTGAAGACAAAGAACAGCTGAAACTGCTCATAGAACTGTCCCTGGAGAAGAGAAAAACCTCAGCCCAGGACGGAGAGTGATCCTATTTCTAGCTGTGGTGCTGACTTTGGGCTGCATGTCCTGATCCCAGGCGGTGCCAGGAGAAACTGGTCCACTGCTCTCCTGGCTTGATCCCCGGCAAGGAAGCGCCCAGCTTGTGGGATTATATTTAGGGCAGTATCAATAAAGCACACAGACTAAGACCTGAAAATGAGGCCGGGCTTGGAGCATAGAATACAGCCCACCTTGGCTACACTGAAGCACAAGGAGATCGGACCCAAAAGAATGATTTGTAACACTTGGTTCAGAAGGGACTGGGCCGCCGCCATTTTTCTCCCCACAGCCACCAAGGCAAGACCTCAGGGAGCGGTCTGAGGGACGCATTGGAGGCTAAGATCCGCCTACACCAAACCATGCCCATCCCCACTAAAGAGAGCTGGGTTTTTTTGTTTGTTTTTGTTTTGTTTTGTTTTCTTTTTGTTTTGTTTTTTACCGGAGCCCAGGGCAAGACCAACATGGATGCACTGCCATGATTATTTCTAGATCAATTCTTTCTATTCAAATATATTTTCCCTGTCTCATTCATATCCCTTCCCTCTGCAGGACTGTACACTCTGGTCATTGGTTTGCTTAAACAGTCACATTTAATCCATTCTCTAGATGTATATTCTACACCTCCACCGCTACCTTTCTATCTCTCTCTCTCTCTCTCTCTGGAGTAAACAGACTATATAGTTTCTCTGAGTAACATTATCTTTATTGCTTTCTCCTCACCTCTTATAATATTCTCTTCTTTCTCTCTCTGAATTAAGCCTCTCAGTCTCTCTGCCTGGTCATTGCCCAATTTTACTTTCTTCCCACTCCTGTCATTTCCCTTTTTGTATATGCTCTTCCATCAGCACTGTATACACCCTGCTCTTTATTTGTAGCTGGGTATTCTGGTTTTATAGTTTTAGACTGTCGTTTGTCTTTTGGGTGTTATTCTTTTTTCTTTTCTTTTTTTTTCTTTTTCTTTTTCCCTTTCAGTTTGCTTGTTTGTTGGATTTATCTGTGCATTTGTGTGCCTTTGCGTGCCTTTGTTCCCTGTGTGTTTGTCTGTCTGTTTTCCTTTCCAGGGCTGCCTCAAGAAACAAGCCAAAGTGCACATGGTGGAGAGTCCCAAATACCACTATTAGTAGGGAAATAAAATAACCAAAGTCTCAACAAGAAAGACCAAGAGACACCATTCAAAGAACACTTCCTGAATAGACAAGCCCTGGACAGTCAATGAGCCTTCTTTAATACAGGAGTACTCACAGGTACAGAGCGTATAACAAGCTTTTAAAACTGACAAGAGATAGAAAGCTAGTCAAAATGACAAAACGGAAGAACTCTCCTCTAAAGAAATTTGAAGAATAAGTGACAGCTAAAGAACTGCTCAAAAGAGATATAAGCAACATAACTGAACAAGAATTTAGAACAATAGTCATAAAATTAATCGCTGGGCTTGAAAAACACATGGAAGACATCAGAGAAGCTACTGCTACAAAGACTAAGGAGCTTAAAAATAGTTGTGATGAATTAAAATATACTATAAATGAGGTGCATAATAAAATGGGGGCGTCCAATGCGGATTGACGAAGCAGAGAGGAAAATAGGTGAATTAGAAGATACAATTATAGAAAAAGAGGAAGCCGAGAAAAAGAGAGATAAACTGATCCAGGAGCATGAAAGGAGAATTCGAGAATTGAGTGATACAATCAAATGGAACAATATCTGTATCATAGGAATTCCAGAAGAGGAAGAGAGAGGGAAAGATGCTGAGGGGGTACTTGAACAAATAATAGACAAGAACTTCCCCAATCTGGGGAAGGAAATAGACATTGAAATCAAAGAGGCACAGAGAACTCCCTCAGACATAACTTGAATCAATCTTCTGTATGACATATCATAGTGAAACTGGCAAAATATAAGGATAAAGAGAATTATGAAAGGAGCTAGGGATAAAAGGGCCCTAACATACAAAGGGAGACCTATCAGAGTAGTCACAGACCTATCTACTAAAACTTGGCAGGCCAGAAAGGAATGGCAGGAAATCTTCAACATGATGAACAGAAAAAATATGCAGCCAAGAATCCTCTATCCAGCAAGCCTGTGATTAGAATAGGAGAGATAAAAGTCTTCCCAAATAAACAAAAATGGAAAGAGTTCATTGCCACTAAACCAGCCCTACAAGAAATCCTAAGGGGGACTCTATGAGGGAAATGTTGCAAGGAACACAAGGTGCCAGAAACACTACTACAGCATGAATCCTACAAAGAACACAATGACTCTAAACCCATATTTTGCATTAATAACACTGAATGTAAATGGACTAAGTGCTCTAATTAAAAAACAGGGTAGCAGAATGAATTAAAAAAATCCATCTATTTGCTGTCTCCAAGAGACTCATTTTAGACGTGAAGACACCTTCAGATTGAAAGTAAGGGGATGGAGAAATATCTATCATGCTACTGGAAGTAAAAAGAAAGCTGGAGTAGCCATACTTATATCAGACAAACTGAACTTTAAAGTAAAGGCAGTAACAAGGGATGAAGAAGGGCATTATATAATAATTACAAGGTCTTTCCATCAAGAAGAGCTAACAATTATAAATGTCTATGTACCGAATTTGGCAGCACCCAAATACATAAAATAATTAATCACAAACAGAAACAATCTTATCGACAAGAATGTGCTAATAACAGGGGACTTTAATAATCCACTTACAGCAATGGACAGATCAACTAGACAGAAAGTTACTAAAGAAACAATGGACTTGAATGACACATTGGACCAGATAGATTTGACAGATCTATTTAGAACTCTACATCCTGAGGCTATGGAATTCACTTTCTTCTCAAGTGTGCATGGCACATTCTCCAAAATAGATCATATACTGGGACATAAAGCAGCCCTTAATAAATACAAAAGAATTGAGATCATACCATGCGCACTTTCAGATCACAATGCTATGACACTTGAAATCAATCACAGGAATAAGTCTGGAAATTCTCCGAAAACATGGAGGTTAGAGAACGCCCTACTAAAGAACGAATGGGCCAATCAGGCAATTAGAAAAGAAATTTAAAAATATATGGAAACATTGAAAATGAAAGTAAAACAATCCAAACTCTTGGGAATAGGCAAAAACAGTCCTAAGAGGAAAGTGCATTGCACTCCAGGCCTATTTCAAGAAATTAGAAAAAGCACAAATACAAAATCTAACAGCTCACCTAAAGGAACTAGAAGGAGAGCAACAAGAGCACCCCAAACCCAGTAGAAGAAGAGAAATAATAAAAATCAGGGCAGAAATAAACAATATAGAAACCAAAGAAACAGTTGTACAATGAAACCAATAGTTGGTTTTTTGAAAAAAATAAACAAAATTGGCAAATGTCTAGCCAGGCTTCTCAAAAAGAAAAGAGAGAGGACCCAAATAGACAAAATCATGAATGAAAATGGACTTAGTACAACCAACTCCTTAGAAATACAAGCAATTATCAGGGAATACTATGAAAAATTGTATGCGAACAAACTGGACAACTTAGAAGAAATGGACAAATTCCTAAACACACACTCCCTACCAAATTTCTCACGGGAAGAGACAGACAATCTGAACACACGCATAACGAGTGAAGAAATTGAATCAGTTATCAAAAATCTCCCAACAGATAAGAGCCCTGGGCCAGATGGCTTCCCTGGGGAATTCTACCAGACATTTAAATCAGAGTTAATACCCATTCTTCTAAAGCTATTCCAAAAAATAGAAATTGAAGGAAAACTTCCAGACTCATTCTACAAAGCCAGCATCACTTTGATTCCCAAGCCAGACAGAGACCCAGCAAAAAAAGAGAACTACAAGCCAATATCTTTGATGAATACAGATGCAGAAATCCTCAACAAGATACTTGCAAATTGAATTCAATGGCACATAAAAAGAATTATCCACCAAGATCAAGTGGGATTCATTCCTGGGTTACAGGGCTGGTTCAATATTCACAAATCAATCAATGTGACACATCACATTAACAAAAGAAAAGATAAAAACTGTATGATCCTGTCAATAGATGCAGAAAAAGCATTTGACAAAATACAGCATCCTTTTTTTTTTTTTAATTTTTTTATTAATGTTTTATTTATTTCTAGGAGAGAGAGAGAGACAGCATGAGCAGGGGAGGGTCAGAGAGAGAGGGAGTCACAGACTGAAACAGGCTCCAGGCTCTGAGCTGGCAGTCAGCACAGAGCCCGACACGGGGCTCGAACCCACGATCCGCGAGATCATGACCTAAGCGAAAGTCGGACGCTTAACCGACTAAGCCACCCAGACGCCCCTACAGCATCCTTTCTTAATAAAGACCCTCGAGAAAGTCAGGATAGAAGGAACTTACTTAAACATCATCAAAGCCATCTATGAGAAGCCCTCAGCTAACATCATCCTCAATGTGGAAAAACTGAGAGCTTTCCCCCTGAGATCAGGAACACGACAGGGATGTCCACTCTCACCACTGTTGTTTAACATAGTGCTGGAAGTCCTAGCATCAGCCATCAGACAACAAAAGGAAACAAAATGCATCAGAATTGGCAAAGAAGAAGTCAAACTTTCACTTTTCACAGATGACATGATACTCTACATGGAAACCCCGACAGACTCCACCAGAAGCCTACTAGAACTGATCCATGAATTCAGCAGTCGCAGGGTACAAAATCAATGTACAGAAATCGGTTGCATTTTTATACACCAACAATGAAGCAACAGAAAGAGAAATCAAGTAACTGATCCCATTCACAATTGCACAAAACACCATAAAATACCTAGGAATAAACCTAACCAAAGATATAAGAGATCTGTATGATGAAAACTATAGAAAACCTATGAAGGAAATTGAAGAAGACACAAAGAAAGGGGAAAACATTCCATGCTCATGGATCAGAAGAAAAAATATTGTTAAAATGTCATTACTGGGGCGCCTGGGTGGCTTAGTCGGTTAAGCGTCCGACTTTTGCTTAGGTCATGATCTCGCGGTTCGTGGGTTCGGGCCCCGCGTCGGGCTCTGTGCTGACTGCCAGCTCAGAGCCTGGAGCCTGTTTCAGAGTCTGTGTCTCCCTCTCTCTCTGACCCTCCTCTGCTCACGCTGTCTCTCTCTCTCTCTCTCCTAGATAAATAAAAATATTTAAAAAAAATAAAATAAAATAAAATAAAATAAAATGTCATTACTACCCAAAGCAATCTACACATTCAATGCAATCCCAATCAAAATTGCACCAGCATACTTCTCAAAACTAGAACAAACTATCCTAAAATGTGTATGGAACCACAAAAGACCCTGCATAGCCAAAGTCATATGAAAGAAGAAAACCAAAACGGGAGGCATCACAATCCCAGACTTTAGCCTCTACTACAAAGCTGTAATCATCAAGACAGTATGATATTGACACAAAAACAGACACACAGACCAATGGAATAGAATAGAGAACTCAGAATTGAACCCACAAATGTAAGGACTACTAATCTTTTGACAAAGCCAGAAAGAGTATCCAATGGAAAAAAGACAGACTCTTTAACAGATGGTGCTGGGAGAACTGGACAGCAACATGCAGAAGAATGAAACTAGATTACTTTCTCATACCACACACAAAAATAAACTCAAAATGGATAAAGGACCTGAATGTGAGACAGGAAACTATCAAAACCCTAGAGGAGAAAGCAGAAAACAACCTCCTTGACCTCAACCGCAGCAATTTCTTACTTGACACATCCCCAAATGCAAGGGAACTAAAAGCAAAAATCAACTATTGGGACCTCATCAAGATTAAAAGCTTCTGCAAGGCAACGGAAACAATCAAGAAAATTAATAGGCAATTGACGGAATGGTTAAAGATAGTTGCAAATGACATATAAGATAAAGGGCTAGTATCCAAAATCTATAAGGAACTCACCAAACTCCACACCTGAAAAAGAAATAATCCAGTGAAGAAATGGGCAGAAGACATGAACAGACACTTCTCCAAAGAGGACATCCAGATGGCCAATAGACACATGAAACGATGCTCAGCATCCCTCATCATCAGGGAAATACAAATCAAAACCACACTGAGATACCACCTCACACTGGTCAGAGTGGCTAAAATGAACAAATCAGGAGACTCTAGATGCTGGTGAGGATGTGGAGAAACGGGCACCCTCCTACACTGTTGGTGGGAATGCAAACTGGTGCAGCCCCTCTGGAAAACAGTGTAGAGGTTCCTCAAAAAATTAACAATAGAACTCCCCTATGACCCAGCAATAGCACTGCTAGGAATGTACCGAAGGGATACAGGAGTGCTGAAGCATAGGGTCACATGGACCCCAATGTTCATAGCAGCATTCTCAACAATAGCCAAATTATGGAAAGAACCTAAATGTCCATCAACTGACAAATGGATCAAGAAGATGTGGATTATCCATACAATGGAATACTACATGACAATGAGAAAGAGTGAAATCTAGCCATTTGTAGTAACATGGATGGAACTCGAAGGTGTTATGCTGAGAGAAATAAGTCAGGCAGAGAAAGATACCCTATGTTTTCACTTATAGGTAGATTAGGAGAAACTTAACAGAGGACCATGTGGGAGGATGAGGGGAAAAATAGTTGGGGAGGGGGAGGCAGCAAAACCTGAGAGACTCCTGAATACTGAGAACAAACTGAGGGCTGATAGGAGTGGGGGAGAGGGGAAAGGGGGCACTTGTTGGGATGAGCACTGGGTGTTATATGCAAACCAACTTGACAATAAACTATGATAGAAAAAAAAACATTAAGCAAATTTTAAATTAGTCACTCTAGTTGAGTAGTTTTAATGCAAGTTTATACTAATAGACATTTAAAAATTCTATCTCATTTATAATTCTTTATCCCCCCAGTCAATAACACTAAACATAATTTTTAGTTCTGGAAGAGAAGCAAGACACGAGGAGAAAATCCTAACACAATCTGGAATGTAACTCATAGTAATGCACTAATGTTCATTTCCTGGGTTTGACAAACATGCCACAGTTATGTAAGATGTTATTGTTAGTAGAAATTGGATAAAGGGTATAAAGGAATTCTCTGTAGTATCGGGAACATTTTTATAACCCCCAAATTATTCCAAAACAAAAAATTTATTTTATTACAAATTGAACATGTCACTCATGTTAAATCTCATGAGTTTAATAATGTTACTAGCAGGTACTGATGGACAGGAGTTCGTAGGACATCTGAGACTTAGAATTTCAGTCTCCCCATCTCCACAGCCTGTGGTTAGATGCCAAGCATCTAAATAGGTGTCTAACTGGGAAAACAAAGCCAAGAGCAAATAATAAAATGTCCTGTGGCTGACACTCTAAGACATGATAGCTGGATTGTTTCACCAGATTCTTTTTTTTAATGTTTTGTTTTGTTTTTTTCTGAGAGAGAGAGAGAAACAAAGTGAGCAGAGGGTCAGAGAGAGAGGGAGACACAGAATCCAAAGCAGGCTTCAGGCTCTGAGCTAGCTGTCAGCACAGAGCCCGACCCAGGGCTCGAACCCACAAACCATGAGATCATGACCTAAGCCAAAGTCGGACGCTTAACCGACTGAGCCACCCAGGCACCCCTCACCAGATTCTTTTAACTTGATCAACATCTTCAGTAGAGAGCTGACTCCCTAGGTATTTTCAAAAACAAGGTATTTTCAAAACACACACACACACACACACACACACACACAAAAGTCAACCTCACAATCACTTCATGGCCCACATATATAGGACCACTTGTAACTTATTTCTTTTTCATCTGTTTCCCCACTTAGATTGTGTGTCCTTCTAGAGTAGGTACCACGAATGAACGCCAGCACGTCTCCTGACAATGTGGACGCTCAAATGTCATTTGATAATGGGTGAGTTAATGAATTAATTAGCTGGTATTTCTATGAGAAGAGCCTTGCAGGATGTCAAGAAAGGATTACATACCTCTGTATATGCAGTGGAAACAGAGCTCTGGTGCCCACATGTGTATTTTTCAATCAGTTAGGGAACAAAACTCCCAGCCACCTGAGCCATAAATGTGAATTCAGAGTTGAACCAGCCCAGGAATACCTCTCTCCTTAGGAACTAGATAAATAGTTCAAACCAATTCCTGACACAATGAGAGTAAAGAACACCACTGCCATATTAAAACGTGGCTGTGCATATTCTAACATGAGAGGGCCCAAATTCACTTACTCATTAATTGAACACATAATTTTTCAGACTCAGGGACTCAGCAGTCAATGAATAAAACAGACAGGAACCCTTTGTCATAGGGCTCACAAGGTGAGAGTACAGAAAGGAAATAAGTAACTAAGATGGTTACAGACAGGTAGTCATCTCCATATTGTCAGGTCCAGGGAGAGAGGAATATTCGGGATTCAGTCTCGCGTCCTAGGCAGGCCTCATTAGCTGAGGAAACTTGGGCATTGTCAGGGCTATTGTAAGCACGAAGTGAAATGGTCTAGAAGCTCTTTATTAATCAAAAGCATTTTAGAGAATACTGGAATGTGATGTGTTTGTTCGTGCATGTCACCCTTTCCATAGTCACTCATCGTCACACTTTGACTGAGAACCTACTATGTGCCTGACACTGTCACAGAGATAAAGAGAACATCAAAATGACTCTCCAGAAATCCACATACCAGAACAGGAGGCAGCAAAGCTGTTTCCTTAAAGGCCGGAAAGCAAATATGTTTAAGCTTCATGGGCCATTTAGGGTCTTTGTTGCGTAGACTTCATTCTTGTTTGTTTGTTTTTTTAAAACTTTGCAGACATAAATTTAACCATTCTTAACTCATCTTGTAAGTGGCCTTACAAAAACAGACCACCAGTGGATTTGGGCCACGTGACTTACACTGCAAACTGCTGATCTAGAAAGACTGACAGAAAAGCAATAGAGGACCGACTGTAGCCTACTACCTTCCGGAACTGAGGTCAGTGCTGCCATTATTGTCTACTTTCTGAGGTAACCCTCAGAGAGAAATTCTGTATGTTAGCATCCAGCGTCTACCCCATCATCTTCATGGAAAATGTGAGGGCTAGGGCACCTGAGGTAAGTACATATGCTTCCTCCTTCCTAGCTGTCACAACCCCAGTTCGTTCAAAGCGGCAATGTGACTGGCTAAATACTTCTTTGTCAGACTTCCTCGTAGTAAGAAGTGGCCTTGGGCATGGTTCTGGCCACGAGGCTGTGTGCAAAATGCTTCTTGTGTTTCTGGGTATATTTTTGCTTGCCTCATGAAAGAAGATGCCATCCATTGTCCCTTGTTCCTTCTTGCATTTAGAGATAGTGTCTGGGGTAACAGCAACCATCTTGTCGCCAGAAGGCAACCAAAATGAAAAGAGGGCCATGGGATTCACAGATAAGGTGTCCTTTAGTTTCCTAAGGCTCTGAGCCAACCAGTGTGGGCAAGAATGCAGTCTCCAAACATCATTACATGTTTTGTAAGCCACTGTCAGTTGGGTTTTCTGTCACTAGTTGCCAAAAGCATTCTTGGTGAGTTAAGGTTAGTCGTCTACCCAACACACCCCACGTGACATCACTGGAATGGTGTTCTCACCCCATTCCTTGGGCTCCTTTATCTTCATTCCCACCACCCACCACCGTCATCAACATCATCACCACCACCACCATTAATGTTTTTTGAACACTTACTTGTATTATCTTATTTTATTACCTAATTATTTATCAATTCTTATCTAGTTTACTATGTAATTATTATTTAATCATCACAAATGTTGCCAAAGTATTATCTAATTATCAAATATCTGTGTATTTGCAGGTAGGTATTGTGACAGCACTGAAGCAGAAGCTATTACTATCATTACTTTGAGGTGAGGAAGCTGAGCCAAAAGGAGTAATTTGTTTAAGATCTCACAGCTAGTAAGTGGCCAGGCTAGGATTTGGAGCAGTCAGACTCCTGAGGCCTTACACTTAACCCCTGAACTTCATGGCTTCAACTGTCACCCAGCAGTGAACCCACATAATAAGTATAAAGTGTTCGGTCTGGAGTCTGCTGTCTCATTTGGGAGCATTAGCCACAGGGACCCTGGTTCGCAGGCACATCCCAGAAATAAGCCTCAGCTTTTGACATTAGCCAAGTCAAACAAGTCTGTCATTTAATTTCCCTTTTCTCCTCAGCATTAGGAATGCCTGTCAGTGGGAACACATAGTTTTCCGGATGTCAACAACTCGACTTCTTGGGCATTTGAAAATTACCATTATTAGCTGTAGCATGTGAGCAATTTCTTCCAGCCTCAGGGTTGGCATGATTCTTCTTAATCTTTTAACAAATGATGAGATGACGTATTTAATTTTTTTCAAAGTTCTTCCAAGATCCCGTCACTAGTAAGACACCTGAATTTTAAAAATGTTTTATTGAAAAAAATTAGCCCTCAGTTGAATCATCCTGCCCTTTTATCCTCTTCATTTTGATGCTACCAGATTGGTCATAAAGATAAAAGAATGAAGTTGAAAGTCATTAATATTCATTTTTCTCACACATTAAATAGTCAGTGTTCTGAAGAACCTAGCAGGTAGGTTAGCGTGAGTGCTCATCGTCTGTTTAACTCTTCTGATTATTATGCTTGTCATATGAAAACAAAGTGAATGTTAATTTATGCAGCTTTACATGGGGCTAGTGCACAAAGATATAATATAAATAATAATAGTGATAACCATCATCATAGCAAAACCTTAGACAGAGTCCCAGGTAATATTATAAACAGTTGATACCTTATCTCTTTTTTACTGTGACAAAATACACATAGCATAAAATTAATCATCTAGACCATTTTTAAATGTATAGTTCATTGCCACTGACTGCATTCACCTTGTTGTACACCCATTACCAACATCCATCTCCAAAGTTCTTCTTCCCAAACTGAAACTCTGTACTCTTAAATACAAACTCCCCATCCTTTACACTCCTGGCCCCTGGGGCAACCACTTTCTGTCTCCATGAATCTGGCTACTCAAGGAACCTCAAGTAAGAGGAATTCTTTAGAATTTGTCCTTTTGTGACTGGCTAATTTCACATAGCACAATATCCTTAAGGTTTATCCATACTGAAGCATGTGCTAAGAATCGCTTGCTTTTTAAGGCTGAATCACATACTGTGTATATGTACCACATTCTTTGTATTCAGTCATCTGTCAGTGGACAGTTGGGTTTGCTTTCACCTTTTGGCTGTTGTGAATAATGCTGTAAAAGTATCTCTTCAAGCCCCTGATTTTAATTATTTTGAGTGTACACTCAGAAGTAGAATTGCTGGGGGTGCTGGGGTAGTTCAGTTGGTTGAGCATCCATCTTTGGCTCAGGGCATGATCTCACGGTTCATGAGTTCGAGCCCCACATTGGGCTCTCTCCTGTCAGCACAGAGCCTGCTTGGGATCCTCTGTCATCCTTCCCTCTGCCCCTCCTCCACTCGCACGTGCTCTTCTCTTTTTCTCTCAAAAAATAAATAATTGTTTTAAAAAAGAAGTAGTGGGGTGCCTGGGTGGTTCAGTTGGTTAAGCATCCAACTTCAGCTCAGGTCATGATCTCATGGTTTGTGAGTTCAAGCCCTGCGTCCTGCTCTGTGCTGACAGCTCACAGCCTGGAACCAGCTTCGGATTCTCTGTCTCCCTTTCTCTCTGTCCCTCCCCATCTCGTCCTCTGTCTTTTCCTCTCTCTCAAAAGTAAATAAGCATTTAAAAAATGTTTTTAAAGAAGAATTGCTAGATCACATCATAATTCTATGTGTAATTTTTTGAGGAACCACCATACTGTTTTCCACAGCCACCACACCATTTTACATTCCCAAAAACAGTGCCCAGGATTCCAATTTTTCCGCATCCTTGTCAGTACTTATTTTCTGGGTTCTTTTTTTTTTTTTAAATAGGTATCTTAATGGATATGAGATGTGAGGAGTTTTTTTAATCTCCATTTTGTAAGTGAGGAAACCAAGGCACGGAGAGATAATGCAGACTGCACAGGGTCCCATTCTAATTATGCAGAACTGGGATTCACAGCCAGTAGATGGTGGCCCAGAGGTCACAGTGTTCTCCATTGGCCTTTTAAAACTAGCAGCAACTAGGGGCGCCTGGGTGGCTTAGTCGGCTGAGTGTCCGACTTTCACTTAGGTCATGATCTCGCGGTTCGTGGGTTCGAGCCCCGCGTCGGGCTCTGTGCTGACTGCCAGCTCAGAGCCTGGAGCCTGTTTCAGTCTGTGACTCCCTCTCTCTCTGACCCTCCCCTGTTCACGCTGTCTCTCTCTCTCTCTCTCTCTCTCTCTCTCCTAGAAATAAATAAAACATTAAAAAAAAACCTAGCAGCAACTATCACGTAATGAGCATTATTATGTACCAGGCAAGGCACTGAACACTTAAATGAATTATTTCATCTAATCCTCACATTAACCAGCAAGAAAGTCCTTGTTACTGTCTCTACTTTCTTAACACGGGATATGGAAAGATGTTAAGTATATTGTCCAGGGTTCTTCAGCTAGTAAATGACAGAGGTGGGATTCGAATCCATGTCTCTGAATTCAGGACATGAACAACTGATCTCTACTTCATATTTAGTTTTAGATAAAGGATCATCCCATCAAATTCTGTATCTTTCTGTGTGTCCTCAGTAGAGATATTTCCCCCTCCCGAGAGTTAATCAAAGTCCTTCCAGTTGTATTTCATAGTGATATAGATCTGTTCATTGTCTCAAGGCTTATGCTGGCATGTGAATGCAATTCCTCAAGGCTTTCCAGTGAGCTCATTAAGTTGAAACATGCACACTGAATATAACATTCCTTCCCAGGTAGAGTAAGTTGGCAGGACCCCGACCTTTCATGGAAGGGCTGGCTCTCAAAAAGCCTCCCATTTACCACTTACTCCTTCCCACTTACCTACTTGTTATTCTAAAGATATTTTCTTCCAAATGGCATGTTGAAAATATACTTTTCACCTAGCCCCTTGTACCCACTCCTCCTTCAACCTATTGTCATGTCTTTGGGGCAGGTGAGCAAATTTTATCACCTGCCCTCTTTGGTGTGCCCCAATGACCAATATCTTGGTGTCCTTCAGGAAGTCTGCTAACTCTGCCCAGCTATTAGTGACTTGGATTTGGACATGAGTCCTCAAAGAAGTGGGAAATGCCATTCGGAATAATGGTACAGAAGCATTGTTGAGTGGTTGTGAGCACAGACTTTGGTCTTCACCCAGCCTAAATTCAAATCCACTCAACCACTTAATAGATGTTTTACTTTGGATGAGCTATTTTAGTCTCACTGGACATCAATTTCTCCATCTATAAAGCATGAATAAAAAGCCTCTGGGTCATAGGGTTTTAAAGGATAAATGAGATCATATTCAAAGAAAATTAGCATGATATTTGGCAAGTAGTAAACTCTCTTTAAATGTTAGCTGTTCTATTAAATCTCACCCACCAGATGCTAACATTCCGAGGGTAGAAATTAATTCTTATTGACATACCCAGCACGGAGCCTTACACACAGTAGATGATCAAGGAAACTTTTTGGATGATGGTTGTTCATTATTTTTATGGGATGGCCATGACATTTTCAACATTGTGACTCCAGAATCACAAGTTTCAAGACTAAGGAACAGGAAAGACAAGGGTAAGGAGGGCACAGAGGCTAGGGGAGGCAGGCACAGGAGACAGGCACACACAAGAATTTCAGAAGTCATCGTCCTGTGAGATCCAAGCTTAAAGAGTGCTCACACTTCACGCCAAAAGAAGTTGGCTAGAGTCTCTGTGTAAAGAGACGAATTGTTGAGCAAGGACCTGCATGTCTAAACCATTCCAGCATCTTGCCCACCTGAGGAGTTGTCCTGACTCTTCTCACCAGTGATTATTCTGCTTTTCCACACCCACACACTGGGAAAATTTCTCCTCTCTAGGACATCTTCGGCCAAACCATCTCCATTTGTACTTTGAATGCAGTCAGGCCTGGAAGGCTTTTGCTTGTAATTGGAATGTTGTAGGGTTGTACTAGAAAGCCTGCCCAATACTTACATCACTCCTGGAATTGAACTCTGTTTCTTTATACTTGTTGTTCTAGACCCAAGCTGTCCAGTATAGCAGCCACTATACACAGGTGCCTATTTAATGTAAATTAATTAAAATTAAATGAAATTTAAAATTCAGTTTCATTGGCCATTGGCACGCACTCAATCACCACAACTGGCTAGTGAATACTATATTGAACAGAGCAGATATAGACCACTTATGTCATCACAGAAAGTCCTATTGCAGAATGGCTCTAGAAAATAAGATCAAGCATCGTAAAATAAGTAATTCTCATGAAAAACTGTGTCACAGCTATGTGAGGATCAGGGGGATCTGTTACTCTTCATATACAGTCTGGTGGTTTTAAAACATGTTGTAAAATTCTTTGACTCACAACCCATCAAAAGGTGGAATCTAACTTCCTTTTCCTTGAATATGGACCCACTTTATGACCAACTTCTTTTGAATAGAATGAGATGCAGGTGATGCTTGGAATTTCTGAGGCTTTGTTAGAAAAAATGATAGAGTTCCTTGCTTGGCTCTTTCTCTTGAAAGGCTCACCTTTGGAAGCCAGCTACTATGCTGTGAGGATGCCCAGGCCACATGAAGATGCCATATGTAGGTGCTCTGGATGACAGCTCTTGCAACAGCTGACACCCTGCTTAAACTTGATACATGGGAGCCTCTGCAGATTGTAGCCTCTGGGCCACCCCAGCTCATAGGTGGGGCAGAGACAAGATGTTCCCATGATACCCCACAGACTCCTAAGCAAAATGATGTTTTTGTTTTAAGCCACCATATTCACAGTACTTCATTATATGTAAATAAAAATTTGAACGTAAATATTCCCCCAAAGTAGCACATTTTAAATGAAGTATCATTACGGAAGTATCTTTAATGAAGTTCAGTCCATAACGGAAAAAATGTTAGAGGAAGGGTGAGAATCACCGTCTTCAGTGCCTAATTGCAACATCAATGGAGGGAACATGAGACAAATCAAAAGGCTAGGAAAGTTACAAAGCACTTTAACAAATGATAACTGCCCCTGCCGTCCAACTACATTAACTGCACCTTCCTCCAGCCCCACTCTTGGTGGTTAAAAAAAAAAAAAAAAGAAAAGAAAAAAAAAAAGAAAAAAGGCAGCATATCTGTGCTTGTTTCTCAGATGTCAGAACTTCCAATTCATTGTCAGTCCTACAATTCTTAGACTTCAGTCTGGTAAGAAGACTTGCATTGGTATTATATCTGCATAGAATCCTTGATGCTTTTGATAATATATGTGATCATTTAAACAAAATGACAAAGATTACTAAGATGCTTTGATTCTTGAGTTACATAAAATTGAGAAAATGTTCACTGTTCATGGAAAGATTATGCTTCTTAATCTGCTTTTAATTTGGATATATTTTCTATTTCCCCACAAGCAGCCCTTAAAATAAAAAGACCAATGTCCAAGTAGCTTATTTGGAAGTGTAGACTAGAGAAATAAACACAGAAAAATAAATGAGACCAAATACATGGATGCATTACTGACAATACTAACCACCGCAAGGGGAAACTGGATGCTTAATCCCATGGGGCTTTCAAAGAAGCTGGATGAATGAAATGCATCTCAGGTCCATCCACACCAGAGGAATGAAGAAGGAAGCATTTATCTTTGGCTCCTGTTCTCTGTGGGTCAATTTTTCCCCGTAGACTGTGCCTGAATGAGTGCCAAATGAATTGCCAAGGACATCCCAGACCACACCATGAAAGAAATTCTAGAACAGAAAGCAGGAGACGTGCGTTGGAAGCCCAAAATAAAGCACTGTCAGATTAGACCTGCAGGAAGTTGGCGGAAGCATGAGTGGAACCACCACTTCTCACAGATGGGCTAAGATAAGAGGTGACAATAAGAATATATTTGAAGTCCTGAAGTGATACACACAATGTGTGTGCAGCAGTCTAGCCTTTGAACCACTCAGCTATGAGTTTACCCTCTCAGTTCAAATAATTGCACAGTTTCTTTTAAGTGGCAGGCACCACCATCTCAGCCAAGACTTAATGCAAGACAGGTAGTGAACCAACCTAATGACAGTTGCAGCCAGTCCTGAGGCTAGAATTGATATTCAATAGATCTCTTTCCACCAACCATTCTGGATATCCTTCACCCTTGGCTAGCACTTCATCGGGGATGCTTGCCTGGTAAGGCTTCAAATTTCTACCATAGTTACCTTGCCACCGTGTGACTGGTTATTACATTTTCCTATACACCATTATCAAGAGATATGGAAAATACAAGAGACTTACCTACTGAATGCCCTGGGTTTCAGGTGTACTTCTCACTGACCCCTTTACGCAGCAGCACCTCTATCTTCTCATAGTGATGAGAGTCAATTACACGGAGTATGACAGTGATTCTTTCTTCTGCCTTCTGGCTTACCGTCATGAGAAATTGCAAGTAACCTGCCCCTCAGTTAGACAACTGAGTTACTTGAACACACTTCCCCTTATTGGTCCTTTCAGATGACTATATTCTTTCACTACACTTAATTTGCAGAGGAAGCATGAGAAATAAAGGCATAGAAGGATAGAATGAGATTTGAGAAAAGTGGATGTTGTGACAGAGATGACCTGCTAATTTCTCAATGTTCAAGCAAGGAGTCTGTCTCATTCAACATGAGTACCGCCTGTTCAAGTTTCAGAATTTGCATCCATCTGCAAAGGAGCAGCCATATGAGTGGAAATGAACAGCCAAAAAACCTATTTTGTAGCTGCAGACCATAGTAAGCATGCTGGTTTTACTTGATATGCTTATTTAAGATGACTTTCAGCATAGTGAGGAGATGTAAATAGCATCCGTTGGCACTATCTAGGTAGGAAAGTATACTGGCATATTGTACACTAATTTTCCATTCTAAAGATTGCAGTGGAAGCCCATCATAGCAGATGCCTCATTTTGCTCCGTATCCTATTAGCATCGCTTGCTTCCTATTCTAGTCACAGCATCAGTGGACAACTCCATCCGCCTTGTGCTGGCAGGGGACCCTTATCTCAAGTGCATGGCCATACCACATACCCTACCTTAGTACCTCCTGTGGCATGGCTAGACTCTCCTGGCCCCACAGCATGCCCAGCCCCCAAGTGTAGGGAAGTTAATGCCCTCGGGAGCCACCCTCATCCAAATAGGAATGAGAGCTGATAGATAAATGTTCCAGCTTCCCATTTTTGGAGTGAACAATTCTGGGAAGCATTCCACATGTACCTCAGTTTGTTCCAATGCAGTCAGTGTCCCATTTCCAAGAGTGACAGCCTCAATGACTGCTGTTAGCTTTTGTTTCTTTCCTGTTTTACTCTCATCATTCCCTCACTCTTGATCTTGGGATCACCCCCTACATAAAAATCTGAAACTTATTTCAGAAAAAGAGATTTATCAGGGATAAATAGATGCATTTTGCTGATAAGAAGTCCAACTCTCTAAGAAGACTAAACAGTTATAAACATGTATGCCTCTAACAACAGTGTCAAATGAGGGGCAAAAAGATAACACTACAAAGATAAATCAATTATTATGGTTAAAGACTTTAATACCCTCCTTTGGTAACTGGCAGATCAAGTAGGCAGAAACTTTGTGGGATATAGTGGATCTGACCAGCACCCTCAGTCTACTTGATCTAATAGCCACCTGTGGAATGCTCCACCCAACAACAGCAGAATATACATTCTTTTCAATCTTGCCTGAAAGATTTGCCAAGGAAGACTGCATTCTGAGCCATAAAACCAAATCTTAAATTTATGTTCTCAGATCATGATAGAATTAACACATAACAAAACCCCCAAATACTTGAAGATTAAATAGCACACTTCTACATAACTCATGGTAAGAAGAAGGAGGAAGAAGAGGCAGAAGAAGAGGAGGGGGAGGGAGAAGGTGAGAAGAAGAAGGAGCTGTTTCACAAGAAAGTTTAAAATATTTTCGAGCCAAATAAAAACTGAAAATATAGCTAATCAAAATCTGTGGAGTTCTTTGAAAGCTGTGCTTAGAGAGAAATTCATGGCATTCAATGCATATATTAAAAGTAGAATAATCTAAAATCAATAATTTAAGTTTTCATGTTAGGAAAGAGGAACAATTTAAGCCTAAATGAAGCAGAAAAAAAGAAAGAACAAAGGTAAGAGAAATCATTGAAATTTAAAACAGGAAAATAATAGAACCCACAAAACAAAAACCTGGTTCTTTGAAAAGATCAAAGTGACAACCTTCTAGCTAGGTAAACCAAGAGAAAAAGAAAGAAGATACAAATTCCTAATACCACAAATGAGGGAAAAATTATTATTACTGATACTGATCAGTATAATCAAGGAATATATGAACAATTCTATGCCCACAAATTTAATTACTTACATGCAATAAGCCAACTGGTTAAAAAAACACAAACTACTAGAGCTCACACAAGGAGTAACAGATAATCTGAATAGGTCCATCTTTATTATTGTAATTAAATTAATAAGTAATTTTAAAAAACACCACGCCAGGTTGGTTTCATTGATAAACTTTCCCAAATATGTAAAGAAGTGATACTAATACTCTACAGTCTCTTCCAGAAAATAGAAACAGAAAGAATATTGTCCAATTCAATCTAAGATGCCAGTATTACTCCAGAAAAAAAAAAAAGATATCACGACAAAGGAAACTTATAGATCAGTATCCTCACAAAAAATACTGCAAATAAAGTCCAACGTTATATAAAATTATACAGAATTACCAAATTGAGGGAGGAGGCAGCACCTGGGTAGCTCAGTTAGTTAAGCATCCAACTCTTGATTTCAGCTCAGGTCCTGATCTCAACGTTTGTGGGTACGAGCCCTGCATCAGGCTCTGTGCTGATAACAAAATTACTAAATGGGATTTATTCTTGGTATGCAAGGTTGGTTCACCATTCTAAAACCAGGCGATGTAATCCATATCTCTGGACTGAAAAGAAAAGAACAGGAAAGAAAAGAAAGAAAAGAAAAGAAAGAAAAGAAAAAAGAAAAAAATCATATCATATCAATTTATGCAGAAAAAGTATTTGCAAAATCCAACACTCATTCATGATAAAAACTCAGCAAACGAAGACTGGAGGGGAACTTCCTCAACTGGATAAAGAATGTCTACCAAAAACCCTATGGGAACCTTATCCTTAATGTTGACAATTGGTTGCTTTCTAAGATTAGGAACATGGGAAGGATGTCCCTTCGCACAGCTCTTATTCATGTATTATATTAGAAGCCCCAGCTAGTGCAATAAGAAAGGAAAATGAGGGAAATGAAAGGTAGGCTGTTTGAGAAGGAAGAAATAAAACTGTCTTTCTTCACAGATGACTTGATTGTCTATGCAGAAAATCCCAAAGAATTGAAAAACAAAACAAAAATAAAAACAAAGCCTCCTGAAGCAAGTAAGTGAACCTAGGAGTGTTGCAAGATACAAGTTTCATATACAGAGGTCAGTTGTTTTCCTATATGCCAGCAAGTTTTTAAACAATTATCATTTATGGTAGCAGCAAAAAATAAAATAATTAGATATAAATCTCACAAAATATGTACAGGATCTATATGTGGAAAAGCCTAAAATTCTGATTTAAAAAATCAGAGAAGGTATAAAAAATAGAGAAATATTCTGTCTTCACGGATTAGAAAACTCTGCATTAAAATGTCAGTTCATCTCAACTTGATCTAGGCATTCAACAAAACCCCAATCACGAGCCTAGCACAATAACTTGTTAGATACCAACAAACTAATACTAAGCTATATATGTAAAGGCAAAAGACCTTGAACATCCAAAACAATACTGAAGAATGAAATTAAAAATTTAAGATATACTACCAAATTTTAAGACTTACTATAAAACTATAGTGACCAAAGAGCATGGTATTAAGGAAGAATAAACATATGAATCAATGGCACAGAATAGAGTCCAGCAATATTTTCACACAATGTAGTCAGTTGATCTTTGACAAAGGTACACAGGCATTCCAGTGGAGGAAAGATAGTCTTTTCAACACATAACACTAGACTAGGACAACTAGACATTCGTGTGCAAAAACAATAAAAGGAATTTAGATGTTGATTTTATGCCTTTCACAAAACTTAACTCAAAATGGATCATATAGCTAAATGTAAATGCAAAGCTATAAAATTTCTACATCAAAATATAGGGGGAAAAAAATCTGTAATGCTTTTGGGTTTGACAATGAGTTTTTAGTTACAACCCCGAAAGCATGATCTATGAAAAAAATTGGTAAGTTGGACTTTATAAAAATTAAAAACTTCTGCTCTGTGAAAGACACTATTAAGAAAATCAAAAGCCAAGCCACAGCCTAGGAGAAAATATTTGCAAAAGGCATATCTGATAAAGAACTTGTATCCAAAATATACAAACGTTCTTAAAACTCGACAAAAAGAAACAAACCACTCAATATAAAAAAAAATCAGAAAACCTGAACAGACACCTCTCAGAAGAAAAATAGACATGGCAAATAAGATATATATGACAAATGAACATATGAAAAGACTCATTAGGGAATTATAAATTAAAACAATGCAGAGATATCACTATACATCCATGAGAAGGGCAAAAAAACAATTTTAAATTTACAACACCAAATGTTGGCAAGAATGTGGAACAGCAAGAACTCCCATCCTTTGCTGGTAGAAATGCCAAATAACACAGCCACTTTGGAAGACACTTTGGTGTGTTTTCTTAGAAAGCTTAACATAGTCTTACCATGAAATTCAGCAATCCTTCTTCTAGACATTTAAGTGACCAATTTGAAAACTTACATTCTCACCGAAAAATGCATGTGAATGTTTATAGCAGCTTTATTCATAGTTGCCAAAAAACTGTAAGCAACCAAGATATCCTTTAGTATGCAATGCATTCACAAACTGTGGTACACCCATATAATAGGATATTTGCATTAAATGCATATATGTGAAGTATACATGTATGTTGGAAAGTGCAACTATTTGAGCTATTAAGCCACAAAAAGAAAGAGAAACGGAAGGAAGGAAGGGAGGGAGGGAGGGACGGAGGAAGGAAGGAAGGAAGGAGGAAGGAAGGAAGGAAGGAAGGAAGGAAGGAAGGAAGGAAGGAAGGAAGGAAGGAAGGAATCTTAAATGCATATGGCCAAGTGAAAGAAACCAGTCTGTAAAGGCTACATACTATATGACTCCAGCAAAATGACCCTCTGGAAAAGGCAAAACTGGAGCAACTGGGAGAAGATCAGTGGTTGCCAGGGGCTTGGTGGGATGGGTAGGGTTGAAAGGGCAAAGCCTCAGGCATTATGGGATGGTGAAACTTTTCTGTCTGATTCTGCAATGGTAGATACATGATACTTCGTTTGTCAAAGCCCATTAAACTTAACAGTACAAAGAGTCAACCATAATGTATGTAAATTTTTAAGAAATCATTTAGGAGGTTGGAGATCCCAGGATGGAATGTGGAATATGATGAAGCCCTCTGACAGTATTACAGATGTATGAGACACTCTCTCTAAAGGGGTTTGGAGAACAAGGTGCTGAGTTAACTTTGGAAATGTACCGAATCTGTTAAGTGCATCTTAGAGAGAAGCTGAGAATGTGTCCATAATCATGCTTTGCTAGTGATAAAGTTGAATTACACAGTAGTGTGGGTTAACAATTCTGATGCCATCAGACATCTATGCCGGAATTGAGTAAATAAGTGGATGGTAGATAGTGGGAGCTTTCTGTTACTATTGAACTGGAAATTTGCAAATATGAGAAGAGAGGAGGCAAGAATGGTCCGTGTGGTAATGGATTAGCATGGGAGACATTAGTATGAACTCATGTTTGGCTTACTTTACATACAGAAAATTGCATATAGAAATAACTATAGATATGTATATATATACAGAAGTTAGTAAACACTCAAATATGTCCTTGTTCTGTCAGCTGGAATGCATATAGAAGCAACGATATAACAGTAACAATGAGCACACCAAGGGCCCAGGTACTGGTTTCTTTTTCCTTTTTGGTTTGTTTGTTTTTTTTTTTTTTAATGTTATTCCTCTTGAATGAGATTAACAGTTTAAATGTTTTTAATGTTTATTTTTATTTTTGAAAGAGAGAGAGTGTGAGAGGGGGAGGGGCAGAGAGAGAGGGAGACAGAATCCGAAGCAGGCTCCAGATTCTGAGCTGTCAGTACAAAGCCCCATGCAGGGCTCAAACCCGCTGACTGCTGGATCAGGACCTAAGCCAAAGTTGGAGGTTTCACTGACTAAGCCCCCCAGGTGCCCCCTAGATACTGGTTTCTAACACCTTTCTTCAGTATAAAGGAGCCCGAGCTCCTTGGAGAAATGGCTGGTTCAAGAGCTGGGACAAAGAAAAGATACATGATAACCCTAGAGAATCTCTGAGTGCCAGAAAGTAAGAAGTACAAAACAAAACAAAACAAAACAAAACAAAAAAAACAAAACAAAAAAAAAAACAGCAACAAAAAACCAGTACATTGGTGAAGGCATGTCAAAGATAGAGGAGGAGCTGATGGAAAGAGCTCTCTCTTGATGACCAAAGCTGGAAGGAGTGCTGGATTGCAACTCAAAGTATGAAATAAGTATCCATGAATTCATATTGATGTTAGTAAGTGATTGAATATATTTTAAAAATGGAAATTAAAAAAAAAATCTCTGCAAAAGAATCCAGATGCCTCATGCAGATACACCCCTCTCAAGTAGGTGGAGTGTAGCTCTCCGCTCGGTTATGTGTGTGTTACACATAGCAATTTCCTTCTAGAGTGCATTTATGGGAAAGAGGACAAAAGAGGGAAAAACCTCCCTCATCCAGGAGATCAAGGTCAATCTCAGCAGCGATCTGCCATGTTGTAGTGTGTGCTCTTGATATAATGTGATGAAAATGTCACTGTACCCCTGTCGTCTTCCTCTCGAAAACATGTAATGACAGTCTAATGATGGGGAAAACCTCAGACAAATCCCAGTGAGAGACATTCTACAAAATACCTAAACAGTAATCCTCAAAACTGTCAAGGTCATCAAAAACAAGGAAAGTCAGCAACATGGACCTAGCCCAGGGGAGGCTGAGGAGATAGGATGACTTACTGCAATGTGGTGTCCTGGATACTATCCTGGAACAGAAAATGAACATTAGGTTAAAAGAAAACCTAAGGTCAATAGAATAAAGTATCAATATTGAGTCATTAATTGTATGAAAGATACCATACTCATGTAGGATTTAGGGGACACTGTGAGATATATGGGAATTGTCTGGACTATCTTCACAATTCATAAATCTAACGTTGTGCTTAAAAATACATTTTGTCCTTAAAAAATCAGTATCTTAAAGAAAATGGAAGGTGACAAACTGAGTAGAAGTAGCATCATATGGGATGGGGGTCGGGGGTCTGGGCAGTGGGAGAGAAGCGTGGGAATCTAAAGACCCTGCTCTAGTTCGAGGCCTTTTACTCTCTGGCAGCATGACTTCTTCAAATTTCAGTTGTCCATAATTATTACCATAATAGTAGTTAACATTTTAGCAACATTCGTGAGGTCAAGAATGCTGTGTTGTGAATCACTGTATCCACGGTGCTAACACTATTAGTACATTACAAATATTCAATAATTTCCTGTCCAGTGAATGAATGATGGAGGAAGGAAAGAGGGGGTTAAGGAAAGAAGGAAGGAAGGGAGGGGCGCCTGGGTGGCTTAGTCGGTTAAGCATCCGACTTTCGCTTGGGTCATGATCTCGCGGTTCATGGGTTCGAGCCCCGCATCGGGCTCTGTGCTGCCAGCTCAGAGCCTGGAGCCTGTTTCAGTCTGTGACTCTCTCTCTCTCTGACCCTCCCCTGTTCACGCTGTCTCTCTCTCTCTCTCCTAGAAATAAATAAAAATATTAAAAAAGAAGAAGGAAGGGAGGGAGGGAAGGAGGAAGAGAGGGAGAGAGGGAGGGAGGAAGGAAGGAGGGAAGGGCAGAAAGAAAGAAAGACAGAAAGAAAGAAAGAAAGAAAGAAAGAAAGAAAGAAAGAAAGAAAGAAAGAGAGGGAGGAAGGGAGGGAGGGAAGAAAGAAAGGAGGGAAGAAGGAGGAGGGAGGAGAGAAGGAAAGAAGGGAAGGAAGGAGGGAGGGAAGAGGGATGGGAAGGAAGAGAAGAAAGAAGGAAGGAAGAGAGGGAGGGAGGGAAGAAGGAAGGAGTGGAGGGAAGAAGGAAGGAGGGAAGGGAAGAAGGAAGAGAGAGAGGAAGGAAGGAAAGGGAGGGAGGAAAGAAGGAAGGAAGGGAGGGAGAGAGGGAGGAAGGAAGTTCTCTTACTCTGTCAGACACAGTGGTCTGTGCTCCCTATTACTTCAGCTAATACATTCAGTAATGCATGTTTATGGACCACTGTTCTTCCGCATTTGACAATGGGGGCACTGTAGCTTAGAGAATTTCTATTTCTTGCCCATTCACAACCAAAAAGTGACATAGGCAAGATTCATACCAAGCCATCAGACCTCAACCCCCTACACACTTAACCTGTACTTTGCTGGGCCCTTAAATTTCTAATGCAAGAGCAACATGAAAGGAATCTGCCCCTTCCCCGGTTATGCTGCACTGCTTCTGTGTCCTGATGGAGTCGCCCTAGAGTATTTGTGGGGCCCCTTCTATGGTGACGATTATAGGATTCACCAGAACAGAATCTTCGCCCCCAAGACTCTCCCTCACTCTGTTCTGTATCTCTTTGCTCCCAGCCCCACACTGTTTATCTCCATCTGAACTTAGCTTAGATAAAAGCACTTCATCCATAATTTTCCTTTCTCGGGATCCTGCAGGGGAGACGAGACAAAGATAAATGTCTGACCTCCACATTCATTTTTATGATAACAATATCTCGTCCTGATTCACAGAGGCCCAAGCCTACTCAGCAGGTTCAACTTTAAAGAATAATGAGGTGGGAGGAAGGCAACAGAACGAGACCTTTCCCTTTAAATGCCGCCATGATACAGAGCTCTTCAACCCAGATAGCATCAGACAGCTCCAGCCCAAGGAAGGTCGCTGCCCTGAGGTCCCTGGTTCATGTTGTTGTTGTCTTATCCCTAAGTTCAGACCTAATTGTAAGATAATGACTTCAGCGTCAGATAGAACTCAAGGAGAATGTCAGATTGTGGAGAAGAAAGTTTTTATTCAAACTAAACATCTTTGATGGTAGAAAAAATAGGGCATATGTCAAATGCTATTTTACAGAAATCATCTAATTGCTAAATTCCTCCCTAGGCATAGCATGACTTTTTTTTTTTTTTTTAAAGAGGAAAGAGCAAAGACAAGCTCTTTTGGTGAAGATTCCAATCCCATCATGTGTATTTTAAAACAAGCTGATGTTTTAGTAAAAAAAGAAATTGGGTTTTCAATATACTACTCAAGATAAATGCTTGCAACCTGCGCTGTATGGCCATTTGAGTTTTCTGAATGCTTTTACAGTTTTTAGAGTGATTGTGAGCCCTGCACATTTTTTCCTGAGTAATAAAACTGGGGGAGATGTTTGCAAGTCATAATGTTACATAAATGGTTCCAAATTTACGGTTGCACTATAAACTATATTAAGCGATCCAAACTAGCAAAGAGCCAGTTTGTTGCACTCACTGGAGCTCTCAGAGTCTATAAATTCGAGAGGTAAGCCCTGCACAGAGCCAATGAACAGTCACGAAGCCATCCTGGGACAAGATGCACACGTCGACTTTGCAGAACTTTATGTGCTTCTCCGCTCCCAGGCATTTCTAAATAAATCATGGGTGGAATGGAGTCAAGACTCCCATCCTCAAAAGACACCCAGAGGTACATCGACACTGGTATCATATTCCAAGCAACTCTAATGAGGATGACTAAGGTGATCCGTCTGCTGAAGCTTCGTCGTATGACAACTGCATCGTCCTCAAGGGACAACTCTGTCTTTCTATCAGAAGCCTTCCTTTCGCAAGGCTGTGGGCTGCCTTGCAGAAATGGCTACAGATAATGATAGATGCTATTATCGTTACTGTTATTTATTAAAACCTTACAAGGTCTAGTCACGAGGACATGCACAGTAGAGCAATTATTCAAGCTATTCTCATAACCCCATGAAAATTATTCTAACGGGAAACTGAGGCTCAGAGAGGTTAACTACTAGTATTACCTGATCCCAGACAAAACAGCTTAGTCTCCCTGTACCCAAAGCCAAGCTATTAGTCACTCAAAAAACTGTTATTTCTAGACAAAACACAATCCTTTTGAGCATAAGCAGATGGCAGAATGTCCTGAGTCAGTCCTACGTGCATTTTATCACACACTGTGAATCCAGTTTATCCAAACTAAGAGGAATATTAAGAAAGAGGAGGAGGAGGAGGAAGATTGATCACCTTTTTGAGAGGTTATTTTGTGCAAAGCCCTGCACTAGGCACCTTGCATGCCAGATTTCACTGGGTCCTCATCACATCTCTGAGGAGACCCAATTAGCACTCCCATTTTGCAGATGAGAAGCCTGAGGCTTGGAGAGGTACAGAAATGGTTCCCATGTCACATGACTAACACATGGCAGCACTAGGACTTGAAGCCATGTCAGGCTGACCAAGATGCATTCCCTTTTTGTCCTGCACCAAGCTGTCAACAGCACCGGAGAAAAAATGACAGGAGCTTTGACATTTGTCAGGTAGTTTGGAAAACCTCAGTCTTTCTATAGCTCTTGAATAGGCTGTACATGGTAGAATTGCACTAGAGAGCCCAAGTGGTCTGGCCTGACCCTTCGCCATCCTGAGCACCCATTCCTACCTTTCCATTGATTGTAAAGAGAACATTCTAAGTCCAACTCTTGGTCACATTTGCCCTTTTTACTGAGAGCACACTATCCTGGGTTTTGATTGCTTAATTTTTTTAAATGTTTATCTATTTTGAGAGAGAGAGTCTGAGTTGGGGAGGGACAGAGAGAGAGGGAGAGACAGAATCTGAAGTAGGCTCCAGGCTCGGAGCTGTCAGCAGAGTTTGATGTGGGGCTCGAACTCACCAACTGTGAGATCATGACTTAAGCCTAAGTCGGACGCTTAACTGACTGAGCCTCCCAGGTGCCCTCTTTTGTTTTGTTTTGTTTTGTTTTAAATACTAATCGAAAAATGTGAAATCTCACCTTTCAAATAACCACTAAAGTCCTGTCCATTTTCCTTTCCCTTATCCTGCCTGTGATGGACATGTGTTGGTGTTGCCTCACCTCCATCAACTCTTTGCCCTATTTCTAGTAAGGGAGAGTTGATTCTTGTTCACAGAATGACACTGGCCCACTTCTCAATCCATATCTCAGAAAGTAGGAAACTTCATTTTAGCACTTAGATTAAGCCTTGTTTAAAGTTACTTAACATTCTGCTCCATGAGCCCATTAACCCCCTACTTACCCTTTTTGCGTAAGCCAGTTTGTACAGGTTTCGTTGTTTACAAGCAACATGGACTTGTGCCTTCCCAAGCCTCAGGTTCGAGTTCAAGTCATTCAAGTCACAGTTTCTATAGACAGATGGAAATTCCTCACCATCTCTAGCCCGCTTTGACTTCCCGAGCCCTCCTCAACATTTCCAAATAAATTAGCACTCATGCACATGTGTTTCATAGAAAGGGATCACATTCGTCAGGTTTGGTAGAGTATTTGAAATATCTCAGACACAGACAGCACTTTTCAATTAGCCACGTCAAGACAAAACCACCAGCATTGCTTTTCTTCCTCTCCCGGGGTTGATAACCAGATACCTTGCACCTGTCTGCACTCCCCCAATTCCCCTTATTGTTCTGAGGATTAAGGGCTGGCATATAGAGTGTGGCTCAACATTGATAGCCGTGATTGTAGTGAGTACTCTTCTCAAATTCTGGAAGAGCTGCCAAGGAAAAAAAGTAGACATATGTGTGCATTTATGACACAAAATGAAATCAATAGATAAAAGTCATAGAGACAGGCCTACTTGTCTGAGAAATATAGGCTTGAGCAATTGTATTTTTAATAAACTTCTCTAACTGATTTTGAAATAGGGGAAATCATAATAAAGTTTAAGATTCAATAATTAGGTACACAGGGAAGAGGCTGATGATAAGCCTTCACACTTGAGTTAATCAATATTAAGATCTATTGCAGAATCTTGAACATCATCTATAAGCTAATGGCTCCCAACTTAATGTCAACAGGTCAAAAATCTCCTCTAAAGTCCAGACTCATATATCTAACTTACTAGACATGATTTGAATAGCTATCTCAACTAGAAGTTTTGATTTTTTTAAAAATATTTTTATTTCTAGGAGAGAAAGAGAGAGACAGCATGAGCAGGGGAGGGTCAGAGAGAGAGGGAGATACAGACTCTGAAATAGGCTTCAGGCTCTGAGCTGGCAGCCAGCACAGAGCCTGACACGGGTCTCGAACCCACAAACCGCGAGATCATGACCTAAGCGAAAGTCAGACGCTTAACCAACTAAGCCACCCAGGCGCCCCTAGAAGTTTTGATTTTATCATCTACATCCTCTTGTCCCCCAGTCTGCCCCACTCTGGTAAAAAAAAATACCGTTATCCATCTCTTTGTTTGGGCCAGAAACCTTGAAGTTGTGAATCTTTTTTTTAATTTAAGATTTATTTATTTTTGAGAGAAAATGAGAGAGAGAGAACGCTTGAGCAGGGGAAGGGCAGAGAGAGAGAGAGAGAGAGACAGGATCCAAAGGAGGCTCTGAGCTGACAGCAGTGAGCCTGATGCTGGGCTCAAACTCACAAACCAGGCTATGAGATCATGACCTGAGCCAAAGTCAGATACCCAAGTGACTGAGTCACCCAGGTGCCCCTTGAAGTCATAAATCTTTGACTCTTCTCTTTCCCTTATACCCACATCAGCAAGTCCTTCTGTGGTACGTTCGATCAGTCTACTCCACCCTTTCGTGGCAGCTACTCTATTTCAGGCTACCATCGTTTCCTACAGAGAGCCACAGGGCCTGCCAACTATCTTCTCTGCTTCTTCTCTTGCCCCTTCAAATCAGTCCCCTGCTCAGAATGAAAAGTAAACTTGGAAAAATACGTATCAGGCGATTTCTCTCTTGCATCTAACCCATTAGCTTCCCACTGCAGATTCAGAGTAAAAGCCAAAGTCATTAGCTTGATCTCCATAGACCTACATGTCCTGCCCACTTGTCTTCCTGATTCCATCTCCTCCCCCCGCCCTCATCCAACACACAGCCTCTGCTCTCAGCATTTGAAGCTCTTATCCCTGGAACAAACTGAGTTCATTCCTGCATCAGGACCTTTGTACTTACTCTTTTCTCTTTCTAGAAATCAAGTCCCCTGTTGCTGTAACTTCCTCCCTCTCTTGGCCACACTCTTTTTTTTTTTTTTTTAATGTTTTATTTACTTTTGAGAGAGAGAGAGAGACAGTGTGAGCAGGGGAGGGTCAGAGAGAGAAGGAGTCACAGAATTGGAAGACAGGCTCCAGGCTCTGAGCCAGCTGTCAGCACAGAGCCCGACGTGGGGCTCAAACCCACGAACCGTGAGATCATGACCTGAGCCGAAGTCAGATGCTTAACCGACTGAGCCACCCAGGCGCCCCTCTTGGCCACACTCTTAAAACAGCCCCCTGGAACTCACCTGCTATGCACAAACCTAATCATCCCTTACCGCTATGTGGATTCGCCATTCTTCATGGCACATATTACATGTGTATTTTTAAGATCTGTTTATCCACATCCCTCACTCATTCATAAACTCCTTGAGGGCAAACATTTCTTTTGTTCACCGCTGTATCTCCCATGCCTTGTATAGCTCTCCTCATAGCAAAACTTGGTAAACATTTGTTGAATTCATTCACCAAATGCCATTTTCAGCCACAGCAGCCACAGAGCCCAGTTCCCTTTCCCCGCCGCCCCACTTTCCCCCATGCCTTTGCAAAAACGCACCACTCACCTGGAATTTCCCCACAAATGGATGTGTTAATCTTAGTTAAAGAGAGAAATAATGAGGTCTCACATTCAGTGAGCCTCACTGTGTGGCAGGTACCTTGCCAAGTCCTTGACCTGTCAGATCTCATTCATTTTCAGAACAATACCATGAGGAAGTTAATGATAGTTGTCCCCGTTTTGGTGATGAGGAAACTAAAGTGTGAAAAGAGGAGCCTTGCCCAAGGCTTGGATGTGGAAGAGTCGGAATTAATCCTGAGTCCTCTGACTCCAGAGTTACACTGCTCCCCTTCCACATGCCCTCCTTTATCCTCACCACCCTGAACAAGCTTCTTAGAGTTGAAAAAAGACCCCCCAAAATTTATTTGCTATGTCTTAAGCTCTTGCTAGTTTTTGTTTTGTTTTTAATGGAAGCATGCCAAAATACGGTGAAAAGATTATGGAATTTTTCAAATGTGTTCACTTAGCAAAATTATCCTTCTCATGTATGACACACACAAAAACCACGATGCACCGTAGTGGTTACTATTTACAAGGTGAAAATGGGATTATTAAAAAAAAAAGTGGTAATTACAGTGAACTATAGTTGCGGAGAGGCAGTTACATGACACGGAAAAACGGCTTCTTTGAATACTGTCACTGCAATCCTAGGGCCTTATGCGTGATTTCCTTTGGCATTAATAATGTGAGTCCCCTGGTTGCTCTCTTTCACATGTTCCTTACCTTCTGACGGTGCTGTGGAATACTTAACAAGGAAGTCCACGGCAACTCAGAGCCAGAAAGGCAAAAGCCACACCTTGATCAATGGGTTTAGAATCCCCACCTGAGACCTTCCAGATTAGTGTGACTGCAAAATCCGAACATGGGACACGTTGTACCATTTCGACTACATTACAGGACAGAGAGGATTTACTCTTCTGAGTCTCCACTTTGCTCAGCCACGTAGCAAAGCCTGGATAACCAAAGCTGATTCAGACTTTGGTCACACCCAATTTTTTTTTCAATCGGGGAAATGCTAAGAGAGCAAATGTTTTAGGGTTTGCCTCCAGTCTGACTCATGCACTTCAGAATTTTCTTTTGGTTTTCTTTTTGCATTTTCCTTAAAGCTGAATTAGGAGTCGCAGTCAGAGTGCTGTCTTTGACTATGCAGGTTTCACACTACACATCCCCCGGGGTCACCACTGACGGAGACCACAGTGGGACTCAACAGCCTGGGTTTTGATGCTTTGGTGCCTGTTAAGCTCTCTGAAACCTCATTTTTTTTCTTGTTTGTAAATTCAGGATAAAACCTGCCTTATTTGCTTCCTAAAGCATTTGAGGGGGTAATGAGATAATAGGTAAACATGTCTTGTGAATTACAAAGGTTATTAAAGTATGTGAAGTATGCAGGGGAGTGAGGAGGAGGGAGAACGCCATTGTTATAAATGGTGCCATTACTTCTTTCATAGAACTGAGCATCTCAGGCTGCCCTCTAACCCTTCATGGGAATGTATATTCAGAGCATAAACAAACCTACAGAACTGAAATTCTTATACCACCCCCTCAAAAAATATATATGCTAAATATATATAAAGTAAAGATTTTTAAAAAGATAAGGAAAAGAAAAGAGCATAAGCTTGTTGGGGCGGGGCGGGGGGAGGTTAGTGGATGCTGTTTAAACATTACCATAATGAGCAAAGTGAAGTCCAAGGCTATCTCTGAGCAGGTAAGTCCATATTCACGTAAGCTGAGTCTAAAGTTTTAATCAAGGAGATGTCTCTTTCAATCAGATTTTGGTACAGTCAAATAAATGTTGTTTTCGGAATACATTTGATGAAATGGATATACTAATCAGGAGAAAAGTAAAATAGCCAAGCAAATCAGACATTCCATCTCAGCCCAAGCACGACCAACCCAGCAGCAACAATAAAGTCTTGCCAACAAACCTGATGTTATCACTAGGGAAATAGGAATTTCTGGAGCCATGTTTTGACTTTCCTTATGGAAGAAAGACCAGCAGGCTGTACCCAGGAAATAAGTCTAATACGAGGGTTTGGCCATCTGCGTGATTTCTGAAAATCAAACCGCTCTAAAATTACATGGAGACAATCACATTCTGGGTTGCCTTCATTTAGTATTTTCAATTAGTGAAAGAGTAGACAATTTCAGCTGCTTCGAGTTCTCTGCTCAATAAAAGCAATTCTCAGTTACATTATTTTTTTAATTGATCTTCATTCATTAGCGCCAAATGAGAGAAATAATTGGGCTCTAATTACCCTGGCATCTGAGTAAGTAGTAGGATAATTTTCCATTTGGCTCCAAAGTATTCTCAATAATTAAGTCATGTCTCTCCTGCTATCTAATTTAAGAACCTTTAAAGAAATAAAAGAGTGGGGGGAGGGGAACAACACTTAATCACAAACCTTATTGATAGGCAACTTCTTTCATATATGCAGCTTCATTTGAGTTGTAATCAGAACCAAGACACAATGCTGAGCTCAGGGGAGATTGAAGCAAATACCAAACTACCCACAAAAAGAAGTCTCCTCCATTGCTTACTTATTAGTGACAGAAACTCAGTGCTTAAAAATGTGTAATGCTAAGATGGACAGAAAAATAGATATCGTCCCACGGCATGCCTGGGTGTTTTTGTTTTGATGAACATCAATTTGATTGTTATCCAATCCCTTCAGAAACCTAGATAAAGATGTAACACTAATAATTATGATAGTTATTAACTTATGTTTATATAATCCTTTATAGTTTTTAAAATGCTTTAAGGTACATGATCTCAGAAGAATGAGAAGGGAAACATAGCTTCGTGCTTAGGATGCCAGCCATGGAGTGGGTCTGCCTGGGCTCCCTCATTTCCTAGCTTAGTACAACCTTGTGCAAATTAGTTCCTCTCTCTGGGCTCATTTTGTTCATCTGTAAAATTGAGATGATAGTAGCATTTCCGTCAGAGACCCACTATGAAGAATATATTAGTTAACATATATAAAAATGCCTAGAACATTGGTGTCTACTAAGCTCACCATAAGTGGTAGCTAACAGGTAAGGATTTCAGAAAAACATAAACCCAAAGTCAAATTACATAATATAGAAAAGGTGTTGGCAAGCTCTGGGCCGTGGGTCTCATGTGGCTCACTGCCTACTTTTGTAAGTTTCACAAGCTAAGCCTTTTAAAAATTGAAAAGAATAATTAGTGATGTGAAAATGATATGAAATTCAAATTTCAGCCTCTAAAATAAGGCTTTACTGGTACAGAGCCACACCCATCATTTAAGTATTGTTCATGGCCATACCACAACAGAACTAAAGTCATTGTGTTAAAGACCTTATGTCCTGCAAAGCCAAACATATTTATTGTCTGGCCCTTTACAGAAAAAGTTTACTAATCCCTGGTTATAGATGTTAAAGTAAGTTTCAAGATCAGAACCCCCAATGTAGTAGATTAAAGATGAAGGGAACAGCAATCAATTCCCAGTAGCAGGAAGAAGGAATTGGGACATCATTTTGGAACCACTCAGACCTAGGTGGTCTGTTAGTTCCAACTACATCCATTTGTGTAACGTTGGACAAGTTACTTAAACCTGTTGGTGTCTCACCCCCTCATCTGGGAATAGATGACAATAATTAATGCTCCCTTCCTCACAAAACTGTGTTAGGGACTAACTAACATAGTCAATAGATATAAAACAGTGACTATCCAATAAGTATTCCTAGGTTGAGGATGACATAGAAGCAGAAAATACAAAATCAAGTTCAGAAACTCAGGTCTGAGATTTAGAGAACCGAGTCAAAGTTCAGGAGAGACAGAGGTCAGAGTTAGGAGGGATGGGAAAAGACACATCTTCAAGATCGTAAACTGAGCCAGACTTAGGACAGGGAGACAGAGTTTGCCTGCGTGTTCCTCCCAGGGTAGCCTCCACCCTAGGCCTGTAGCTGTTTCCTCACCCGGGTGTGACATGTGGTTTCAGCTGTTTCTCTGATCCATGTTTTCCTTCAAGGGTGTAGTCAAGACGAGGAGTATGTAGAGAATATGTAGAGAAGGAGTGGGGGTGTCCTCTTGGGTTTGAGGCACTAATGAGCCATTCAACTCTACTTGAGCAGCAAGCGAATGGAAATAAGGAGCTGAGACAGAGCTGTCTCCTGAAGGCTACTGGGAGAATAACGGTAGTTGAAGTTTTCAAGGATATGATCAGATCAAGAAGAAGAACATATGGAGAAGGAAGATAGGAAGCCAAGAACAGAACTGGGACAGACATGGTTGTCTACATAAAAGCCATTTCTAGCACCTTGTTCCACTGCTTCCTCCCACTAAAGAGTCTGTAAAGCCAAATGCTCATCTAGCTGACTTAGTCACCAAACTCCAAGTTTTGGAACGTTGAAACCCAGTCAAGCTACTTTTCATCAGAAAGGGGGGAGATATACTATAAGAACACCAGGCCACTGTAGAGAATTCAAGGACAAAAAGAGCCAGATCTTACAATGGACTTTGTTGAGAGGTTGATAGGGTTCAGTAAATAGAACTCTTTCTTTCCTGAGTTCTGAGCCAGTTGAGAAATAAGGCCAAAGAGCCAACTAACGGGCAACCAACTTCTGTTCAGTCCAAATGCTGGAGTCTAATACAATGCCCAGCACCTGACAGGTACTCAGGATATATTCACTGGATTTCAATGCATGAATAAATGAGTGAATAAGTAGATGTTTGTCATCTCACTCAAAAAGCACTTTTCACTGTAAAAGAATAAAGCCCAAATGATTGAATTTCAAGAACCAATGGCAGGGGCACCTGGGTGGCTTAGTCGGTTGAGCATCTGACTTCAGCCTAGGTCATGATCTCACAGTTCATGAGTTCGAGCTCCACGTCAGGCTCTGTGCTGACAGCTTAGAGCCTGAAGCCTGCTTCAGATTCTGTGTCTCCCTCTCTCTCTCTCTCTGTCCCTCCCCACTCATGTTCTGTCTCTCAAAAATAAACATTATTTAAAAAAATGACAAATGACAAGCACAGTAAATTCTATTACCTACTCTACTCATTTTCATAGCATGTGTCATAATTTTTAATAATATAATGATGTTTTTTATTAATGTTTTTCACAAGACAATAAGCTTCATAAGGGTAGGGGGTTGTGTCTGTTTTGATCATTATCTTTTTTTTTTTAAAGAGAAGGACACAAGGTGTTTTTAATTTTTTATTTTTTTAATTTATTTCTGAGACAGAGAGAGAGAGAGAGAGAGGCAGCATGAGCAGGAGAGGGTCAGAGAGAAAAGGAGACACAGAATCTGAAGCAGGCTCCAGGCTCTGAGCTAGTTGTCAGCACAGAGCCCGACGTGGGGCTTGAACCCACGAACCATGAGATCATGACCTGAGCTGAAGTCGGACGCTTAACCGACTAAGTCACCCAGGCACCCCTGTTTTGATCATTATCTGACACAGAGTTAACAAGCAGTTGCTATATAGGGCAAGCAAGTACTGTGAGCTACATGGTGTCTGTCACAGCTACACAGTGTCCCTGTCATAACACAAAACTAGCTATAGACCATATGTAATGAATGCAATGGCTGTGCTCCAATAAAACTTTACTTGCAAAGACAGGAGGCAGGACATATTTGGCCTATGGGCTACAGTTTTCTGACCCCTAATCTAGCATCTACTTGGCATTCAGTGATTAATAAATGAATATTCTGCACCAACTCAGCATCAACTCAGGATCAGCTCAGGGTGATCTCACACTGCCTGTACCCCACCGACAACTGTGTAGATGATGTCGTTCCCTTCCCCCTCTGCTGCAAGTGCCATCAGGTTTTATTCATTTGATTTTGTGGTGAGTTGAGAGCCAGCAGTAATAAAGTAGGATAGACAGGATGAAAAAAAGATTTTTAAGAAAAGAAGATTTGGAGGTTCTAGTTTTAGATTTAGAACTGAAGCAAAACCAATCTGTCTCAACTATTGTGGCCCATGTATGAGAAAGTTACATAAGCGATTTTATGAAAAGACCACTTGAGTTTTGAGGTCCAGAAGGCCTGAGTTTAAGTTCCTCTTCTGTTACTCCCTGGCTATGTGACATTACCCAGTGACTTCCTGTGTCTGAGCTTCAGTTATCTGATCCGTAAAATGGAGATCATGAGACCTTTTGACAATGTAGTTATAAGGATTAGATGGTGTGCATAAATGTTTAGACATGTTCATTATTTAAAAAAATGCTTAGCAAATATTATGTTTGTTAGTGCTTATTCTGTTATTGCTTTTACTCAGTTTTGAAACCCTTTCACAAAATAGATTTGTTCTTCTCCCAAAGATCTATAAAATGCCATTTGGCCCTAACCAACTTTCATGAAAAATTCAAGACCTTTTCACAATGTACACATTTCCTTTGACATCACTACACAATGCAGAACATGTGTGTAGTTACAAAGGAGAAAACAAGGCTTTGTGGCATAAATTATTGATATGTTTTGGAGCATATGCAAAATGAGACATGGGGGAGGGAAATAAAATGAATAAATAGATGAATTTGAAAGAAACTCGATTTACAGGCACAGTTAAATCCCTATGAAATAATCCCAGCCAAATAACAGTAATTTAAACAGGCTGACTATAAATTAGAGAAAATTGAGTTCCCTAAAGTTGTTTATTGGCGAGGGTGGAGGTGGTTATTCTAAAGCCATATACCTCATGTTACCCTTAGCAAACGAGTGGGTTTATCTTTAATGTGAAAATAATGTTGACGTAATTCAGCATATCTTATTGGAGAATAGAAAGACTATTTGCCTTTTGAGTATTTTGCAGAAGCAGGTCAAGTAACGAATATAAGAAAATAAGGTTAATTCCCCTTCCTGGTCCTTGCGTGCGGGCGCATGCACGCGGGCACGCACATACACACACACTCTTTACCATTTTGATTAACAAGTTACATTGTTTCCCGTTGGTGTCTCAAGCTATAGAATTTCTCAATTAACAATGATTCTGTGAGGAGCATGACATGCAATCCTTAAAAGTGTCCTCAAGCGTACTCTCACTTCCCTTCCAATTGTACATTTCATCTATCCTTAAAAACAAATTTCAAACTTGATCCATAGAAATTGCTTCTCCCTAAGCAGACATTTCCTCCAAGTTGAGAACAGGTGGATTTTACCAAAATAAATGGATTTCCAAATAAAAACAGAATTACTAGTCTTACCATATTTAGAATATCATTCATCTTAGTTTTGTTTCACCTTTTTTCTTTTTCCCGTCATTCCTAGAATCTAAGTGGCAATACGATGAGGTGATCCTATAATTTCTTACCCTGAAATTGTGAGAAAGAGGACTGCTTCCAAACAGAGAGGGTGTGTGAGAAATTGGCAGAAAGGTACAAACCCGAGTCTCTTTTTATTCCCTTAATCCTAACTGCTCAAAACTCATGTACAGAGAGCCTGTCTCATCATTGTTTTCAAACATATCACATTCCACACTGACTTTCAAAAGTTTTGAATACATTTTAAATTTGAAGACTTCCTAAGTACAGCAAGTCCTTGACTACAAAGCTAATTTTTATTTTACTGCTTGTTGACAGGGCCGTCTTGCCCACAGAAATAGGACCTCAAACTCAAATGCCAATGGTGGGGTGTGGGGGCAGGGGTCAAGAGAATATAAATGGATGAAACAGATCAATTATCTCCACATCAAACCCATAGAAGTGCTCTTTACATCTACAAAGAAATATACTCTTTCCTCTGCTTCTGGAAAGATATGGTCATCTCTCCTTTGTTTTCGCATTTCTGAGTCATGGATACAGAGGATTTCTTCACTCTGCGTAAAGCACTTGCACAAGCAGTGACAAATGGCAGCTTGCACTGTGGTGTGGGAAAGACAAGGGTGAACAGCAGGTTCTGTGGTGAGCCAGAGAATGGAGTAGCCTCACCCAGAGAAGACAGTGGCTGCCCAGCAACATGGTAAATAAGGAAACAAGGTTTGTTCCTTAGAACAGTACCTGGCACCAAGAAATCATCCAACAAATATTAGCTGTCGTTCCCATTATGATCATTATCACTGTCATCAGTCTGAAACAGGTGGAGGTAGAGGTGAGAACTGGCTATGAGCTGGGTCAGTAGTGACTGAGTTGAATTAAAAAAGTGGTTTACTCATTTTTTTTTCCAGTTATGCCTCAAGCTTTTTGTTCTTTGTTCCCTTCTCATTTGCTCTCTCAGGAACATGCCTCTCCCCTCCACTCCTGTGTCTAAAGGCTGAATCCTACAGATGCTTTCAGGCTCCACTTAGACGCTTCTTTCCCATCTGTCCCTCCCCACCTTAGAATCCAAGTTCCTCATAGCCCTTTAACCAGCAGTGTACCAGAGGACAGTAGCAGTCATTAAATTTTGGGAATATTCTAAGCCAATTGTTAAACACACTTGTTATTAAAATCAAATTAGGGGCACCTGGATGGCTTAGTCGGTTAAGCGTCCGACTTTCGCTTAGGTCATGATCTCGCGGTTCGTGGATTCGAGCCCCGCGTCGGGCTCTGTGCTGACAGCCAGCTCGGAGCCTGGAGCCTGTTTCAGTCTGTGACTCCCTCTCTCTCTGACCCTCCCCTGCTCACGCTGTCTCTCTCTCTATCCTAGAAATAAATAAAAACATTTTAAAAATTTTTAAAAATCAAATTATTTAAATTTAGCATTAAATTATATTAAAAACTTCCTAATTATATTACTACAGTTTATTAGTCTCTATGTTCTTGAGATACTCTATCTGGGTGATGGAAATTCTATGTAATGATGAGTTAGGACACATCTCTTCCAAACTATATCTTCAGTGATTTCAGAATGGCAGCTTGAAATTGGCTATAATGGGTATATTTACACTATGGAAATCTGCAAACACTACAAACATTTCCTCCAATCACACAACCCAGAGTCAGATGTTAAATATTTACAGCACAACATTGTTTTTATCCTTGTTTTGAATGCTTATAAAAAAAAAGTTTCTTACTCTGTACCTCTATTAAGACACCAGATTCTCCTTTGCATTACAGATAATAGGCTATAACTCGTAAAACTTCTTTTAGATTGTACAATCCCTGAGGGCAGAATAGATATCTTGTCATGCTTTTATATTCCTGAAGGCACCTTGCAGTGTGTATATTCCATATTTACTTCTAAATGGAACTAATTAGAAGTCACAGCCTAGTTATGGGAAGTGGGGATCAGGATTCATATTTAGGTAAAATATAATATACTCTTCTTATGCATGGAATAACTTAGAACAGGGAGAGTTGGCTGCAGGGAGGCCAGCCAGGAGCTTACTACCAGAGAAAGAATCAGTGAACCAAGGTGAAGGGCAGTGCATTCAGCCATGCTATGTATGAATTAAAAATGGTAGAAGGACATCAAATTTAGACATCATTAGTTTGAGGTGCACTGATAATACTAGCATCCTCATTTTCTTCTTCTATTGGGATAAAGAATTCTCCTTCACAAATCCCTTCTATTTCCTCAGAAAATTCTTCTGTATCTTTCCAATGATTTGGCATACAGATTGTCAGAATAGGAGCTGTAGTGATCTTCTACACCAATCTCAGGTATTTTTGATGTCAAATAATTTCTTCTTGCCTGCCCATACCAAAAGCAGCCACTGCTGTCTTCACGGCCCTGTCTTCTCCCAAGTGACCTCATTTCCACAGCTGATTGGCTCAGGGATGGAGAGCTGCCCAGTAAACTAGCCAGTGATGTGCTAACTGTGAAAAGGCTGGCCGGTCATGTCATTGCTCTTAGGAATTCCACCTGGGAAATGTGGAAAGCTTGAGCCTGTTAGAATTGATAGAAAGAACTGGAACAAAGAATTCTGAAAACAAACAAACAAACAAACAAACAGAAAAAGGCATTTTGTAGCTAACGGAATTTGCAGTAAATAGAAGAACAACAGAGAATGTGATAGAGACAGTGATTGTTGCCAGATCATAGAGCTGTTTTAGCTCCTCGTTTAGAAGTTATATTCCATAGTTTTAGGCACAGAAAATGTAAGTAATTTTATCTAAGATAAGAAATAGTAAACAGTTTGACTTCTCAATCCCAAATGGGAACACACACTCACGATGAAGCCTGAATTTTGCTTCTAAATTCTCACATTAAGCTCTGAGCAGACACATTAATCATTCAGTTAAGAATGTTTGAGTCTAAGGAGTGCCTGGGTGCCTCAGCTAGGTAAGTGTCCAACTCTTGATTTCTCAGTTTGTGGATTTGAGACCCACGTTGGGCTCTGCACTGACAGCACAGAGCCTGCTTGGGATGCTGTCTCTACCTTTCTCTCTGCCCTGCCCTCTCCCACTCTCTCTCTCTCTTTGTCTCTCTCAAATAAATAAACTTTAAAAAAAGAATGATTGAGTCTAATACTTGTATGTACATTATGCAAAAGCCCATTGCAAAACTCTAATGAACAAAATCAAAGAAGAATTAAATGACTTAATATTCCATGTTCATGGACAGAAAAACTCAATATTGTCAAGATGTCAGCTTGACACCTCAACTTAATCTGTAGATTTAATTCCAATGAAAATCCCAACTAGTTATTTTATGAATATCAACAGATTCTAAAGTTTATATAAAGAAGCAAAAGACCCAGAATAGTTAAGACAATATCAAAAAAGAAAAAAGTTGGAATATTGATGATATCTGACTTCAAGACTTACTATTAAACTATAGTAGTGATGACAGTAGAATTTTTTTATTTTTAATAAAATTGACATATGACATTATATTAGTTTCAGATATAACATAATGATTCAGTATTTGTATACCTTGTGAAACAATAACCATATGAGTCTTGTTATCATTCAATGCCATACATAGTTAAAAATTTGTTTTTCTTATAATGAGGACTTTCAAAATTTACTTTCTTAGCAACATAAATATGTAATACAGTATTTTTAACTTTAGTCACCATGCTGTCCATTATATCCCCACAACTTATTTGTTTTTTAGCTGGAAATACATACCTTTTGACCCTCTTTACTCATTTTACCGCCTCCCATCTGTACCCACCAACAGACACCAATCTATTCTCTGAATCTGTGACCTTATTTTTGTTATTTTGTTGTTTGTTTTTTAGATTTCATGTATTAGTGAGCTCATATGTACTTGTCTTTCTCTGTCTGATTTATTTCACTTAGCATAATGCCCTCAAAGTCCATCCATATTGTTACAAATGACAAGATTTTATTATTTTTTATGGCTGAATAGTGTGTGTGTGTGTGTGTGTGTGTGTGTGTACATACATCTTCTTTATCTATTTATACACTTATGGACACTTAGATGGTTTCTATATGTTAGCTATTGCACATAATACAACATGGGGCTGTGTATATCTTTTCAAATTACTGTTTTTATTTTCTTCTGATAAATACCCAGAAATAAAATTGCTGGATCATATGGTAGTTCTATTTTTATTCTTTGAATCAACTTCATGTTGTTTTCCATACTGGCTATACCAATTTACATTTCCACCAACTGTACACAAGAATTCCCTTTTTTCTACATCCTCATTTATGCGTGTTCTTTCTTTTTTTATATCTAACAGCCATGGTAACAGGCCTGATATGATATCACATTGCGGTTTTTATTTGCATTTCCTTGATGATTAGTTATGTAGAGTATCTTTTCATGTAATTGTTCTCCGTCTATATGTCTTATCTGGAAAAGTGTCTATTTAGATCCAGTGCCTATTTTTTAATCACATTGTTTGGGTTTTTTTTTTTTTTTTTTTTGTTATTCAGTTGTATTTGTTCTTTATATATTTTGAATATTAACCCCTTATCAAATATGTGATTTGCAATATTTTCTCCCGGTCAGTAGATTGCCTTTCATTTTGTTGATGGTTTCCTTTGTTGTGCAGAAGCTTTTTAGTTTAATGTAGTCTCACTTGTTTATTTTTGCTTTCTTTACCTTTGCTTTTAGAGTCAGATCCAAAAAAAAATCACAAAAACTGTTATCAAGGACTTTACCACCTTTGTTTTCTTCTAGGAGTTTCATGGTTTTGCATGTGGCTGTTCAATTTTCCCAACACCATTTATTGAACAGACTCTCTTTTTCCCATTGTGTATTCTTGCCTCCTTTATCAAAAATTATTTGACTGTATATGTGTGGGTTTATTTCTAGGCTCTTTATTCTCTTCCATTAACCTATGTATTTATGCCAGTACTACAGTATTTGGGTTAGAACAACTTTATAAAGTAGTTAGAAATCAGGGAGCATGATGCCTCCAGCTTTCTTCTTTCTCAAGTTTTCTTTGGCTTTCAGGCATCTTTTGTGATCTCACAGAAATTTTAAGATTCTGTGTTCAGTTTCTGTGCAAAATGCCATTAAAATTTTGATATGGATTGCACTGAATCTGTAGATTGCTTTGGGTAGTATGTACATTTTAACAGTATTCTTCCAATAAATCACATGGAATATCTTCCCATGTATTTACATGTTCTTCAGTTTCTCTCATTAGTCCTAGGGTTTTCAGTATACAAGCCTTTTAGATCCTGGGTTAAATTTATTCCTAGATATTGTATTCCTTTTGGTGAATTTCTAAATGAGATTGTTTATTTATTTTTCTTTGTTTTTTTAGTGCTTATCTTTTAAAAAATTTTTAAATGTTTTATTTATCTGAGAGAGAGTGAAAGAGACAGTGTGAGCAGGGGAGGGTGAGAGAGAGAGGGAGATACAGAATCTGAAACAGGCTCCAGGCTTGAACTAGCTGTCAGCCCAGAGCCCAATGCAGGGCTCGAACCCACAAACCGTGAGATCATGACGTGAACCAAAGTCTGAACCTTAACCAACCAAGCCACCCAGGTGCCCCTCTGTGTTTCTTTTCCTGATAGTTTATTATTAGTGTGTAGAAACACAACATATTTTTGTACATTGATTCTGTATCCTGAACTTTACTGCATTCATTGATTAGCTCTAAATGCTGTACTTTTTGTTTTTGGGGGTCTCTAGACTTGGGTCTCTAGAGTTTTCTACATATAATATCATGTTATCTCCAAAAAGTGACATTTTGCTTCTTCCTTTCCAATCTGGGTGTCTTTTATTTCTTTTTCTTACCTAATTGCTCTGGCTTAAGACAGTGTGGCATTGGTGAAAGAATAGACAAATGGATAAATTTTAAAAATGGAGAGATCGGAAATAGACTTACATAAATGTAGCCAACTGGTCTTTGATAAAGGAGCAAAGGCAATGCAATAGAGCAAAGATGATCTTCTCAACCAATGGTGCCGTAATAGCTGGACATCCCCACACAAAAAGAAAGAATCTAAACACACTCCTAAACACACAAAAATTAACTCAAAATGGATCAGCAACTTAAACATAAATAGCAGAACCATGAAATGCCTAGAAGATAATATAGGAGAAAACCTGGATAACCCTGGCATGGTGGTGCCTTTTTTTTTTTTTTAAGTGTATTTGTTTATTTTTTGAGAGAGAGAGTATGCACATAGAAGAGGCGCAGAGAGAAAGGGAGAAACTCCCAAGGAACCATGGAGCCTGAGCCTGTGAACCATGAGATCATGCATGACTGTAGCTGAAATCTGGAGTCAGTCGTTCAACTGACTCAGTCCCCCAGGCACCAGTGCTGGTTTAGATACAACAGCAAAGACACAGTCCGTGAAAGAAAAATCTGGTAAGCTGGACTTCATTAAATTTAAAAACTTCTCTGTGAAAGACAAAGTCAAGAGAATAAGAAAACAAAGCATAGACTAAGAAATATATTTGCAAAAGACACATCTATTACCCAAAATGGGCAAAGAACTCATAAAACTCAATAACAAAAAAACAACCTGATTTTTAAAATATGCTAAAGACTTTCACTGACACCCCCCCCCCAAAGATAGACAAGTGGCAAATAAGCTAAACGGCAAATATAAAAAGATGTTCTACAGCATATGTAATCAGTGAAATTAAAACAACGAGGAGATACCACTACACACCCATTTAAATGGCCAAAATCTGGGAAACTGACAACATCAAATGCAAGTGAGGATGTAGAGCAACAGGAACTCTCCTGCATTGCTGTTGGGAATGCAAAATGGGATAGCCACTATGGGAGACAATTGGGCAGTTTCTTATAAAAGCAAACAAGCTCTTACCATACAGTCCAGCAATTGCACTCCTTGATAATTACCCAAAGGAGGTGAAAAGTTATGTCAGCACAAAAACCTGCACAGAGATGTTAATAGCAGATTTATTCATAATTGCCAAAACTTAGAAGTAACCAAAATGGACTTCAGTAAGTGAACAGATAAATAAACTATGGCATAGCCACAATAGAATATTATTCAATGCTAGAAAGAAATAAGCTATCAAGCCATGAAAAAGACATGGAGGCAAGTTAAATGCATATTACTATGTGAAATAAACCAAATTGAGAAGACTATAAATTATATGATTCCAGCTGTAAGACATTCTGAAAAAAGACAAAACTGTGGAGGTAGTGAAAAGATCAGTGGTTACCAGGGAGTATGGTAAGGGAGAGAGAAATACACAGAGCACAGAGGATTTTTAAGATCAGTGAAAATAGTCTGTAGGATATAATGATGGATATATGTCATCATACATTGTCCAAGCCCACTGAATAAACAAAACCCAGAGTGAATGCGAGGGAAACTATGGGCTGTGGATGATTAGTGTGTCAACATAAGTTCATCCTTGGTTTAAAAAATATATATATATTAATATTTATAAATATATATACCATTCAGAATGGTATATACATACACCATTCTGGTGAGTGGTGCTTAGTGTTGATATGCATATGTTGGGGCAGATGGTATATGGGAAATCTCAGTACTTGCTTCTCAATTTGATTCTAAGCCTGAAGATACTTTTAAAAAAGTATTTAGGGCCAACTGGGTGGCTTAGTTGATTAAGTTTCCGACTTCAGCTCAGGTCATGATCTTGTGGTTTGTGAGTTCAAGCCTTGTGTTGGGCTCTGTGCTGACAGCTCAGAGCTTGGAGCCTGCTTCAGATTCTGTGTTTCCCTCTCTCTCTTCCCCTCCCCTACTTGCGCTCTGTCTCTCTCTGTCTCTCAAAAATAAATTTAAAAAATTTTAAATTAAAACAAACTCTTCATATACAAAAAAGCTTGTAACAAAGTTAAACAATTATGACAATTTATGTTAAAAATGTAAATTTCTCATAACACATACCAATAGTAATGATTTTACCCATTTTCTAACATGAATCAACATGCAGAAAATATTATTATAATTGGTAGACTTACACAGATGGACTATTAAGCCTATAGGAAAAAATTGGGGAATACTTTGTTGATTTTAGAAAGTGAGAGTTGCTTTTCCATTTATGTTATACCATTTTGAATTTGATGCTAATAATCCCAAATTGACAAGGAGTAGCAAATTTATTTAATCTAGATGCACATAGATCTCAAATTGATTTGGTTTTATTTCAAAGTCAAATCAGTTCTGAAAGAAATGAACTGGTTTTGTGAATGTGGATGCAAATATTAAAGGAAATGAATTTTTTGATCTTCAAGTCAGTTATAGAAAATGTTTAGGTATGTTTGGAACAATTTAGGTAGGAGAATCTACTTTTCCAACTGCAAATTTTAAGAAATCTGAATACAAGTCAGGAATTTCCAATAAAAATATTACACCTTTAACTTTAAGATGTACTTTAACTTTAAGATATACACCAAATTCAAAAACTTAGGATGAAAAATATCTAATTAATAATTTTCATATTGATTATGCATTGATATGACAATAATGGAGATACATATGATTAAATAAAATGTCTTATTAAAACTTCACCCAAATTTTTTACTTTTTTAAGTGTGGCTACCAGAAACTTTAGAATTGCATATGTGACTAACGCTGTATTTCTTTTTGTCTTTTAATTTATTTATTTACATTCAAGTTAGTTAACATATAGTGTAGTATTGGTTTCAGGAGTAGAATTTAGTGATGCATCACCTGCATCTAACACCCAGTGCTCATCCCAACAAATGCCCTCCATAATGCTCATCACCCATTTAGTCCATCCCAGCCTACTTCCCCCCAACCCCCCTCCAGCAACCCCCAGTTTGTTCTCTGTATTTAAGAGATGCTTACAGTTTGCTTCCCTCTCTATTTTTATTTTCTTTTTCCTTCCTTTCCCCTTTGTTCATCTGTTGTGTTTCTTCAATTCCACATATGAATGAAATCATATGATACCTGTCTTTCTGTGACTGACTTACTTTGCTTAGCATACTATACTCTAGTTCCATCCATGTTGTTGCAAATGGCAAGATTTCATTCTTTTTGGTTGTTGAATATTATTCCCTTGTATGTATATACAACATCTTCTTTATCCATTCATCACTTGTATTTCTGTAGGACAGTGTGACTCTGGAGATATGACACCTTATGTCAACATTTGTTGCCTTTATCACCTTATATTTTCAGTTATTAAGAAAGTATTAAGATACTCAAAATCTAAACTGTAATTTCTATTTTGTTTCCTGAGGAATTTCACCAAATTGCAGCTTGAACATCTAAAATATTAAGTATTTTACAACCTGACCAATGAAATCAGCGTCCTGGAATAATAACATAGATACATGCTATTGCCAGAAAATAAATAAGAGATTCATAACCTTTTGAAAGATCTTTCAATTTTTTAAATTGTGGCAAAATGCATGTAATATTAAAATTTAATTTTAGCCATTTTTAAGTATATAGTTCTATGGCATTAAGTAACATTCACACTGTGATGCGACCATCACCACCTTGCCTCTCCAAAGCTTTTTATCTTTCCAAACTGAAACTCTGTATCCTTTAAATACTAACTCTTCATTCCCACCATTTCTTACCCCCAGCCTCTGGCAATCATCCGTCACTTGACTTTCTGTCTCGATAAATCCTACTGCCATAGGTAAACTCCTATAAGTGGAATCATATAGTATTTATCTTTTTGTGTCCATGAACATTTTAGTTGTATTTTCCAGTAATATATTTCAAAGTTGGCCCCAAATCCCATTCCCAATGAAACATGATCTATTCAGAAGAAAGTGAGGGAAACGTACTTTGGTAAACATTTTGCACTGGTCAGTTTCCATGAAACTTCTTCTTCCTAAGGGAAAACTGCATCTAAGTTCGGAAAAATGCCAGCAGCTCTGCTAGGAAATATGAAGGTGATATTAGAATAATCTGTAAAGAATGGAATACTACTTGACAATGAGAAAAAATGAAATCCTGCCATTTGCGACAATGTGGATGGAACTGGAGGGTATTATGCTAAGTGAAATAAGTCAATCAGGGAAAGACAGATATCATATGTTTTCTCCCATATGTGGAATTTGACAAACTTAACAGAAGACCATGGGGGAAGGGAAGGGGTAAAAACTAGTTACAGAGAGGGAGGGAGGCAAACTATAAGAGACTCTTAAATACAGAGAAGAAACTGAGGGTTGATGTGGGTGGGGCAGGGGAGAGAGGAAAATGGATGATGGGCGTTGAGGGCACTTGCTGGGATGAGCACTGGGTGTTGTATATAAGTGATGAATCACGGGAATCTACCGCCAAAACCAAGAGCACACTGTACACACCGTTAGCTAACTTTACAATAAATTATATCTAAAAATAAAGAAGGAAATAAAGAAATACATATAACTACAAAAAAAGAATAATCTGTAAAGAACTGGAGGACATCATTCATGAGACTGTACTAACTCTAAAATACATGGCTCATTGGGCCTTTCATAATTGTGCCTTGCTGCTTGGAATGTATTAGCTTGCTTGTTAGAGGAGAATAGCATCACTTAGTCAAAAAGTGAAATTATAGGACATTTCTAACAATTTTACTCCTGAGGTTCACATGACCCTCAAGACAAGCAGATGTCCACACATCAGTGTGTTCTGCTGGGAAGAAAGATGGGTGGATGGCTGCATGGATTAGGTTGGATCTTAGTTTACGTAAAATATATGTAGGCTGTGGGCTTTTCACATATTTTTCACCCTTTCTTTTTCCAGGAGCAAAGTCAAATATTTTAAAATGTATCAACAACCAACTCATTCTTGATTATATGTTTTCTTGACTCTACAATAATTGTTTACATGATCTGTGCCTGTAAACACTTAAATACAAGTTTATGTGTTTATAAACAACTAAAAAACGAAGGGACAATGGACCAATGTGAGGAAAATCAATAAGCCCCTAATTAAATCCCTCTGGAAAGCCATCTTGCTTTGCCTTGGAGGTTCACATGAAGGGTAAAGAATTCTTTTTTTTTTTTTTTTTAATGGGAAAGAAGGTAAAACGATATGGGAAATATACTGATTTGAGTTTCAAATTAGTGCACACAAATCCCATTAAATTATTGAAAATGTAAAAATGAAGAAAAAAAAGGACGTGGCTCCTGGCATTGACACATTGTGGAAATCGAAGAAGCCTTCGTATTCACATCAGTGTGTTATTGATATTTTACAGTTGACAGTGAGGCTGGGGAGGGAGTATGGGACTGGCCCAAGGTCATAGCTCGTGCTAGAGTGGGGCCCCAGGCCAGTCCGAGTCTTTTTGCTCCATCCCACGTTGTATCCAGCCCACATCTGGTCATGCAAAACAAACAAAGCTTTCATTTATTTTTCCCTTCATAAATGCAGGAAGTGTCCGCATTTCCAAAGAAAATATTTATGTATTTTTAAAGTGGATTCTAAGACCGATTGAATACACAAATTAAAACAAACAAATATATTTGCCTGTTGGCCAGTGCCTTTCCGAGGCCCCGGTTTTGCTTTACACATGAAAAACAGGCTAAAAGATTTCATTCTGATGAAAGGCTGGTTCAGTTTGATTGCATTATCTTGTTTTTGAAGGAATTTATGCTCTACCCTTTCTTTTACATTCATTTCACCAAATGGTGATACTGCATTAGCAAAAATCCCAGTACAACAAAACAGATCGCAAGGCAGAAGCAATTTGAAAACCTTTAAGATGTGTTTCTGTTATTTCTGAAGGAAAACAGATCAGTGGGCAGTGAGCATTTGTAGAGTTCTGGTTTCATTTCAATGCAGTATGGTAGACTTGCTAACCCAGTGCTGGCACGGATTTGGAGAATCATTTTTCATTTGAGAATAGCCAACGTGGCCTTCTTTTTCTGTTTTAATGAAAGAAACACAAACGCCTGTCATGGACCCACCACAAAAGAAGCTCATTATCTCAAGACCATGTGACACCCTCAGCTCCACAGCCAGAACATGTTAAAGATATTAAAGAAAAATAATGGTAGCTCAATGCACTTCATAAACATGATTAAAGTCGATGTAGGTGGGTATAAAATAAGCTTGGGTCTCAGAGGTTTCCAAACTTGAATGGACTGTTGACTTTGTGGCTAGGAGGACTTGCAGCCCTAATATCTTCCCCAAAGTCATGTTGATTAATTGGTTCATGTAAATTCCAAGGAGTCTCATTAGTTAGATTAAAGAAATAGCAGTAGGTCATGTTGAGTTTAAAATTAATTATGGAATTTAATCAGCAGTAACAACCATGAAATTCATCTTTGTAATATTTTCCAAAGACCAAATAAAATAAAATATAGTAAACAAGAAACCACTATAAATACTTAAATGCTGCCCTCTCTAAGGCTAGACGACACTGGAGCTCTAAAAAAAACCATTTAACTAGTGTTTGGGTGGTTTTCTTCTGCTGTTTCTGCTTAACAAGCTTGTACTGATGTATCCAGTCCAACATTTGCCTCTTCATTCATTGACTGCCACCAAGTGAGGACAAAGGACTACCATCAATAATTGCTGTCATCAGCAGCTTGGGGCCACAGCTGCTAGTTAGGCTCTTCCTCCTCTGCCCCAAGCACGGGATTCGCTGCTGGGTGACCCAGGTCAGCCCAAACCCCGCTTTGCAGAGCTCTCATTCGGCTTGGTCATTAGACTCCAGGCCCGAAAAGCTGTCAGGGTCAGTGCCGAAAATCTTGTGTCCAACATTTTTTTCCCACCAGCATGGTTCCTGAGCCTTTCTCTGATTTCACAAGAAGCCATCTTGCTGATGGCAAAAGCTTGTAACAGCATATTTTTTTGTTAAACTTTGGTCTGATTGGCTCTGCCACCATAAACATGTCTCAACTCGAATTCCTTCTGGGGCCTGGAATATTCCATTTCCACAATCTATCCCAATCCACTATCATCTTTCACCTAGATACTAAAATGACCTCCTTTCTTACTGACTTTTTTTTTTTTTTTTTGCTTCCATTCTTTTTTCCCTTTACCTCTGAGCTATTCTTACTCAGCAGGAGAAGAAAAATCACTTCAGAGTATAAATCAGAGTATATCAACATTTTAAATGCCCGTGGTGGTGTCCTTAACAATGATTACAGAGGCTCTCCTAAATATCCATCCAGGACCAGCTAGAAACCATGGGGTCCCATGCAAAATGCAAATGCAGTGCCATTTTTCAGAATTATTAAAATTTCAAGAGGGTGACAAGAGAGTAGTTTTAAGGCAGCGTGGGTCCCTTCTAAGCCTGGAACCTTGTGCAACTGTGAAACTGGCCATGTCTCCCCCACTGCCCACATGTCTCTGAGATGGTATCTCTTTTGTTTTCAATGAGAACATTAGAGCACTGAATCCTGCTTTGGAAAATGGAACATGCGTATGGTGCCCATCGCTACAGAGTAGGTGAGTTTCAGACCACACTTTCCTGGCATTTTTCCCTTACTGTAGTCACTGTCTTCAAGTACCTCTTTGGAATATTAGAAGAGCCTCAGTGGCAACGCCTTATATTGGCATGGAAAAATGAAGAAAAATGGAAATATACTTTATGGTAACAAAACAAGTTTTTGTGATGTATACCTTTGACTAAGAAAAGAGCAAAATGGCACAGAGAATAAAAACAAGGAAGCTGCAGATAGAGAATGGACTGGCCCACACAAGTTGTTGATCTCCTGTTATCTAAAGTCCTTTTCTTAGGTTGGCCTTAGTGCCCTACTCCCTACTTTGCAGGAGTTTGTCTAGTGTTTAGGTCACTTTAGCACCTCTTTAAACATGATTTTTCAAAAAATTAAGAAGAAGAATTAAAAGAATTGTGATATGTAGTGATTTTCTATCACATACCCAGTAATGTACTAGACGTTATAATATCACCAATTCACAGTAAGGGAGGTACCATTATACTGATTCTATAGACGAACAAAATAAAGCTTTAAGAAGTTACAAAACTTGACCAATAAACACAGCAGCCAAACCCAGGCCAGCTGGGCTCCTATGTGTGAGTTCTTTCCTTTACCATGGAGGACTTTCCAAGTTAAGTATTTCTGAAAGTATGGTCAATGAACTACCTGCCTCCAAATCGCCTAGAAGTGTGTTAAAAATATAGACAGCCTCACCTAACACTTAGGAATCAGATTCTCCATGGTTGGGGCATAGGATAGTGTGTGTGTGTGTGTGTGTGTGTGTGTGTCTGTGTGTCTGTGTATGTCTGTGTGTGCGCGCAGCACACGCACATGCATGTGCACAAGTCCAAGGTGAATGTTATGCACAGTAATTTGAGATCTGCAGCCTCAAGTATTTTTCTTCTTCACCCATTTGTTTTCTGGAGGAAACTTCTCTATCATCTGGAGACATCTGCGTGCCTTAATCTTTCTTCTACCTTAGCTAAATAATGTGATAGAACTTAGCCTGGTATAGTGTGTTTTAAATGTCAGTAGGTTCTGGAATTCAACCAAATACACAGGAAACAAAGTTAACTAATCTCATACAAAAAAACCAAAAGCAGATCATTTTCCCACACATGATGTGAAACAAAATTTGCAAAGCAGGGTCCTTAACGTTACAGTATGCCCTTTGCATGTGCCTCCACACATAGAAGGCCATTTGTTATAACACATGTGACATTCCACAGTGCAGCCTAGGGCTCTGATGATCGTCAGCGGCACGGAGAACTGAACCGGAGAGGATGACACAAAACAGGCACTGAGATAAGAATCATCTCTGATCTAAGGGCCATTCACAAGATTGCATGATCAGCACCAAATACCACAGGGTTTCCTGACCTCAAATACATTTTTGAGATCCTGCCACTAAAGGAGATTGCAAAGTCTTACCATGTAACCCCTCAGGCTTTATTTTCCTTCCTCTCATTCATACTTTGTTGTTAAGTTCCAGCTGTTTACTTCCCAAATGCCAAGTCACAGTGCCTCAGTATTGAAACTGCATTCTGTTTTAATTAATTGTATCATTTCACATATACATTCACCTTGTAGATTCCCTTGGGTCTCATCTTCTAAGGAAGCTTATATAGGTTTTATCTGCTTTTCCTAGTGAAAGATAAAAGGAAGGGAGAAGGTCTGTTGATGGGAATAATCGTCTGCTTTGTGAAATCAGAAGAGAAAGATGAAATAATGGAATCTGGCCCCAGGATATTTCAGAAGTAGTACGGAGGGAAAATAAAAACATTACCCATATAAAGCATCTCACACCAAAGATCATGAGCTCTCCTTGCGGGACCAGAATTCATCCAAGTACAAATAATAAATAGATGGGAGAGAATCATTAGTGGGTTTACATTTTCCACTTAGCATTCAGAGCATAAAAGCTGTGAGAAGATTCGGAATCCCTTGCATGTGTGTGGAGCAGAGCTGGGGAGTGAAATGAACTCATCATGTCTCTCTGCAGGGGACACTCTCACTTTCCATGGCCTTTGTTTAGAATCTTCTTTGCCACAATTCAGCAAACCTCTCTCCCTCCCAAGGCACTGCACCATAACATACATGCTCCATCCTGCAAATGCCTCCTGTCACAACTGAACATTTCTTATCTCAAAAAGGATAGAAACCAGAGGACCCTCCAATGGCTCAGGAATTATTCAAGAATACCGGAAATTTAGCTCGATCATACCTATGGAGTGGCGAATTCTCGAAGACAGAAGAAAGTATCTGCTAACAGTCAGAATTCCCCCCAAAAGCTCTTTGGTCAGTTTTGGTCAGCTCTTGCAGTCAGCCATTCACTCCTGCCTTATGCCATTAAAGTTCAGGTATGACTATAGTCACTTTCCTTTGAGGACCAACGACTGGTTTTGGGGAACAAAGACCTTTAATCTCTTCTCAGAGGCCTAGTAACATCCTTTAGAGATGCCTGGATTTGGAAGGCAAAAAAAAAAAAAGACTATAATTCAATGAGTTTGGTATATGCTGAAAATGTTTTTGAACAGAACAGGAAAAGCATTGACTTTCCTCAAATACATAAACATAATGAATGTCAGTATGAATGACTAATGGGAAAAATGTGAACACTTACGGTGGCATAGGACATAGAAATATAAAACAATACTGCCGGTATCAGACAACACATTAGGCACCTAGGTGTACTGATCATGGCATAAAACACATAGGTAAGTGATATCTTTGTACACTAAAATGTCTTTATTTTGTTTTAATATGGTGGCATGTATTTTATTCCAGTCAAAAGAACAGTAGTGCTAAGGAGTTTTATTTGGCATCTAAGTAAATTAGTAAAAAGGTGAAGGACATGTACCCAGCAGACGTATATCATTAATATATTCTTCACAGAATATTACTGCTCTGCAAAGTTTCCACAGAAGAAGCTGAAGTTATGTAAATAACATTACTCTAAATCCCTAACCAGAGCTATTCATATAAAGTCTTTATTGTAGCTATCTCCATGACCATGACCATGTAGAGTAGAGATTGCATTATTGACAATCAGATAATGTAAATTACATTTGCTCTGAAACAGCACTCCTTATTGCTTTTGAAGGCGGCCAAGGTCAAGTTTAAAAGATGGAGAACATATGCCCATATGGCTTCAGAACTAGATTGCTGTCTGCTTAAAACTTGAATTCCTTGAAGTTATCCGGAAGATTGATGCTAATGGGAAACCCCACATATTCTTGCTTGTAAAGCATTTAGATTTGCTTGCTCTGGGAAGTGCATGGCATTATTTCACCTGGTGGAACTAAAACTGGAAAACAAAAAACTGGGCATATGCCTGGAAAACAGATACCGTGCTCAGAAGTTTGAGTGCATTGCTGCTTGGGAAGACCCCAAGGGTAACTAAAATAACACCCTTGAATTTGTGTTGTGCTTCATATTTGGAAAAGAGTTCATATTCATTTTCTCTTGTAATCTCAGTTAATCTGGTAACAAATGTGCAAATGACACAAAGCTAAAAGTTTCTGTGAGAAGATAGAATCCAGATTCCAGGCGATGGAGGAGACACAGTGATGGGTCATTATCTAACAGCATTAAGTGCCATGAAATAAGTGTAAAGACCAGTCAGCTATGTCAGTGTGAGAAGGGAGATTTAAGAGCTGACAGAAGCACCGATGGAAACAACTTAGAGGTCTTGGCTGACAAGAAGCGGAGTTAGAGTCAATCATTACCATGGCTGGAGAAAATGTGTATTCCATTCCTGCCTCTGTTACTAGGGTCTGAAATGAGGAAATGGCATCCTAGGCTACTACATCTAGAGTACTGAATTTCATTGGGGGATCCAATGGAATTGGTAGACCTACTTTGTGCCAAGCACTATACTAAACCCTTATAGTATATATATATATAAGTATATATATATATATATATATATATATTGTATATACATATGTTTATGTATTTAAAATAATTATATATATATATATATATATATATATATATATATATATAGGGTGTATATATATAGGGTATATATATATAGGGTATATATATATAGGATATATATATAAAGGATATATACATATCCTATTTAAACCTCAGACAATGAACAACCATGTTATTATACCCCTTTCACAACTTAGGAAACAGGTTAGAACGTGAAATGGGCATCTACCCATGTGCCTGCCCAATGTCCCTTCCTTCCTTCCTTCCTTCCTTCCTTCCTTCCTTCCTTCCTTCCTTCCTTCCTTCTCTCTCTCTCTCTCTCTCTCTCTCTCTTTCTTTCTTTCTTGTCTACCATTACGTACAGTCCTGCTGAATATCAGTCCAATCCCGGGTCAAATGGTGGAAATGTGAATCAAAGCAAACCCACAGCATTACCTGTTGCAGGCACTTGATTCATGAATGGAATAGAACAAGGCAAGAAAACAATGAGGCTGGTAACACCCAACATCAGTACTCTGAGGAAGTGGCCCTACTGCTTTGGTCTCCAAGCTCTTTCTTTTTCTAATTTTTCCAGGGCCTGATTTTTTTTTATCAGATCTCTTAGCCAGTTCATATAATTCTAATAAGTTCACGTTTTTGTTTAATTTAGCCAGTTACTATTATTACCACAGAACATCAAGTACCTTGCATTGATGTAAACAAGTGTTTAGTGGTAAGGTAAACAAGTCACTGAGACCTTTTAGACTCCAGAACTTACACACTTCATTGCTGCACTAGTCAGACACCAGCTCCAGTGAGAGGAGACTTGGCAGATGAGACAGAGGAGATAAAAGGGAAACCAGGAGGAAAGGGGATTGGAAACCATGTGTTGACCACTGATGGAATGGGATTGTTTGTTCTCAAGAAAGGTTGACATTAAGAAGAGTAAATATCTTTAAATAACTGGAGAAGAGTTGTTCAGAAGAAAGAGTAAAGATGACTATCATCCTTTATTCATTCACTCTTTTCATGACAAAATTTTATTGAAACATGCTAGATCACAGGAGTGAATAAACACAAAGTCCATGCTCTAATGGGGCTTGCAATCTAGCTAGGGATTATTGACAAACACATTTTGGAAATCAATATTTCAAATGTCAGGAGATGATAAATAATAGGACAATAATCAAAGCTGGGGAAAAGAGTCATGGTGATATTTGAGACAGAGTGCTCAGAGAAGGCCTCTCTGAAGTATGAACACTTGAACAGAGATCAACATGAGGCAAAGGAGCCAATCATGAGATACCTGAAGAAAGAGCATCCCAGGCAGAGGGAGCAGCAGATGCAAATGCTTGGGTTTTTAAGGGATGTCCAGGAGTGGGTAGAGAGCTGTCACCAAAAGAGAAAGAGGCAGGAAAATAGGGAAAAAGGAAGAGACCTGGTCATGCTGAGCCTTGGGTGATTACCATATGTGTCCATTGGGAAGCTGTCAGCAAGTTTTGACCAAGAGAGAAACATGGTAGAATATATGTTTAAAGAGCACCCCCCTTGGGTGCCACGTAGGCAACAAATAAAGACAGGCAAACATAAGAGCATGGGAACCAGTTAGGAAATTACTGCAGTCATCTCTGCTAGGGAACAATGGTGGCTTGTACTAGGGTGGCAGAGGAGATAAAAGTCATAAATTTCAGCATAAATTTGAGGGCAGATCTGATGGTGTTGGCCGATATTTTGGAGAGCAAGCATAGGAAACAGACAAGAGTAAAGAATGATTCTCAGATTTTTGGCTGGAGCAACTGGGTGAGTGAAGATTCCATTTACTGTCTGGCCTTCATAGAATAGAAATAGGGCTGGTGGTAGATGGGCTGAGATGCTATATAAATGAGGACTTTCCATTAGTCATATCTGGCAAAGGAAGGAATGAACTATCTTTAAAGATGATGAGTTCTCCACACAGGAGGTTGGCACAAGCAAGCCAGATGACTGTTTCGTGGGTGCTTTGTAAAGGGATCCAAATTCCAGTTAAGGGCTAAAACTAAGTGATTTGAAAAGGTACTTCCAATCATGAAATTATATCAAGTATGAGGTTTAGAGAGTCAACAAGTAACATATTAGTTATTATTGTTCACATTGGTAGAAGGGAATAAAAATACAAATTTGGAGTTTGTTTCAAATTGGGGAGAGAATGTAGATATATCCATCTCATGATATCCTGTTTATTACTTCAGCCTAAGACAATTCCTTTTCGAAGTCAGAACATCCTGGGGAAAAAGCAAAGTATGGTTTGTTATTTTTTCTCTTTCCTTTTCTTTGCTCGGTGCAAAGCTGGAAAGTTCTGTGCATCTCTGTAGTCCGGTAAGGTAGCAGACCATAAAAGCAATGGCTGCAGTCCAGTTACATCTCGTTCCTTGTGCTGGCCAACCTTGGAACTGGCCGAGATGAGAAAGGAGGTCCCAGACAAACCAAAGGGAAGAAATAAGAGCCAGGCTTGCTGACTTGTTATTCTTTGAAAGACAAATAATGCCTATAAATTCGATGAGAGGCCACCTAGAGTTATGTGAGGCACATTAAGAGCTGATTCCTCATATCTAGGGAGCGTTCCAAACTCTTTGTTTCCCCTGGATTTGATCATTTTTGCCGAGTTCACAGTTTACTCTCCAGACCTGCCACATGTAACACTCCTAGCAGAGGAAGCCTGGGACAAACCTCAAGGTAGAAAATGTTCCCAGCCGTATCCTGCTCACATCTTGGTACAAAAGCAATTAGGGAACACATACACTGTGATTCATTTAATTTTGATCTTGGCTTTCCCTGTCTTCTCTCGCTTGTTTCTAGGAAAGATGGTTCCCTTTTCCTTGCCAAGACTGATTTGATATCTTATATTTATCTGTGCTTAACTCTTATAAGGACTTGCCTCCCTAATCAGCTGCTTTTTCTGTCTCCTTCCCATTCCATGTATCCTGCTATTACATTTTTTTAATGTTTTATTTATTTCTGAGAGAGAGAGAGAGGCAGTGTGAGCAGAGGAGGGTCAGAGAGAGAGGGAGACACAGAATCTGAAGCAGGCTCCAGGCTCCGAGCTGTCAGCACAGAGCCTCATGCCATGGGGCTTGAACCCATGAACCGTGAGATCATGACCTGAGCCGGAGTCAGACACTTAACTGACTGAGCCACCCAGGTGCCTCACATCCTTTTAAACACCTTTGATTGCCTATTCATGTCTGTCACTGGGCTGGGGTGTGTAACAGGAAAGTGGGGTTCTCCACTCCTACTGAGCACTCTGTTCCCATCAGTGGAGAAGGGACTCCTGGTTCAGTGTGTGGTGTCTACGTGTGTAGCTCCTTTCAGCTCTTTGTAGTGTTAAGGCGAGACACCCAGTGTCTCTAGCCCTTCGTGTAGCTGGACACAACCAAGACGTTTTGGAAATGCAAAGGAAAGTCTAGACAAGAGTAGAAGAAGAGCTTAACTGCTTCTCACGGAAAATTGACCACCAGGATTTGTGAGCAGCTGAGTATCTGCTGGGGAGAGGAGGGCATTATTGTGACCAGTAAGAAAATTCCCTGGAGTCAAGAGCGGTCAATAAGTTTGTAGGGAGGTGAAGATTATAGGGAGGTCAAAACACTGCATCTGGATTCATACCTGGCTCTGGTCTGTGATTACCCAAAAGCTCATTCAAAGTATACTTTTTTCATAACAGTTTTATTTAAAGTGCTTTGGGGGAAGGAAGGAAAAATAATCCCATCTGGGATAGAGGTGGTGAGAGAGAATGACACTCTCAAAAGACAAGATGAGAGGCTACACAGAGACCATGCAGAAAGAGGACCCTGGGGACTGACCCAGCTGCTGCTGGGAGCATCAGTGAAATCCCCCCTTTCCATAAATTCACTTTAGAAGGGGGATTTGAAAGTGGACGGCAGTTTGAATTACATGGGAGATTTAAAAAAGAAATAAGGTAAGATATTGGTCCCAACCCCTCTGATAAACTGATATCCTTCCTCTCTTACATACTTAACCTACTTCATTTTCTATTTCCATTAATAACTTCTATCTCCTTGTGCAGCATTTATATCTGTACACATTTCCCTATGCTACTATGTCATGAGTTCTCTGAAAGTGGCACTATTAATTTATTCAGCAAACTTTATTGCTTAAATACCTCTTGTATACCAGCACAGGGATAAGCTCTCATCATACAAAGATAAATAAGACACGGACTATGGATTTGTTCTTGGTGAGTCCTGATATGGAAAAAGCCAAGATACAAAGGAAGACGTCTTCTGTTTATGTCTCTGTGTGCCTGCAAGAAAGTGGGCTCATGAAAAATATTTAATATCTCTGTTGGAAAGGGATGTAAATTAGGCTATCTATATACCCAAAAGGAGAAACTATTGGAAAGGAAGAAAGCTAAGTTATTGCATGACATTGGAATGAATGCGCTTCTATTCTTTGGAACTATAAGGGTAGTATAGTTCTTACACTACTTTGTATAAGCAAGTCAGTCTGTGTATATTTTATACTTTCTTGATATCATTTCAATATTTCATGAGACAAGAGAGCATCCTCATTTTGTCTCCAAATATTAGCCCCACGAGCTCAAAGAGACATGCTTCCCACGTGCAATTTAAAAAAGCCAAGACAACAGTGAAAATTAAAAGTTAAAAACCATGCATTGAATAGATGACACAATGCTACCAAATCACTGAAAATTCAATAAAGAAAATTGGACTGAATTCTTTCCTCATACTGTTACTTGGCTTCCTCTGAAGAAGTTTTGACTTATATTTTTAATCAAATTCCCCCTCCCCCGCCCCCTTGCTGGTTTAATTCTGGCTTCCAACACTTTAAAATGCTGTAAACCAGATGAATGCTGTATGGTCAAAAAGGAATGTGGAATGCAAGAAAAGCATGGCAAATGGCAAAAAAATTATTAATGTGGCAATAATGATCCTGAAAAACTAAGCTGAGTAGGAAAGTAGGTCACTGTGTGCGCTCCCTGGGGAGCCTCCCGGGAGAGATTCCAGTTCAAAGATGGAAGATGCAGGAGGCCTTGAGAAAAAACATACATTATGGTCCAATTGTCCAACCCTGGTGTGCAAGTCAAAATTCTGGTTACAAACAATGGAAACATCTCTGGTTAGCCTGTTCAGAGAAGAAGTTTATTGGAAGGCTATCAGAAAGCTCATGGATCAAAGAAGGCAGAGAGCCAGCTTAGTCAAGAACCAGAAGGCCAAGTCTAGCCACAGGCATGATTCAGTTAGTGTGATCCAACAGGGCCATTGTCATTACCCTGGGGTCATGGCCACTGATGGCTCCCTCCACCGCTTTGGGGTCTGAATGCTACTTGATCCCGGGCCTTTGTGTCATTCCATCAAGATCCAGAGTCCTGGATGGACCATGCGGCCAGGGAGCATGAAAGGAATACACAGTCTCCCCTGTTGGCTTTTGCAGTGAGAAGTGGGCCTTCCTCTGCTATAATCTTGGGATAATCCCAAATAGAATATTCAGATACCACGCAGCCAGAATGTGAGAAGTCCACTGCTGGCCAGCAGGCAGGTCCTAGGGCCAGGATTGTGTCTGATAGAGAGTTAAAGCTGAGCCAGAGAAACTTCCTCAAGATGGAGGTTGAAGCCACATGAACAGTAGCTGAGAAACAAGAAGTCTGGGCTAAATAATCAGGAACGATGGGATGAGGGACCCATGGGTCACAGCAGTGAATGGGGATTTCCCATGAGGTCAGAGTCTGGAGACAGGTAACTGGTGCTGCTTCTGCTCACAGATATTTTGAGAGGCAGATCCTGATGATGAAAAAGGCAGAGATGAGCTCTTGCCTGTTCCTCTCTGGCCTCCCCAAATTCCCACTGTCCGTCTGCCAGCACGTCAGTGCTTCCCAAACATGTATCACTGGTGCATGAGAGGTGATTTTTAGGTAATTATTGAGTAAACTTTTTTCATGATTATTCATCTATTTTAATAGCATTCAGAAATAGGTATTAGAAAGCAACATTTGCTTACTTTGTGCCAGCGACCATTCTAAGTGCTTTACACACGTTCAGGTTCATTTAATCTTCACCAAAATCCAAGAAGGTGATCATCATTATTATTATCACCTGTAATTCCCAGATGATAAAAGTGAAGTCCAGTAAGCTTAAGCACCATGCTTAGGCCACGGGCTAGCGAGGGACAGAGCCTGGATTTATACTCGCACTGTCTGGCTCGAGTCTTTGCCCTTTTACCCAGTTACCAGAGCATTTTGAAAGAAAGACCATAATTTCACCTTTCTTGTTTCTAGAGAGCATGCATGTTTCTCCTCACAGCAACCCTGTGACAGTAGCAATGGCTAACATTACCTAACACATAATCCATGTCAGGTACCTTTTCAAATGATGTGACTATAATAAACTCATAACTAGGATACAAAGGCTTTCATCATCCCCATTTCACAGAAGCAGAAACTGAGGCACTGAGAGATTAAGTGACCTTCCCAAAGTTACCTATTGAGTACGAGGCAGAGCCAGGGTTAGAATCCTACTTGTCTTGTGCTCTTGACTCCTTACTATATGGCCTCACTAAGCTGTCTGTCTGGGAGATAAGTACCATTATTAACTCATTTTACAGGTGAAGAAGGTGTGGCTCAGAGAAGTGAATTATCCCGGATCAAGAGTTAGCCAGCATTTCCTGTAAGGGACCAGATAGTATATATTTTTAGCTTTGTGGACAAGTGCCCTGCTTTGTCATCCAAAAGCAGTCAAAGCATAAACAACTGGGCATGGTGGGTTTCAATAACACCTTATGTATAGATACTGAAATCTGAATTTCATATAATTTTCATAGGACTGGATTACACTTCTTCTTTTGACTTTTTTTTCAACCATTTAATTCTTTTTAATGTTTATGTTTGAGAGAGAGAGAGACACAGACAGAGAGAGAGAGAGAGACAGAGTGTGAGAGGGGGAGGGACAGAGAGAGAGAGAGACACAGAATCTGAAGCAGTCTCCAGGCTCTGAGCTATCAGCACAGACAGGGTTGATCAGGGTTGATCAACCCGTCAGGGTTTGATGGGGCCTCAAACCCACAAACCACGAGATCCTGACCTGAGCCAAAGTCGGACGTTTAACCCACTGATCCACCCAGGTGCCCCTCAATTTGCATATAAACATGTAAAATCAATTCTTAGTTCACGGGTGATCCAAAAACAGGCAGCAGATAGGATCTGTACATTGGCCAGAGTTTGCCAACCTAGGCTGAATTGTGTCTGTGTCCAAACCAGGTCTCTTTCCACTGAGCTGTGAAGCTTCCATGTAGAGAAGGACTTCTCCATGCCAAGGACGAACCAGAGGCTAATACAGCGACAGCTTGCTCCTGGCCTGCGGCATCCCTGTGGGTCAGCTGTTGACAGTAGTAAAGTTGGAGCATTCTGGTGGATGGAAAAGGAGACGAACCTTATCAGTCCTGTAAGCAGCTTGTATGCTTTGAGTTAGAGTTGATTATGGAAAACAACACTTAAAACCCCAAAATACTACTTTCACAGCATATTTTATAAAATATCCTCTGTCACAAAAATACTGCAAGTTTTTTTTTTTCATTCTTTTTTTCAGGCTCATGATGAAATGAACAGTTTTAAACTGCAGCTTGCATTTTTCCCCTCACCCCAAAGAAAATCAAACTGTAAAAGCATGAATTTCCCCGAGAGGGCTCTTTGCCCATTCAGCCATGTCTTCTAAAGGGTTTGACTTATTGAAACATAGAAACCTCTCATGGTTGTAAAACCGGTGAACCCCTTTCCTTTATTTAACCTATTGCCCTTGAAAATGTACTTTTTTATGGTTTGCACGTGATCCGACCTGGCCCCGCTCTCTGCTATCCTCTCTCATAAGTTATGCGGAGAAGCACTTCAAAGAGAAGTGAGACATGCTGCCTGAATACAAGGCGGTAGTGTACTCAAATCTAATCTCAGCTCTGAACAGGAGCCCTATTGCCAAGGACAATAGTCTGCGATTGAGACAGGAATTTCCTAGTGAATAGCCTGTCCCTGTTAACTCTGCCTTTAATCCTTTTGCCATTTCTATGCTCACTAGTTCTTGGAATCTCCCTTTAATCCTTTTACCATTTCTGTGCTCACTAGTTCTTGGAACACAATCCCTGCCCTCGGGCTACTGGAGCCTGCTTTTCTTTCCTGAAGTAGAGGTACTTGGGAATTCCTGCACCCCAGCCCCGGGGGCCAGCTCCTATCCAGTGACTGATGTGCATGGGGCTTCACCCCTGACTGGGACAACTCTGTGGCATGAGCCTTGCTGTGTCAAGAACGCCCCCCCACCATGGGACTGAGTCACCGTCAGTAAGATGGTGCACAATATGGTAGCCTTGTTTGACTCCACCCTTCCAGTAGCACTTCCTAATGAGTCACTTTCACACAAATGCTCCTCGAAGTCTCCCTCCTGAAGGAGCCTAAGCCATGGGGTTGCAAGAGCATCTTAACGTTCTACCTTCTAATAGACGGTATATTAAAAGCCAATCCCCCTACATGGCGTAACTCTCAAGAGTTTTCCCAATGCTTGTAGAGCATGTTCTGTATTATTCTTTCAGCTGCTATGGCCCCCATTATACAGATGAGGACACCGAGGCTCAGAGACGTAAACAACTTGCCCCAGGTCTCACTGATAGGACTTAACAGAGCTGAATGCTCCTCCATCTTTGGTAGTAGCAATGGCGTGAACAGTCACCAACTTATTGTTGATGGGGCTGTGACCATTATTTAAAATTGAATTGTAAATACAATGTTTTCTCAGATCAAAGTATAGTCTCTCTTTGGGAACAAGGGTAAAGAAATATGTTTGAATCATTTATTCCCACTACAGACTTTTACTGAGCACCTGAAATATATCGGGTGCTGGGATAAAGGCTATAGGTACATAGCGAGCTCTCATGAACTTAACTTTTAGCAGGAAGATGAATGAAAGGGGAAAAGACTAATAATAATGGCCATAATCACTCTAAATAAACTAAACAAGGATCAGGACACCTGGGTGACTCACTGGATTAAGCAGCCAACTCTTGATTTCAGCTCAGGTTATAATCTCACAGTTTGTGGGATCGAGCCCCACACTGGGCTCTGTGCTGACAGTGCAGAGCCTGCTGGTGATTCTCTCCCTCTCTCTCTCTGCTCCTTCCCCACTTGTGTCTGTGTACACATATGTGCTCACTCTCTCTCCCGCCCTCTTTCTCTCGCTCTCAAAAGAATTAAATGTTAAACAAACAAAGAAACAAAACAGACAAGGTCGTGAGAAAGGGAACTTCAGAGGTTAGCCTCTTTAGATCAGAGAAGGCCTGCTGGTGAGGGGACATTTAAATTGAGACCTACGGATGAGTCCCAAGGAGTAAAGTGAAAACCTGAGAAAATGTGTTCCAGGAAACAGATCCTGATACCCACCCTCCATTTAAAAAGGTTGATTTCAGTGATTTGGTTGTCTGTGCAAATAGAATAGCTATTTGTGGAAGATATTTGTGGGAGATATTTGTGGGAGAATCTGTGGCTGCCATACGTACTTAAACAAAAATATCTACCACCTCACTGGCCTGTTCCCTTGTCTGAAATAGCCAGCCTTTGCCATAGCCTTGAAGCATCCTCTGGAGAAGCTCTGTGGGTTTACTTTGGCTCCACATCCACTGTTAACTGGGAGAGGAAATGCATTTATTAGCAGTGGCCAGCCAACTCTTGACAAACCAGCCTCAACAATGGGAGACCTGTGATAACCCCAAGCCAAATATCAAAGAGGTGCCTGTGGGGGAGGGGGGGGGAGGAGGGAAGATATGAGTGTATTCCCTGTTGTGCCATCCAGGTGATTACAAGTAGCACCAGGACTTGTAATAAATCCGCTCCCCTCTATGTTGTGCTCTAGGGTCTCAGTTTCCTCAACCATGAGAGGAGAATTTTGGGCTAACCGAATGGTTCTTGGGATTTTTAAGGATGGAGACCCAACCTGCATTAAAGAGACAACAACAATTTTGAGGTTATAAATTAATACACAAACTTTAAAAATTATACCCCCAAAGCACTCAAAATCCCCAGGTAACTTTTAACATTTGGTGATAATTATAGTCAATATTTCCCTATGTGTACAAGAGAAGGAAGACAGGACAGCAGAAAGGCAGGGAAAAAATGGAGGAAATGAAAGGAAGGAAGAAGGAAGGGATGAAGAGTAAAAGGAAATATGAAACATTATGAATTAAAAGCCAATCCTGAAGATGGTCAAGCAGAGAGATGAGAAGATCTTGGATCCATCATGATTCTATTGAATTGTGGAATCAACCAACCCAGAAACCCCACCCACCTCCAACCCCTAGTGCAGTAGCTCTCAACTATGGCTTCATGGCAGAATCTCCCGGAATGTTAAAAAATGAAATAAAATGTAGTAGACTTAAATCTCAGAATTTCTGATTTAACTAGTAAGGGGTATGGCCTCTGTGGCAGGATTGCCTAAAGCTAAGGACAGTCTACTGTTATAGCCAAGGTTGAGACCACCAGCAAAAAATATATCTCCTATCATATAAGCCAGTGTTTCTCAAACTGTAATGTCTGTCTGAATCAGTGGAGGATCTTGTTAAAAATGCAGGTTCTGATCCAATAGACCCGGGATAAGCCTGAGATTCCACATTTCAGACGAGTTTCCTGGGAAGGTTAATGTTGCTGCAAAGGGACCACACCTGGAGTAGCAAAGTTGTGAGCCAATTTGACCCAGTTTCTGTTCCTTACACCCTAAAGCATTCCATGTGAAACATCTTCCACCTTATCTTTTATTTGATCATCCTTTCTGAAATACCTTATTTTTTAAAGATAGAATCCTTTAACTATTTATTTATTTTTAATGTTTATCCATTTTTGAGAGAGACAGTGAGAGGGAGACAGAGAGAGCAAGAGAGAGAGCATGCCCACGTTGGTAGAGAAGGGCAGAGAGAGAGGGAGACAGATGATGTGAAGCAGGCTCTGTGCAGGGCTTGAACTCAAGAACCATGAGATCATGACCTGAGCCAAAGTCAGATGCTTAACTGAACCAACCAGGTGTCCATCATTTTTCTTGTTTAAAAAACAGTAATATTCTTTTTAGAAAACATTCAGAAGATTCTTTTTGCTTTTAAAATTTTTAAATAACGTTAACTTCTCCCAGGATGTATCTTCTGTTCATTGTCATCTATCCCTTTTTTCAAGGATGTGGTGTGGCCTTCCATCTCCAAATAAAATTATGTATTTGAAGAATCTTTCTCCTCTTACATCTTTGCATGTGTTTTTTCACTATGTTTATCACTTCTCTTCTTCAGCAACTCCAGTTATGTATAAGTTTACCTCCCATACCTATCATCCTTTCTACAACCATTTTTATATCTTCATTATACTTCATGTATTTAGCAGGATTTCTTCAAGCCTGTCATCAGTTTGGAATAATGATTGGGTTTTTTGGTTTCGTCTATTGTGAGTTTCACTCTGCCTTTTTTTTTCCTCTTTCATTTCTCTCTCAACTCTATCATCCTTTATTGTCTTATCACCCTCTCCTTTGAATCTTTGTATCTCTTATTTGAAATATTTTTTTAGTGAGGTTATATTGTATATAATTCCTTGGCGATTATTTCTGTCATCTTTTGTATATTTTATCTTATTCTCTTTACATAAAGATACATATGTATATAATATAGTTTTTCTTGTTTATATATTTTTTACTTTTTTAGGTTTTTTAGGTTTATTTATTTCTTTTGAGAGAGAGAGAGAGAGTGCAGGGAAGGGGCAGAGAGAGAGGGAGGGAGGGACAGAATCCCAAGAAGGCTCCGTGCTGTCAGCCTAGAGCCCAACACAGGGTTCAAATCCAGAAACAATGAGACTGAGACCTGAGCGAAAGTCAGATGCTTAACCAACTGAGCCACCCAGATGCCCATTTATTTTTCTACTTTTTATGCATTAGCTCCATGTATATCTTTTTCTTATTAATCATCTTTGAACAAGTAACATGGCCTGATAAAGGTAGTGGGGTGTAGTATAACTGAATTAGCACTGAAACAGTGTATAGCTTCCATGCAGATTCTTGGTCTATTATATTTTCTTGCAAAATCTATAATTATTTTGTTTCTTGAGAACATATCTCCTCATTTTCAGCAACCACCAAATTAGAACTTTGCTACCATGAAAAAGTGGGGGAGTGCTAGAGAATAAGCTTGTACAAACTACCAGGGCATGGTGGTCTGGAGGTGGACATTTTCATATAAGGAAACCACGAATTAAGAGAATACCTAAAGACCAAAAACATAAAATTAAATTAAAAAATTTTTAAAGCCAGTATCAATTCATTAATGTTGTAAATGTACTTGTGTTTTGGTACACACTATAGCATCTGCAAACATTTGACAAAGAGCCCACGTGTGTACAACATATGTTATTTACTTGGTCTATAGAAAATGGCTTGTCTGCAGATGGTTTCACACAACTTTCATTCAGCTATATTTATCAGGTGCTTACCATGTGTCTTTATGGAGTTTGGTCAAGTGGCAAGGCATATAGTATATAAGTAAATCAATAAATAAGTATTTTCAAGTTATGGACGTATATGCAGGAAGCAGATGGAGTACTGACATGGACAGTGGCTTGTATACAGAATGGCATGATATTCAGGTTGGGAACCGCAGGACAAAAGGCTCAGAATCACATGAAGAACTGAAGAAGAGTGAGCACGCTTAGTAGAAGGAACATCACCAGGAGCTTACCCTGAAGTGACCTGTCTGTGTTCTAGGAAGCAAGAAAAGCCTTTGTGGAGATGGGTGTTGGTAAATGAGTTGGTACACAATGACATTAGATGGGGTCAGAGTATACAGAGCCCCTTCAGACCACAGTGAGGTGTTAATTCTGTGTCTACCATGAAGCAAAGTATCTTGGACAGGAGTATGCCATGATACAATTAAATTGACTTTTGGGGCACCTGGGTGCCTCAGTCGGTTAAGCATCCAACTCTGGCTCAAGTCATGATCTTGCAGTTTGTGAGTTCAAACCCTGCATCAAGCTCTGTGCTGATAGCTCAGAGCCTAGAGCCTGCTTCAGATGTTGTGTCTCCCTCCCTCTCTGCTCCTCCCCTGCTCACACTCTATCCATCTCTCTCTCTCTCAAAAATAAATAAACATCAAAAAAAATTTTTAATCAACTTTTGATGGTTGTAGTGTAGAGCATGGACTTGAAAGCGACTGTGAATGAATAATAGACAGATGCTGCTCTGTGATCCAGGACAGACTTGGTGATCGTTGAACTACAGTGGAGGGTGCAGAGATGGAGAGAAGTGTGCTGATTTGACACACATTGAAGACGTACAATAAACAACACGTCCTGATGGCCTGAACATGGGATATAAACATGGGAGGTGAACATGGGAGGTGAAGAGCAGGGAGGAATCACAGCTGTGCCTCCAGGTTTTGGCTGGGACAACTGATCACTGGATGGCAGCCTTTACTGACATGAGCGTGATCTAGAAAAGAGCATGTTTGGGAGGAGCAATCAAGAGTTCAATTTCAGAACTGTAACGCTTGATATGTCTCTGAGCATCAGGAAATAAGTAAGGTAGTATGGGGCGCCCAGGGAAACTGGATAATATAGTACAAAAGATATTTAAAGTCCTTTGAGCAACTGAGGCAATAAAGGCTAACAAAAGGGGACCAATGAATCTTAGCTGTTTTATTACTTAAAACTCCATAGCTTACATGTTGAAAATCATTGAATATAGACACACACTGGCCTTCTTTTAGCTTATTTTTAATGCTCCTGGTCACCCATGACAGAAACGCTAGTCAAATTATATTAAGCAGAAAAAAAAAAAGGAATTATTGATTCAAACATACTTAAGGCCAACAATCAGTATGTTCTCAGGCACAGACAGATCCAGGAGGTCATATGCATCACCAGAACAGTCATGCCTTACTTCTTGGCTCTCTTCTTCTCCATATTGGTTTCAGTCTAGGCCAGCTCTCTCTCCTTGGTGCCCAACAGGGCCAGGCTTATATCATTCTGTCAGCATACCCAAGAGAGCTTATCCAGTGCAATAATCCTACAAAAATTCATGAATTTCTTCTGACTGTACCACCTTAGTGTCTGGGCTGCCTATAAACAACAAATACTTATTTCTCACAGTTCTGGAGTTGGGAGGTTCAAGATCATGGCACCACCAGATTTGGTGTCTGAGCAGGGCCCACTTTGTGGATGACCATGCTTTCACCACACATGATAGAAGTGGCAAGGGAACTCTGTGGGCCCCTTTTATAATGGCACTAATCTCATTCATGAGGGCTTTGCACTTATGACTTAATCACTTCCCAATCACCCTATTTCCTATACTATCACATGTATGAATTCCTGGGGGGTACACAAGCATTCAGTCTATGGCACTGGGGTCATGTGTCAACCTTATGCCAGTCTCTTTGCTCAGAATATGCTGATTGGTCAGGCTGGGTCCCCTACCAAACCCTAAATCCAAGAGATGTATATTATACCTTGGCCTAAAAAAAGGGGTGTACAGTACCTCAGAGGAAAGATCAGAGAGCCACTTTCAGAAGAAGATACCATGTTGGACCAGGAAAAGCAACAGCCATGCTCAGAGATCACTTCTGTCTCTAAAATATACTGACTCATATAGACACATGATATTTCAATTTGTCCCATCAGACAATCAACATAAAAGTTGACTTACCTTGGGGTGCCTGGGTGGCTCAGTGGGTTCAGCGCCCAACCCTTAATATTGGCTCAGGTCATGAACTCACGATCATGAGATGGAGCCCCACGTTGGACTCCACACTGAACATGGAGCCTGCTTGGGATTCTCTCTCTCCCTCTCCCCAACAAAATAAATACATATATATTTTTTTAAGTTGACTTACCTTTAATGGGTAGCCATATGTATCAACCCTAATGGTAGTTGTGGGTAAGGATAAGGGTGGGCCATTGAAGGATGACCCCAAAATTAGGAGGTCAAAATTAAAAGGTCAAATTCCTACCCTCAAAAGTAAGGATATAAGTGGGTAGATGTACGAGAAGTCAGAGATAGAAGGGTGGCTGTTTATGGAAGCAGTCAGTCTTAGGATTCTAAAAGGAAAAGGGTAACATCACACGTTATATAAATTAACCTTCACAGCTTTCCCTTGCCCCAAGGCCAATGGCTGAGAGTTGTATCAGGGTCGGGGACCTGGGCCCTAATAAGAAGCCTTTAAGTATAAGTACATTAAGAGAAGAGTTTATAAGACAAAACTTATAAACCCATTTCTATGCTTAGCAAGAAAGGGTGTGGACCTAGGTGAAATATTTGTAGCTTTAAACAATGGAGCCTGACCCAGCATTTCTGCATGGGTGTGGCAGCTTGGAAACCGCACTTGTGGCAGTAAGTCTTAACTGTCTTCTCTAAGTTCTATTCACAAGCACTAAATCAAACCCAGGTCCAGACTGCAGCTTGCACTTACAGAGTAATTAGGCTCATGCACTAGCTATTGTCTCTGTTCTGAGCTTGTTGCACAAAAGCATAAAGCCAGACCCCAAAGGGCTGTAACCAGGTGCCATGTCTGCATTTTAATACCATGCACTTTCCCTTTCTCCACTAGAGCACGAAGTATGGAGCAGAGAGAAGCGCCGAGAGTTTGTTTCCAGGTGTCTGGGCATATTCAACAGGCACAAACTGCAGGTAAGGTAGTTCTTCATCTCTATGCTTTCAGGATTTGGTGTACCCACTATGAATTTCTGAACTTTTCAGATGCAGTAGTTTAGGAATGGTGAGTAAGTAAGTCAATGTTAAGGTTAAAAAGGAGGTTTTTGTGCTTGTTTCTGCAAAAAAAAAAAAGAAGAAGAAGCCTCATCGCTGCTTGGTTTTGTGCAAGGAGAGTGGGGGGAATATGTGGGGGGCAGGGGAGCCCAGAGGCCAGGGGAGGAGACTGCAGATTCAAAGCTGTAGCCCATTGGACGCAACCTTGGAGGAGTCACTTAATTACTCTGCGTTTCAAAGCACCTGGAAAAATCATAAAAGACAAGCTGGCTCAGAAAGCCAGACACTCCATTGAATAAAGTGTGACTGAAGAAAATGAGGAGAAACCATTTCAGGACAGAGGAAAAAGAAGCTAACGATTTTTTAAAGTAAATACTTCATTCTTTTCTCCCATTATTAATTTGAGATCTTTTAATTGTCAGAACACCTTTCAGAGTTTGAAATATCATGAACACCGTCTGCCGTCCATTCGCATTTTTTATATCATGCTGTGTTTGCTTTATCGGAAGGGAAGAAGAGAGAGTATAAACAGTTCTAAGTAATAGCCATGTCTAAGAAGTGATGTTTGAATAAGTTTTGTCTCCCAATTATGCAGATGTTTATTTCCTGGAGCTGGGATTCATTTTCCATTTACTTATGCTGTCATAGGGCTTTTTTCTTTTGATCTTCTTAGACCAGCAAGGGGCAATTTTTGTTGTAGAAGGCAAAGAAAGAAGTTGTAGGAGTTAGGCTAGTATGAGGGCTGTGACAAGGAAGACCTAAAAAATGATGATGGCATAATCACAATACAAGTGGTTTTCTCACTTACAGAAATGTCCTAAAGGAGGGTGGTTTGTCACCCTCACTTCCACATGGTAATTGAGAGATCCAGATTCCTTCCATCTCCAAGTTCAGTCATCCTTCACTATTGGTTGCCTGGGGAATCCAGCCAGAGGAAGGGGGAAAAACATGGAGGAGGCACCACTGCCATTAAAAATGTTGGCTCTGAAGCGACACAGGCCACAGCTACTCCATTAGTGAAAGTGAATGCATGGCCCATCTCAGCACATACGTGGTGCCATGAGTGTTGTCCCTGGCTGGGCAGCCGTGTCCAAGCTGTGTTGTCATGGTCTGGATGGGAGAATGGATTTGGGGTGGGTGCTAGCATCCACTACCTCAGAGATCTTCAGCCTGCCCCGTGTGTGGCACCCTTGAGACCTTGGTCTATCACCTAGTGAGTTTAGGGTTTGACATCAAGCACTCAGGAGTTAGAAACTCCACTCTGTCACTCACAGGTCCACGGGAAGTCTTGGGCAAATCTGGGCCTCAGTTTCCTCATCTGTCAAATGGAGGTGATAGTATCTACCCCCTTAGGATTGCTTTGAGGATTAAATAATTTGTATATTCTTTGCTAAACTTTTGTCTTAGAGTAAATGCAAAGTAAAAGGCAACTATTATTATTGTTACCCAACTAAGGATAAAATTGCTGAATGCTTCGTTCTGCTTAGTTTGATTACTGACATCTTGACATATCTTGACACTTTGGGGCACCTGGGTAGCTCAGTTGGTTACGCATATGACTCTTGATTTCACCTCAGGTCGTCTTCCCCAGGTTGTGGGATCAAGCCCCATGTCGGGCTCCACGCTGAGGGTGGAAACTGTTTGGGATTCTGTCTTCTCCTCTGCCCCTCTCCCCTCTTCTCTCAATCTCTCAAAAAATTTTTTTAAAAAATCATGACACATTTTTCTTATTCCTGTTTTCCCAGCTCATCCTCACTCTGATGTGCATGGATGTATACAGAGATGCATTACGGATGTACAAGTGTCACGATGAAAGAGTACTGCTCACCTAACGTGCTCTTAGGATTGGAATGAGAAAGATATTCTGTCCCTTACAATGTCTGTCTGGGGCTCCCTCGCATATTCAGATCAAGGGAAAGTGGTGAGGTCCCATATGGTCTGGTTAGCAGAGCACAGTCGCTGTGTGTTCCGTGCATCAGCTGGTCATCTCAAGGTCTGTGACCTACCTCAGGGATTCTAGAATGGATCATAGAAATAGCTTATATTCTGGGGCACCTGGGTGGCTCAGTTGGTTGAGTGTCTGGCTCTTGGTTTCCCCTCAGGTCATGATCCCCAGATTGTGGGATCAAGCTCCACATCAGGCTTCACACTGAGCACAGAGCCTGCTTCAGATTCTTTCTCTCTCTCTCTCTCCATCTTCCCCTCTCCCCAGCTCACATGCATGCTCTCTCTCTCAAAAGAAGAAGAAGAAGAAGAAGAAGAAGAAGAAGAAGAAGAAGAAGAAGAAGAAGAAGAAGAAAGAAAGAAGTAGCTAATATTCTTTGAACATCTGCTATTGCAAGGCACTGTGTTCCTCAATCCCACATACCTTTAGGTAAGCAATCCACTTACAAGCTGAGGATCCAAGACTTAGAGATTATGAGTTCATGGACATCCTGGCCTCCTGATAACTGGTGGAACTCAAACTTAAAACCAGATCTGCTGACCACCCCGTCTTTGCTATGGTGGTCACAATTTGCTGCAGCCATTACACACACAGAGACACACAATTAGTGTATGTTGTACGAGGAGAGGGTGAGGAGAGTGCCTTTATTTTCAACAGTATGTAAGTTCACTTACAGAATGCTCAGGATCTTGAGGAAAAGATCCTGGGTATGAAAGTGCAGAAGTCTCAAGAGAGGGATTGAGAGAGAAGACAAAGTCTAACTCAACAGAGAGAAAGCTATAAAGGAATTAATTAGGCCACACACATCTCTTAATAGCTTGTGCTAAGGAAGCATCTAGATCTATATGAACGTTTAGCCTCTTCGTTGGGACAGATGGAGAGGCTGGAGAAGGCAGGGGGCACATATTTATCTGCACGAGAATCTAAGATGTGTGTGTAGGGATTATCTTTAACTTAAAAGAGTATAGGGCAGGTTTAATAAATCATATCACATACAGCTTCTCAGGCTGAAAAGTACAGGGTTAAAATGTAAGTGATTTCAAAACCAAAGGCAAAGTACAAATCCATATGTTGCTCTGCAATACGGAGATGCACTAACTTTAGCAGATGTTTTGGCTGCTACAGAAGGAAGGCAGGTCCCTTGGTTTATGGGAATTCTGGGGCTGGGAAGTACGGAGACCGCATTTCTCCCTGGCTGCTTCTTCCTTATTCTATAACCGGCACTGTGGATCCAGCATCCCCAGGCAGGTCCATGACAAGACCCATGTTTGCCTCTACTACCCTTACTAGCCCCTTGCTTTCCCCACAAAAATGACAGTGTTCTGTGAGGAAGCCAGTTTGGAACCACTCCTTTATTATGTGTGTCTATGAATGACACAATATGTCAATACGCACAATATTGTTGCTTAGGGAAACTCCAGGTGACTTTGAAAGCATTCTTTAGTGGGAGGGTCCATGGAGAGTCCTGAGGAAGTGATGGTGAAACTGACACATGAAAGTTAAGTAGAAGATAACCAGATGAGGCATGGGTCACAGCATTTCTGATAGAGCAGTGAGGGGGAGTTCCTCGCAGTAGGGGGAGGTTCTGGAAGGTGTGAGGAGACAGAGATGCTTAGCATAGCTGGTTAAGTTGCTGTAACACCATGCTTCTCAGCTAGGAGTAATTTCTATCCCCCAGCAGATATTTGGCAATGGTTGGAGATATTTATAGTTGTCACAACTTGCGGAGTGGATGCTCCTGGCATCTAGTGGGTAGATGCCAGGGATGCTGTTTAACCTCCTACAGTGCACAGCACAGCCTCTGAAAACAAAGATTTCTCCTCCCCATCGTGTCAATAATGCTCCGGTTGAAGGGCTCTTCAACAGAAGCCCCAAATACCAAGATTGCAACAAGACAGATGTATTTTTCGTATTTATCAGCCCACATGGTCTAAGTCACCTGATGCAATCAGCTCTGTAATGCCATGAACCTGAGCCCCTTCTGTCTTGTTGCTCTATACCCCTAGAGCACAGATTGGCAAACTTCTCTGTAGAGGACCAGCCTGGCAATATTTTGTCTTTGCAGGTCATATGGTCTCCGTCACTTCTCAGCTCTGACACTGGGGTGTGAAAGCAGCCACGGACAATGCCTAAGTCCATGGACGTGGCTATGTTCCAATCACACTTGATTGACCTAATCGCAATAGGCTGGGGTTGGCCTATGGGGCATGCTTGGAACCCTCCCCTGGTCCTATGTGCTTAGCCTGCTTGACCAATAGGAGGGAAAAGCAAGGGTATGGGGAGCAGGCTCATTTTCTTTTGAGGGGCGCCGTCACTTCTCCTTGTGTTCTATTCTCGAGAGCTCAGGAAGACTAGAAATGAAGCTCTTGGCTGGGGAGTCATGGGCCCTAGGGAAACCCAGCTTTTTTTTTTTTTCTTTAAGCACAAGGGAAAATGGATACCGAGGGGCAATTGGGAATGCCTGCACTTACTGCAGTACAGAGCTAGAGACAAGCCCAAAATGAGGCTGGCAGGAGAGTCTGGGTGAGATCATGCCCAGCCTGAGAAGTGAGGTATAGGGTTACAATCCTTTCTCTTAAAAGAAACGGGAAACTGTTGAATGGTTATAAGCAGCAGTGGTTCAGAACCATTTTTCCGTCTTAAAAAGATCACTCTGGCAGCGATGTGGAAACAGAGAGGGGCATGCCGGGATGGAGAGAGACAGCTTCGGAAAATATTGCCATCATCCAGGTAAGGGAGGTGGTGGCTTGGATGAGGAGTGTGGCAAGAACTTCAAGTAGGTAGATGGGAAGGAAATTCGGAGGGGAGAGCCTGTAACTATCTAGAGATCAAACTCCCTTTTTAAAATTGAAGGGGAAAGCAGCTTGTTTATTAATGTTTTAAAAACTGAAAGGCAAACTTGATCACCATTTTCCATCTGATCTGGCCCCAACCCATCCATGTCTGCCACTTTCCTCTTTTTCTTCCAGGACAGAAACACCCATTGTTGACCATCTTCTCTGGAGAAGAGCCATCTCCCTTCTCCCAAGCATGAGCCTCTGGGCTGCAGTGACTCAGACCGTGGACACAGAGTTCACAAATCCCAATTGTAATGAGTGGGCAACCCCGGCACTTTACATAAGCAAAGCGAGGAAGCGGCATGTGTTTTGAGACTGACTGGCACCAAAGGAGACAAAAGCCTGCAGTATAATTATGCCAAGCATATAATATGATGCAATCGGTTGCTGTCTCCAATACACCCCACAGTGCAGTAGGAGGGCTTTGAACAGTACAGTGCTCCAGACCTGCGTGTCCAGGCCGTTGGAAACTGGAGAAAGCCACTGCACCTTCTCTTCTGTCACGCAAGAGTGTCATGGGCATTCACTGAGTAGCTATTGTATCCCAGAGACTGTGCTCAGTGTTGGGGATATAGAAGTACGAATAAGACTTGACCTTATGATCTCTTCAATAAAATAGCTCTCTAGTTTCTGCCTCTCGTCCCTGTAAACAAAGGATGAATAACTGTCCCCCTGGTTTGTTTGAAACAGGCATCCATTAATAAGGGCGTCTTCCCTGACAATCTCATTATAGGGCTCTGGTTTTCACACTTTGCATTGCGGACACATTTATCCTGAAAGACAGTGCCATCCGGCCATTTGCATTCAAGGGATTTGGCTTCATGTCTATTGGCACCATTTTCGTTCTAAAGAGAGAGGACCTCACTTTCTTCTGACGTTCATTTGTGTCTTGGGTTGATAAAACTGTTATGGGGACTAACTGGCTCATTCACAGAATAATAGATAACTCCCAGAGAGTGATGATTCATAGGTAGCTCTGATATGGCCTCTTCTTCTCATTCCTTTCTGGTGAAGCGTGTCAGCAAAACTCCTTTTGGGTATGACTCCATCACTCCATATTCACAGTCTGTATACAAATGCATTTGGGTCCTTGCATTCCAGGTGTCGAGGGCAGAGAATGTGGGTCCAGTTTGTAGATGAGAATTTCAGGAAGCAGGGACAATGCAGGTCCACCCTCCTTATGGCCGTTAATTCAGTCTTAGTGTTGTTTAGCTCAGGAAATGCCTGGCATTTGTGCCAAGCACTTTCCATAGGCTTCCTAAGTTAAATGGTATGCCATTTAATCCCTGTCTATGCTGTGAAACAGGTGCTAATAACATCTCCCTTTCACAGATGAAGAAACTGACGTGAGCGACTTGCAAAGGTCAAAGAGCCGGTAAGTGGTAGAACCAAAATTTGAATGTAGGTTTTCCTGACTCCCAAGTTTATAATACTCCACAGTCCCCTTCATTCCAAGTATCAACATGAATGGAACATCTATTTATTATAAAGTCTATATCACTCAGTCTCACTCTGATGGTGTTAATGGGTTCCAGTTGAGCTGATCTGTGTTTTGCCCAAATGGCAGGGCGTTCTTATGTGAGAGCCGTTGGCCAACTAAGGCCTGTGGGTGAAATCCAGCCCTTTTGAAAACAGAGTTTTATTGGAATACAGCCACAGCCATTCATTTACATATTTTCTACAGCTGCTTTTGTGCTGCAACGTTACAGCTGAATAGTTGTGACAGAGGCGACATGGCCCACAGTGCCACCAATATTTACTATCTGGTTCTTTCCAGAGAAAGTTTGCCAAGCCCCAATGTGGAGCACAATTACTTGTATTGTCTCTGATGAAATTCTTTCAAATGAGTAGAATGGTGTTATTCACTGACTTAGGGTCAGTGTTCCTATTAAATGTATATGTATATGTTATTTAATCCAATTCATTCTTATCAACTGCCACAAAACAAAAAGGTCAGAAGTCCATCTGTAGGGATTTTGGCATGAAGAAGAAAATGTACCATTCCCAATTAAAGGGTGAAGTGTGGAACTTCTTTTGACTTTTCCCAAAAGTCATTCCTAAGTTTTTGTTACAGTAGTCCATCCCCCCGCCCCCCGCCCTTACCTATAGTTTCACTTTCTGTAGTTTCTGTTACCCAAGGTCAACAGTGGTCACGGAAGCAGGTGATCCTCCTTTAGGCACATGGTCAGAAGGGCAGCAGTAGCTTGACGCTACATCATGGTGCCAGCGTTGCTCACCTCACTTCATGTCATCCATAGGCATTTTATCATCTCATATCATCCCTAGAAGGGTGAGTCTAGGGATGCCTTGGTGGCTCATTCGGTTAAGCATCTGACTTCGGCTCAGGTCATGATCTCATGGCTCGTGAGTTCGAGGCCCACATTGGGCTCTGTGCTGACAGCTCAGAGCCTGGAGCCTGCTTTGGGTTCTGTGTCTCCCACTCTCTCTGGTTTTGCCCTGCTCTTGCTGTGTTTCTCTCTCTTTCAAAAATAAATAACCATTAATTTTAAAAAACTTTTTTTAGAAAGAAGGGTAAGTCTAAGAAGGTATTTTGAGGGAGAGAGAGAGAGACCACATTCCCATAACTTTTATTACAGTATGTTATTATAATCCTTCCACATTATTATCAGTTATTGTTAATCTCTGTGCTTCATTTATAAATTAAATTTTATCATAGGTATGTAAGTATAAGACCCCCCCCCCCGCCACAGTTTATATGGGGTTCAGAACTACCCGTGGTTTCAGGCATCCCCTGGGGGTCTTGGAAGTTATCCCCTCGGGCAAGGGGGGACTACTGTCTTTAGAGTTGTGTGCAATTCTTAGACGATCAGCCACAATTCCATTTACAAACAGGGTAGTCCCTGTCTTTGCTCGTCAATTACGGCCCTTCTGGAAATAACAAAATCAAAACATGTATGACAGAAGTTAGAAACACAATCTCACTGATTTCTTACACTTAAAGGACCATCAGCCACTTTGTAGTTCTACAGTAGGAAGAACACGAGTACGAGCTCTCAGAGTGCGGCTTTATCTTCATCTTTGAGCTTACACAACCCGTGGATAAATTATAAGTTACTGCAGAGATTCCCACCAATGACAAACTGACTCACTGTCCTCCAAGTTCTTTCATCTTTTTGGATTCAACTTCTAAGCCTCTCTGTATACTGTCAAGACCGAGTGTGCTATTTGCCAAAATTACAAAGAGTATGCCAGCATTTGGACACATTTTCCATTTTACCTGTATAGAAAAATGTTACCATTGCTGAAGTTTTTTCCATGATTGCTTTTTGCCCCTGTAACAAGTAGCTTGTGGCCAGCTTTGTGAAATGTTTCATGTTCGTTCCTGTGCAGCAATGAAACTAGATCGAAAGGTTTAAGTGACTTTCCTGTGTTAAAATATAACAAACGATTATCCGAGAAACACCATACCATTGTAGGACTATTTTCAGTAATGTTTTGTTTTTTATTTTTCATTGCCAAATGCCGGGTTGATCTGGGTACCGAAACCACAGCTTCAAGACAAGATTTCAAAGAACGGTCATGTCACGTTTCTCTTGATTGGCTGACGTCTCAAAAATGTTCTGCCTGAAGCTCTCCCAGATGAAAAGAAGTTATTCTTCTGTTGTAAAAATGATAAAAAGGGAAGGCAAGGGAAAAAAACACCCTAAACAATGGGAAACTTTCTCTCTCTCTCTTTTTTTTTAAGAGGGCCTGGGCAACTGTCTTTTTTATTTTAATACAATCAAATCGTATGTGAATGAAAAGCAATTGTGTGTTCTATGTTACATGAGGAAGGGCACCGTGGAAGTCACTGGTTCCAGAATTGCAGCTCTGTATCATTTGAGCTCAGATTCTGTTGAGGCCGTTTAAGGTGTTGGTTATATTTTGCTATAAAAAGGCCCGCCCGATAGATGAAACGCTGAGCACAACTCTGGTTATTTGAGGCCCAAGGTGACAAAAGACAATGATCTCATACGGCAGGGTTTTGTTTGTCAAATCAGTGAACAGTGGATGAATCCAGAAAGCCGTTTACAATACTGTATCCTCACGGAGTGGGCAGAATTAGAGTGTGAGCCATCACACTTGCAAACAGAAGGTCGTATCTTCCCCCCCTGCACCCCCTGCGCCCCCGCCAAGCCTAAAATAATAACTTAGCACCTGTGTAAAGTCTTCAGGGGTTTCCACATATAAAAATTAGTTAATTAGCAATTATTACCATATGTTAGGTGAGCACAGATTATTATTACCATAATTTTACAGACAGAGTAAATGAGAGTGATGGAGAAGGTGCCAGAAGAAAAATTACAATTAATGAGTTCCTAGATCATAGGCCTGACCTACAAGGAGGTTAAAGAGCTTGTTGTTTTAAAGAACACACGGTAAACTGAAACTTAAATATTGGAAAAACAGAGTTTGTGAATTGAAAATGTCCTGTTTAGTAGTGAGGGTTCGGATTCTGGTTTTTATTTATGAGTATTTCTTTCGATGATTTTTTTTTTAAACCTTCGATACCCCTGGGATGACTGAGTCATCTTATTATTAATGGGGATTCGATGTGATCAAAGGATGCGCTCTTCAGATCACATTCTTTTCTTTTCTCCTTAGGAATAATCAAGAGTCTCTGAGGTTTTAGAACCCTGAAAAATGTTTCTGGGCCAATAAATATTTGGGTAAGTTACATCGACAGTCAGCCTATTGTGTGAGTGTGCAAATGTGAGCCAAACACCATCCTAGGTCTTACGGATCCGGCACTGAGCAATATGACAGGTATCTTTTAAACTTTAAAAGTTAACATTCGACTTTAGAAATTGTACCTTCGTGTGATTTAGCTGAAGAAATAGGGTCCACTGTTGCATGGAGGCATTCTGAACTTATTAAAAAGCATAATACATGGCCATAATCATGTGTATTTGTTTTCCTTTCACAGGTGATTGCTTCAAGTCAGGGAGGGTAAAACAGATCATGGTTAAGGAGGCTGACTGGCCTTTCTGAAATTCATCCCAAGACAATGGTTATATATGTATTTTACAGACACTGCTTCCCCCTCCGCCCTCAGATGCGTGATGACTTCTGTAATAAGGCTCTAGTGGGCATATTTTTGGCCGTTCCAGCATGTCTTTGGGGAACTACTATCTCCCCTACCTTCATTCCTTGTGGTCGGGTGAGTTTGTGTCCAGTCTCTGACTCTGTTCTCTCTGCTGGAGATGATAGTTGATGGGCTCATGACATGCAAACCTGGGCTGCAGGGGTCTTCTGTTTAATCATGTGGGGAGCGTGCCTAAGAAGGAAGCCAGTCCAGGGGAGAGTAGAGTAGATTCTTAATACATTCATGTTAGCACCTGGATTCAGGTGCCTGAAGCCGTTTTTACCTCCTGGACTTTTCATTGATGTGGCCTTGTCTTTTTTTTTTTTTCTTCTTAAATGCCTGAGTCACTTTGAATTGACTTTCAGAAACTTGATGGTAGAATGAGTTATAATGTAATTCGAATCAATAATGTTTTTTAAATACAGTTTTTGGCATGGATGAGAAAATAGTTTAACAGATATAAGTTTCATAGATACAGATAATAGCTTTATATAATTTTGAGGAACACCTGGGTGTCTTGGTTGGTTAAGCATTCGACTTCGGCTCAGGTCATGATCTCACCGCTCATGAGTTCCAGCCCATGTTGGGCTCTGTACTGATAGCTCAGAGCTTATAGCCTGCTTCGGATTTTGTGTATCCAGCTCTCTCTGCCCCTCCCCTGCTCACGTGCTGTCTGTCTGTCTGTCTCTCAAAAATAAACATTAATGGGGTGCCTGGGTGGCTTAGTCGGTTGAGCGTCCGACTTTCGCTTAGGTCATGATCTCGCGGTTCGTGGGTTTGAGCCCCGCGTCGNTTTAATTAAAAAAAATAAAGTGAGTTTAAGTGCCATTTTATACTGATAATTCAAGAGTATTGTGAAAACAGAGATTTTATTTTTACCTTTAAAAATTAAGGTAAAGGAGGGGCGCCTGGGTGGCTTAGTCGGTTGAGCGTCCGACTTTCACTTAGGTCATGATCTCGAAGTTCGTGGGTTCAAGCCCCGCATTGGGCTCTGTGCTGACTGCCAGCTCAGAGCCTGGAGCCTGTTTCAGAGTCTGTGACTCCCTCTCTCTCTGACCCTCTCCTGCTCACGCTGTCTCTCTCTCTCTCCTAGAAATAAATAAAACATTTTAAAAAAATAAACATTAAAAAACATTTTTAATACATACAATTTTGAAAAAAAAAAGCTTATGCGTGTATATAGACACATGCATAGTGCTCTCTGTATATCTAATATCCATCATTCCCTTTGTCCTGATTAACAGAACCCTGTTAATATTTTTGCATTTTTATGACAGCTTTATTGAATACTTAGTATATGAGATACATTTCACATACCATGAAATTCACCCTTTTATTTTTTTAAGTTTATTTATTTATTTTGAGAGAAAGCACAAAGTGGGGACACAGAGAGAGAAAGAGAGAGAGAGAGAATCCCAAGCAGGGTCTGCATTATCAGCGCAAAGCCCTATGTGGGCCTCCAACTCATGAACTGTAAGATCATGACCTGAGCCGAAATCAACAGACAGACATTTAACCGACTGAGCCACCCAGGCGCCCCAAAATTCACCCTTTTAAAGTATACAGTTCAGTGACTTTTAATACATTCACAAAGTTATGTAACAATCTGTATGATTTATTTTAGAACATTTTCATCACCTCAAAAAGAAATTCTATATCCATTCCATTTCTCCTCCTCTCAGCTTTTGACAAACTCTAAAATAATTTGTGTGTCTATAGATTCTATATAAAGAGAATCACACAATTATGTAGCCTTTTGTGTTTGGCTTCTTTCACTCAGAATAATGTTTTCAATGTAAGCCATGTTATAGCATGAATCAGTACTTCGTTCCTTTTTATGGTGACTGATATTCCATTATATACTAATCTTGCTTACACATTCATCAGTTGATGGATACTTGGGATGTTTAAACTTTATGATGATCATAAATAATGCTGCCATGAACATTCACATGCAAATTTATGTTTTCAGTTCTCTTGGTTATATAGGTAGGAGTGGAACTGCTGGGCCATCTGGTCACCCAATGTATAACATTTTGCGTAATTGCCAAATTTTCTAGAGTGGCTGTTCCATGTTACAAACCTGCAAGCAATGTATGAGGGTCCCAGTTCCTCCTTATCTTTGTCTATACTTGTTATTGCCCATCTTTTTGACATTAGCCATCCTAGTGGATATGAAATATTTCACAATATACACCTGAAACCACTGTGCCCTCTTGAAAGACTTTATTTCACAAATCTTCTTTGCATGTAGGGATTGTTGCTGAAATGTAAGAGAAAGTACTTGGACAGGATTCCCAGAAAGGTCCTAAAGAAGGCTAAATTGGGCGGGGGGGGGGGGGCAGTAATTTTTGGTCTTCCCCTCTTTCCTTCACTTTTCTTCATGGACTGGTTGGATCTGCAGTGGACATCTTGGTCCACAAAATGATCAGAGAGGCCAGGCCCTACTGACAGTAGACTAGGAAGATTAAAGAATCCTAAGTCTTTGATGATTTGGAAGCCAGTGTATCAGCTTTGTGCTCCTAAGGAAAGATCGGACTTTTTTAGTTCAGGGACAAAGAAATTTCTTGCTTATAGACTTCATGGTTGTTTTGATGTTCTATTTGCCTCAGCTAAACTTAATCTTTTTTTCTCCTACACATACAAATGTATGTGTATATACACACCTATGTATTTATGCACAAATGTGTATGAACACATACACACACATATGTGCATAGATTGGCTAGATGCACACAAAAACCTAATTCTTCTCCTACCGGAGACCATAGCTAGATCCCGCTTCCCACAAACCCTTGCTATCAGTGTGGCCCTGTGACTGAATTTTAGCTAGTAGAATGTGGGTAAAAGTAAGTAAGCATTTCCAGTCCTGTCTACAAACACCTTCCATGGGCATCTTCCATTCTTTTCTTCCCATCCACTGAATGGAGGGAGACAGGTCTGAGGAGAGGGCTTGAAGCAAGGGAAAGTCAATAGATGGAAGGAGCCAGGGCACCAAATGACCACATAGATCGCTATAGTAGACAAGAGTAAGAAAAACATGCTGTGGTGTTAGGTCTTAGAGAATTTGGAGTTTGCTTACCCTAATTGAATTGCATATACATACACATCCATATTTATATGAAATCACAGACTAGGTTAACCCTAGGTTACTCAGTGAACCAGAGTTAACACTCACCTCCTGACATTTGATCCAATCCTTTCTCTGCAGTACTAGGTTGTAAGGATAACCGAGCATCTGTAACTACAGCATGTTTCATCATATGTATTTATAAAGTCGTCTCGGGGTGCCTCAGTGACTCAGTCAGTTAAGAGTCTGACTTTGGCTGAGGTCATGATCTCATAGCTCGTGAGTTCCAGCCCTATGTCAGGCTCTGGGCCATCAGCCCACTTTGGATTCTGTCTCCCTCTCTCTCTGCCTCTCCACCCGCCCCCCCCAACTATAAATAAACATTTATAAAAAAATTTTTTTTAAAAAGTCATCTAACTTCTTTGAGCTTTCAGGTCCCCTTTTGATTATGAGTAGTTTGGACTGGATACGATACTTGATACATTTGTTTTAGTATGAGAACTGTTGGTCCGTTCATTCAGTTGGCAATGTTGGGAGCCCTGTGAACTCATGAAGCTAAGAGCTAGGACCTGTGTCCTTTGTCATATGTCTTATCTTCTATGCTCTGTACAATACAGGGGATCAGTATTTGTGGGATAAAAGAGAAGCTCCCTTCTAGCTCCAAATTGTCTATAGTGTCACAAGTCTTTGGAATCACATTTGTCACACACACACACACACACACACACAGAACATTTTCTGTTAAAAAAAAAAAAAGCCACTCAATTCACAACCAGATAGTGATTGAGCTCTTCTTGTGGGAGTTGATTGTTCAAAATTCAGAATAGATTTTGTTAGGGGAACGATGCTCTAAATTATGACAGGCCACAGAAGGCTATTTAATCCATAATGTGATATGGATACCTCATATGGTAGCATCAATCTGTGCCTAGGATTTTAGAAGCAGGAACTTATACTGAGCAGCAAGAGGGAGCAATTTGCTCAACTTTTATTAGGTCTCTACTAAGTGTTAAATATGTGGGAAAGGATATGGTAGTCCTGTTCTAGAATAGAATGGGGGTGGAGGGCTGGACATTGATCGAGCTGTGCCCCTCTGCTGCCAAAACCTATCCGTGCCACCCAGCTCTCTCAGATCACTTGAAACCCTTTGGTCTGAGTGCTCTGGTAGCCCTGGATGTTTGGATCCTACCCACTTCCCTCCCCTCACTCAATTCTATTCTTCCCCTTCCTCACCCTGTTTTAGGTTCTAGGCAAGCTCTAACTTTCACCAAGTGCTTCACTCCCTCTGGACCTCTGCACTTCCTGCTGGAATGTTCTCCTACTGACTAGGGCTGGCTCATTCTCCCCCTTCAAGCAACAACTCCCATTTCTCCTCCCGTCAGACTTCCCTATTTGGAATGGGCTCCTCTAATTTCTCTCCAGCACAACAGCTTGCTACATAGTCTTTGGAGCAGAGCTTCTCAAACTTTAAGTGCATACATACCATCTGGGGACACTGTTAAAATGCAGATTCTAACTCAGTACATCCAGGAGGAAGCCCGAGATCCTGTAGTTCCAGCTGGAAAGCCACCAGGTGATGCCATGCCTCTGACATGATCAGCACTGCTGTAGAGAACTTCCAACATGCTGCCATGGTGTCGGGAAGGTATTTGTTTTTGATACTTGCCTCTTTGCATCCTGGAACGAGGGCTCGATAAGGCAGCATCGGCCATCTGGCTCACCCCTGTCACCCCAGTGCCATGACAAATGCTACGTGCTTCCCAGCACACAGAAGCTATGAATTAACTATTGGATAAATTAAAACATTCCAAGTGTGATGAATGTTACACACAGGAATATACATGGTGCTGTAGAAGCTAGTCCCATCTGAAGGGACAGGGAAGGAGGGCTCATCACTGTGCAGCCCCGGACCCTTGCACAAATTTGTAAGAAGCCTTTTCACAACTCCCCCTGTTCTCTGGCCCATGCCCCACACTGTGGTAGCTCATCTGGACTTAGCCAAATTTTCAAGTCTCTAGGATAAAAAGTTACCTATTCTTCTCCCTACCTAAGGCCAAATGAAATACCCCAGGCCTCAGAATGGCTGACACTGACCAGGTTAGGAGGCAGGCAATCTGCTTGAGATGCGTCACACCTGTTCACCTGTGACTAATACACCTTATTAGTCTCTGGTGGTACTTCTAGTTGGTTTAAAAAAAAATGTTAATTAATCACATTGTCTGTAGGGTACTATTTCAGCCAGTAGAATGTAAAGTAGTTAAGCCTAGGGAAGGTACTGCCCGGCCCCCCCCCCCCCCACCAAAAGCAAAAATCCTGACTTTTTTGCTTTCTCTAGTACCGAACATACAAATTATCTAAAGCCTAGGGGAAGCTGAGGTTTGATAGAGGGAAGGGACAGGCGAGTCATGTTGGAGGCATGGAGTGATTTTCTATATTGCTTGGGAGGTAGTAACTCCTGAGTTAACTGTGTAAGCACAGTGCTCACAGAGGTGAAGTGTGAGGGTTGTGGAATCCTTATGTCTTTATTCTTTGCTATCTTGATAACTTACATAATCTCTGTAAACCTCAGTTTCTTCATTTGTAAACTGGAGCTAACAACACATGTTTTTTGTGAAGTGCTGTGAGGGTTAATGAAAAACTGAAGGTCAAGTAGTGAGCACAATGCTTGGCACGGAGCATTAGCTAGCTCAAAATAGGGCAGACATTATCATCTGATTAAATACGACAGAAGAGACCATAAGAACAAAATTCAAAATCAGGGTGATGGTGAACATGGCATTTCAGTGAGGCTTGGGATCACTTTTGTTTAGGAAGGGCCAAATCAGGCTGTAAGAGGAAGCCGTGACGGCAAAGATGATGGAGTCCATGAAATCATTTGCAGGGGCACCTGGGTGGCTCAGTGGGGTTGAACGTCTCACATTGGCTCAGGTCATGATCTCGCATTTCGTGAGTTCGAGCTCCACATCAGGCTCAGCCTGTCAGAACAAGAGCCTGCTTCCGGATCCTCTGTCCCCCCTCTCTGTCCCTCCCCCACTTGTGCTCTCCCAAAACTAAATATTAAAAAAGAAAAAAAAGAATTGTTTGTAAAATGACTGATCCACCTGCCCCTAAGGAATCACGTTTATCAACAGTCAGCTGGTTCTGTGATTGCTGAGTAAGTATCTCATCCAGGTCAGAAAAACTTGCTAGGTTTCTCATAGGGCCTGCTGGACCAAACATTCACCTTCCTAAGCTTTTATTCACGTTTATGAGTGTGCTGCCTCAGCTTTCCAATTTAACATGACTCTCTCACTGTGCTGCATTCACTAGGTCATTCTGCAGCTAGCAGGGGATGTGGGCTGCTAGTCCTTGCCTGACTTCAGCAATCAGTGAAACAATGCCCTAAACCAGCGGTTCTCAATGTAGGGCAATTTTGCCCCCACGGGACATGGCAACATCTGGTTGTCACAGCAGGGCGGGACGGGGGAGGGGCATGGTCAGGATAGGGTTGCCACTGGCCTCTGGTGGGTAGTAGCCAGAGGTGCTGCTAAACGTTGTTCCCTGGACAGAACACGCCCCCACAACAAAGCATTACTTGACTATCAGTAGTTGCAAGGTTGAGAAACCTTGCCCTAAACTGTACTTGTTTTAAACCTTTCTAGTCCTCAGCACCCCCGGTTAAATTAGGCCACTAAATAATATGCATGGTCCGCCAACTCTGACATTCTAGGAGGTGTTTTTTGATTCTGACCTCCAAAATTTTTGATACTAAAAGTAACCAATAAGGAGTGGCTCCGACAGACTTTGCTTTGGCCTCAAGAGGCCGATCTCTTAGAGCTTCCCTGTGGCCTCAGCTGTAGCATCTTATCAACAGCCTCTCTGGAGGCTGCAGGGGGAGGTGGTGGGTGGCTGCTAAAAGAAGCTGACACCCAAAGCAAGCACTGGCTTCCCATTTATGGTGTATGATGAGCTTTCCCTGTTTCTCAAAACCAGTTTGGTTTGAAGATTATCCCCCTGTTGACACTAGCCCACCCTGTGAAACTGACAAGCCCACACACCTTTGTTGAGAAGAATGTGTTTCTCACTCATTATCTGAGAACCTGTGAGCTGCTTAATAAATATACTGATGGAGATTCCTGGCACATGCTTATCTGAACAAAGGCCAATTATATTCCACCCCATGTTCTATCAAAGAAATGCATTAATTGATTACAGCAATGAAAAGAAAGCCTCTACCACAAACAGACAGCAAATGCCACCAACACTGATTAAAGAACACTGTCCAGTGACCTCAATGATGCATTGAAAAACCTAGTCAGTGACAACTTTTTAAAGGTCAATTCAAAACAAGTAATCCTATAGACATCAAGGCAATCCTTTCACTCTGGTGAAGCAGTTAACTAGGGAAGGTCTTGGGGCTTTAGCAGACAGATAAAGGAGAGAAGTAAAAGCAATTAGACAAAATGGATGCTGTAATCCCACTTTCTAGACCTCACAGCCACACCAAACACAGAGATCCAACTTTTCCACTTCACTATTCAGAGACTGGCAGCAGTTTCTCATTTGGAGAATGTGAATTCCATCCCTTGATTTCTTTCTCACTGGTGCTGCTTGTTTCTTATCAACGTCTATAACCTCAGGGGGAAAAAAAGAAACTCCCCAAATCCAAGGATAATGCTATGTATTTTATCATTTAACTTGGAATCCCAAAGTATTCCTTCAACACACTGGAGTATTGCTGACAACTACAAGTCTCACTACACAGCCTGAAAAACTGCCCCAGAGCAGAAGAAAAAAAGTCCAGATTTAGGGACGGCCACTTTCCAATCAGGTGGAGGTACAGCACTGGAAGCATCAGCATCTTTCTGGAAGCTCTTTTAACATAGAGATTCTCAGCCCCAGACCGACTAGATCAGAATCCACAACCACATTAAAATTTGAGAAACACTGCTCCCGGAGACCTGACAGGACTTTTATTTTTTTTCCTTCTACCAGCCTGCGTTTCCCCTAAGGGGAAAATGGAAATATAACAAAGCAATATTTGTGTATAACGAAGGGGGAAAAAAAAAACGGAAGGAACACAGTTCACATGATCGTGGATGTGGGGGTGGGCTACGGGGAACTTCTCTAATATCTATACTTGTGTGACTTTTCGCTTGGCACGACCAGCGTTTCTTCTGCAATGCAGCGAAACAATTTTTAAATGGCGCTAAGGCTCTCTCACAACATCCTACGGATGGTGTTTAGAGAGACCGATTTAGAAGCGCGGACACTTGAGAGGTGTTAAGTGAACGAACGAACGGAGCCGGTCCTCCAGCCTCCCCGACACTGACAGCCCGTGAGCAGCTCTCCTCCCGGCAAATTCCCTGGTATTCGTCCCCTGGTATCCTTGGCCTGCCCAAATCCAGGGTCCGGGGAACCTCTGGTCGGACCCGCAGTGGCTGGAGCGTTCCGCAGGCTCTGTAACTTTCCCTGGAATGAAATAAATAAAGACCGTAAGTGCTGAGATAGCGGGTCCCAAAATATTTTTCGTTCTCCGCAATCAGCTAAGAAAAGAGAGGGCGGGGGAGGGGAGTTGAAAGTCACGATCAGTCGCGGAGGGGGCTCCAGGAGAGTTCTTCTGGGCGGCAGCAGCAGCCTCAGCTCCAAACTCGCTGTGCTTTTCTTGGCCTGTGTTGGTACGCTATAGCAAAAACTGCAAGAGAGCAGAGAGGAGTCGCCAGAGAGAAGGGCTCTGACTGGCGCCCTGGGCAGGCCAGTTCCCTCGGGGAGCCTCCGGGTCTCCCCATCCTTCTCCGCCTCCTCCTCGTGGCAGGGGGCGGGCCGGAGGCAGCCGAGGCAGGATGTGCGTGCGCACGCGCTCGCGCATATACGGCTGGAGGAGTCCTGTTCCTCGGGCATTTTCCGAGGAAGTCTGGAGCAATTAGGCTCAGTCCGGGGAGAGCGAGCGAGCGAGCGGGAGGCGCCGTCGGCGCGTCTGGGCTGCCTCGCAGGGAGGGAGGGGGCGGCCGGCCGCCCGGCGGCGACCCCGGGCCCCGGCCGCCACCATGGGCTTCGAGCTGGACCGCTTCGACGGCGACGTGGACCCGGACCTGAAGTGCGCGCTGTGCCACAAGGTCCTGGAAGACCCGCTGACCACGCCGTGCGGCCACGTCTTTTGCGCCGGCTGCGTGTTGCCCTGGGTGGTGCAGGAGGGTAGCTGCCCGGCGCGCTGCCGCGGTCGCCTGTCGGCCAAGGAGCTCAACCACGTCCTGCCGCTCAAGCGACTCATCCTCAAGCTGGACATCAAGTGCGCGCACGCCGCGCGCGGCTGCGGCCGGGTGGTCAAGCTGCAGCAGCTGCCAGAGCACCTCGAGCGCTGCGACTTCGCGCCCGCGCGCTGCCGCCACGCGGGCTGCGGCCAGGTGCTGCTGCGGCGCGACGTGGAGGCGCACATGCGCGACGCGTGCGACGCGCGGCCGGTGGGCCGCTGCCAGGAGGGCTGCGGGCTGCCGCTGACGCACGGCGAGCAGCGCGCGGGCGGCCACTGCTGCGCCAGGGCCCTGCGGGCGCACAACGGCGCGCTGCAGGCCCGCCTGGGCGCGCTGCACAAGGCGCTCAAGAAGGAGGCGCTGCGCGCCGGCAAGCGCGAGAAGTCGCTGGTGGCGCAGCTGGCCGCGGCGCAGCTGGAGCTGCAGATGACCGCCCTACGCTACCAAAAGAAGTTCACGGAGTACAGCGCGCGCCTCGACTCGCTCAGCCGCTGCGTGGCCGCGCCCCCCGGCGGCAAGGTAGGCGCCAGCCACCGGCCCCCAACCCCTGCCGGGCCCTCCCTGGGGACCCGGGCGCCTCCTGGTCCCTTTGGGCACCGGGATGCCTGGGACTTCCCAGGAGCATCCCTGTCTCCTTCCACTGCTTACCAGCGGTGTCACTAAGAGCAGGTCGCTGAAGCAGTTGAAGCTTGGAAACTACGGTCAGTACAGATTCCACGCACAGTGTGGAATTTAGCTGCAGCAGCTTCCGGGGTTCTGGAAAGACTAAAAGGAGTCCACAGTCACTGTGGAGTAAGAATGGTGCAGATCCTGATGCACAGCGTGAACTATATCCAGCAACCTTAGGAATTTCAGAAAGAGTAAATGAAATACAGTTCTAAGTTCACAAGGATGCTAGAAAATAGGCCCCTGCAGTCAGAGCTGGATTCGGATCTGGGCCTTGCTGCCAACTAGCTGGCTGACCTTGAGCAAGCGCTTAGGCTCTCTAAAGTTAGAAACTGGTCCCTAGAGCTGTGACACAGGGGTAAAACACAGCCAGGCCCCATCTTTGGCCTTCATCCGGGGATTCCAGAAAAAGAAAAAAAGGAAGCGCTACCAAACATAAAGTAATAATGGAGAGTCAGTTCTTTCAAATTGGAACTGTTAGGATTTGGGCGTTTTGCTAATGGCTGAGTGACTGTGTGGTTTAACCTCCAGGTGTCTCAGTTTCCCTAAATGTGAAATAGGTGGTTGTCAGCCCACAGCGAGAGAATGTTTAAAAAGATCTGGCACAGGGCTGGATGGATGTTCTCTACAGGGGTTAACATCTCCCTGGAGCCGTCCCCTTGAGCTGGGAGTTGGTGTAATTATAATGGTCACCACTAGTGATGGCTTGCTTTGCTCTAGGCCTTAGGCTAAGTACTTCTCAGTTGTTTCCGTTTTAATCAAGTGAGGCAGCTGCGATCAGTCCCATTTTGGAGATGGAGCAACTGAGCCCCCTAAGGGGCAGCCGGGGCAGTCATGTGCCTGGGTCATAGCTTCTAGTGCCATAGTTGCCTTCTGAATGCTCATGCGCCTGTCTTTCCAGCCCAGGGTCATAAGCACTATGGTGTTGTCTCAGTATAACTCCAAGGGCCATTTTTTGGGTGTTTTTTATGTTCCAGCAACTGTGGGAAGCACTTTACAGGTGTGATATCTATTTAATCCTTTGGGGGTGGAGGAAGCAGGCTTAGGGAGGGCGTAGAACCTGTCCAGAGTCATACTTGACTCTGGGAACAGAGCGAGGATTCAGGTTCTGCGTCAGAGTTATCAACGTTGGTTTGTATTGACATTTGGGGCCCCGTCAGTGTTTATTGTAGGAGGCTCTTCTCTGTGTTGTAAGATGGTTAGCAGCATGCCTGGCCTCTACCCACTAGATTCCAGCAGCATGCCTGTCTCCAAGACATGCGACTAAAAACGTCTCCAGATATTATCAAGTGTTCTCTGGGGTTGGGGTGTGTGTTCATACACATGCAAAACCGCCTGTTAAGAACCACGGTCTCCCTGATTGCAAACCCGCATTTTATACCAACAGGGAGGGCCACGGTGCCCCTCTCTGGTTGCCTGTTCCATGTGGCTGCAGGAGCACATATTTGCCCAAGGGGCCTGCATCTGCTTTGCCTCTCCCTGCCCTCTCCCAGCCCCCTCTTTATGCACATACCAGGCCTGCAAGTTTTCCGACCCCCCACTCCTCCCCGCCCCATCCTGGCCCCCTGGCCTGTCTGTCAGCTGCAGGCCCAGCAGCTGGCCAGCTCTGGACGAAGGGCAAATATTTACAACTGGGAGGCTCACGCAGGACCGCACAGGCATACAAAAGCCTGGTGTGAGCCTGCAAGTCCCCAAAACAGAGGGCACAGCTTGGTCTTCCAGCAGGCACCTGGTTTGCGGCAGAGGGGTGCCTGAGTTTCTCTTGTTGATGCTGTCACGCGAACTTCCTGCGTGGTTTTAAGTGATGCTTATTTATAAATAAGCCATTCACTACCCCAGAAGTGATACATCATTCATTGTTCAGCTGGTTTGTTATTTCTTCTTGCCTTTCTGTTTTCTTTCCGGAGTGTTTGGTGAAACCTTCTCACAATCGAAAATGGGATACTTGAATCTGAACTGTTTGAAGCTGCGCTGGGGGAGCCAGGAGGGTAATCAAGGGTATTAAGCTTAGGGACAAGATGTTGCGTTTTGAGCTTCCAGAGAAAGTTCGCCTCTGGAGCTGGAGCCCGCCCTGGGACTCCTATGCACCCCGGTGCTCGCCTCAAGGACAGCCAAGAATGGCCTGGCCTGCAGTTTGCACGAGTTCCTTTCTCTGGCTTCAGACCCTGGCTGGCCTCAATGAGGCCTCAGGGAAGCTTGCGCCTCTTGCCCCGAAGTTAACCCTCAGTGGCCCTCGCTGAAAGCTTTTGCTGTTCTTGCCTCGGCCAGAAAACCCTCTCCCACTGCAAGCTGTTTAAGAACTTGTTTATTTCATTGGGTTGACTCTGCTCCTGCAGGGTACTGTTTATTCTCTTCCAAAAGGCAGGAGGATTTATATTGCTTGGAAACTCTCATGCACAACACTTTTTTTTTTTTTTAAATAAGTCCTAATGTTTATCTGTCTGTTCCAAGCTGAAGTAGATAAGAAACGCTTAGAAGATTTTCACTACCAGTCCTTCAAGGCCTAGCTAGACCTTGTTCCGTAAAATGATCTGGCATTTTAAAAAACGATCTTAACCTTTGGGGTTTGGATGCCAGCTGAGTGTTGAGGGTGTGTGTGCGCTGTACCTACGGAGGCATTGTTTCTCTTGCTCTTAGATGGGTGCTGGGGCTGTGCTTCTCCAGCATCCCTATGATCGGAAATCACCCAGGGAGTTTGTTAAAACAGATTCCTGCGTCTTACCTCCTGAGGGTACTGATCATTAGGGCTGGCTTCGGTCTGCATTTCCCACAAGCTCCCGGGTCAGTGCTGGTCTGCCTGTCGTGCTGGGTTAGCTTCTCCACTGGATGAAGACTAGAGGTTCAAGTACAGACCTAGACGAACAGGTATGGGTCTCCTCCTTTTACAGAAGACCAGGGTAAAGCTCTAAAACCCAGACTCCCCAGCAGTTACACTGTAGATAACCACGGCCTGACACGGCATCTCTGACCAACAGGAAGCTGCCATCTGGGCCACAACAGACTTGCTGATGATGGTTTGCTTGAATCAGTTGAAGAGTTTTGCTGCCAGCGTCTGTTTTCCCACCTTGGCTTACCCACCTGATGATTCTAAGAGCAGAAGCACTTCATAGCACTCTTCTCTGGCTTTCCAAGAAAGGGAGAGTTCTGAGCATAACTTTTCTTGAAAATGTTGAAAAACCAGAGACTCGTCCTTTGATACCTTCTGCCCTTTTATTTCTACATCCAGTCCATTGTTAAGTCTTATTGATTTTACCTCCAAAACACCTTTTAGAAAAATTTTAAATGTTTATTTTTGAGAGAGAGAGAGAGACTGAGTGTGAGCAGGGGAGGGGCAGAGACAGAAGGAGACTCAGAATCTGAAGCAGGCTCCAGGCTCTGAGCTGTCAGCACAGAGCCTGTGGTGGGGCTCGAACTCACAAGCCATGAGATCGTGACCTGAACAGAAGTTGGACTCTTAGCTGACTGAGCCACCTGGGGACCCTCCACGGTACTTTTTGAATCTATTTATGTTCTCCCTCCCTATCCAGTGATATCCTTGGTCCAAACCACAGTTTCCAACTCCACCTATTAATGTTTTGGGCTAGATAATCCTTCGTTGTGTGCGTTTTGGGGGGACAGTGTTCCTTGTTTTATAGGATGTTGAGCAGTATCCCTGGCCTCTACCTGCTAGATGCCAGGAGCACTTCCCAGGTTGTGGCAATCACAGATGTCTCCAGATACTGCCAGATGTCACCTGGGAAACAAAATCAGTTTTGGTGTGAGCCACCACCATATCTTGCCTGTACCACAACATCTATTCTTCCATGCAATTACCTAGCACCAGGAATAATCACTTAGAAGTGTCAATCTGAGGGCTGCCCGGGTGACTTCATTCGTTACGGGTCAGACTCTTGATTTCAGCTCAGGTCATGATCTCAAGGTTTGTGAGTTTGATCCCCATGTCAGGCTCTGAGCTAATAAATGAGGGGCCTGCTTGGGATTCTCTGTCCCCCTCTGTCTGCCCCTCCCTGCTTGTGCACATGCACCCTCTTTTTCTCTCTGAATAAACTTAAAAAGAAAAAAAAAAGGAAATGTCAATCTGATAGCCTTCTGAGAGGCATTATCTTTCCAGTTGCAGTTGCATGGCCGTGAGGTCCATGGTGTCCTATATCCTTCCAGCCTCCACCTGTCTGTCTGCTTGCATTCTTACCCCTTCTTTCTCTCTTCCCCGCTTCTTTAGTCTCTGGAAATTCCATGAATACGACCCTATGCTCCTTTGTGCCCCCTGGGCCTTTGCATGTGCTCTTTTCTTTACATACAAGTCTTTCCAACGACTCATCACTGGATAATCTGCAAGTTTCAAACTGCTGCCTTCTGCCCCTGCCTTTATGTCAGCACTTAGGGTTTGCTCATCACTAGATAATCTTTCTATCCTTCCCATCCCAGCTCAAGCACTACCACATCCACGAAGGCCTCTGTGACCTCAGATCAGGTCTGGTGCCCTGAGATGTACACTTTGGTACTTCTTCTCCTGCATGGTATTTATCAAAGTTGTAACTGACTAATTGGAAGGGCTACTGATTGTGTCTCCCCAGGAGGAAGCACCTCAGTCTTCATCAGGACTGTGCTCTGGACACAAGATTGCCATATGGGCTGTGAGCTCTCAATATGTGTTTGTTCTGTGGGTGAATTCAAGTTTGGTGAGGCTGTCTTGTCAGCCATCACAGCTTTTCAGATTGCTAACAAACAGTGAGCTTGTATTGAAAAAGAATGAGTTTTTCCGTGACCCCCAAGTTAACAAAATTGTTCCCAGGTTTTTGGGAGGCATTCTTTTTGTCCTACTAGATCCACCCGGATCAAATTGTATCAAGCACCACATCCCAGAAACGATTTTGTCCATTTCAGAACTCCTGGGGGTAAGTGAATCTAATAGACAATTGTATCAAAAGGCTTTCCAGATGTCCAAACACTTTGAAATGTATCTATCTTGAGTGTTCACCTTTCAGGGTATTTTCTGTTTCTGGAAAGCTTCAGCGAATAACCATTTCATAGTGCATGTAACAAAACAGCCCAGTTCAGCTAAAGGAATTGGGGGCTGTCAGTCCATTTCATTTCAGGTTAGCTACTCTTAAATAATTATAACTGAACATTTTGAATTGGGAGTTCTGATGATATTTATTCATAAGCGATTCTTTCTGCACTTGGAAATACTGCTTGCCTGTCTGTCAAAATATCTGACGCACAAGAATCTATAAGGCAGTTAGTTGTGCATTAGACTAGAGACCCAGGAGCTTGAAAGGAAAAGAAATATTATTCATTGAATTCTGTTGGGTGCCATACACTTGGGGTGCTTTATGTATGTATGTATATGAGCTGCTCCATCTTTTTCATCAGATAGATCTCTCTTTCTTAAAAAAACCGGTTAGATGAAAGTTAGGTTAAGGCCAGAAGTTACACAGATTCTAGGTATAAAACTGGGATTTGAACCCGGTGTCTGACTGCAGGCTCATGCATGTGTGAGGTCTCATCCCTGTTTCCAGATTGTTCTTATATATGCACACACTATGTTATTTGGAGGTGTTTATTTTGTCCTCAGGAAGACCCTCTGAGTAGATACCCACAGACCATTACCTTTCATATCACAGGTGGAGAAACTGAGGCCTGGAAGGTTAAACATCTTCCCCCAGCATTTTTCTTTGGCTCCTTCTAGTTGGTTTGATGGCTTCTGGGCCGTGCTGGTGAAGTATGTTCTTCCCGTGACATAAATCCGATTTTCATAGGTCTGGCTGGCATCGAACACATGGAACATAAAACTATCCTGTGAAAAGAGATTTCAGTAAAACAAATTAAAGAGATGGTATCCTGGATGGAATAGTGGCTCGTTTCTCTCATTTTCATGCTAATAATATAAAGAGGGGTTGATAGTAGAAAGAAAAGACAGTCTTTTCCAAATGTATTCTTGCCATTTAGCTCTCCATGTTCTTAGACACATTGTGCCAGGCACCGTGACAGGCACTAATGGATACAGAGGTCATCCGGAGTAGCTTTAACTCCTGGGATCAATCAGACACCTACTTGAGTCTTTGAAAACACAACGCAAGTCTTCCTACTCTTGGTTGACTCAAGCTTTTTTTTTTTTTTTTTTTTTGCTATGGATTAGTTTCTGTCCCCCCCTGAACTAATGGTGTTCTAATAAGCCTGTTCCAATAAAAAAGGGAAGTGGTATAACATAATGATTAGTCTTGTAAAGAAAATAACTAACAGATGGACACAGGCATCCACCTTTCTCTCCCCTTCCATATATTCATGGGGAGTCCAGGGGACAGAGACCCCGTGCAGCCTGTGTGTGAGTGAGCCCGGCAGCAATGTTGCCCGGAATGGGGCGGGATGAACTATCTTGGGGCAGCGGGTATGCAGAAATGAGTCCTGGGCAGAGAGGTCACCCTTAGAATTTTTTCAGAGCTGTTTTCAGGTGTCTGTGCCTCTACTTTCAGGTTGTGGGTCATGGTTAGATATAGGCTTTGTGTAAAGAGGCAGGCTGCAGTGTACCCTGAATTGAGGTGGTGTGTGGTTAGTATCCAGGCCCTGGAGTCGGTGATAATAGGATTCATATGTTCCCTATGCCTTATTGTTGAAGGCCTCTGGGAGGATCTTGTAACCTGTAAGCCTTAATGTCCTTATCTCTAAAACGGGATAATATGTGGGCTCATAGAGCTGGCTTTAGGATTAAGCCAGATGATGAGTATTACGTGCATGAGTATTTATTGAACATCTATTAAGTGCCTGGCACCTTTAGGTTTTTAGATATTTTTAAAATAAATTGCTGCAGAACTGTTAGAAATTTGAAGTGATGTAATGGAGAAGATGGAAAGGGGTTTTTGCTTGGAGGGTCACGGTTTCCTTGTGAGCTTCGTGCTCCCCTGAGTGACTAGTTCTTTGGACTAGTTCTCTATCTGCCTCTTTTGCCCTGGTGGGAGCTGGGTAAGAGAGAAATATGCCAGGTGAGTTTCGCTGTGTCAGGGTAGCAGTTCTGGGCTGAGATGTAAGGGAGGTGGTTAAAGCTCATGAATAAAATGCAGAGTGGGGAGTTGCTATGTGTATTGCTGTCTGTCTCACCAAAATTAACGGGGCTCAGGAGAGGTTGGGCAGAGACCCTGCCTTCCTATAATCTAGAACTTAACCGTGTTCTAGCTGGGTAACTTTTGCTTGCTTTCTGATTTGGGGACGAAAATGCTTCCCCAAGGCTTAAATTTCAGAGACTGGAACTACTCTATAGTCTGTCAAGTGAAAATGTGACAATTTGGTAGCTCCTAAAATAAAGTTTGTTCTTGTTTGTTAGTTTTTTGGTGAAGCATTGCTTGTAGATGTTCACCAAGAGAGGCAGGACTTGATAGAAAAAGTACAGACTTGAAGTCAAACCCAGGGGAATAAAGAAGCAAATTTTTAGGGCTATCTTATGTTATTTAAATATAACTGCAGACTAAAAAATACATAGGAATTTTTGAGCCAAGGGACTCTTTCTCTTACACTGTTTTTCAAAAATAACTTCTTTGGCCTATGGAAGAGTTTATATATACTATTCTGTAGATATTGTCTCCAGAGAAGCTCTTTCTGTATTTCTTCCTATCTGTTTCTCCATCCCCTTTGCCTTTTCTCATCTTCCCTTATACCTATTTTGGTGATAGGTACACACCACTAATACTTCCATTGAATGTCTCATACATTTTTTTAAATGTTTATTTTTGAGACAGAGTTCAAGCATGAGCAGGGGAGGGGCAGAGAGAGAGAGAGAGAGAGAGATGTAGAATCTGGAAGCAGGCTCCAGGCTCTGAGCTGTCAGCCAAAGAGCCCAACACGGGGCTTGAACCTATGAACCATGAGATGATGACCTGAGCGAAGTCAGCTGCTTAACAGACTGAGCCACCCAGGCGCCCCTCATCCATTTTCAGTTCGTTTGCATCAACCCCACAACTGCCTTCAGTCTGAGGCTTGAACAGGCCTCCACTTTTCTTCCCCCAAGAATATCCCTTCTTTAGAACTAGATGTTGAGTTACAAGGAGGAGGTTGGCCCAAGCCAGCCGTTAGAACCACAGTTTGAGCGACAGAGAGGACAAACCCATTTTGGTGTAGGGAAGTAAAGACACTCTCATCTCTTCAGAACGGCATTTCTGGCAGCCAGCTCTGCCTCCTGGTGTCCCCGCACCCACCGCTGCACAGTTTCGTGCTTGCTCGTCACTAGTGCACAGATAGAACTGTCTCCCAGCTGTGCGACTGTCCGAGAGCTTTGCATAATCCGAGGCCGAGAGGTGTCATGTCACCCCAGATACACAGACTAGCGGTCAGTCAATTACAGTTCTCAGAACCCGCCGGGCAGTTTTCCAGTCCAGCCAGTTCTCGGCTGTGAGTCCCACAACACCAGTAATTGGGGAACACCCGTCGTGGGGCGGAAAGTAGTGTTTAGAAAGAATCCACATTGACAGTGGCATGGAGGGGCTCTGGAGGCCACCGCGTGGATTAGGAGATGGCCCACAGCCAAGCTTCTGAGGCCAGATTGTTCAGAGGAGGGTGGTGACAGAGTAATACTAAGGAAAAGGGGCTTTTCCTGTAGAGGATGGTTCATGTTCTTGGACACTTAAAAAAAAACAACAAACAAAAACCAAGAAAACCCCCCCAGCCACCATATAAGGTGACTTTGACAAAGTAAATTTGATTTTTACCTTTTCCACCCATGACTTTTATTTTCCTCCCTAATTCTTGTCCGCTTAGACCTTGAGTTGAAATTTGAGCAGATTGTGTTTTGGGCAGTTTAAACATTGATCCAGTAGTTCCTTGTCCGAATATGATAACATAGCTTATTTTCAGTGAAATCAACTACGGTGTTGCTGAACATTGAGTTTCTATTTCTGCTGTGACTTCATGGTGTAAGTACTGTGGACTGTTTGTGCCATCATTGAGGGCTTGGTGCCCACTTCTCCTCCTCCAGGGCTGATGGATCTCTGTTCTTTCTCAATCCTAAAGGCCTAGGCACCTCCCACAGAGGTCCTACACTGCCCTAGGGGCCCAGCGCATGAGCCATGTGCTGCTGGGGTGGAGGTTGGGGTGCTGAGGGCCTGTAAGAGCTTCCAGACCCGCCCCAGGGAGTCCGTGCTGTTTCTGGGGTTCACTGAATGCCTGCTGTCTTCCTTGTCCATCTGCCACCCAGACTCTTGGTTGAGACATGCCTGTCTCCTGGGTCCTGGTTCCTGAAGGAAAGAGACACCTGCCGTCAGAGCAGAGTAATAGAGGCAGTTCTAGGGAAAGCGGCCAAGGAGGTGCGATCTCCCCTCCAGTCTTCTTGCAGATGTTGCTTTATTCACCTTTTCTTCGCAGGCCCATTGGGGCTCACTGATCTGGTAGAACGTGCCCCAGCAGTCCCCACTTACCCCTCACTTTCCATCTCCCCAGCTGCTTCTACGTTGCTGTCCCTGTCCAAGTCCACGGAGTCTTAGACTTCCTGTTTCTCCTTCCCCTTGTGAGCCAATACCTGTTTGCCTGTTCTCTGCTCTGATGGCCTCCTCCCGCCAGGGCTGGATACATCATGTGTGTGACTTCACCTGCTTATCCCCATATCCCACCGGGACAGCATCACGTGCTTGTCCTAGCTCTGAGCTGAAGATTCAGGCTGAGCTGTCACCATTGTTTTCCTTACTCGTCCTCCTGCTACCATGTCTCCAGTGCAAACTGTCTGTTGGCACTTAACCAGCCCTCCTAGAATGTGCCACTCTTTCTCCAGACTTTGGGGAAAACAAGAGACACGTACGTGGAAGAGTTCCCATCATAGGGCCAGATGGTATGACGAATACGTAACTCTCCTATTTTGTGTAACTTGAGGTCCTGTCTCTCCCAAACTTGCTTTAGATAGCCTAAGTTAATTTGGGATTTGCTTGGACTTTGTGGCAGAGTAATTGAAGTGGCTGAAGAGTACCAGGGTCCTCAGTGCTGAGTGTTGTAGTGTCTACCACACACTGTGTCCTGTTGTCTTGTGAGCAAGTCTGTTGGCCAGGTGCTGTACTGAGGCACTGGTCGGTAATTGTCCATCTCATTCATGCTTTATAATAACCCCGTAACGTGAGAAAAAACCATCATTATCCCCATTCTGGGGATGAGGAAACTCAACTCAGGTTCTGACTTGAGGATCTGGACTCTGGAGTCCAAGATCTTAACCATTACCCCGTTTCTGTCAGGGGCATAATACTCTTATGATACCCTTCACGGTATAATAGACGCTCTTAATCTTGGCCACTATTATTACATGGTCCGAAGAAACCTTGCTTAAAACTCTAATTACAAAACTAATTAGATGTCTAATCCTTCATGACATTTTAATGTGAAGGCTCAGTCTTGTGAGGCAAAGGGATTTAGGATATGGTGCCAGACTTTACCCGCAGAGTACAAAGAACACGGACATTGGAGCCCCATGGACCTTGATTCCTGGCTCTGCCTCTGCTGCTGTGTGATCTTAAGTGCGTGTCTGAATTTCTGGAAGCCTCAGTTTCTCAGGTGTAGAGCGTAGATTTAATGTCTGCTTCAAAAAACAGATGTTTTAGTTAACTGGTTGTTTATGTGAAACAGAGCTCTTTTACCTTCTTTGTTGTACTTCATCAGGCCATTAAGAAAATTTCAAAGCATAGATTATGATAAAATCCCCATACAGATTAATATTGGTTAAGTTTTTCTTTAGATGAAAGAGCCACTCGTTAACATCATGTCCGTGAAAAGTCAGCAAAGCAGCATTGACATGAGCCTTTGCCCTTGTCCCATTTACATGTCTCTTTAATTGGTGGAGCATAATTAAACAAGAAATATTTAAATGCCCTCCATCCTGAAGCAGTTTCAGCTCAGGAACAGGTTAAATGATTTAAGCAGGAATTAATGTGTTAAATAGGTTGTATGAAGTGTAGTGTTTAAATTCTCTATTAATGTGTGTGTGTGTGTGTGAGAGAGAGAGAGAGAGAGAGAGAGAGAAATTAGAAAGTTGAGTAGTTAAGATTGCTTTGTGGGGAGAGGAATGGAAAGGGAAAACCAGAATCAAGTTCATGGTGTCAGAGGAGAAAAGACCTTTGGTGGTTAGATGGAGAAATGAAAGAAATTCAGCCCAGACAGAGCCTTTCCTCTTCTGTCTTGCTCCCAGCACTGTGTATTGGCTCATCATTGTAAATCAGTCCTAAAATAGGCAGTGGCACCTGAAGCCAGTTCCAACCTTCCTGGATAGCAGACTACATCAAGATGCTTGTAGAAGTGAAAATACCCTTTCTCTGTCCCCAGTGCTTGGGTCTGGCAGGGAAGTTTAGATGGTCAACCCAGTTGTTCCAAAATGTTGTTTGCAAATCGCTGTTTGGCTGAGGAATATTGTGTCTCAGGCATTGTCTCACCTGTCCCCATAGAGAGATCTGTGAGTCTGGGTACAGCCTTAGGTGTCTGGGCATCTCAGTTTGGATCTTCTGGAGATCAGTAGTTCGGTGCACAGTTGGGGGTTCTATTTTGACATTGGTTTCCTGGGTAAGAGCTCCTATAATCAGTTCCTTTATGGAACTCCAACCATTGAACCATCTTGAGAGAGACCTAAGAGGTTACTAGCCTACATGGCATTCTTTTCTACATTCTGCATGAAAAGGGGGTAGTATTGAAGAGTAACTGGGGTCTAGATTCAGAGAGCCTGGGTGTAAAGCCCCGCTTGATCTCTGACTCGCTCTTCCCATCTATATCATAAGGGTGGTAAGAATGTCAGCCTAGGAGATGGGTTGAATTTATTAAAGAAAATGAAGCACTTTAATGTTTAATACAATTTCTGGCACCTGGTAAGCAGCCAATAAATGTTAGCTGTTACATTGTCAATGCACTCTAATAAGATTTCTTTGTTTTTCTTTCATTTGTAGAATAAGTGCTTATCACACAGTAGGCTTAAAACTAGTCTTTTGAAAAACCCTGTTGTGTGTTCTCTACCGTACATCCTTTGAGATTCCCAGACTAGAGCCATCTGCCTTGGATTACTGGGTAACCGCAGTTTCCATCATTAATTACGAAAGCCAGCAATGCAAGATATGTGTGATAGCTCAGTCAAATTCCAATGTATTTCTAACTTTTTCACCCCTCTAAGATAGCAAAGCAAGACATGGACTTAGCAGGATCTTGCTTTTCCGAGGCAGAGAGATATAAACGATTTCAGTTTGTGAATCCTCACATCGACATTTCACAACTCTCCGGTTGATCCCCAATGTTTATTCTGTTATGGCAGTGACAGTTGTTGGCGGTTAACTTGGGTAGATCAAATTAATTAGATCAGTACCATTGACAGAGAGGTGCTCTAGATGGATGTGCTAGGGATTGGAAATATTTTTTTGCAAAATATTTTGGAAAATTAGTTTGTTATTATAGAGGCTTTTCTGTTTTTGGTTAGGTACAGCAGCTTGATGGAGACTCGTTTGCTATTATATAAAACACTGTATTTTATATATCAAGTGAGCGAGCTGACGGAAGTGTTTTATTGCATTGTTCTTAGAGGACACCTAGTTCTTTCATTAAAAACTGTCTTTTTCTTCTTCTTTTTTTTAATGTTTATTTATTTTTGAGAAAGAGAGACAGAGTGGGAGCAGGGGAGGGGCAGAGAGACAGGGAGACAGAATCCAAAGCAGGCTCCGGGCTCCCAGCTTTTGGCACAGGCTGAACTCAAGAACCCCGAGATCATGACCTGAGCCAACGTAGACGCTTAACTGACAGAGCCACCCAGGCGCCCCTAAAAATGGCCTTTTTCTAATGAAAAATGGTCATTTTTGTTTTTACAGGATTTTAAAAATTGATAGGCTTAGGTAACGGTTTTGAAATTTTGAAAAATTCTAGTATTGTAAATTCAGTGCACTAACTAGGCATGAGAAATGGTTGTGGTTACTCAGAGCTTTAAGCATGTAGGTACTTTTATTTATTGAGGCCCGTTAACCACACACACATATGTATGTATATTTTTTTCCTTTTGGTTCTGTTGGCCACATTTCTGCTGCCCAAATACAGAAATGTGTATTTTGTCATAAGCCATTGCAAGTTTTTTTTTTTTAAAGCTTCTAACGAAGTATTTCATTATCTTAAAAAATGCAGCATTTAAATAATACCACGTTTAAACAGAAAACGTGAGTGACACATTTCCAAGTCTCTCTCGGTCCCCACGTGTAAAGTTTGGTGTACCGTTCGAAGAATGGGAAACATTTCAGAGGTGTCTCAGCGAGGTTCATGTTGATGTCGCTGCCCGTTTAGTGACAGTGCACACCTAACATTAAATTTACTTTTATTCATCTGTTACTGGAGGATTTCCGCTAAGGTGCCCTGGCATCCCTGTCCCGTCCAGCTGGTCACCAGTGCCTGGAAGACCTGCCTGGGTGACTGCTGCTGCTTTGATTTAAAGGGGTTCACGGCGACCAGCCTCCACTGAACAGAGTGTTTTCTGTTAGCCATCTCGGCATCTCCTGTGGGCTGGACAGTAATTACTTTGTGGAATTGTCCCCTCCCCCTTTGAGTCAGATGCAGGATTTTTCTGTTTCTTCCACACGTTCACCGTCTCCCTTCGCTCGGACTGCTGTGTCTCTCAAACACAGATGACCATTGACAGGCTGTACAGGCGCTCAGACTTCTGAGAGCATTGCTACTTGAACCTCTCATGACAAAACATGAATGGCGCTGTTGAGAATGGTTGAGAAACAAACAGAAAGTTGCTGTCTAGACAGCTGGCGTGCAGTGGGCTCGTCAAAGGAGAGATGCGTTTGCAGACCAAGGAGTCATTGATAGACAGTGTTCAGGAGGCACGTCTGGACATCGCCAGACATTCTTATGCGAGCATTGCAAGGCTGGGTGAGATCTAGAAATGTCCGTGACCTCCTCAACACAAGACACAGGTTCAGCTTGGGCCCTAAAACTTTTCTTACGTAAAGTATCCAAGAGACAGAGGATTTTTAGTGATGACTTAAGAGCCCATGAGTCTGCTTAGGTAGAAAGAAAATGGCTACCGTTTATTCCCTGTTTGTAAATAAAACTTGAACTCCTCTGTTCCCTACAGGGTGAAGAAACCAAAAGTCTGACTCTTGTCCTACATCGAGACTCCGGCTCCCTGGGATTCAATATTATTGGTGGCCGGCCTTGCGTGGTATGTTAATTACTAAAACGTGTTTTTCCTTTCCCTGCTGCAGCGGGAAGAAGGCTCAAGGTTTGGGGAGTGAGGAGTAGAAACCTTGCTCACCTCATTCTGCTCTGTGTAATTAGAGAGTTCATTGTTTATCTAACATCTTTATCCTCTGGAGTTTTTATTTAGTTGTCTCCTAAAATAGCATTGTCCTAGTACTACAACAGCTTATCTAAACCGTTTAGGTTTTGAGGGGACATGTCTGGTTGGGTGGCAGTTGAGCTGAAGAACGTGGTGTGAGATGTATGCAGTTGGAAGAGAGTAACTGAGCTGGACCGTGGACCCCGTGCCTGGAAGTCTGGTCTGGAGCTCTGCTCTGTCTGCTCTTCATTGGTCGGGCGATTCCCTCATTTGTAGATGATTGCATCCCATTGCTTTCCCTCCCACTACAGCTCTTTGCTCACCCCCTTCCCCGTCAGCTCCTCCTCCAGAAAGAAGAGGTCAGATTCAGATCAGTAGGTTTAACTGGGAGGAAAATGGCCAGTGAAACAGCTCTGGGGACCAGACGTGGCAAAAGGCGCGTTGCAGGATCTCACCTTTCATGTGGGGTTATCTGGATGTGGATCATCTCCTGCTCATTTCTTCTGCTGACCATTTCCTCATTTATTATCCTGAAAGGAAAATAGTCAAAGGGAAGGAAAATAGATTTCACTCCTTCAACAAATAAGTATTGAACAGGGGCTGTTTGGTAGGAGCTGGAATACACTGTGGAGGCCAGGGAGACTTGAGTCCCTGGGGTCATGGAGTTTGTGTCCTGGTGGGGACATCAGGCGAGAAAGAAGTAAAGATAACAGTTACAGACTGGGGGACATGTGATGCAGGAAAAAAAAATGGGAGCATGGCAAACGTTAGAGACCAAGCAGCAAGGGCTGTCACTGGCCAGGAAAGAGAGGAGAAGATACTCAGCTGAATCCTGAAGGACAAGGAGATGCTAGGCATCCGTATGTGGCTACACTCCGTGCCTGGGTCTGGCGTGCCCTTGGGGAGGAGGTATTATCCTGGGGCATGGCCATTTGTGCCGCATTCTGAAGGATGAGTAGGAATTTGCTAGATCAGAGGCCCATATATACTGTATTTAGTTGAGTACTCTTAACTCAAAAAAAAAATTGAGCTTATTTAGTTAGCTCTTTATTCTACGTGGCTTAGAAAAGTTTCATGCAAAAGGAAGCATTTTATTTTATTTTTTTAAAATGTTTTATTTATTTCTGAGAGAGAGAGAGAGACAGTGTGAGCAAGGGAGGGTCAGAGAGAGAGGGAGATACAGAATCTGAAACAGGCTTCAGGCTCTGAGCTAGCTATCAGCACAGAGCCCGACGTGGGGCTCACACCCATGAACCATGAGATCATGACCTGAGCCGAAGTCGGACGCTTAACCGACTGAGCCACCCAGGTGCCCCAAAAGGAAGCATTTTAAAAGACAAAATTAAAATGTGAGAATGAATCACATTTGTCACATGTTCTTTCATTGTTCCAATGCACTGCTTTGCATGAGCCCATCTTTTTTTTCTCTTGTTAGTTTTTTTTAATAGTTTATTGTCAAGTTGGTTTCCGTATAACATGCACTCATCCCCACAAGTGCCCTTCTCCATGCCCATCACCCCACTTCCCCTCCCCCCACCCCCATCTTTGAAGACGACTGAACTAGAGGAAAGTGAGCAGGCCCGGGGAAGCCCTTGCAAAGCTTAGAAGAAGGTCGGAGTTGGCATGTGGGGGAACTGGAAAGAGTCAGCATGGCTAGAATTGAGGAGTGGGCAGGAAGTGGTCAGAAAGAGACTGGGAGAAGACGGGGGAAGTTAGCATGAGAATTTAGGATTGAGTTACCTTTGCTTTTGGCCAAAGCCACAGTTTCAAAAAGAAAACACACAGGGCTAATTGTAAGAAATGACAGCTTACTTACAGGTGATATATAACCATTAAATGCCGGACTGACAAATTGTCTGCTCTGTAAAACCTGTAAAAAAAGCCCGCTTTAGACCATGAGATTGAACTGTGAGAATGAAGGGGGGTGGGGGCAGGAGCTCTGGCGGGCTGAGCTCCAGAGGTGGGCATACACCGTAGCGTTTGTCTCCTTGTCTCGGTGACATTCTTAAGGATGTCCCAGGGAGCAACAGATCCGTGTTCCCCAGCTTGTTTTAGAACATGTTTTCATCTCCTGCTTAGTGTGAATAACGAAGACTGTCCTTGGCTTGGCTTCATAAATAACGATTTCTCCTGTCCCCCCCCCACTGTTACTAGTTTTAAGAAATGACTTCAACAAACGAAGGTGCACCTCACCGTTAGATGTTTCAGAAACTTCTGCACCTGAAAGAGCCTAAACCAGCAAGGTCTGTTCTCTGCCTTACCAAAACAGGAGCCCAAACTTTGCAAAGTGCTTGATGTGGAGAGGCATGCCTGGGTCTTGATGGTTGGAGGACTGGCTCTGTGAAAGGCTGTGAAGATGAGATTTATTTTCTGTTCCTCCTGGGGAAGAAAGGCCACTCCCAGCCTCATTGGAATATGGTTCTTTCTTGTGCTTATCAAAGTACGGTACATGTTTTAGGTACCTTTTACTTTTCTTTCTCCTTTAAAATGCTGGTTGAAGTGAAAGCCAGAGTGAATTCTGTAGCATTCGAAAGTGTTCTTAGTTCATGTGGTCTTTTTGCAAGAACTACGTGCATGTCCCCCTGGAGGGAAGTTTCATTCCACATGCATGTGGTTACAATAGTGTGTTTTAAAGACTTGTCCTGATTAGCAGAAAGAGCATAATGAACTCTAAATGTATGCTGAACTGTTGCCTGGAAATCTGGCAGGTCATTGAGAACACGCTAAAAAGCCAAGATGAGCAACAATGCACACTCATTGTTAGTAACTGGAGGTAGAAGGCAGCACGCATGACGTGTGTGTTTCCCAAGGAATTCTTGTGCTGGATGCTTGGTTGGGTTGTGACATAAGCCCGGGGGAGGGGGGTTCTGACACCAGGCTTTTCCTTGCCTGACGCACTGGTCCTCGCAAAGTCACAGCATTCATTCATTCATTCATTCCTTTATCCCTTCAGTAGCAGTAGCCAGTCTGGTGTGTCAGACCTGTCACTTCAGCCTTTGGCAAGTATGCCTCATTGTCAGGTACCCCTGGGATGCAGAAAGTCCCTTTTATTTTTCCTTTTCTCAAGCCAGCAAAACAAAACAAATCCTGAGCCATGTTAGTTCACCTTGAGAAATAGCCCTGACTTAAAATGGATTAGCAGAGACGCCTAACAAACAAAGAATCGAGAGATGCCTTTGAAGAGACACCCGTAGCTATCCAGGATGGGATTGCTTTGGTTTTCTTGGATTTTGACCTTTCTATAATTATTATTATTATTATTATTTTGCATTCTTTCCCCACCTCCTACCACTGTCTTAATTTAACCTGATTGTGCCGTTTGCTTTTACATGTTCCTCTCTGCCTTTGCTTGAACTTCCTGATTCTCCTGAGAAAAATTATTTGTGTACAAAGTAGTATTCTGCAAAACAAACCAAAGTCAGAATCCCATCCCTCCTCCCCCATCCCTCTCTTCCTCTTCAGCCAAGAAATGCAAAGCAATGAATTCAGAGTAAGTGCAGATCTGTTTTCATTGAATATATTGACATCACCTCTTAGGGAACTCCAGATTGCCCACGAATCCATAAATCCTTTGTGGTCCGTTGAGATTCTTCAGGTTTCTCCAGTGGAATATTCCATAGCTTGGAATGTGGAACTTCCAAATGAATGCTTCTTTTTGAGATGTCTCTCTGTAGGAGGCAGTATTGCACTTAGAGCTTGTGAAGGGAATTAAACTGTCTTTAGTTTTGAAACTGACCTGTGCTACTTTTTAGCTGTGTGACCACTGATAAGTTACTGAATCTCTCTGTCTCAGTTTTTCCTCTGTGAAATGGAGAATAATAGAGCACTTAGCGTTTGTGGCTATTATGAGGGTGAAACAGTGGACACAGGGTACTCCCTACCAGCCTGGTATCTAGTATGTAGTCAGTAAGTAGAAGCTGTTGCACAACTGTACTTAAAAGTGACGTATGCACATAGGAAGATATGTGAATATGCTCAGATTATTGCATTAGTAAGGTGGCTGTGAGAGAGAAAGGAGGCAGGGAGAAGTCCAGACAGCGAAGGGTTAGTCTGCGGTGGGCCCGTGCAGGGTGTTGTGATGCTGGGCAGGGCTGCCTTTTGAGGATGGCTGATTTAGCACAGCACCCACAGTCTCGCTGACCCTTCTCTCTTGGAAGAGTGTTGATAGAATCCAGATGTCAGTTTAGAGACCTATCTTTGTCACAGGGGGATAAATGTGGGGGAAAACACTTAATGCTCATTTTAGGGTGTGATTTTGGTATCTTTCAAATCCTGCTTATAACCTTGTAGGGCATGTGTGTGTGTTGGAGAGAAAGGGGTGAGGACGGAGGGAGAGATAGAAGAGGTACAGGGTGTGCATTTTCTTATTCTCAACCATTGCTCTTGGACTTGAAGCAGTCACTTGAACCACATTAAATAAAGTCCTCCCTTTCTCCCTTCAGAGTATGTTTTTTTTTTCCTGTTTAAAGAGAAAAATTGTATATTTTCTTTACTTTTTAACAAATGGTATTTATGTGTATTTCTGTATCCAGAAATTGCTTTTAAAATAGATCTTCTAGTGGCATTATGGCAACTCCAGAATTCTGGAGTTTTTGTGGAAGATCCTGAAATTACTTTTCAAATGCTTTTGTTTGGAAACAACACATGCTTATGCCATTTAACTTACAAATCCATCTGTTAATCACTAGAAATTTAATCCACACGCTTGGAGAGAATTCATCCCAGTGCTGTTTGGAAAGAAGTTCATGAACAAGCTGTGAGGGTTTTTCTTTTCTTTTTTTTTTTTTATGAGCTTGTTGGAGCTTTTTGATTTTAAATAAAGGAAGGAGTTTGAGCAGCGAGCCGTCCCCTTTTCCCAGAAAGTTTCAGTCCAGACTGTGAAAGAAGATCTAAAGGGATTTGAGATTGGAGATGAGAATTTATGAGGATTGGGGTGCTGGTGGTGAGCTTTTCTAATGTAAATCAGAGTACACATAAAACACCTATTTGCACAATCAGATTGTTGGGTAGTCAAAGTTTTAATAGACCTCTGTGCTGGTGAGGATATGGAAAAACAGTCTGATGAGCTCTGAGTGCGTAATTTGGCATTATCTGTCAAATCGATACATCCTTGGACCACCAATTCCATTGTTAGGAGTCTGCCCCAGATACCTGCTGCAAAAGATATTTCATTGTACAGGTTGGAAGGAGGTATTAGAAACATCATTGTCTCTGAGAGTGACAGCTGGAAACAGTGCTTACTATCTCAATTACCGGGATACTGTTCCGCTGTCGAAGGGAGTGAGGTAGACCGTAAGACTGGCGGAAAGTCAGATTTGTAAGGCTAAGTGAAGAGGCAGGGTGCACAAGAATGGAGAGAGCACACTCCTGTTTCGCATGAGCAAGAAACATATGCGTTGAGGAAAGGTGCTCTATGAAAAATGTTTTCGAAAGGCTACGTAAGGTGCAAACGGATGCTCTAAAGGGGAAAAACGACAATGGGTAGGAGGTGGCAGGCACTTAGACCTTCTGGTATGTTTTGAAACATTGTACCATGTGCATGTGTTAATTTTAGATTAAAACAGAAATTAGGGGTAACAGGTGAGCTTTCACTCCAGGACCACTTCGGGCATAAGCTAGAGTCCATCATAGTTGAAGAGTGTAAGCTTTAACCACGTTAATGCCTAGCATTCATGTGTGTGTTTTTTTAACCCAAAGGACAACCAGGATGGATCATCGAGTGAAGGAATCTTTGTATCCAAAATAGTTGACAGTGGGCCCGCAGCCAAGGATGGAGGCCTGCAAATTCATGACAGGATTATTGAGGTATGTGAACGCTGGCCAGTGTCTTTTAATAGGCTGAATGACATCCCATCTTCGTCCGGTTCGGTGCAAGATGTTTGGTCGGGGAGGGAGGCCTGAACCCTTCCGATGGTCGGGCGAGAGAGCTCTCCCCTCGTGTGGGACTACACATACCGTTGATTGCCTTGGTGTCAAGTTTTTGTTTATATTAAATATAGAGAAGCCATATCATGAGTGGCATGTTCACAGTTTGGCTCTCTTCCTTTAGCCTTGCATCTGTTTTGTAGACTTCAGTTACAGCTTTGTGCGAGGGCCGTTGGAGAGTTGTCCGTTAGTTAGAACCAGATGAGCAGCCCCGTTGTGCGCATTGTGTTGGTGTTCACGTTGGTTCCCAGGGTAAGGTGGGGGCAGCGTTGGGGGCTTGCTCACATCTTCCCAGCTCGCGGCACACAGTTACTGCTGCAAACGCACCATTCTGTCTTCTGGGTTGGTTTGTTGCCGGTTTAATTCAGTTCTTCATGGAGCGTTTTAAGGTTTTATAGAGCAGGTTTGTGGATTTCCTCTGGGGGAGGTAGGTGTCTCGCCCCACAGTCCAGCACACTGGCATAGGGTCACACAGATGTCCTCGGACGCCCCAGGTTGCCCAAAGGGAGAGAGTTATTCATTGCCTCCTTGTATGGGCTCTTGGTGCAAAGTTGGATACAAATGACTGTTTTTCCGCTGCTGTTTTTTGACCATGTTGATTGCTCTTTTAATGGTAAATACATGGACCAGTGGGTGGGTCTCCTGTGAGAAAGAACTTAAATGGGAGAATCCAAGATGATACGTTGAGTCCCACAAGAAAGTCACCATGGGCCATGGCCACGTAACACGGCACGTTGAACGGGGAACTGGGAAAACAGCACTGTTGGTATTCCAAATACATTGGCATAGCATCTGTATTTGTTGACTATTTTCATGGTCCGTTTCAAAACTTTGGGCTGAGAGGGAACTCTTAACTATGAGATAAGCCATGAGTGAGGTTAATGTAACCCACTGGAATTTGGCCACATGCTTCTCCCCAGGGAAAGGAGCCTTGGGAAGACAGAACAAAGTCTGGCTTTTCCATTCTTGTTTGAATGAATTCCACCATGTGCGAAGCAGCACACTTCTGGATCATTTATGTCCTCAGGAAAACATTCATTTAAACATCACCGGGAAAACAAACTCAACACGTTTGGGTCTAAGAGTAAACTTTGGTGCGGGAGCGGGTACGTCGTGGTAACTTACATATTAAAGGAATACTTGATTTTGTTTTAAGGGCAGTATTAATACTGTTACATCCCCGTTGACTTTTTGAAGGGCTCTTTCTTAACCTTGGAACTCTTTTTACTGCTTGTTTTAGGGTCAGTCTTTGTACTTCCCAGGTCAGGGGAGTGGATTTTCCCTAAGAGGAATTTGCTTGGGCAAGAGTACTTTCTCAAGAGCTCAAAGACATACTTACTGTCTTTTTTTTTTTTTTTCTCCTCTGAGAGAGAGAAAGAATACATTTTCTGAGGCTATTGTTCAGAAAGATAAGTACAGCTTCCGTTGCCAAGGGTTTGATGGACCGGCCAGTTTCTCTAAGTAATGGAATTTCATTGCTCTTATGTTTTGCAAATGAGAAATCTACAGCTGGGTGGGATTTTCTCTTGGCAAAGGGGGGATCTGTATTTGAAATGTTGAGGATGGTTTCTGGTAAGTCGCATTCCCCTGTTGGACAGTATGTAAAATATTAATCATGTCCCAGTGTTGAGATGGAAAGAAGGGTGGTTGCAGTAGAGACAATATATGTCTCTACTGCAATATATGTGTCATTGCAGTTGACGCAGTGTGCCCCTCTCTGTTAAATCCTGATCTCCTTTGACGTGCTACGGTGATTCCCATGCCTGAAAAATGTGTGCCCTGGTTCACCTCATCACTGTCGGAGTCGATTACCGGGTACGGATTTGATTATTTTAAGCGTGCCTGTGTTTCATCACGAAGGAGAGTCAGGCGCTTTATTCTTTTCTACCATATTTCTTCCTTTTCAGGGGAGTGGGCGATCTACCACCAGACCTTCACCATAAGAACTGTATTTGTCACGAAAGGGTGCTTCTGTTAAATCCACGGAGACTCAGTGAGTCTGGGGCTTTACTGCCAAGTCTACAGGGCATCCTCTCTTCCTGCTGCTGTCTGCTCCCTGAGACCAATGCCAGGCCCCCTCCCTTCAGTTTTCTCATAACAAATAGTTTTTCAGTGCCACCAATACCATCACGAAATGAAATTTATAAGGAAAATACAAGGAGACACCCCTAACTGTAAGGTCTCTATATACTGTAACAGACCGCTGAAAAAGAAGATAACTGATCATAAAGCACGTGTATCGGTGTATGTGTGTGGGGGCACGGTGACTTTGGGAGCACCGTGATGCTGCCCGATGCTTGTGCCTCCTGGTAGACCCACCGTGATGTTCCAGCTGGAAGGGCTGCCAGAGCAGGAGGGCCGTGCTGGGGACCCAGGCGCTGTGAGCCCCGTCGCCGTCCGTGGCCGAATTTTCTGCGGCGAACAGGCTGTGGTTAAGTTCCCGGCACAACAGAGTCCGGTCTTCTTGTGATTGGCACACTCTGGTGTTTGTGTGTGTGGATGTGTATTTTTAAAACTGTGCCAAAATAAATCTAACCCAAAGTTGGTCATTTAACCATTTTTTGTTAGACCTTTCTGTGACATTTACACTCCCGTGCAGCCACCACCGCCGTCTGTCTCCAGAACTTTTTCATCTTCTTTCAGTGAAACGGTCCCCGTGAAAGAACTCCATACACTTTCTACCCCCAGCTCCTGGCAACCACCGTTGTGTATTCTGTTTCTATGCATTTGACTGCTGTAGGTACTCCGTGTGAGTAGAGTCACACAGTATTTGTCCTTCTGAGTCTGGCTCATTTCACCTAGCATGATTCACCCTCCAGGGCCATCCCTCTTGTAAGATGCATCAGAATTGCCTCCTTCTTAGGGCTCTGCTGCATTTTGTGCATCTCTCTGTCCATTGATGGACACTTGGTTTGCTCCCACTTTTTGTCCATTGTCAGTCATGCTGCTATGAACAAGGGGGTAGGATTGGCATATAGTAAAACTGAAAAAAAAAAAAAAAAAACCCTTTAGTGTTTAAATGTAAAACAGAGTTAGGCCCTCCACTCAATTATAAAACACTTGTTATTTTACCTTCACAAATGTCTGGCAGGATTTGTGCCAGTGTCTTTGGAAGCTTAATGTGCCTTGCATGGGACCCTGTGCATTGTATGATTTGTAGCATCCCTGGCCCCCACCCCAATCCTTGACTGACCCCACAGATTTCCAGCACTGCCTCAGGGGATGATCGGGGTACCTAGGGGAGTCACTGGAGTAGGATTTATTTTACACCAAAACCTTATGCTGTGAATGTGCCCCTCTGCTAGCCTGACTGCCGGGGTTTCCTGTCTGGGGGCCTATAAGGCCTGAGAAGAAAAAGGCCTTAGCTGACCCATCCTGGGGCTGGAAGTCTTGGGCCCCCTCTGATCAAGTGTCCTCCCAGCCCCCACATGGCTACAGTTTTGGAGCCTGGCTGATCCAGAAGCCCGCACTTGTGTCTCTCCTCTCTGCCCTGGATTGGGACAGACAGACCGTTGTGCCCACCCTTACTCACATCTGACACTGAGATACAGCAAGTTCCAACGTACTCAGTATTTCCTTCTGATTCTGTGTGTGTGTGTGCACATGCGTGTGTGTGCTTTTTTTCTCCCTGTATGTACTTAGGGAGCTGCCCCAGACCCTTGTCATAACTTGTGACCTCACCTTTCATTGCATATAGTCAAATTTAGAAAACTAAATTTAATTTCTCCACAGTACCTTTTGTAATCCCTCTAAACCCTAAATACCCCAGTGGTCTAAGTTTTTCTGTCTCCGAGCCTAGCCTGCTTTATGAACTCCACTTTGAAGACAACACAGCGCTCACAACGCTATACCCCAGTCCCATCACTTTCTTAAAGGAACGTGGCGTTTGTTCTTCATGACAGTTTGAAACCTTTGGAAAAAATCTGCCCAGCTCCAGCTGAGTGTGAGTCAACCAACGTAAGTAGATTCCGTCACAAATAGAATGCTTTTTTCTGTGACCTCTATCTAGTGTCTGCTCTGGACCACCAGTCACATTCTGCCCAGTTCTACTGTAAGTGATTTGGAGAAACCAAAAGGTGAAAAATCATATACGGTTGATATTACCCTCAAACATCCCTGGAGGGTGTCCCACATTGGGAGCATCTGTCTCTCCCCAAGTCCAGCCAGCCGATTTCCCTAGCATTGGAGCATCTGGCTCTTCCCTCAGTTGACTACCATATGAGGTATTTGACTTGCTTTGCAAATACCTCACTGGGTGAAGAGCTCATGCCAAGAAAAGCACAGAAAAACCAAATCCTCCTAGAAACCTAGCAAATTCACTTGGAGGCACGTGCTATCAGTATATTAGTTCCTTGGTTCAGTTTTCTTTTTTTAGCTACATGTCCAGCATGGCAAGTACTTAGCCACATGATGCAATTCCAAAGCAACGCTTAAACCACTTGTAGAGGACAACCGTATTTATTTATATAATTTTTTTGGTGCCAGGTTTCAGGTTTCTTAAGTTGGAGAACTGAGCTCATGGCTGCATGGTGCGAGTCTCCCATTTAGTAGCGAGTGCGCCTATGTGACAGTCGTCGGGTTAAGGCAGTGTCCTGTTGTCTTGCAGATGTGGTGGAGTGCAGCGAAAGTGGGGGGTTACCCGGAGCCGTGATTTTATACAGTCGTCTGTAAATACGTGTTCCCGTTGAAAGCATGAGGATTCGAAGACCCATGGTTGTGGTCATGGAGGCTGTGAAACTTCTGCGGCTCTTGTGTAAACCAGTCCCTCAGTTTTGTTGGCTGCAGGTTCGCTTAGCCTGTCATGGCCACTAAGGCTGGGTTGCAGGACTGACCAGAAAGCTTTAACAATACCTTCCCTTCTGGAGCCAGACTTTGCTAGGACACAGTGAGATTGTACCATTTCTTATTGTTAGAAGACACTGTTCTGAGACCAACAACAATTGCAGAATGGCCTGTAATTCACTTGATAAAGCATTTATTTAAACACACAAACAAACAACTTGGGGCACCTGGGTGGCTCAGTGTGTTAAGCAGCCCACTTCAGCTCAGGTCATGATATCAAGGCTCTTGTGTTTGAGCCCTGTGTCTGGCTCTGTGCCAACAGCTCGGAACCTGGTTCCTGCTTCGGATTCGGATTCTCCTTGCCCCTCGCCCACTCATACTCTTTCTCAAAAAATAATAAAAAAAAACTTATGTCTTTTATTAAGACTCTTTTTTTATCCTATTGACTTTTATTTTGACATAATTTCAGACACATAAAAATGAATTCCTGCATAATATTTACCCAGATTCCCCAAATATTAACATCAATCATATTTACTTGAACCCTTTTCTCTCTCTACTCTTAATTCCTAAATATATCCGTGTGTGTATTTTAGGAAGAAAACTTTCTTTTACATAGCTTCAGTACAGTTGTCTAAATCAGGAAATTAACATGGCGGGGTGCCATTCATCTAGTCTACCAAATTTATATTTCATTAATTTCAATAATAATAATAACTATAATGTCCATTACAGTGAGAGAAAATCCTAGATCACAGGTTTTATTTAGTTGTCATTTTTCTTTAGTGTCTCTAACTTGACAGCAGCTCAAGTTCTTTGTCTTGCACCGTACTCATATTTTGGAAGAGCACAAACCAAGTGATTTGTAGAGTGCTTCTCCATTTGGATTTGTTTGTTGCTCATGAGTATGGATTTAGGTCATATATTTTGAATAGGAATACCACAAAAGTAATAGTGTGTCCTTCTCAGCACATCCTGTACAGAGTCACATGATGTTAATTGGTGACAAAAATTTGGAATGCATGGGTCAAGTCTTATCTGCCAGACTTCTCCACTATTAAGTTATTGTTTTTTCCTTTACCTTGTATCTTATGGGGGGATATTTGTGGCTATGTAAATATTTCTGTTGCTGTTCAAACTTTAATACACTGTTTTCAGCATTCTTTTATGGTTTTTATTTGAATCGATCATTATTAGGTGGTTGATACATTTTTTCTAATAGCATTCCTTCTGTGTTTATTAGTTGATTTTCCACGATAAGAAAGAGTATTCCTCCTCTTGTTTTTATATCTCCTTATTTATCTATCTCTATCCATCCATCCATCCATCCATCCATCCATCCATCCATCTCAGTATGGACTCATTGATACTTAGAGTTTGGTGGTCATAGTGGCTAGTTTTGACCAGACAGAGCTCTTTAAAAGATGGTAACTATATCCTTTTGTCATGTTCCCCTCATTTTCTGAGCACTTCTTACTTTCTGTCACTATAGGCTGCTTCTGGTTCATCTTACACTTTTCTTAACCCAGTTCTGGAATCAGCTACTTTTCCAAGTAACTCTGGCTCCATTTAGTGAGGAATGGCGTTTTGAAATCATAATATGGGTGCTAGGCCGATCATAATGATTGGGGTTTCATTGCTTCTATGCACTGTCCATAGATAGAGCTAGAAAATGTAAATATGCGTGTATAAACACACATACACAGTATCATCATCTTTGTCAACATTAATATGTCTCCATCTGTTTCTCTATCCTTCTATATATATTTGAAAAGCCAGGCCTTTATCAACATATCTAGTTCGTTCCAAGTCTGTGTGGTTAAATTTATTCTTCCTCTTCAAGTATGTGTAACTCCTAGAAGTCACTTTGGAAATGGTGATGAATGAGCTCTTTTCCTTTGAATCAAATCTTTGATTGTTGCCTTACTATTATTAGTGACTTAAAAATTGTTGGTGAAAAATGTTTAAAATTTTTCTGTATTGGGGTGACTGGGTGGCTCAGTCAGTTAAAGCATCTGGCTCTCGATAACGGCCTAGGTTACACTCTCACAGTCGTGAGATTGAGCCCAGTGTGGTGAGCCTGCTTGGGCTTCTCTCTTTCCCTCTCAATCTGCCCCTCCCCTCCTCATACACACATGTGCACACCATACACTCAAAAATAAGTAAGCTTAAAAGAATATTTCTACATTATTTTGGTTTGATTTTGGAGAAAAATATGCTAAAAACTAGATAATTTGGGAATGATATTTTTCTTATTTTACAGGTAAGAAAGGATCAGTTTTTCTTGTGTAACTTTACGCAAGAAAGTTAGTATTGTTAAACCAGGTATAGATAAGCACAAGCCATTTCTGTGTAATTTTAGACATAAACAAATGAGGTTATACTACCGTCCTCTGCCACAATGAATGCCAATTGGCCATATTTAACAGAGGAGAGTAAAGAATTGTGTGGTAGTTATTTTCTTAGGATTAAAACCTATTGTCATTTTGAATCTCTATTGCATCATTTATTTAAATAATCTGTTTTAATGAAGGAGACTTGGTAAAATCCAAGCCGTGTTGAAAACACTCTGTTACCTGCAAAAATAAGCTGATTTTAGAGACCAGTTATGCATAATGAACTCCAACTCTCCGTTTCCAGAGACAGATTAGAGTTTTATTTTACCAATTTTGATGGGTTAACAAGTGTTAAACCCTGAATTATGATGTGGAAAGGCTCTGATGTCATTACTGGATAAAGCAAGGATAAGTATAGTGGTCATTTTTTTTTAAAGATTCTTTTTTTAAAAAAATAATCTCTACAGCTAATGGGGGGGCTTGAACTTAAACCCTGAGATCAAGAGTCACATGCTCTACTGGCTGAGCCAGCCAGGAGCTCCCGAGTGTTGTGGTCATTTAATGATGGTTGCTGTGGGCACAGAGAGGAGAGGGATGACATCCTGGCTGGGATGTTTTTGAAGTGACTGTGTTATTATTTGCAAGTCATGACTCTGATTTCATTGGCATGGAGTGTACTCATTAATGACGTATTAGTTAATCTTGTTGGTGTTCATATGTAAAATACAGCAAACACCTTCATAGTATTGTTTTTTTTTTTTTCTTCTCCTACCCCTCTAACCATTTTCCTTGTACCCTAATGTCATAGTAAAGCAATGGAAGACACTGGCAAAGTGATGTTCCTCTAAAATGCAACCAGTTTCTTTCATCCTAGAAGGTACATGTTGAGGTGGGAAAAGCCCTGAAATTTAGATCGCACACCCCAAGTTCCAGTTACTGCCTCTTTGAGCTTGCTTGCTGTCCTCGGTGCTTAGCCTTGATTTCCTCATCTCTCAAAGAAGAGCATTACTGTCTCCCCATTACCTCTTGTACTGTGTGGGTGGATCAAGGAGATAATAGAAGTCGAAAGATTTTTGCTATTAAGTACAAATATGAAGAATTGGTTTTCTTTTAAATTAAAATTTTAGCATCTGACACAAGAACTTAATACCAAAGCTAAGTATAGAAGTCAGCAAAAATAATTTTGATCTGTTTTCCGCTTGTTACACATTTTGGCAAGGATATAGTGCTGCTATAGGATTATTGAGAAAACTCTGACCAAGGAGCATCCTCTCTGGAATTAACGATGTGCCCAATTAAAACCAAATATACCCTCTCTGATCTATATTAATTGCTTTCTAATGACTGTACTGATGTATTTGTTATGTTTATTAGTCTTGTTGCTGTGTTAGTATTTTGCTATTAAATCTAGCTTTTCATAAAAACCAAGAACAGCTAGGTTTTCACTGAACATCTTTGTAACAGACATCCTGGCACACCAGCCGGATAAACATACAAGTTAGATGAAGAATAGAACATATGGCATGATGCAATTTGTGTATTTTGAAGGCATATCTATATATTCGTCTTTTCATAGGAAAAAATCCTTTGAGCTAATAAACATTTTATAGTTCTTAATTTTGTAGGGGGGAGGAACTGGGAGGGAGACTTGAAATTTCTGAAGACACCTCATATGTGGACCTTGAGAAACTTAACGGAAGACCATGGGGGAGGAGAATGAGAAAAAATAGTTAGAAACAGAGAGGGAGAGGAGGCAACCATAAGAGACTCTTAAATACAGAGAACAAAGTGAGGGTTGATGGGTAGGGGAGAGGGGAAAATGTGTGATGGGTATTGAGGAGGGCACTTGTTGGGATGAGCACTGGGTGTTGTTTGTAAGCAATGAACCATGGGAATCAACCCCCAAAAACCCAAGAGCACGCTGTACACACTGTGTGTCAGCCAATTTGACAAATTACATTAAAAACTATTTTTAAAAAGTTTACAAAGCTAAACAATAAAATTTCTGAAGTCACATTTCCATAATGTTGGAATTCTCCAAAGTGACCATTGTTTTTATAATCAATAAAAAAGTAAAGATGAAACATGTGATGAGTTAGAAATTTCTTTTGAGTTTTGAATGTCACAAGGTTGGCTCCTGCTTCTAGGTTTCTTTAAAACGTGACTTGGCATCTGCCCCAGGTATGGACACATGTAAGCAGCTAGCTTTGTGCTGCAACTCAGGAATCCGGGTACTGGCCACTCCTCATTGGCAAAGCACCTACCCCCCCGTTCTCAGCTTAAGTTAACCAGAGTTCACAGATGTTGGTGCTGTGAGAAGTTCCGCGGCAGTTCTTGCTCCACCAGAGTTTTAAATCTATCCCTTATGGTCCTCTTTTAGATCATCCACAGAATATTTTAAAATCTACAATACATCAGAGGGGACTGGTGTCCCTGTTAAATTTTCTGAATAAAGGTTAGGCCATAAAAGTAAAATCTGGTAATTCCCCAAGGAAAACAAAATAAAACCGCAAGTCTTTTGACAGCCGTACAGATAGAATGCAGTTTATATTCACCCATCTTCTTTACATATGATATCTAGACACTTCCTGTTAAGTAGAGGGGTTTTGAGAACAATTGTCTTAAACATTAAGTTTTGTCTTTCTGTCACTGTCAGTCAAAGAGCTAGATGGCCTTTTGTCAACTTTGGAAGGTATGTTGAGATGGTCGAGTTTAAATGATAAGCTGTGAAGGGTATGGAATTAAGGTTCGCTCAGAGGCCCGGATGGGGGGACCCTTCAGAGCGGCACATTGACATCATTTTGGAAACAAACACTAAGCCCAGAGCCTATAGGTTAGGGTACTGTGAACAGGGGGAGGGAGTGTTGAGTTAGAAATTGTCAGTGCAAATTGCACATGGGAAGACTCGGGATGGCCGCTGCGTGCACTGATTGGCCATCATGGCACTTTCACTGGAGACCCTGAGTACCCCGGGGGGTGGGACACTAGCACCATGTCCTGTAATGATGATGAATGGTTCCCAGGAGCCGCACTGGGGAGAGCAGCTGGGACAGAGCCCGTCTGCCTCCGCCACACTGAGTGCCACACTGCTCCAAAGAGGCCTTTGCCTTTTATCCTGTCTTTGTCTATTTTGATAGCCGTTTGAACTCCACGGAGTCTGTGTCCCATCCCTTTTCTCCTGAGGGTGGCACTCCCTGCTGTCTTTTTAGCTCTTCTGATTCACTTAATTTCCATCTTTTCATCACTTCCTCTTTTCCTGCTGGTCTGAGGGAGTCACTTGACAGCTCTCCCGGGTCAGGAGGACTGAAAGCCTACAAACGCTGGTTGTGTAGCCGCTCTTCCACTTGTCAAAACAGACCTTCCCGTGCATTTTAAAACCTGTTAAATACATGTATTGCTTATTTTTCAGTTCTTGCAGAAACTCTAGGTACAAAATCAATTTTGACAGTCCCTAATCAAAACAATTTTTATTCTTTTCACGGAACGATTGTTGCTAAGAAATCCTGTGTTTCCAGACATCATGATTTTTTTTTTTTTTTTGCTGTGAGAGTTTCTATTTTATTTTGTTTATTTTTAATGTAATTTATTGTCAGACTGGCTAACATACAATGTGTACAGTGTGCTCTTGGTTTTGGGGGTAGATTCCTGCAATTCATTGCTTATGTACAACACCCAGTGCTCATCCCAGCAAGTGCCCTCCTCCATGCTCATCACCTGTTTTCCCTCTCCCCCACCCCCCCATCCACCCTCAGTTTCTTCTCTATATTTATGAGTCTCTTATGGTTTGCCTCCCCGACCCCCAACCCCGTAACTATTTTTTCCCCTTCCCTTCTGCCATGGTTTTCTGTTAAGTTTCTCAAGTTGCACATATGAGTAAAAACGTTTGGTGTCTGTCTTTGTTTCACTGACATATTTCATTTAGGATAATACCTTTTGATTCCATCCATGTTGCTGAAATGGCATGATTTCATTCTTTCTCATTGCCAAGTAGTATTCCATTGTATATATAAACCACATCTTCTTTATCCATTCATCAGTAGATGGACATTTAGGTTCTTTCCATAATTTGGCTATTGTTGAAAGCTATGAACATTGGGGTCCATGTGCCCCTATGCATCAGCACTCCTGTATCCTGTGGGTAAATTCCTAGCAGTGCTATTGCTGGGTCATAGGGTAGTTCTATTGTTAATTTTTGAGGAGGTTCCACACTGTTTTCCAGAGTGGCTGCACCAGTTTGCATTCCTACCAACAGCACAAGAGGGTTCCTGTTTCTCCACATCCTCGCCAGCATCTGTTGTTTCTTTAGTTGTTAATTTTAGCCACTCTGCCCAGTGTGAGGTGGTATCTCAGTGTGGTTTTGGTTTGTATTTCTCTGATAATGAGTGATGTTGAGTAACTTTTCATGTGTCTCTTGGCCATCTGGATGTCTTCTTTGGAATAGTGTCTATTCGTGTCTTTTGCCCATTTCTTCCCTGGGTTTTTTTTGGGTTTGTGTGTGTGTTGAATTTGGTAACTTCTTTACACATTTTGGACACTAACCTCTTTATCCAATACATCATTTGCAAATATCTTTTCCCATTGTCAGTTGCCTTTTAGTTTTGTTGATTGTTTCCTTTGCAGTGCAGAAGTTTTTTTTATCTTGATGAGGTCCCAATCGTTCATTTTTGCTTTTAATTCCCTTGCCTTTGGAGATGTGTGGAGCAAGAAATTGCTGTGGCTGAGGTCAAAGAGGTTGTTGCCTGTTTTCTCCTCGAGGGTTTTGATGGCTTCCTGTCTCACATTTAGGTCTTTTGTCCATTTTAAGTTGGTTTTTGTGTGTGGTGTAAGAAACTGGTCTAGTTTCATTCTTGTGCATATTGCTATTCAGTTCTCCCAGCACCTTTTGCTAAAAAGACTTTTTTCCACTGGATACTCTTTTCCTGGTTTGTCAAAGATTAGTTGGCCATACATTTGTGGGTCCAAGTCTGGGTCCTCTATTCTAGTCCATTGGTCTCCGTGTCTGTTTTTGGGCCAATACCATAGTGTTTTGATGATTATAGCTTTGAAGTAGAGGCTAAAAACAGACATAGGGATTTGAGAATTCGTTAGCCAGACACTTGGAACTCCTATCTAAAAAATAATTAGGTGTTTGTTTAAAAATTTGGGAGGAGGATGATTATATAGAATGAGATGGTTGTGGCTTATTAAAAATCTTCATGTGGGAACTCCCCGGTGGCCCAGTCTGATGAGTGTCCAACTGCTGATTTCAGCTCAGGTCATGATCCCAGGGTGGTGGGATGGAGCTCCATGTCAGCCTCAGCAGTGAGTGTGGAGCCTACTTAAGATTCTCTCTTTCCCTGTCCCTTTGTCCCACTCCCCAGCTCACAGGCTTCTCTCTCTCTCTCTCTTTCTCTCAAAATAAAAATAAAGCCTTAAAAAAATCTTTATGTTGTGTGATTCTTAGAATATTGGTAGAAGAGAAGCCCTTGGCTAGTATTTGGATACTTTCTGGATGTGCATTGAATTTCCCATAATACGAGAGAGATGAGGATCCATAGAGAGCTAAAATGTGGCCCCTGCCTGTAGGGTGTTTACCCATAAGGCCAGTATATACAGCAAGATGACTGACACTAGGGGTAAGCACATAGAGTGGCTCCGAATCACAGACTCTGGAATCAGACCAGATTTGAAATTCTAGTCCTACCGTTTGCTATTGTTAACCTTAAAACTGCCAGCTGTTTTTCCAGCAAAAGATGGGTTTATCTGGGAAGAGCAGAGAATTGGAAGGTGGCATAAGTAAGCTACGGCAAATCTATAGGCAAGTCTAGCCAACCAAAGCGAGGAACATTATTGTAAGGAAAAGGAGGAGGAAGTTGGGAGGAGTTGTTTTGAATAAAATTCCATTAAAGGGAATCAAGAATTGAGGGTGATGATTTCTCATCTGAGTTGCAGGGGTATTTGATTTCTTGTAGGAGATATATATCTTTCCCTACTGGGATTTTTCTTGTAGGGTTCTGTAAGTAAAAGTTCTTCTAAAAAATGTTTTTAATATTTATTTTTGAGAGAGAGACAGAATGTGAGTGGGGGAGGGGCATGGAGGGAGGAAGATACAGAATCTAAAGCAGGCTCCAGGCTCTGAGAGGTCCATACAGAGCCCGATCCAGGGCTCAAACTCATGAACCTTGAGATCATGACCTGAACTGAAGTCACTTAACCGACTGAACCACTCAGGCGCACTTTGTAATTGACGATTCTTATAACTGACCTTGAGCAGCAGAGCTCTTCTCTACCAGCCTCTCTTTGTACCATCTCAAGTCGTCTTTAGCGAAGTTTCCCTTTATTCATTGTTAGACTACCCTTGTGACCTTGCTCAAGTGTGTTATTGTTTCTGAGCATTGCGATCTTCTGTAAAATACGGACACTATTACACCTGTTATGAGGTTGCTGTAGTAAAGAAAAGAATGCATGTGTCCAAATACTATAAATTTGGCTCAGAATAAACACCCGCCAGGTGGTTAGCTTTGCTGGGTCGTTGCCTGTAGTTGTGTAGAGGCTGGCCTGGAGGGACCTTGCAGAGAGCTCTTGCTTTGATGGTGGTTGTAGGACACAGTTCTGTGAGCCTGAAGTTACAGTTGTGAATAGATCATTGTAATTTGTTTTAGAGTTCTTTTTTAAGTTAGTGACTCTGAATCTGGATGGAGAATGAGATGTCACTTCCTAAGGCCATATAAATCACAGTAATTGATCAATCAGAAATAATTCTTAATTTACATCATAGTGCGAACAACATGGTAATTCATTGCATATGTGCTGACTTCAGTGTTCTAAAAATAAAGTAAAAACGATTGCGTGTTTAATACCAGCTATTTTAAAATGCCAGAACAGAGTAAGACTTCCATTTTTAAGTTGACTTATGAAGAATATTGGGAATTTCTTAAAACTGTGGAGAGTTTCTTTGACTACCTCTTCTGTTAAGATGACGAGTTATTTAATTTCTCTCTGTATCTTGATGCCAATGTGATGCACCAAGGTAGAAAAATTGAAAAATACAATAAAGTATAGAGATGAAACTAGAAACCCTTACTCTTTTAAAAAAAATTGTTTTAGTGAGGTTTAGTTTTGAGAGAGAGACAGAGAGTGAGCAGTGGAAGGGCAGAGAGAGGAGACAGACTCTGAAGCAGGCTCTAGGCTCTGAGCTGTCAACACAGAGCCCGATGTGGGGGCTCGAACTCACAAGCCTTAAAGATCACGACCTGAGTCAAAGTTGGACGCTTAACTCACTGTGCCACTCAGGTGCCCCAGGAAGCATTGTCTTGACAGAAAGGAAGAGCTACAGTCGGCTCTGTGCCGAAATCTGATGGGGACTGGAAATTGCATATGGGACAACTATTTATTACTTGTTTTTAAACTGTCTTAAGTGAAGTGGGAGCAGCTCAAATACAATAGGATTAAGTATGATTTTGTTGCCGCATTGTTAATGGACTTCTAATGCTTTATATCATTTTTGGAAATATGCTTATAAGAACGTTGGGTGAGGATTGATGTTTATGGTGACTTCGAAGAGAATTGCTGGTGGTAAAGGAATTGTAGAGGAGGAGGAATCAAGCCAGAAAAAAAGTATTTCATCATATTTTTATTGAAAGCTCCTAATGCTATCAATAGAACATCTTAATTTTCTTCACTGATTAAAAGGTAAGTTTGAAAATTGGAAAGAACTACTTTATCCTTTCCTTCTAAAGGACTAGCGATAATGGTATCAAAAGCTGGTGACGTTTTTAATTTCTCCGTTTGGCTGTCCTAATCAGCACCTTGGTACCTAGAGAATTAATTTCCTTTGGTATATGAACCAGCAGAGGGAAGGGTTGGCGTTGGGGTTTTCATGAAGTTCTAAATGACACTGGAACTTTATTATTAGCCAGAGTCCTTTAATTTACTGTGTTTTGACAAATAAGATTTTTTTAGACTGACTAAAGAGCTTGTAAAATAAAAGGCTTTACATATATGTGTCTGTATGACTACGTATGAATATGAATCTGTGGGTAAGTATGTATGCCTGAATACACAGCGCTTCCTTCAATTCACGTAATTTGAGAGATTTTGGTTTTATTTTGTGTGAGTCACTCATTGGAGACCCAGCACCAATTGAAGTTCTAAGCTGTTTTTAATATAGTCTTTGTTTGGTAACCTTTGTTGATACTTTGTAAGAAATGAAAGGAGAATCCTGTGGCCAGATGGTATTATGTAAAGTGAAGGCAAGGAGATCTTTGTTTTGACAAGGTGACTTAATTACATGTGAAGCCTATTCATAGGTAAATGTGTTACTTTGTCTTATAAACTCAGTCCTGTAAGTGAAATGCAGTCTCATCTGCTGAACTAATTAGATTTAATAGAACATACAGGGAATTAGGCTAATTCAGAGAGAAGAGAAGAAGAAAGGAAGTTGCTATTCCTATTGAAATATTTTCCTTTCCCCTTGTTTGTTTGAAATTTAAGCACAGATAGGCGTCCATTGTTTTTTGCCATAATTAGAACATTAAAGGAGCTGTTGGTAGCTTTTTGTTACAAACAGTTCTAGGTGAACTTTCAAAACTTAAAATGGAGATTTAGGAAAAGAAAAATCTGATAAGCTTCCTTTCATTCTGAATCCTTTTATTCCAGTCTTGATTGAGCATGATGCATGGGAGGGAGAAATACAAACCAGGGAGTGTAAAAAGAACCTCGTATTATTTCCCTGAAGCACCAGCCATGAAACTTTTATAAACATATGCAGGAGAGGAAATTAGTCCTTGTGATACACCTCGGGGCAGGAGAGAGAATCCACCCTCACGTTTAGAAAATCGGAGTGATGGATGGTCAGTTAGGCCTGTTTAGCATTTCATACTGATCAGCAAACCGAAACGAGTGTTTCTCAAACTTCAGTCATCTACCGCCCGCTTGGTTTTTACCATCTATGTACCACCTGTTTTTGTGAAATGCCTAAGATTTTTTAAAGCAACATACCTTTGTTTAACTTAAAACTTATTTTAAAAGGAGACAGTGTCATGATTGTAAGCAGAAAGTCATTTTCATGCAATATAAAGAGAAGATAGCAGTAAAAATAAAAACTTAAAGGGTAGAGTTGGTAAATTTCAGCTTGTACTGTGGCTGGCTGATCACTGATCCTGGACCTTGCTTTCTCTTTAAGAGCAAAATTATTCTCCACATTCATAAGGATGATGACCGGAAGCAAGCCCCAGGAGAGCTTTGGGGTGTGGACCCCATTCTAGTCTTCATTTGGGTCACAGTTAATGAGTGGACTCAAACTGAAAATGCATCAGGATGTACACTTAAGGTTTATTCACTTCTTGTATGTATGTCACACCTAGTCATTTTATTTCTAAAAATGATGTTACAGACATTTAGGCCCCATATTGAATCTGTCCCCTCCACATTGGTTGGGAATTTACAACAGAACGGTGTGCACATAATGTCAGTCAAGGTCCTTGAATAGCATAGTCCCAAGAACCACCGACAGTAAATGTCACCTGTTCCTGACTTCATCTTGCCTGTGTGGCCATGAGCCAGGCTGAGCTAACTGCTTTGTGCAGCTACTTAGGTTTGCTTGGATGAGGAATGAGGAGCATTTAGAGATTAGAATCCACTACAGAGAAAAAGAATTCCATCATTGTTAAAGAATTTCAGAGGCAAAAGGTAAATATTCGTGTCAAAAGCCGCAAATGAGGGAGTCCATCTTTGATCAACTTTTATACATTAAAAAAATAACAACTGTGCTGTCTGTAGGCATTCCAGTCATAGCTGTTTGCAGTATGAACATTTGTCGATTGATGCAACCCAGATCTCGATCTAAGAACTGCTTGAGTTACGGAATGAATAAGTCCCGGGAATGAAAGGTACAGCGTAGGAAATATAGTCGGTGGCATTGTAATAAGACTGTGTGGTGACAGAAGGGAGCTACACTTGTGGTGGGCACAGCATAACGTATAGATTTATCAGAGAATCACTTTGTTCTTCAACTACGTTATGCAACTAATGTAACACCATGTCACCTGTACTTCCATCGTGAAAACGCCTGCGGGAACAGCTCCTTGTGGAGGCTGCTCTACCAGAGCCTCACAGAAAGAAATTGGCTTTATGTCCACAAACAGGTGACAGTGGGTCCTGGTGCACAAACACTGAAAAAAATGTTGATGAGAGCTACTTAACTACACGCAGCAGTCCGGTGTTTCTGTTTTATTCCTGTCTTGTTTTCATGCTCTTTGCCACCCACTCAGTTGATTGCATGGCTCACTGAAGGGCAGTGGCCAGCAGTTAAAAACATTCTGCTCTGGAGGACAGAACACGTTGATAACTTCCATGTTGATAGATGTCTTTTTCAGATATTATCCCGTGGAATCTGTCACATTGGCTGATAGCGTCTCTAAGTCTCAGCCTCTTACCGGAAGGATGGAATCAAATATGGTATTAGAATGTATGACTGTATTTGCAAAAATAAGTCTCATTACCTGTCAACTTTCCACTTACAAAGTTCTTGCCTGTGGCCAGGTTCACGGGCTCCGCACGCCACCAGCAGATGGATGGCATTAGTTGGTGGTCACTTGTGTCATAATAGACTTACCACAAAGGGACCGAAGTTCAGTCTTTGGAAGCATCATTTGTTTCCAAGAGTGAAGCTTTCATGTGCAGGGTCATCTCTGTCCATTGAGGAGACTTGTGTCTAGCCTGAGGCTTGGGGTGGATGCTTTGTGTGACGGGGGTCATCATTGCCTTCCAGAGTCTGTGGGGATGTTTCTAAGCTGTACCCCGATAGGCTTCTCAATGCAGCATTTGTTAGACCCCACTGGTGAGGCATCCCTCTGGGGTTCATAGGTCATTAAGGAAGGACGAAGGAGAGTTACGTGTGAGGACACGCTTGTGAGAACGGAGACACGATGACGGAGCTGTGTATTAGCTGTATTCCCGGGACCTTCCACTATACCTGGTGCGGAGTATTCGATCAGTAAAGATCTATTGCCTGACTGGAAATAGATTTTCAAGTCACATGATCCACTTCTGAGGGTAAAATTGCAGGAGGTCTAACATTAGAAGCATTAGAGGCAGGTGACAGTATGTCATGAGGTCTCGGGGGCATTTGATACTTTGACAACACCTCCTGCAGACAGGTGGAATCTGCCAGTTGTCCATACGAGAATAGCAGTGGCTTAAAATAGACCTCGCTGTCAGTGCCGGCAGGATTTAGGAGTAGAGTTCCTTTATTTGGAAACAAGGGAGTAAATTGGCTTGCCAGAGGAAAATCGTGAGGAGGCCCTATTTTTGCCCCTTTTGAAAAAAGAAGAAAAAAGATTAATGGTATCTGAAGAAAATAAAAAGTTCAATTTTTGATATACTGCATTAGTTTGTATAAACCTTAAGAAAAAACTGCATTTATGAATTTTAATCTTTGTTTTAAGTACCCTTTTTCTTAAAAAAAAATTTATTTTTAATTTATTTTTGAGAGAGAGAGCACACAAGCAGGGGAGGGGCAAACAGAGAGGGAGACACAGAATCTGAAACAGGCTCCATGCTCTGAGCTGTCAGCACAGAGCCCCATGCGGGGCTCGAACCCACAACCATGAGATCATGACCTGGGCTGGAAGTCAGATGTTTAACTGACTCAGCCACCCAGGTGCCCCTAAGTAAACCCTTTTTCTTGGTCATGATCAGCAGTAAGATTAGGGAACTATGTTACCTCCAGTTAATTAAATTTATGTGAGGTAAAATTTGTATTTATTTATAGCAGTTGTGCGTTTTGCTTAAGAAGCCTTTGCTGTCATGTTTGGATAATAAATAACACTGGTCATCTTTGTCTTCTGTCTCCTTGACCTTGGTCTTGTCTTCTATGGGGCCCCATTTTAGGAACATAAAATGGATACCAACTTCCAGCAAGTTGTGGAAGATGCTTTCCCTCACTTCTGTTTGAAGTGTGCAATTTTCTTAGATGAAAGTTAAGCCACTAGTGTTGCCATGGAATTTTCGTACATGTTCCAGGAAATAATTCCTTTGCCACAATTGCTTGATTAAGCCAACTTGTCAGTGAAGCAGTAAACCTCAGTGGAACTTTCTGAGGGCTTTAGAGGGGAATATAAATGAAGCATTAAAGAAAGGCCTGAGGGATGGTTTTCACCGCTCCTTTACCCCCAGCCAATCCCCCAGGAGGGATCTGTTGAGAGAGATGATGTTTGAAGCCTCTAGGACTAAACAGATACATGTTACCTTTCTGCTGTTAACCTTTCTTCTGAGACAAGTGAGATGTGTGTTCTGCGCTGAAATAACGAGAAAAGGATGACAAGCTGGAAATAGAGGAGTGGCCTCATAGAAGGAATAATAAAACTAAAAACAATGTAAATGTTAATACAAGTGAAGACATCAGATACAAATTTCTTAATAGGCATTTCCTGCTGTGTTTCCGAGGAACATCTGCTAACGGAAACTTTTAAAACACGAATTCCTAAGCTTTGGAATGCTGAGACTACTAAAATAGAACAACTATCTTAATTTTCTCTGTTGAGCACTTGAGCCAAGAAGAGAAGCTACACTTGTTTAGAGTCGTGTGTTTGCTTGTGCATTTATATGCCGGCCAGCGGAAACCTCAAATGTCTCTCTGGAAGGTGGAGGCAGCCTCACACTGAAAGTTTCCTGTGGGGGGAAAATATCTCTTTTGCTAGAGGTTTCAGAGGAAGATAAAACAGGAACAGTGGGGTGTCTCTCTTCTTTTGGGATGGGGGGAATGGCAGAATTTCTTGAAATGGACAGTTTTAAAAATGAGAGATGTGTGTTACAGAGGTTGCAAGGATGATGCTCCGCTCTGTGCATAACGAGCCGCTTTGGTTGACATTTGGGGATTTTGAATGCATCTGGATTATTTTGCTTGATACACAAATGAGAATGTACAATATTAATAATAGAATGCAGTACTCTGTTGGTTTCTCCGTTAGAGAAACTGCTGTGAAATGTTGTAGTTTAAGGAGGTCCCGTAAAGTAACACTAGAATCTAAGCCAGAGGAACTATAGAGGGATTCAAAGTAAATGGCTCAAGGAACTTTAAGAAAACAAACAGAAACGAGGTGGTTTTATTAATAATAATTTTTTCTTTTTCTTCTGAATCGGGTTCCATTTATGTTCTTTTTTTAAAAAATTTTTTTAACGTTTTACTTATTTCTAGGAGAGAGAGAGAGAGACAGCGTGAGCAGGGGAGGGTCAGAGAGAGAGGGAGTCACAGACTCNATGTTTAACTCTTCGAAGGGACTACCAGACGTTTTTTGTTTTTTTTTTTTTTTTGAGAGAGACAGCGTCAACGGGGGAGAGCCAGAGAGAGGGGGAGGGAGAGAGAGAGAGAATATCTTTTTTTTTTTTTTTTAAATATTTTTTATTTATTTCTAGGGGAGAGAGAGAAAGACAGCATGAGCCGGGGAGGGTCAGAGAGAAGGGGAGACACAGACTGAAACAGGCTCCAGGCTCTGAGCTGGCAGTCAGCACAGAGCCCGACGCGGGGCTCGAACCCACGAACCGCGAGATCATGACCTAAGCGAAAGTTGGACGCCTAACCGACTAAGCCACCCAGGCGCGCCCCATTTATGTTCTTAACACAGACGGGCATGCACACCATTAAATGGAGCATCCAATTGGGAAATAAAATTTGGTGACTTTTGCATTGTCTTAATTGAGCAAGACGAGTCAGGAGCTCAAGTTCAGTTCCAGAGTGGGAGTGGCCTGTGAGAAACCAGTACCCTCTTCCTGGGAGAAAGTGGTTCTTCATCCCTTATTTCTCTCCTCTGTCGTTTCACCCCCCAGGCACCCGAAGTTTGGTAGTGACCACGGAAGGTGTGTCTGTAGCAGGGACGCCGAATTCCGCTTGTTAAGAGCATTGAAGCATACTCTCTGGTGATTAATGGACTGCGCTGTTTTTTTTTTTTTTCTCTCCTTCGTTTTTCCCCCCTCTTTCACCACACCAGACAGAGGGAATGTCCTGGCCTTGTCGCAGGAAAGCAATGCCCTGGTCCTGGAAGTGAAAACATGAGCTAATTGTTGCTGGTGTAAAGTTACAGGCCACCACTGAGATGCGGCCAGAACCTGACGTCTGTTAGATCTTGAGGGAAACAGAACTGCCATTTTGATTGAACTTAAGAGAGTCCTAAAAGTGGTGGTAGGCTCATTGCTAAACCTCCTTGGTTTCTGGAGATTGGACAGAAGTTATTTTGTCAAGACACGAGGGTCACCTGTAGGCTTAATAAGCTGGTCATGGTGTTCCCATGATTGGAGCCTGATAGGGGACCATTCATTCCACCATCAGCTGACGGGACACTCACCATCGGAGCCATGCAGCTGGGATGCAGATGCTGTAGGCGACTTGGTGAAGAGCGGTGTCATTCAAGTGAGCGTAGCCCTTGAGGTTACCTTGTCCTATGTTACTTGAGGCATCCGTCCTCAGCTTAAAGTTTGGTTTGAGTGCTGGAAGTACTTCCGGGGAAGGAGAAGCTCCTGGCCAACCGGGCCCCTTTGCAGAGCATAGCAGGCAGGACACATGGGCAGAGATGGGCAGAGAGTGCTGACATCATGGAGGGGCTAGTTTGGGGTGGCCAGGTGAGTGCACACGTATGTCCCCACATGAAAAGGCCTGGGGACTGGCGCTGAGAAAATGGACTGCTGGCTTGAGGCCGTTTCAGCTGTAGCACTTGGTCCAAGATACACACAGATGATCCTGTAGGAGAATTTCCCATCCCCAAAGCACTTCTGCAACCACAGTATTTGAACGGTAGTGTGTATGTAGTGGGTAAGAATAAACTAGCTGCTTGGGTTTGAATCCCCGCTCTGATACTCTTAGCTGTGTAGCCTTGCGCAAGGTACTTCACTTCTCTGGACCTTCATTTTCTTGTCAGAAAAATGAGGGTAATAGCATCTATCTCAGAAGTTAAGTGTGTGAGTGAAATGAGTTAATATGTCTTAAGTTTTTAGAAGCCATTAGAAGAGTTCTTCGCACATGACAAGTACTCAGTGACATTATTACTATTGAGTCATTCTTACTGATGGTTTCCATTTGTTGAGCACCTGCTGGGTGTCAGGGTGTGGACTTGGTTAAAGACTTTCGTATCATTCACACAGCCCTGTAACAGCAGGGGGCCTTGTTTCCATTTCCCAGCAGACACCACAGAGACTCAGCTCATTGCCTTATCTAGCCATTAATTAGTCCCCATCCTGGGGACTGTCAGCCATCTGGCTCTGTCACTTTTTTTTCTTTTTTTTTTTAATGTTTTATTTGTTTCTGAGAGAGAGACAGCATGAGCAGGGGAGGGTCAGAGAGAGAGGGAGACACAGTATCTGATACAGGCTCCAGGCTCTGAGCTGGCAGTCAGCACAGAGCCCTACGCGGGGCTCGAACCCACGAACCATGAGATCATGACCTGAGCTGAAGCCGGATGCTTAACCGACTGAGCCACCCAGGCGCCCCAGGCACTGTCACTTTCTATCCAGCCTGACTCCATGCCTGTGCAAACATGATTAAGCCTTGTTAAGTGAATAAACATTTTAAAAAACTATATATGTGATGCATATATCACATGTATATTCTAATTAATATTGTATTAAAATATTTCATTGAGTAAAGTTGCTAGAGTGTAGGTATGGTCAATAATGGAAATTTGTATACAAATTGTTAGTAATGGCCTACCTTAGAGGGTGAAAGGGGGTGGCTTCTGAGATCTTTTTATTATAATATTTAGTTGTCTTTCTTTCTGTTTAGAAGAACGTCTTTTATTGAACACACCACCACCCAGATTGTAAAGTTATGTGCAGTTGCCTGAATCATTGAACCAATGAAGTTTTATTCTATTAGTGTTATATTTTTAATCCTTATTTATTTTTGAGAGAGAGACAGTGTGCGAGTGGGGGGGTGGGGGCAGAGAGAGAATGGGAGACACAGAATCCAAAGTAGGCTCCAGGCTCCAAGCTGCCAGCACAGAGCCCCATGTAGGGCTCAAACTCACAGACTGCAAGATCATGACGTGAGCAGAAGTCAGATGCTGAACCGACTGAGCCCTCCAGGCGCCCCTGAACCAGTGAAGTTTTAAAATGAGGAAGATCATTCTCTGCCTACCTTCCTTGCCTTTTCTGACTCTGTGTGGTGAGCTGAGCAGTGTTTGAGCCTGGCACATAGCCTTCCACAGCCTTCTGCATACTTATACAAAAATAGGAACATAACCACACATATGGGATGTTAGGTTTTTCTTTTCTTTTTAGATCATGGTCTTTACACAAATGGAATCCTACTATACTCAGTTTTTACTTATTTCTTTAACGGTGTGTTGTGTACATATCACAGATAGATACAGACTTCAGTCATTGGTTTTAATAGATGCGTGTGATTTCATCATATGAATGTAACCCCAGGTTATTCTGTGACACACGTATTGATAGATCCTTCAGTTATTTTGCAACTTTTGCCTCTGCGAACAGCCCTATAAGCGTGTGTTTGTACGTATGTACTTCCTTTGGTCCTAGGGTTTGGATCCCCAGAACTACATGGACTATATATATTCATATAATTTTTGCAGTTTTATTTTCTACAATGAGCAGATGATTTCTTTATAATCAGAAATAAGATTTCAAGTAAAATATATAGAACTTGATTTCCATACATTCACACCCACACACAGACATACCGCACAAACTCCAGGGCCAGTGTGAAAGATTTATTTTCCAAAAGCAGAGAGTCCCGTTTATTCAAAGCTTAATGTAACATTGTTGGGTGTTCATCATTGGGTTTCTGTGGTAAAAAAAAAAAATGTGTAAAGAACATATGGTCACGGCACAGAGATTGTTTTTGTTATTTTAAAATTTGGGGAAAACTGGCAAACGTAGTGAGCAAACCATCAGTTCTCTTTCCCTCCTCAGCTGAGTGGAAGAAAGCTACACACACGCACCCCCCATGCACCCCCACGTGTGCACACTTCTTGAAAAGGAATCCCAAAGTTGTGTTGCTTATACTTTTTCAAGGGCTGTTCTGTATATGGGAGTAGGTTTGACCTTAAAAATTTATACTCCGGCAAACCTCAGACTCCAGAATTCATCCTCTTTCTACCCCCAGAAAGGACATTTTACTGAAATAAAACCAATTGCAGGTTGCTTCTGGGGTGTTATGTGGAAGTTGTTGACTGGATACTCTAAAGGCGGCTGTATTGGATTTCTGAATTTCGTTTGAGGTAAATTTCATTGTTATGCAGCAAGATATAATTCAAACCACTCTCTGGAAAAATAACAATTACAGAGCACAGTCGTTTTTGGGGAATTACCAGACCCACAGATACGGCACATGGGGAGGTCTGTATGCACTTTTTGTAGTCAGACTGAGGTCACAATGAAATAAAAACCCTGTTTTGAGACTTAGGCCGTATGTCAAGATACTGCCTCACAGGTAAAATGGCCACAGAAAACACCCTGGTGTTACTTGAGTAGCTAAACCTTTTGGATGGCGTCCAGTCCAGCCTTCTCATCTTTGTGTCAGATTCCACTCTGTGGGGAATAGTGACGTCACAAGGTCACTGAGTAAATGGTGAGTAATGTGTAAGGCAGAGTCATGGCAAATGGTCTCCGGGGAGGAGGACCAGGAGCAAACTGCTGATGTGTTTGCCCGTCCCCCTCAGCCTGCCTCGTGAGCTTGATCGCACCAAGGCAAGGGGACTGTGTTAGCGCTCACCTCAGTAATGCTTTGTGGTTTGGGGGAGACAGACCCCTCAGTGAGGATCTGATGAGAGTTGTGGATCTTCTTGTCAAAAAATTCATATTCTCATATTCGCTCATTGCTTCTCCTTCCTCACGTGCATGCACTCACACAATTTTACGGGACTCAGACTCCTTGGAACCAATCCATGAGCCTGTTGAGAATTTCTGTGTTTGCTGGGGCGCCTGGGTGGCTCAGTTGGTTAAGAGTCCAACTGGGGCGCCTGGGTGGCTTAGTCGGTTAAGCGTCTGACTTTCGCTTAGGTCATGATCTCATGGTTCGTGGGTTCGGGCCCCGCGTCGGGCTCTGTGCTGACTGCCAGCTCAGAGCCTGGAGCCTGTTTCAGTCTGTGACTCCCTCTTTCTGACCCTCCCCTGCTGACGCTGTCTCTCTCTCTCCTAGAAATAAAAACATTAAAAAAAAAAATTNAAAAAAAAAATTAAAAAAAAAAAAAAAAAGAGTCCAACTTCGGCTCAGGTCATGATCTCGTGGTTTGTGGGTTTGAGTCCCACGTCGGGCTCTGTGCTGACAGCTAGCTCAGAGCCTGGAGCCTGCTTCAGATTCTGTGTCTCCCTCTCTCTCTGACCCTTCCCCACTTGTGCTCGGTCTCTGTCTCATTATTCTCCCTCAGCCAAAACCAGCTCCGTCCTCAAATGGGCTTTCCATTTTCCAACTGGACAATTGAACATCCACAAAGAACAGTTCACATGACAGATTTGGAAGGTATGAGGTGCCAAATACCATGGAAAACAATAGATGGAGATTTAGGGAGACAGGAAGGACCCTCCTTTCCTGGGATAAGTTCCTCTGGAGTCCTGGCTTCTCTGGTGAGGTTTGACACTTGTCCCTTTTTCTATATAGGTCTGAGGAAGCATAATGTGGATGTGAATATGGCCTCCCCCCAAACCTGCCCCATACCTAATGCATAGACTCCATGGAGCAGACACTCTGCCTGGCATCTAGAATCAGGACCACAGTAAGAGTTTGAAACTACCAGGAGCTCCAAGAACAGTGATGGCGGTGGTGTATGAAATAACCTCTGGGCTGCACTCTGACTATAGTCAGATCTTCTACAGCAGGCTTCTTCCTTCCCTCAGAGTGACAGCCCCTCTTGTGCGGGGGCAGTTTTTGGCGTGCCTCCTTCAGAAAGACAGGGTATAAACTTGAGACTTTGTCATTTACAGATTGGGGTGAGTTCTCAGTACCTGTTTATGTTCATTTTCTCACCCCAAAAATGAAAGTAATAGTAGTACCTTTAAAATGAATCTTGTAGGGGCGCCTGGGTGGCTTAGTCGGTTAAGTGTCCGACTTTCGCTTAGGTCATGATCTCGCGGTTTGTGGGTTCGAGCCCCGCGTCGGGCTCTGTGCTGTCTGCCAGCTCAGAGCCTGGAGCCTATTTCAGAGTCTGTCTCCCCCTCTCTCTCTGACCCTCCCCTGCTCATGCTGTCTCTCTCTCTCTAGAAATAAGTAAAAATATAAAAAAAAAATAAATAAATAAAATGAATCTTGTAGGCCTCAGTAAATGGAGAAAAAGAACGTGGAGTGTTTGCATAAGCCTTGGCACGTCTACCATGCTGAGGAACTGGAAGTTTGAATTGATGGCTACTTAATGTTGTCTAGCGGTAGCCATTTACTGGTCTTGGACCCCACAGAGTGGGGCCTTCCAAATTCAGCGTGCCTTGAAAGATTGCTGTTTTGGGATAGGACCCACGTGTTACAGAGTTCATATCCAAAATTAGGGGGTGGAGCTCTCTCTCTGTTCACCAACCAAGAGCCCATGAAATTGTTTGACATCCTTCATGAATGAAGAAAGAATTCTGGAGCAAAGTGTTTTCCAGTTCACTCCGCAAAGTATTAACGTGCCTCACATCCAAGCGTCAAGAGCAGGAAATGGGAAAGTGGGGGCAGGTTCCTCCTCAGTCGCCAAAGCAAACTCAGATGCTTGGCTGCCCTTCATTTATCTTTTAAATAAAGGGGAAAATCCTCTGGATCATTAATGAATGGACAACTTTTATTTATTTATTTATTTTTTAATGTTTGTTTATTTTTGAGACAGAGACAGAGCATGAATGGGGGGAGGGCAGAGAGAGAGGGAGACACAGAATCTGAAGCAGGCTCCAGGCTCTGAGCTGTCAGCACAGCTGTCAGATGCTTAACCAACCTGAGTCACCTGGGTGTTCCTGAATTGACAAATTTTATACACTTCACCTATGAATCAGTCAATCGCTCTCTCTCTGTAAACTGCTTTTGGCTTTTTTTCCCCCTTAAACTCGTTTATACTCCCTTTCACCTAAATAGTTTCTCCAAAATGAATCTTAAACTTCTTTGTTCCATATGAAATGGGAATAATTATAGTAGCTAAAGCTAAATCCTAGAAGTAGTTAAGACTGTGTCATGCAATATCCCAGGAATAAGTAGATGGCATAATCTAACATAGGAAACATCAAAGGGAAGTTAAGGATTACTTTCAAGGGTCTGGTAAGAGTGTAGGGCAGATCTTTCTGTAATGAGCCAGATTGTAAATATTTTCAGTTTTGGGGGCTGTGCGGCCTCTATTTCAACTATCCTCTTCAAGTGTGAAAAGCAGCCATAGACAGCACAGACATGAATGGGTGTGGTTTCCAATAAAACTTTATTCACCAAAAAGACTTTGGGCAGGATCTGGCTCATGGGCCATGGTTTGTTGACTCCTGGTGTAGGGGACACACAGAGGTGGGGCAGTATCCTCTGCTAGGAGCAGTGCTGTGACTTAGTTTGTCCAGCAGGGCAGGAAGGAGCCACCAGATGGTAGAAGGAAGGGGCGCTATGGAGAGGGACTGCCCAGACAGGAACAGTCCACTCTGGAAGATAGACCTCCGCTGTCAAGAGACCACCCCACGAGGAAGGACAAATACGTACACCTGAATTGGTCTTCTCTCCCTTGCTCCTCCTCGCTGTGCCCCGTTGACTTATGCCAGTGGAGCTGAGGGAGGACCCTGACCCATTTTGTAGAGTGTCCTCCCTGGGAACAAAGAACAGGGTAGGGAAGAAAGGAAGCTGTCTGACTCGGGGAAGTTCGTGAACCTGGATTCTCTCAGTTCCAGGGTGGGTTGTATAAACATTGTTTTCCTGTTGTTATTTATTAATCCTAGATCTTGTAAACATCTCCATGTCTGGCTCTGTGTGGGGTTTACGTGCATTCTTTCACTTTACAGTCTCAACAGTAAATGAATCAAAGGACCTTGAACAGAACCTGGTACAGAGACCGACTCGGTGCAGCAATTAGTCATAGAGTAGAGACCCACTCAGTGCAGAAGTCAGTCCTAGAATCGATTCAGATCCCTTGGGCCAGTCAAGCTCTCCTTGGCTCTTGATATGGTTCTTTCTGTAAGGATGCTTTGGGAGCATCCTTCTGCTAAGCTCTCTCCTGGAGTTAGAAAGCAGGGAAACCCTGTTTGCTTCAATGAATGGATGCATATTGACCTTTAATGGAATGAGGCGTCAACCAGAGTAAGTGAATGACTCCATTTAAGTAAAGTCCTAATTTAGTCATGTCCCAAAACATTGTATCACACTGCAGATTAAAGTAAGGTCGGTAAAAGTGAATGTCTTTGGTAACCTTACAGTCCACACTAATAGAGGCCTTAGAGATAAGTATCTTGAGAGTATGTGTTATACTTGGTTTTATCCTCACTTTTTTGTACTCTTTATAATTCAGTTTCTTGATTGTCTCTCTAAAAATTGCACTTCTCTCTAGGACTTTGATTTCTTTGTTTATAGCTCTCAAAGCTATGATGAAATGCATACTTACCCACACCAACAAAATAAGAATTCTGTGAAGTCTCACTTTCTCAGGACACAGGATAAATGGGTATTGGTGTCTCAATGAAAGTAGTCAGTGAGTTGACAAATCAAGCACAATTTGAAAAGGCTAAAGTTTGATTTCAACAGGTGTTTCAGGGAGCTTGTTTTAGATGCTAATGCTTCTATCCTGACCAGTAAATGGTCTTAAAAAAAGACATTTCTTCGTATCGGGCAGGGTCCTTAGAATTTGACTTGCATCACCTTGAAAACTTGTTTCTCCACATTTCTGTAGTTTGGGTCATGCATGTGTTTTTACATTCAGAGACAAGCACATGAAAGGTTGCTGCTCAAACGTCGGATCTGTGGCACTGATGTTTGGCACATGGCAACCTGGAGAGAGCCCCAGTCGTCTTCACTTGAGGATTGGCTGGGGAGGCAAAATACAGCTCGGGTCTTGAGGGTGTTTAGCTCAGCTGCCAGCACTTACTGAGGTAGGTGGCTGTCCTTTAACAATAGCTTTGGTTTTGAATGGCCATGGCTAACACCTACCTCAGGTTTGCTAACTGCATTATTTTTAATCCATCTGATCTTTGACTTTGTTCTCCAGTTTTTAACAGAAGAGTTGAACTCCCCAGTTTGGGAGGAGGAAGGGTAAAGGAAAGACTTGGGCAGAAAGTAGGCCATTCCCTAGGCCAAGATGTGTCCTTGAGTGCACGTGAGTGTAATTTCTTCACAAGGACACCCTCCTTGCAGAATGACAGCAAAAGGACTAAACTGTCTCATTGGGTTTTCCTTCCGGTTTCTTCCCTCCCTCCCTTCCCCATCATACTGCCCCTTACCTCTGTTTCTGTACTGTTTCATCCTGACTTTCAAATGACATGACCCTGTAAGTGTTCTTCGCAGCCAGACAGACTTTGGTTTGAGGGGGTTACTGCGACGTTATGCTATAAAATTGATTTTGAATGACGTTGGTGGAGAGCCACAGAAGCTGTCTGATGATCCTTGAAGATTGGTGCATTCTGTCTCCTGCTTGTATAATGAGAAGACAGAGGGCTTGTTCCCATCCCGTCGTCTGACAGGTGGCAGAGCTGGGGCTGGGGTTAGGCCTGATTTGCCGTGGTACGCTCCCCACAACCCAGCGCGTGTGCTTGTCAGATGCTTTTCTGTTTCTTCGTTCTGAACTTTCTGTTAAAACGTTCTTGAGCTTCCACAAGCCCTTCATCTTTTTAGCACACATTGTATTTTGGCCCCACAGTAGTATTGTCAAGTTTGATGGTGAGTTTGCTCTTTGATTTGCCTGCCATCTCTCAACTTTCTCCTTGAGAGAGTTACCGTGGTAGATTTCTGGGAGCCAGACAGGAGATGTGCATTCCAGGAGCAACGCTTTCTTGTGTGTCACGTCACTGCACCGGCTACAGATGCTGCTTTGGAAAGAAGCCTTGGCTTGGAAATGGGATGCTTTGAAGTGTGATGTATTAACACTAGACTCACCCATGAAGAGATGGCTTCTCCAGAACATTGCAGGCACCTTTGTGATCTGTGAACAGCACACATATTGTATCTGTGGTCATCGGTGAGCTTCCTTAAGACGTAGCTGTGTCATTATAAACCCTTCTTTTTCCTTTCGGGTGCCGTATAATGCCGTTTGTGTTCATTGTTTTCTTAGGCGATCATGTTAAATTTACAAGAAGCAAATGGTATTTGCAAGAAAGATGACATCCTTCAGAGCTGAGAGATTTTCTATATATTAACTTACTACCTTTTCCCTTTAGAAACCAAGCCTTTGCTGTCTCATACCACACTTCAAAGAAGAAACCTCTCATCACATCCCTTTTGCGAACTGAGAGGTATAGAACCTGGTTATACTTGACAATCTGCCATAGTACGACCTGGTTGTAAATGAATCGATTGTTCAGCACAGGACTGAACCATTGCAGGAGATAGAAATGGGCCAGCGGAGGGGAAAAACTTGAATTTGTTTTAAAAATCTCCTTCTTGTCTTGTGGGTGGAGTCAGTATCGGCTGCTGCCTTTTGGCTGTGGTGCAGTAATAAAATGTGCTTGCTTGACTGAACTCGTTGACTTCATTTTGGTTTTTAAACAGTGTTGGGGAAGGAGAGTGAGCTAAGAGGGCTTCCTTAGCTGTCCAGCCTCTCACTGCCTAATTAGCATGGTCAAATACTCAGTTTGGTTTTCGAAGCTTTGTAGAGCTGTAAGCCAAGAAGGCACTTTTGTCCTAGGGCACGTTTTCTTGATGCTGAGGAGATTAGCGGTCAAGGGGCTCTGAGAGCCGGAGTTAGAAGGTACTCGGAGGGGAGCCTTCGGCCCTAGAAGGTAATTAATGTTGGATATTTTTTTCCCTTTACAGGCTGAGTGTCAAATACCGGATGGGGCTAGAGCCAGCTCATTAATCCTGGCAACTGTTACTGCTCTGTGAGGTTAGAAAGTAGAGTATTTGCCCTTTTAATTTTAGGCCTTCTTGTTTTCCGCAGTCTACTTATGTCTAGAGGGTGTACTCAGGAGTCTAGCTACATATGCTTCCTGGCAGCCAAAAGTTTGCACTTGTGAAAAGGCAGAAGTGAACAGCTTATACTGAGTGTGGTGGAAACACCCTTGAGTATTTGCTGTGATTTTTTTTTCAAGTGTTACAACATGAGTTAATGTGGTAATGACCCATGTGGATGGGGAGGTCAATTTTACAAGATTTTGGCCATTTATAAAGCTTTATGAGGTAGTTTTTGGAGGGCTTCTATAGATTTGCATGAAGGAACATGGCCCCAAACATTTGCATTTTATCACTGAATGGAGGTTTACTCTCTGTAAAGGGTCACACAGTGAATGTTTTTAACTTTGGAGCCCATATAGTCTCTTCTGCAACTACTCAACATGGCCGCCTTAGTATGAAAATAGCCAGAGGCAATATATAGGTAGCTGAGCATGACTCATTCCAATAAAACTTCATTGAAAACAACAACAGCAGACAGTGAACCAAATTTGGTTTGCTGTCTATGGTTTGCTAATCTTGGCTAGAAAGTACTGCTTCTGATATATAGGTCTAGCTCTGTGGTTAGATTTCGTCTAAGAGGCCATTGTCCCTTATTTTCCTCCTCCTCCTCCTGGTCACTTACATTCCATTGTCCTTTGCTGTATACCCTGGAATAAAAACAGTCAGTCCTGAGGTGCACTGTATATGCTCTGTTGTTCCCAGGCAACTGAAGGCCCTAGAGATCGTGCTTCGCTATCAACTCCAGGGTCCTGTACTGCCAGAGATGGTCACCAAAGGACCTCAGAGAGGCCTTTGGGGCCAGCAACATTGATCAGCATTTATGCAAGCCACCACTATCACCACGCTCTGTATCTTGCTATAGAATTTGAGATAAGCCATAGTCCCTGGGACACACTGTGGGATACAAAAGAATAGCTAAAAATTCCCCTTTTGCTAATGAGCTTGTGGCATTTTCTCAGTTTATCTGAGGTCTCCAGTGTGAAAGCTCCAAGAACAATCTTCTCAAAACTCCTGAAGTTTCCTGGTGAACTATTGAAATCCAAGGTTTTTTACACACACACACGCACACACACGTGCGTGCACGTGTATATGTACACACATATATATGTATATTTATACATAGTTTTCCCAAATACAGAAAGGAATTTGCATTTTTATTAGAAAGTTGTGGGGAGGGTGCTCTTGCAATATCAGGCTTCTTCCTCTTTGCCTGACCCCTCTTGGGTTCGTCAGATTATTTCTATTAGTACCTGATTATTTGCTTTCTTGGGACAGTTGTCTCCTTTTCAGTATTGCTGACTCACTCCTACCAGGGACTCAGGTATGCCTGGACCGGTGAAGCTACCAGCTGCAGTTGAGTTGTATGCTGTAATGACAGCTGGAATGTATGGTATGATTTATGGAAGTTGTTCACATAGAGATCACCAGATAGCTTGATTCTCTGACATCCATGCGAGGTCCTGAGGCTGGCCCATGGAAGAAGAAGAGAAACGTACAGGAAGGAGGAGATGGAAGTTAATGATATTTTAAGCCTGGTGATTAATCGATCTAGGACTTCTTTACTTTTTTCTCCACTGGAACAGAACATAGTATTGGATTTCCAAGCCACAGAGTGAATTAACTAGCAATCTGACTACATAAACTTTGATACATTGGAAGAGCTTATGAAAATTTTTGAAAGAGAGTTAAAAAAGAATCAGACTTAGAAAACGTATAGCTATGAGCCAACAGACTTGATACTTTATTTTTTATTACCAAGTTTGAAAAGAGAGAATGACTATAGAGATCTGAAACCTAGTTGTTTCAGTCCAGCTGGCATACCTGTAAAAGTAAGATGCTGAATGAAGTTATTTTTAAGATTTGTATGTATGTGTGAGTCAAAATTCTGTTGACACAAATCTACTTAATTTTCTGAGAACAGTCGTGCTGTCCCTTACTCACGTTAAGTAGAGCATTGCCTGGGATGTTTTCACCAAACCTACCCCCGCCTTCCATCTTTGTCCTGCCGTGACTCCGTCTCAGCGTTGGCTGCGAGAGAGGAAGCTATGGTTACCGAACAGAACTTGGGAAGCGTTTGTGACCAGCCCAGCTTTCAGGGCATGGCTTCTGCTCTCAGGGGTTCTCAGCAGCTGACTTGGAAGTGAACCTGGGGGCAGCCTCTCTTGATGAGATGGGCCCATTTGCTCTGTGGAGATGGATGGAGCCCTCAAGGCTCTTTTCCCAGGCAGGGCCCACCCTCTGGCAGCTGTGGCTTTGATTGAAAAGGTATGTGGCCCTCTGGAGCTGACGTCAGCCACAGACCACTGGTTTTTGAAAAATGTACTTGAGCACAGAGCCGCTGCAGAACATGTTTGCTTAGGGATTTTGCCCTTGCTTAGAAGCAAGAATGTCGCTTGAGCTGGATTGCCTCCCACCGAAGGCATTTGCTGTGAACGTGTCTTCTACTAATATGCTTAAGGATTTATAACGAAGGAAGAGTGTCCTTCTTAAATAAAAGGACACTGACATAGAAAGCAGTAATGGTTGATGCTATCTTTTAAGATAAGGATTTTGTCACAAAGGAAGGGTTTATGGGGGGAATAGTGAGTAGTGGCCCTGGCAGGTGATAAATCACTTTTCTCACCACTGGATATTGAGAAGAAAGGAATGCAAAGACCTTTTTTTTTTTTTTTAAATAGGAAAAAAAGTACTCAGGAGCATTTGTAGATGATGTAGTATATTTGCAGTAGAACCAAGATTGTGGGTATGTGTGGCGTGAAATGAAACGTTTTAATTCCATTATGAGGAAAACTTTTCTAAAAAATGCCAGTTTTTGACATAAAATTTACCAAAACCCAGCTCATACATTGAACAGAGTCACATGATGTTTTTTGACTTAGGGTTTTCAAGCAAGTTGAACAGGTAACTATGGTGATCCTAAAATTCAGGACCTTTATCTTGTCTTTACTTCCTGCCCAAGTTTTCTTGACATTGCCCACAACCAGGAATATGACAAAAAAAGGAGACAGACTCATTTACAGGATGCGAAGGAACATATCCAGAGAGGATTGTGGGAGGTGGGGATCCTCCTACTCCCCCAGTCCTGGCCCCGGAGGAAACAATGCTATTTCCTTTTGGGCAGTTGGAGGCTCCTACTTGGCCTCTACCATGCTACCTTGGGGGTAGGAAGGCCCCGCCCACTGATCAATCAAAGACTAGCCTTTGGGGAAACCTGAAGCTAGGCAGCTGGCCAACTGGAGTGATAGATTTTCTTACAGAGCCTTTATGCCTTTCTAGAGGGCTCTGCTAAAGCATATAGTTCCATCAGTGGGTGAGGGTGTGGGTTCACACAGCATTAATAATGGTGAAGCTGGGGACAGGTACGGTGTGGGTGAGCGGACTCCTTTGTCACCTAGAATGATTATCAAAAATAAATTCATGTCTAGGAATTTTCTTCAGGTGCTGCTTTTGCTTTGTGACTAACACAAAAAATGCAATAACCCTGTAATTATTGACATCAAATGCCAGTGTAGGGTCTTGAGCTCTGTTAATGTCCCTCAAGTGTCTTCTATTTTTTTTTTAATGTTTGTTTATTTTTGAGAGAGGCAGAGCATGTGTGGGGGAGGTGCAGAGAGAGGGAGATACAGAATCCGAAGCAGACTCCAGGCTCTGAGCTGTCCGCACAGAGCCTGACGTGGGGCTCCAACTTGGGAAAGGCGAGATAGTGACCTGAGCTGAAGTTGGACGCTTAACTGACTGAGCCACCAGGGCATCCCCCTCAGGTGTCTTCTAGACTGTATGCTAAGTTGGCCAGTCAGTATTTGTTAGTTCGGTCATTGATTCACTTGTTAATTTGTGCATTCATTCATTCAGAGAAATACCTGAGGTCTTGTGCATACCAGTTACTGCCTTAGGTGCCAGTATACCCCAGAGAAGTAAACAAGCGTCCTCTCCTGGTGGGCTTATTATCCTAGTAGGTCAGGGCCAGGTGATAAGCAAAACCAAATATATAATGTGTCTGCTGGACAGTGAGTGCCTGGAAGGAAATGAAGCTGGGTAGGGGGATGGGAAGTAAGGGAATGCTAACAGAGCCCCCATTATGTTCTCAGCCACTCTTCGGTATCAGCCTTTCCTTATCTTTTTTTGCCTGTTACCCCGACAACAGCTCTGTGAGGAGCTGAGCCAGACCCTCAATCCTGTTTACTGATTAGGAGACCAAGGCACCATGTTTAAGAGAAGACCAAGGGGACATGGAGGTAGAACCTGCTCTGAACCCCTCCAGTGTCCCTCATCTTGACTGCTGCCGTTTCTGCCCCGTGCATCAGGTGAAGGATCAGTGAGTGGTTATCTGTTTGAATATGCAATTCAAAGGCAAGGCAGCGTGCTAAGTACTAGTGAGGAAGGAAACTTGAACTCCGGTACTGCCTGGAGAAGTCCCATAGCAGTGAACAGGGTTCCTGGGAACATCCAGCCACCATGCTAAGAATGTCCCAGGCGCCCTGAGCACTGTGGGCTGTGGGGTGCAGTGCTGCTGCTGGTGGTGGTGGTAGTGAAGACTTCTCAGAGAACTTGTCCGAGGAGAGCTGGTACAGAGGACAGAAGAGAGAGACCCTTGCTACAGTAGGAATTGTCAGAGTAGAAACCAGAGTCTTGAGAGAATGTGACCTCCAAGATGCAGGAATATGTGCCTTTTATAGGCATGAGGTGCGCGTGCGGCCCTGCCTTCCGTTCTACCTCAGAAAAGATTTTTTTTTTTTTAATGTTTCATTTATTTCTAGCAGAGAGAGAGAGAGAGACAGCGTGAGCAGGGGAGGGTCAGAGAGAGAGGGAGTCACAGACTGAAACAGGCTCCAGGCTCTGAGCTGGCAGTCAGCACAGAACCCGACGCGGGGCTCGAACCCACCAACCGCGAGATCATGACCTAAGCGAAAGTCGGACGCTTAACCGACTAAGCCACCCAGGCGCCCCTACCTCAGAAAAGATTCTTAACCTGCGGGTCGTGATGTTCACCTGAGGCGATTTTGAGTGAAACTCAAGTCTTCATTTCATGCAATGTTCTTCAGTGTCCTCTTCTCTAGGAACTTAAAGTTTTAGGAAGGACCTTCCAATACCTTGTTTCCCCTGGTTACTCAAGGAATAAAGAAGAATTGAACCTAACTGACCAGGTGAGGCGATGTGATGAGGAAAAAGTTCATGTGATTTGGAACCACATGGATTTGATTCACATTTCAGCCATAGTACGTTCCTTGGGCAAGTTCATTTACTTCTTAGGGCCTCTGTTCTTTCATCTGCAAATGGAATAATGAGACGTACGTCCTGATGGGTCAGGAGCAAAATAGGAATTTCATCAGGGTTCCCAGACTTCCATGGCCTTTCCCTTCCTGCTCTGCAAATCTCTTTTAAAAACTGGGCGTCTGGCTTACCTTCATCACATAGACCGCGTCCACCACGGCGCTCTGGGTGGGTCCGAATCATGCCTATAGGCTTGGCATGTGCCTATCACTTGTTCCGATCCCAGGATTTCAGTGTCCTCTTTGTGCTGTGGCTGATCATTTAATTTTAAATAAATCGTGTGGCAAATGCTGCCTATCAGGAGCTAGGGCTGTAAGAAAGAGTATGCCACAAAAAAGGTTTGGTTTGGTTTTCGGCCGGCAAATTCCAAGCTGCCCCTGCTGCCACGTGCTAGTGTAATCAGATGAGGGCTCAGGAATCCTCAGCCCGCTGCCCGTTGGCCTTGCCCACTTGGGTCACTGTTTTGAAGGTGGTTCTGCAGTGCAGTGTGTCCATCATCTGAGCACTGGCACGCATTTACCAGAATTCCACAGGAGCAGCAGTTCTCTGCTCCAGCGTGAGAAGAGACCGGGGAACCTCTGGGTATTGCAAAGGCGATAACACGTCCCAAGTCAAAACTAGGTTTAATTTACTGCTTCACAGATGCAGTATGAAACATCAGACAGCAACAAGTTTATTTTTGGAGCAACTTCAAGCCTCACGCGTTTTGGAAGATTCATAATGAGGGCACTTTACCATTTGTAGGGCTTTTAACCTTGAATTTAAAAATAGAATTTTCTGTCGTCATAACCTGCTCCACGTGGAAGGGCAGGTTAGTGACGGGCTGTACCTTTTTACAAATAAGACCACCTGCGTGGTGCCAGCAGTGATGTCTTCTCACCTGGCTTCGGGTAGCTGGTCCCTTGGTCGGCTCCTTCATCTCTCTAGGACCACAGCTGTTGTATCACGTGTCCGAGAAACCTTGAGCAATTCCCCCGTTGGAAGTAAAACTGCTTCCCCACCCCATTTTCTTTTAGCCCCTTCCTTATTCCCTTATTAGCATGTAATCACCATTCAGGTTTTGATGGCAGTATCATGGGTTCTAGTCTTGTGTAGAGCTCTCCGCTGGGGTAAAGCCTACTTCATTGAAAGTTTATGTTTTTTTTTTTTTTTTATCATTTTTAAAAAATGTTTTATTTATTTCTGAGAGAGAGAGAGAGGCAGGGTGGGCAGGGAAGGGGCATAGAGAGAGGGAGACACAGAATCTGAAACAGGCTCCAGGCTCTGAGCTAGCTGTCAGCACAGAGCCTGACGCAGGGCTCGAACCCACAAACTGTGAGATCATGACCTCAGCTGAAGTCGGACGCTTAACCGACTGAGCCACCCAAGTGCCCTGTAAGTTTGTTTTAAAGGCAGGAAAGTTGATTGAGGTGTGGATATTGTCATAAAAATTTTTCATCAATGAACCAGGTTTTTCCTTTAATATGCATAGAGTTCTCTGAATTACATCTTCCAGATAAATGAGACTAGCTTGGGGGGCTTTTTTTTTTCTTCTTTTTTTTTTTTTTTTTCTTTTTAGTTAAATGGACTTTGAATAAGAAGCAGGTTTACCCAGCAATAGCACTGCTAGGAATTTACCCAAGGGATACAGAAATGCTGAGGCATAGGAGCACATGTACCCCAATGTTCATAGCAGCACTCTCCACAATAGCTAAAACATGGAAAGAGCCTAAGTGTCCATCAACAGATGAATGGATCAAGAAGATGTGGTTTATCTATACCATGGAATACTACATGGCAATGAGAAAGAATGAAATCTGGCCATGTGTAGCAACATGGATGGACCTTGAGGGTGTTATGCTGAGCGAAATAAGTCAGGCAGAGAAGGACAAATATCATATGTTTGCATGTATAGGAGGATTAGGAGGAACTTGACGGAGGAACAAGGGGGAGAAGAAGGGGGGAAATGGTGGGGGAAAGGGAGAGAGGCAAACCATGAGAGACTCTTGAATTCTGACAAAAACTGAGGACTGATGGATGTGGGGGGGAGGGGGGATGGGCATAGAGGAGGGCACTTATGGGGATGAGCACTGAGTGTTATGTGGAAACTAATTTGACAATAAACTATTTGTAAAAAAAAAAAAAAAGCAGGTTTAGTGTTTGTTCTGTTTGCGTAGGATTGATAAAACCTTTGAGTCCTCAGTTTTATTTTAAACCCCTAAGGCATTTTTTTAAAACTTTGAAATCCCAGGCCATGACTTTGGCCCGTGATTTCTAACAATCGTACCTGGCATTTGTTGATGGATATTGTAGTCACTGATTTTTTTATTTTAATCTTCTTCCATCATTTCCATATGTAGTTTAGAAGGCTTGTTTCTATATTGTCATTTCACAATTTGCAGAATCCGACACGGGCATGTTTAAGACATTGTGCCCTTATGTAGAGGTATCTACACACATCCTATTGAGGTGTGCAAGTTCCGTCCTTGGTGGTGAGTGTCCATGCTGTTAAAGCTAACACACTCTTAAAACTTGTTCTTTTCACACCTTGCTGTTTGGGGTGAGGCAGAGCAACCTTTGGAGGGCACATGTAATGAAGAAACTAGAGTTTTCTCTAACATTTTTCCTTGAGTCCAATTCTGTTACTGTAGATGTATTCTCAGCAATAGGTAATGGAACTTGTAAATCAAAACAGCTTAAACATGTTGTCTTAGGTGAAAGGATGGGATGATTCTCAGGTCAGTGAGCTGAATGGTTTGGTGACCTTGTCAAAGACCCATGTTATTCTTGGTCATTCTTAGCATGTCAGCTTGGTCTCTTCATGGTCACAAGATGGCTGCCACAGGTCCTAACATCACATCTGGACAGCCTCCAACGGCAGCAACAAGACACTGTTTCTTCGTATCTCTTTGTAAGTGTGAAAGATGCTTTCCTAGAAGCCTTGAAACAGACTGCACCTTTATATCAGCTTGCCAGATAGTGCGAGTCACACCCCAACTCCACGATAAGACGTAATTTTACTGTGATTGGCGTGGCCCCAGTGGGATTTACTCATGGTCTCTGAGGGTGACCAACATTGGATTGTGATGTCAAAGAAAGGTGAGAAGGAGAAGGGTGGGCAATGGTCACTGCCATTGCAGGTTTCTTGGCCTGGAAGCCCCCTCCGTAAATGTGTTTATTGCCCTCAGGTAATGAGCATTTTATGAAATTGGAACAAAGGGACAGTTCTTTTGGTATAGAATTTCCACATAGATTCAAATCTGCCTTCTGGGAATTTTGTGGTAAAGCCACTCATTCAGGATTCTATGAAATGAATCCTGTGCTCACAGGTCATAGGAATATTCTGATAAGATATAAAGTCACATTTTAGACTCAGTCTGGTGAGTGAGCATGACTGTATACCATTGGGGTTTTCTGCATTCCTTGTATTAGAAAGGATGTCACTTTGTGTAAACCAGGAAAGGAAATTGGTTCGAGTAAGTCTCACTGCAAAGTTGTGTAACACCCCATCCCTCCGCCTTTCTCTCACAACAGAAAATTTGGAATGTAACTTAAACTTGTCAAGCAGTCATCATGAGGCATCTGGAAATTTCAAGCTTCGAGTACCTTGCCCTTTTCCCTAATTATGTTAATACTTTGAACCTTTTGGCTTTCCACTGTTTGACCTTTCTGAGGTTGCAAAACGTACTGAGTTTATTTTTACTTTTCTCAGCTGTCATTTATTTCTTTGAGATAAAAATGCTTATCTCACAGGATAAGCTTCAGAAAACGGTCTGAGGAATAAAGACAAACCTGGTTTTCTTTTCATTGGAAACAAAGTTTTTAACAAGCAGTGTCATCTGGGGACCTTTAAGATTTGTCCTCTCTTCCTAGGCTATTGAGGAGGTTGAAATCAGCCTACAGGTCTGTCAGCTTTATTCTTAGGGAAAGTATTTAGGAATATGAACAATCCGTGCATCCAACTTCTCTCCTTTGCGTAAGGAAACATGGGCCTACAGAGATTGAGAGATTTTTTTCACTTCTGTTCATTTTTGCTGGGTATTTCATTCCCTGTAGCCCCAGAGCACACAGAGCACATACAGAACTGTATGGCATTGTGTATATGGTCGCTATGACAATTCTCTACTGAGATGACTTTGACGTTGTAAAAGTAGCACTTGGTAGTGGCGGTTCTAGTGATGATGAGAATAATAAAAATCATAAAATAGCACTCCCTGACATTCATTGAGCACTTACTATGTGCCAGGCAGCACGCCTGGCATGCTGGCGTTATCACTCAGCCTCACAGTAACATTAGTATTTGCCTTTTTACAGCTGACAAAAGGGGAGTTGAGGTGTTGGGCTTGCCCCGGGTTTCACAGCTGGCCTGCAGCTGGCCTAGCATTCCAGCCCACATTTGGCTGAGTTCAGACCCCGTGGGCAAAGACTGTTGCTGATGATGCTGAGAAGGCCGGGTCCTGACTGGCATCAGGTGGGACCTGGAAGAGTGAGCAGCCATGGGAAGGACTGGGTCATCCCCGGCATGGGCCGTTGTGTCTGTCAGGTGACAACCTGAACTCAACCCTCCAGTGGAAGGCAGGGGCGGGAAGAAGTCTCGAAGTGTTAGGCTCTGGAAGGAGAAGTCTGGTCCAGGTGCTGGAAGGAGCTGATGGAATGCAGATGGGGCTGGGCTTGTGGTCTCCGCTCTCCTTGACAGCCCCCCAAGGTGAGGCCATGTGGCTGCTGCTGGCCAGAGGCCCAGATGCTGGCTTAGGCAGCAGGTGGGACTAGGCCACGCGGACACATGCGGAGGCAGTGGCCACAGTCCTGCACGGCAGGTGGGTGAGTCTCAGAATTGTAGAAAAGTCTCTCATGGGAAAGGAGAATTTTAGTGACTTCAGATAATAGCCTCAGGGAGCACCTGGGTGACTCAGTCAGTAAGCATCTGACTCTTGGTTTCCGTTCACGTCATGGTGTCATGGTTCATGGGATCAAACCCCACATCAGGTTCTACATTGACAGTGCAGAGACTGCTTAGGGTTCTCTTTCTCTGCCCTTCCCCTGCTCTCTCTTTTTTTCTCTCTCTTTCTAATATAAATAAACTTAAAAAAAAAAAGTCAGGCTCAGGTCGGCAGCTATAAGTCATTCAGCTGGGCTTGCCAGCCCTGGCTTTGGGATTCTGGATGTAGAATTCAACAGGTGGCCCAGGAAGCAAGGCCCAGAGCCAGGGGAAGGGCAGAATATCAAAGACTGCAGAGGCACATCCTCTGAACCAGTAACCACTCTGTTGGCAGCCCAAAAGCCCAGAGACAAATGTACGTGTTCCAGATAGTGCTTGTTCACGATCATAACTACAGCAGTACCAATGATAGAGTGGCTACGCCAAGCTTATGAGCTCCGGCCATGGAGGCAGACTGCCTCAAGTACCAGCTCCTGTATCTTCTTGCTTTGTTGCTTCCAGTACATCACCTTTGCCTCTTCTGTATACTTGGGATAATAATAATGCTTCATAGAATTTATAGCAGGAATCTGTAAAGGGGCAGATGGTGACTGCCTTTGGCATTGGTGGCCATTTAGTCTTATGGTCTTTGTTGAGACTCTTCTATGCTTCTGTGAGTTGGTGGAAAGTTTAGGCATTTGAAAGTCTATTGTGTCATAGAAATATGCAGAAAAGCCTACAGTAGGCAAGTGGCCCTTGGCTTATAAATAAATTTGCTATGAGTGTTCAACTTTGGACTCCAGATTGTCAACACAGTCAAATGCAAAGAATGGCTAACCTTTTTTTTTTTTTAATGTTTTTTTAATGTTTTTTTTTTTTTTTTTTAATTTTGAGAGAAAGAGAATATGAGCAGGGGAGGAACAGAGAAAGAGGGAGAGAGAGAATCCCAGCCAGATTGTGCACTGTCAGCACAGAGCCTGATGTGTGGCTCAGTCTCATGAACTGTGAGATCATGACCTGAACCGAAATCAAGAGTTGGACACTTAACTGACTGAGCCACCCGGGTGATGCTGCCCCCCCCTGCTCTTAATACAAGGTTTTAGGTTGTGTAAATGTGATAATATGAGACATTTTCTTTCTGTAAGCGTACCTGCCTTTCTTCCAAGCATTCCTTTTATCTTTCTCATCTACCCTTTTTTAAAAATAGAAAATATCATTTGGCACGTTGCAGCCCATGATTAGATAAGTACCACCAGAAAGTCTGAAAATGTGTTTTTCATTTACAAGAAAAAGAGTTCAGCTGAGTTAGAGATGTTGCATGTTGCCAGTAACACTTAAAGGAGATATTCTTCATTCTCAAGGTGAGAAGCAGCTGAGAAATCCATCTTGGAACCTTTTTGGGTGAAGAATTCTCTTACTCTCTCTTCAAGTTAAAAAGAAAAAGAAGTAAAGAAAGTGCAGAAAGGCTTGTTTTGGTGCTGTCTCTTAAAGCTCTGTACATTTTAGATGCTGTTGCACTAAATGAAGGCCGGGGAGTGTAAATGGCCAGTCTAAATGGGGCTGACCTTGGTAAATACAGGCTCTGGGGGCTGGCGGATAATTTCATACCAAGGTTCTCCAAAAACAAAAGCAAAGTGAGGTCTGAGTAATGACCTATTCTGTCTGCAGTTTGCAGGGAATGGGGCCTTTTTTCTTTAATTTTTCAAAAGAAGTTTGGAAAACATGTCTGATTTCAGTCTGATGAAACCTAATATCAGGGGGCTCTCAGGTCAGTGTTTTCTAGGAATCGCACCCCATGGCCATCTTGTAACAGGGTCCAATATTCCCACCCTCTCTGCATAACATATGTCTTTAGGTTGTTTTTTATTAGTTGTGACCCTGATTATTATGAGAAAGTTCTCACGACTATTGTGTATCTGTCTGACATGAATTCATCAGGTGTCTATTAACTCCTCTGTGTAGTCCACTCCCTCCTGATTGTGAAGGTCATGACGACTCAGGCTTTTCTGTACTGCTTTAAAGATTTTACATCCACTCAGATCAGAAGATGTTTCTGACCAAAATTTATGGATGCTGGCAGTGGGGTTTGGGGAGCAGAATGGATCTTCTTGAAAGCTTATGTAAAGCTCATGTGGATATTTCGAGAAAACCGCAAAACAGCTTTTCCAACAACAACAAAAAGGTGATTTGTCTTTCTCTGTCAAAGTAATGGTACCAAGCTGTGATTATTTAAAATCGCACAAAGAAATGAGGAGAAGAGTTGGCTTTTAAGTTGGCTTGTCCAGGAATGGAGACCTAGGACTTGATGAGTTCGGGCTGATATCTCCCAAACCCTGGCCTCAGAAATATCGAGATGTGTGCCAGCCCCAAGACCGACTGCAGCATCCTTTCCTGTGTGCATCATGTGAAATGAGTGACTCCTCAGAAGTGGTTCAGTATTTATTTCTCCGACGATACCAGTGTCCTGAGAGGTGAACAGACTAGTATCGTGAGATGCTCTCTCAGGTGCCTCCATGTTCAGTACACTGGCAGGGCCTTCGTTGTCTGGGACGTTCTTGCACCCTGTGGTCCTGCGCTCGTGTGTGCCCCAGCCTCTTTTCCTCTAGAAACACTGAGTCCTCAGAGCCAGGACCCTCATTCCATTGCAACCCTGGACAGAAAGCTTGCTGTGCTTGCAGCAATCACAAAGAGGGCAAAAGGTATGGAGTTGGCCTAAGTAGTGGTGAATCCTATTGCATGAAGGGTGAGAAAGCTTTCAAAATACTGGCTACTTCTCTTCAAAATGGCTCCACAACAGCATTTCAGCAGATGGGGAAACAAAAACATGATCCAGCTCACGTATTGACTAGCTCTCATACAAGACACGTTACTTTTCAAGGATCCAGTAATCAATGAGAAGTAAAGAGTTCCTCGCTGCAGGCAGGGTAAGGAAGCCCTTGTCTGAAGGTTATTACCTGGATCCCTTTAGTGGGCTGTGGTGTGCTAATGGATGAAGTCGCTTATTTTTCAAATGGTTTGCCCAGAGGAACTGTTGACGTGTTTGTCCTCTCTTCCTCCTCCGTTCCCTGTTCTTCCCTGACAAACATCATTTAGATTTAGCACATGGAGTCGAGTCGTTGCAAACGTGCCAAATCCACTTCATGATCGTGAGCAGTGACTCCTGTTTACCGTCTCCTTGGAGCCAAGGAACTTTCTGTACTAGGGATTCTTAATCTTAATGCAGTATTCCTGACCATGAGTGAGGGCCAGCTTGGCTGTAGCGACACAGAAACATCTGTCTTCTAAAGCCTCCATCTCTGTACACTTAATATGATGCTTATGCAGAGAGATCTGTCTGCTGAAGGCCACGCTCCGCCCCCACACCGGGAGAAGAGGTGTGCACGTCTCAAAGCTGCATCTAAACCCCTTTGAGCGGTACCTGGGAGGCTCAGCCAATTAAGCGTCCACCTCTGGATTTCAGCTCAGGTCTTGATCTCACGGGTTCGTGAGTTTGAACCCTACATCAGGCTCTGCGCTGACTGCGTGGAGCCTGCTTGGGATTCTGTGTCTCCCTTTCTTTCTTCCCCTCCCCTCCTCGCTCTCTATCTCTCCCTCTCTAAAATAAATAAATAAAACATAAAAAAAAATTAACTCCTTTGAATGAATAGGTTGGGTGTTTCCATTACAGAGCACAATGTATCAGTCATGCCATTGAGCAGGTATGTTTCAGTGATTTCCCACTTCTTCTGTGATATATACAGTGGTGCAGGTTTTCTTACGGCATGTCCTATTTCTCATTCTCAGTATAAAAATGAGGCTCCCTAGGTTATGTTCCCAAACACACTCTTGTTTGGTGGGGATGGGGGAAGGGCACTCAGCTTTAGGGTTGAATTTTGACCTGCCCCTCATTCTAGTCTGTCTTGTTTAGCTGCATTTTCTTAAACAGTTGAATGGGCTCATCAGTAAAACCAAAAAAATAGGATCCTTGTGAGAGATTTTAAGAAAAAAGGTTTTAGGGTTTTAGCAGACAGGGTGTTAAGCCTACTGGATTAAAGTCATGTTAATACTTTCAGTTTGTGGTTACCTTGAGAGTAGGCACTGTTTGATGCAGACTCTGTTCCCCGCAGAGAGAGAAGTTTCAGTGTTCACCGAACTCAATAGATCATGTCAGGGATGGGGGGTGGGGCAGGCCTCCTGCTTCCGCCCTGGGCAGAAAATATTAAACGTGATTTGAAAGTGAACTGTCTGCTCACATGTTCTCCATGAGTGTAAACATTGATTCCCAAGAAAAACTAAGATGATATTGTGGTATGGGACATTTCCTAGTTGTTTAGATTTTTGTTTTGTTTTATTTTAATTGCATGCACATGAAAAGTATATTCCCCAGCCATGGCCACACTCCAGTCATTCTATACCCCTATCATGTCTTCTGTCCATATTGTTATCTTAAAAAGTAGTTTGTTTAAATTCATTGAGTTTTTAAAAAAATTATTTCTTAGAGCAAGTTGGGGGAGGGGAGAAGGGAAAAAGGAAGAGAGGGGGGAGAGAGAGAGAGAGAGGGAAAGGGAGAGAGAATCATAAGTAGACTCCATGCTATCCATTTGGAGCCTGATGCAGGGCTCGAACCCACGAACCCATGAGATCATGACCTGAGCCAAAACTAAGAGTCAGACACTTAACCGACTAAGCCACCCAGGTGCCCCTGAATTCATTCTTTTTAAATGGAAACAGATTTTAAAAAGAAATATGCCTAACTAATCAATAGAAATGGTCCTCACCTTATATAAATGGGAAAATATTACATCTAGTAACTAGAAGGTGGCCTTAGCCTAAAGCCTGCACCCATTGTGCAAAAGGGCATTAAGACGAACCCATGTGAGAGCAAGGTGTTTAAGATGCATTAACACCCATCAGAGAGCTTCTCCTTCTTATAAACTCCTTTAACAAGTTCTGAAGGCTTTTTGTTTGTATTCTTGTTTTAACATATTTTATAGATTAGACCTCATTGAATGGCATAGCCTAATCTTTTATTAACACTGTTACCATTTGAGATTCCTGTTTCCCCTTCCCCAGGCCTATAAAATAGCATTGGAAATAAGAGGAATCAAAGTTGAGTATGTTGCGGGGGTGAAACTGCATTTTTGAAAAACCCAGATCTGCATAACTCTTCTCCACATAAGTCGTCAGGTTCGGAAAGCCCTTGCCAACCAGGCAGAATGTGTGAAATCCAAACCCACTGGAAGACATTAGCCAGACAGTGGCCATGCACAGCCCCCTGGCTCCTTGTGGCTGCCCGGGTGTTCTGTTCTGGTTGCTTGGAGTACCTGCAGGCTTCTGAGGTTAGGAGCGCTGTCTTCACACTCCTAGAGCAGTTTTCCTGTGGTGTAATCCTAGTGCTGTGTGGGTGACGTACGCCGTAATCACTTACTGGGCACGCTTGGGCCATCTGGCAGCTTGCCAAGCAGAGCAGCCCCTTGTCCTTGGGACTGTCTTGTGTTATCTTGCACAGGCTGTCAAACAGTGTGGCCCTCGGGTGTTCCTGGCTTCGGGGGTCAGTGATGAAATTCACGGGTTTCTGAGAGTGCGTGATTTCAGAGGCTATTGGAAAGCTTACACATAGCATGTTTTAGGTAAAGTTTTTAGTCTCCTCCTCCCTTGCATTTGCATTGAGAACGGGCGAGGGGGCTAGTGGTGATTGCCTTGGACTGGATTCTCTACAGGCTTGGGGCCACCTACTTCTCGCCGGGCCTTACGATCAGCCCCTGGGACCCAGAGCCCTGACCGGGGTGGGGCCGGGGGGAGCCTGGACAGGAAGAGGGATAGGACGGACAGTTTGCACATTCACAAGTCGGGGCCTGAGGGCTGGCTGTGCCTGGGATGGGGCAAAACACACTGAAGGGTGAATCATTCATTTTTGTCTCCTTTTCTGGCGCTTACCATAAAATATTTTTTGTGGTGGTGGTGGTGCCAGGGGATTATTCTATGGTAGAGTAAGAAAATTTTAGTTTTTAAAATGATGATATTTTTGAGCCAGTGTAATAATGCTTATATTTTACAAAGACTACTCTTGAACTGTGCAAAAAAAAAAAAAAAATAGGATATTTACATTAATATTTAGTTCTTTTGAAAGAATTATCTGTCTACTAGCTTCCCTGATCTGCTCCTGAAGATTTTTCCCCTCTGTACCCAAGCAGTTTTCCCTCCAGTAAAGTCCTAGCCAAGAGTTTGATTTTCATTAGATAAAAATAACTGGTTATACTGTGGAGGCCTATTTTTGGTAGCAGAGTTTCTATATTTGTTGTTTTTACTTAAAAAAAAAAAAAACATGGTAAAGATAAAAACTTTTTTTTTCAATTTTGTGAGAATAATGCATTTTCATTTTATTGAATGTACAGAAAACTATGTGCCAGGGTCAAATGCCACCAACAGGAGATTAGCACGGTTAGTATTTTGGTGTTTCTCCTACCCTGGTACATAGAAAAATACTGTAATTGAACCGTTTAACTTACTCTGTGAATTTTCATATTTCTGCTGCTTGTTTCTAAGACACAAGTTGAATTAAGTGGTGTTTAGTGTCCTAAAACTCACTAATTAGAGTCAATGAAATGATTTAAAATGATGCTTTAATTTTTTTAATGTTTATTTTTGAGAGAGAGAAAGAGGGCGTGAGTGGGGAAGGGGCAGAGAGAGAGAGGAAGACAGAATCTGAAACAGGCTCCAGGCTCTGAGCTGTCAGCACAGAACCCGATGCAGGTCTCGAATCCATGATCTGTGAGATCGTGACCTGAGCTGAAGTCAGATGCTTAACGACCTGAACCACCCAGGCACCCTTTAAAATGTTTAATACATTGCCTGCCTTTTTGAATCATTATGACAACAGTCTCCCGTATCTTTTTTTTCTTAAACATTTTTAAACGTTTATTTTTGAGAGAGAGCGAGAGAGAGGAAGAGGGGCAGAGAGAGAGGGAGACACAGAATCCGAAGCAGGCTCCAGGCTCCGAGCTATCAGCACAGAGCCTGATGTGTGGTTTGAATTCACAAACCATGAGATCATGACCTGATCTGAAGTTGGACACTTAACCTCCTGAGCCATTCAGGCACCTCCAGTCTCCTGTATCTTTAAACATTCTTCAGAAATACGTTAATCCTAAGGCATAAAATATGACATTTAAATATTAAGTAGAAGAAAAGAACCAGTGACATTAATTGATTAAAAATGCTGAGGTACATTCCAGACTTGGAATTGCTTTTATTTTCAACCACTAGTTTGATTACATAGCTTTTTAAATATGAGGACTTGGGTTTAAAATGTATCCTTATTAACCTGAATTAGGAAGAAAAAAATGACCACATATTCAATTTTATTACCAGCACAAAAAGGAAGGATTCAAATCATAAGATGAGAAATAGTCTTAGAAATCCAACTTCCTAACTTAAAACTAGTGATCAGGTTCCAAGCAAAGATAATTCAGATTTTATTAACTTGAAGCAGCTGTGGTATTTAATATAGAGGGTTTTTTTTTTTTTCCTGGAAATGGAAAAGGTCTTATAAAATAAAGAATACTTGTGTTGTTTCTTTTTGAAAGCAGCTGGCTTCCCATCGTTGAGCTGTTTTGGGGTTGAGAAATCCCAGGCTCTGGGTGTTTTTCTTGTAAAGGAGCTAGGAGGAGGGGAGAAGTGGCTTTGACCATGCTGTCCAGCTGCAGCCGTATGGGGACCGGAGGAAAGAGGGATGGACAGACCCTCGTCCTCTGTCCCTTCCGTATTTCCCCAATACTGCTGCTCTGTGTCACCGCCATGACCCTGCCCACGGGGCCTCAGTAATGTGAGGAGCAGGCCTTGTGGAGGCGGAGGGGGGACGGGGCAGCACAGGGACGGCATGGCTGTTGTCTGGTCAGGTGTACAGAACTCCGGTTTAGCAGTGGAGGTCTACCCTGCACGCTGTGATCCACGGCCACCAGTGTGCTCCAGAGGGACAGGGAGGGAGGACCGTGGGGCTGGAAGCCACCTCCGTTCCTGCTGCGTCTACAAACTCCCTGTGACCTCGGTGTCCTGAGGAGAGTAGCTTGGGCGTCAATTCTTCAGGGTCACCTTTGATTCCTGGCGTGAACGCCTCTCCAGACGTTGGGTAGTTTTCCTTATCGGGGTTTACACTTAATGTTAGTAGGATTATTTGATAAATGTCATCTCCTTCCTGTTTCAGTCACCCTTCTGTCCTCAGCACCAGGCACCAAGTCTGGCCCACAGGAAGCTGTTGGTAAAGAGTCAATAATCAAAGGAAAAAGTGACCTTTGTTTAGTAACTTTACCCCTGATTGCTTCATTTAGATATCTGAGATATCTTGACGGAAATATATATGTAAACGTTGATAACACTCTCTTGCGGGCATAGCATTACATTTGTCAACAGGAAAAGGACAGAATGACGGTATTCTTTATACTAGATGTTGATAATATTTTATTTTATATTACTATAAAAGAAGATTTATATTTTGTGTTTTCTGAAGCCTTTTTTGGCAAAGTCGTGTTAATTTTCAAGTCTTATTTTAATGGAAAATATTTGTAGATAATGATTATTCCTTATTATATTTGAGATTTCCTTGATGTTTATTTCAATTTCTAAGATGAAAGAGTGAGTTTGTATTGTTAGGCTCATTTTCAAAGTGAGGATTTTGAAAGTTGAGAACATTTCTTCGTGTGGTAGGTTTGGGAAAGAAAATTGGAGGTTAGTGGACATTTTCAGAATTGTCTCTTGTGAATTTTTAAGCATATTTTGTAATTACTGCCTTTTCTTAATCACTCATTGCTCTTCAGCGATGAGGACAGCACCTAGCATGTATTAGGTGTTGGACATAGCATTGAATCAATGTATGTATTTACTTACCAGTAAGAACATGGAAGGAAGATGTAAAACCAACTACAAACAGTCTTGTATTAAAGCCTATTCTTTTTACTTTTGTACATTTTATTTATTTATTTATTTATTATTTTTTAATGTTTATTTCTAAGAGAGAGAGACAGTGTGAGCAGGGGAGGGTCAGAGAGAGAGGGAGATACAGAATTGGAAGGAGGCTCCAGGCTCTGAGCCAGCTGTCAGCACAGAGCCCGACGTGGGGCTCGAACCCACGAATAGTGAGATCGGGACCTGAGCCGAAGGGAAAGGTATGGCCAGGAGAACGATTGTTTTCACAAAATGTCATGGGGAAAATTTTAATTACTTAAGAGACTTGAACTGTTGTGAACATCCTAGACTATAGGAATCTGCGAAAATTAGGGTTCTCCCTACGGGGTTGTGGATTCAAAGTTACCTCTGCATTTTGATAACCATTGTAGCTGTTCTGTTTTGTTATTTTATTCTGAAAACAAAGGTGCTCCTTATGAAAGCTTCTCCAAGGCCTTATACTCATAGCTGCTTCTTGGTCCCAAGGGACATGGCTAGATTTTTTTTTTTTTTTTTTTTTTTTTTTTTTTTTTTTTTTTTTTTTTTTTTTTTTTTTTTTTTTTTTTTTTTTTTTTTTTTTTTTTTTTTTTACTAAGTAGTGCTTGTTCCAGGGGAATAAAGCAGTGGCTCTAAAATGTTCTTTTAAAACGTTAGTGATTATGGTATAATTATCTTCCCTCAAAGAAAAAAAATTACTGGCTCTGATCCAAAAAATAACACCACTTTGGCTATAAATCCCTAATTGCCTCTAAAATGCAAAAGCAGACATGCTTAATTTCTCTATCCTTTCTGCAACTTATCTGCTTTGTCTGGTGATTAAAGCAGGAGACAACCAGTCAGGCCTTTTGGAATCTGGCCCTTTCCCTGCCACTGAGGGCTTTGGCTCAGCCCTGACAATGTGCTTGGCCCTCTTCGTTGCATCATTATAGGAAACTGCTCTCCCTCCCATGTGGGGGGTCTGCAAAGGTTCATTCTCCTGAGAAATAGTTACTAAGACCCTGAAGGTATTTGTGTGAAAGATAGTATGGTCACTGCTTTGTCACAATTAGTGACTATGGATGGGAATTTTGGGGTCCGGCTTATTTATTTCTCTTAACCTTTTGTATCTTGAAGGTGTTTCCAGATTGAGATGTACGGAACACTACTCCAGTTTTTTAAACTGTTGTCTGGGATTCTCCGGGCAGGCCACTTCTCTATGAACATACATTTAGGTGGTTTACAGACCATGCTTACATGAAGCACGATGATGACAACAACAACAGTAACAATAACCAGACACTTAGAAAGCACTTACATGCCTGGCATTGTTCTTATCATTGGCATGTTTGTTGTCATCTACAGAACAATCCTGTGAGATAGGTATTCTTATTATTCCTATTTCATATTGGAATAAAATGAGACCCAGAGACATTTTCCAATTTGACAAACATAACAGAGCTACTAAATTTCATAGCTGGCATATGAATCCAGATAGAAGTTTATGGGGATATATATATATAAAACTGCTAAAATACATGTTCCTCTTCCTTGATTCAGTCTCCAAATGGTGGCCATTCCTCACAGCCAGACTCTGGCACTCTGTTCTTCCATCTCCTCTGTTTCTGTATGTATCTTCAGCTAGCAGCTCTGTGCTGGTGATGCCCAGACTTCTCGGCTCTTTGCCTCTGCTTTACATTTCCCGCGGCCAGTGAGACATTTGCATACGCTTGTAGGTTTCTTATTCCCCAACCCCCTCCCCACCATGCTTTCTCGTAGTTGTTTCCCTTTTATCCCCTCATGCCTCTGGAGGACCAACTACCTTGTCATTTGTGTGCAGCACGCATTTCAGCACCCCATGCCCTGTCCATGCCCTTCTCATCTGTCCAAATCCTACCAATCCTTTGCCAGAGCGCAAGATAACCTACTCCCTGTAACCTCTGCCAACTAACCACTCCAACCTATATTGACGTTTCTCTCTTGTGTTTTCTGAAATCATAGAGTAGAATGCTTAAGGATGTGAACTGTGGAGTCAGGGTTCCTGAGTTCAAATATTGGATCTGGGTTATTTTGCCTTGCTGGCCCTTAGCTTCCTCATCTATAAAATTGGAACAATAGTTGTTAATTTTGTACATCTAGGAAGAGCAAATAAGCTAATTTTGTAAAAAATGTTCTTTTTACTGCTATTTTTACATTCTCAAAACACTCTCCCCTCTTTACAGTCTCCCCCTTAGCCCTTGATTATTCTATTTTATGTGTTAGCTTTGCCTTTTTACATTATGGGGGCCAGGGTCACCTGATACTTGTCTGTCCACCAGAGAATCAAGCCAGAGAGGGGAAGAGACAGTAGATGTTGGTTATTATCAAGTAAAACATGAGAATGCATGAGTCATCATGCTAAGCCCCTGTGCTCTGTAAGCTGTGCTGTTTATCTGTGAATGAAAACATTTACCTTTGTTCTGAAGAGCTGTCTTCCAGACACCATATTTGAGTATCTTCAAATTCCAGGCAGTTTATTAATCATACTCCTTACAAACAATGGCACCTATTTTCCCTGAGCAGATACTCTGTAGGCAGACATCTAGGTCAGTCCATTTAGAACTTTCTGAATAACACAAGGATGTCTTAGGAGTATGTTTTATACAATCTTGCTTCATTTCTGCTGGAATCTATACTTGATCAAGATGAACTGTCGTTTTGAAAGCTATTTTAGATAGACACACACAACTCATACACTCCATATATATCTGCCTTATTATAGTTCCTATTTCTCCGGGGGAAGAAAATAACCTAATTTTATAGGGTCATAAGGAGTTAAGTAAGATAATTGTGTGAATTCCTCATGAACCTACTGTCTAGATTGAGTTATTATCCAATTAAAGTTAGTCATTAGGACACTTCATGGGGAATGGGCAAGTTGCGAGTGGTAGAAAGGTACCAGGGTAATTATTTCCTAATTGTTAATAGAACATTATTTATATAGCACTTACTATATCCAGTGTCTGTTCTAAGGTATGTAGTTAAAGATGCACCTGCTCACCCTTTCATTCCCACAAGAAGCCTAAGAGGCAGTGTTGAGGTGAGGAAGAGGAGCCCCAGAGAGGATGTGTAACTGTGAGGACAGAAGAAGGTGCTGGAGAAAGAAGTCAGAAAAGACGTTCGACATGGATGGCTCTTGGAGCCCCACTGCCTGCTAGCATTGTGGCCTTAAACTAACCTACTAACCTTCTCTGAGCCTCGTTTTCTTCACTGGTACCTTGGGGGAAAGGTAATGGCCATTGTGTTGCTATGAAAAATAAACGATGTGTAACACAAGGATTAGTAGTTTACTGCTTCAAGGGCATAGCATCCAAAAATAAGTCCCTTACCACTTTCAGGATTCTCTCTGCGGGCTTCTAATGTTACAATTAGGAAAGTAGTTATGTAAGTTTCAAATGTAGCCAAAGAAACGGGGAACAGTTGTAGTGTTACGTATATTCAGCATAGGTCACTTATATTCAGCATAGGTCGTGATTTTTGCTGCATTGGCTTTTCTTTGGCTTCTCTTTCTCCTTTCCCTCTCGCAGTTCCGTACCTTACTTCAGTATCCAGCTGTTAATAAAACTTTCGCTTACCTAGCCACAGTGGAAGTGACAACAGGAAACAGCTGAAATTTGGTGATAGGAAAATAATTTAAAAACACGATTTTTGTATAGTTAATGACTTGTTTTTTTGTAAGAGTGATCAGTGTAAAGGTTTTGCATATGGTTTCCATTGTGCTTCCTTCCCTTAAGTTTATTTTTCATCAGATAATATACTCAAGATTTAAATATCCTCAAATGCAGTGATTAGTGACTCAGACACAGATGTGGGCATGTTCTAACGAGTGTTGACAATTTACCGTGATGGCTTGGAACACTTTCAAGGGGGTAAATCCTGTGGAGGACAGACAGGACCCCGTTTCCAACTCTGGTTGATCCCTTTCCCTCTCTCCTCAGATGTAAAAGGAGCGTTCTAATGTTGATGTGTGGCTTTGCTATCTCCGTGCATTTTTAAAGACAGGGTTTGGAATTGAGACAGATGATTTCTTAGATTAAAATTCGTACAAAAAAAATCAGAATCCTTCATTCCTTATTCTAATCTCTAAGTAGGTCACATAACTATCCCCACTTTACAGGTGCAGAAACTGAAGCTTCAGAGAGTCAGAATGATCTTCCTAAGGTTACAGAACTTAGAAGTGGATCAGCGGGAGGACGGACCCTGTTGGTTTGACTTCAGAGTCCACTGTGAGGACAGTGTCATAATTATCCCTCTCTCTGAACTCTGAAGTGAAGATGAACATAAACTAGAGCGGGATCTAGACTCAAGAGCATACAGTGAGTGGCACGTTCACAGTCCGCAGTCCAGAGGCCGTGTATGTACTGGGGTGGAATATTTTAAGGGGGGTTTAGGGCACTGACAAAGCAATAATAACAAAAAAGGGGAGGCGCTGCTCTTTCGATGTGTGCACCTGATTGAGGAACTGGAAGATACACACCTTCCTGTTGAGAGCAGGGCTTCCCAAGCGTGATCTCCTTTGACCTGAACCTGACGGGAGGTAGATATCCCGGTTGACATGGGAAAGCAGGGTCCGACCAGGGCTCCTTTTCTCAGTGGTGACCGCCTTCCTTGTGGGTTGTGCTTCAGGCTGCTGGAAATGGGGGTGCAGCCGCCCCTGCTCTCAGTTGCCCGAGACTCTCAGAGCCCAGGCAGCATCACACAGAGTGGGGAAGGGGTAGGGAGTGGGAGGGCTGAGAGGCCCTTGTGCAAGTGCGCTGTTTCACCTCATCTTTTTTTTTTTTTTAATATTTTTATTTATTTCTAGGAGAGAGAGAGAGAGACAGTGTGAGCAGGGGAGGGTCAGAGAGAGAGGGAGTCACAGACTGAAACAGGCTCCAGGCTCTGAGCTGGCAGTCAGCACAGAGCCCGACACAGGGCTCGAACCCACGAACTGCGAGATCATGACCCAAGCGAAAGTCGGACGCTTAACCGACTAAGCCACCCAGGCGCCCCTGTTTCACCTCATCTTAAGTGAACGATGTTACAATTGTTACCGCCACAGACATGAACTGTGATGATAGCAGATGGAGAGGAATAAACCATTACTCTTTGAGAGCTTCCAGAACTTTCCCCTACTGAGCCACCAGGCTCAGTTTTGCAACATTCTGCTTCTGTAGGACAGGGACCCTTTGGAGCACCGATGCCCATCTGCCCCTCATGGGCAGGAGTCTGGAAAATGGAAAGAGCACAGAACTCCGTGGGGCATTCAGGTTCTAGTCCACGAAGTCGCTTCGAGACTTTGGGCATTTTTCCCCATCTTGTGGCCTCCTTTTCTTCATCTGAGAAATTAAATGTTTTGTGTAGATGAGTTTTGAAAACCCTGCTTCTGACAGTCCACAATCATAAGAGCTACAGTTTGCCGAGCATCTGTGATACGTCGGCATGGGGCTAAGCACCCAGTACTCCGTGAAGGACTGTTGTTCCCATTGTAAAGATGAGAAAGTTGGGGATAAGAGAGAAAAAAAAAATCTGCTGGTTTTGGAGGTCGGCCCAGGCACTGACTTTATTTTCTTGAACATCAACAAATTCATTCTCCCTTGGCCCTGATCACTGGCACCTGTATATTTCTTTCTGCTACCCAAGTAGCATATTAGACAAAAAGACCTGTTTGGGTGGAAGCCACATTGTGTAGGTTGGCCTTTCTGCTTAGAATGCATGCTCAGTCCACAGCACTGAGGCTGCTTTAGGGTCACTGCAGGCGGTATTGGAAATGTCCTCTTCTGTGAGGTTTAGCTTGAAGTGGTGAAGGGCAGGGCCGCTCACCTACAACAGTGGTTTCCAAATTTGACAGTGCCTTAGATCAACTTGGGAACTTGTAAATGAAGAGTGAAGTCCAGGCCTTTCTGTCAGAGAATTCTGGCTTAATTGATCTCGGATGTGCCAGGTATTGGTAAGTTGAAAGGCCCCCCAGGTGTTGATAATGTGCCACCAGGATGGAGAATCAGGGCCCGGGGACATCTCCTGAAGGGCTTGTTAAAATTACCCAGACTCTGGGGCCTTAACCTCAGAATTTCTGGTTCAGTAGGTCTGAGGTGGGGCTTGGGATTATGCGTTTCTAGCACATTCCCAAGTGATGTTGATATGCTGGTTTTGGGAACCCATTTTAAGGACCACTGGCATAGAAGGATCTTTCCAACAGCTTTGTATGATACTGTTAGAGGAAAAAAAAAAAGTGATGCCAACACAAATACCCAGTGTTGCTTTTAGTAGAACAACACTTTAGGCACAAGTATTAAAGGTTCATACCAGCCATTCCTAAGTAAGTTGGGCCATTAGCTTTTTTTTTTTTTTAAACCAGTATGCTAACTGGTAGGCAAGTAGAACCCCAGCATCTGCTGGGGCGCCTGGGTGGCTCAGTCGGTTAAGTGTCTGACTTTGGCTCAGGTCATGATCTCATGGTTTGTGGGTTCAAGCCCCATGTTGGGCTCTGTGCTGACAGCTCAGAGTCTGGAGCTTGCTTCAGATTTCGTATCTCCCCCTCTCTCTCACCCTCTCCTGCTCACACTCTCTATTTCTCTCTCAAAAATAAATAAAAGACATTAAAGAAATTTTTAAAAAGGTGATCTTTAAAAAATAAAAAAAAAAAGAACCCCAGGATCTGAAAGGAATTGAACTAGAGGCAGGTTAGAGATGAAAAGAAAAGAAAACCTTGCAAAAGTCTATGGAATTGTGACTCAGGCTGGCAAATGACCCAAAGATGGGGGAGCTTTACTGACACAGGTAGCTTGGGAACACATGAGTGGCAGTGATCCTCACAATTCCCCAGGCAGTATGGAATGTGCCAAGATGAATAAAAAAACATGGTGCTTGGCCCCTAAAAGAGAGGCGTTTAGTTACAGAATGCACAGTCTATGACTGGATGTATCGATTTCTTCTTTAAATGGACACCCTGCATTTCTTATAATCTGATTCTTGGGACCTCTCCTAGTCCCCCATCACTCTCCAAATCTTTGCCTTCAGTCTTGCAGTGAAAAACCCATTATGAAATGTTTGAAGTTCTAGGATGTCACCTATGCTTTGTCCTGGGGTTCCTCTTACTGAGTTGCTGCCCATGTGTCTTCACATGACTTTTACGGAAGACCGAACTTGTAAAAGCAACTGTTGCATGTCCCGTGCTCGTGGCCTTCCAGGATTGGGCTTTGAACCCAAACGATGGAGCAGCTTGACTCACTCTTCCTTCTTGCCATGCAGCCTGTCTTGGGTGCAGTGTCCAGTGCTGGTGGATGGAGAAGAAAAGAGCCCATTCTGTCTGTTGGACAGACCCTTAATGAATAGTTATCATGAAAACTGAAGTCATGCACTGCCGCGGCATTCACCATTGTTGTCTTAGCAATTCCAAGACCTCACAAACAGAGCTCCCCTTATTCTGCAATTAAACCAAAAAGAATGGCGTCATTTCAGCTTTAAGGAAGGAAATGTTCAAGTGGAGGCTCTGTATAATTAAGCTTAACATTATTATCAACAGAAAGTGATTGTGCCTGTGTTCACAGGCGAGAAGAGATCTGCCACCAAGGCTTTTGACTTTGCTCCAGAACTGGTTCTTGTGCTGTGGGAGGTTCCCCTCACCGACGGCTTTGTCCTTGACATGGGGCAGATAGGGGCCATTTTGGGTGCCATTCTCTCTCCCCTCCTGCTGCCTTCAAGCTCCTTCTCATCAGTTCTTGGGACTGTCTTTGTAACATTTGCTTGCTGGCCGTTTCTTTTGATGCCTTCCAGCCTCTGCTTTCCTGCTTTTGCTTTTATATTTTGTTTTTCTTCTTCTTCGGGGAGAATCACTTTTTCTCCACTGGGACATGCTGGCTTTCTAAATGAAAACAGTAAAATGAAAACAGTCGATCTAATTTTTAGCCAAAACAGGTGTTGAGTGATTGACCCTATCAAGTGGCTCCCTCCAGAAACCTCATTTACTCCTAGCTTCTTTATTACCGCCTCGTAATTAATTAGCTTCGTAAGAGGCATGTGTGAAAGGGCAGCGGTCAAAAGCACAGCTTTCCAGTGTGTGTGTGTGCCTGCTCAGTCCCCTGCCCCTGTCCCAGGGATTTGAGGGCATTGAGCTGCCCGGGGAAGCATCAGGCCTCCAGGATGTGGCGCTATGAGGAGCCTGCAATTAGCGCATGCCTAGGAGGATTCCTTCCTTGCTGTAGTGCATTGAGCTTGCCCCTCTTACAGAACCACCACCCATATGCCCTTTAGTGGAATCCCAGGGACAGAAAATTTTTATATATGCTGCTTCGGGATTCCCAGCAGCCACAAAATGTCCAATAGTTTTTGGCCCATTACAAAAAAATAACCAGATCCCAAACGTCATCAAAGAAAGCCCCAGCCTCTGGGTTGTCCAGTTTAGGGAGGTGGGACTTCATCTCATCAGCCTTTAAGGTTGGTTGGTGGATACCATAGGCCCGTAGAGGAAGCGGAGATGGGGGGTGGGGGGTGGGGGGGGGTTATGGTCCCAGTCTTCTTTAGGTTTAGCAAATGTCTGACGCTACCCACCCCTCCTTTAACATTTTTGCCAGAGCCCAGACTCCTCCTGTGGAACATTCCCCCCACCTCTTCATTCCTCAACCCCTGTGTATTATAAAGGAAATGAACTCCATATGTTTCTGGTTCATTTACATGTAGCTCATCAAAATGTAGTTTTGTAAGAGCTCTTTGCTGTCCAAGAAGCATTTGGAGCCTTTTTATGAGACTTTTAAACACCTCCCTCCCTTTCCCCTTAGAACCAGGAAGTTGGGACTTGCCAAGACTAAATAAAATCAAGCTTCAGAGTTGACTCCGTCTCTAGGCTGACCCACCAAACTTGAGCACACTCAGAGCTTCAGCAAAAATGGAAAAGGCTCCCTCTACCCTTTTGAAGGTGCCATCAGTGGCGCTAATCCCACTTAAACTCTACATGACAGTGAGTCTGGGCTGGCTGGCAGCTTCCGGAGACATCAGGTTGACCTGCACAGCTGAACCTCCCCGCTCTGGCCCATTGGGGGAGCAAGATGCCTGCTGGAGAAGCTCAGGGGACCGGTTCCTTGCAGGGTTCCCCCCCTCGGTCCTCTAGCAAGTCACCAGGTTAAGTCTTTATTGACTCTCTCAGCCACGCATGCCTAGCAGGGGAGCTCCTTTGCATCAGTGACTTCTGTCTTGCTGGGATGGTGACTGAGGCACCCACAACTATAAACTAGGCTTTAGGGCAGCCTAGTCATTCAATGACAAAAGGTCATTGAATGACCTTTTGGAGTGTTTTTCTTCAGCAAGAAAGGCCGATAAGCTTTGAGGAAGAAACTACTGCCATTAGGACTTTAGAGCTTTTACTCTGGACCATCACAGGAATGAAATGAGTCAACCTGTTTTCAGAGTTCAGTTCATGAGAGGTTTGTGTTTGTCCTCTGTGATCCTAAAGGGGATGAATTCTGTACAGCCTCTCAGGAGCTTAGGATTCCTCGCTTGGGCTGTTGTTGCGAGTGGGGCGGGAGGCATCCTACCCTCTTCTTAGGACCTGCAAGTTTTCACCCTGCCTTCCAGCTGCAGAACTCTGGCTCTTTCCAGAGGGTGTTTATTTCGTCACGTGGCCACATGCAATGTAGGAAAAGTCATCTGCTCATTCATACCTGACCTTGACTCAAAGGATGAGTCCGGAGAAGTATGCTTGGTCTTCTTGTACATAGAATTTGATAAAGTCCTTGTTTAGCTTCAACAGGAAGACAATACAGTTAAATATTATGTACTGTGTGTGTGTGTGTGTGTGTGTGTAAGGGGGTGGCATTCTGAGTGGAAATGTTAAAATACTTAACAGCAGCTATAAAATGTTTCCAGTAAGTTGGAAAAGTGTAAATTAGGTCTTGTGCCACCTTGAAGTCTGAACATCACCTGAAACCCTGTGGCAGGGAAAATCCATTACCGGCAATCCTTATAAGGGAAGCTGCCCTGTCACAGGTGAAAGGCTGTGCACCAGGGTGCAAGGTGTCCTCGGTTCTTTATTTCTCCAAGTGAGTAAGCCTGCTCTTGGATGATCCAAAGACAGACAGCCTTCAGTCCATTGCAAAAATGCCTTCAATGGGGCTCAAAGGTTACGTGACAGATGGTTCTAGTTCTATGGCTAGAATGAACTCTATGAGTAGAGTTTGGCTCTATGAGTAGCGGGTAAGATTTGGTTCATTTTGTCTTCCTCCTGTTCCTTACTCTCCTGTATTATATGGCTCCTCAGCTTTACAGATAACCAAGCACCATACACATTGTTGAATTTTCCCTCTGTCTTCCAGTACTTTCCTTTCTCGTGGAGAAATAGAAGTTGCACTTGATCCAGTGAATTCTGCCCAGTGTGACTGATGCACTGATTTACTCCTTCAGCAGATACTGAGCACCTTCCCTGCATGGAGACTTATTCTCAGTGCTGGGAAGTAGCACTTAGGACAGATGCAGTTTCTCCTTTCACACAGATTCTGTTCCTGTGGGTATAGCTTACATTCTGGTGCTCACACACGGAGTCATAGAGCCAGAGGGTGAACTTAGGCCTTCAGCGTCACTGAGAGAGGGAGGTGACTTCGTTCCCCACTCACACCACAGCTGACTTCCCTCAGAATGGCCCTTCCACCGTCCTGTAGAAAAAACTCTGCCACAGCATTCTCCATCACACCGAGATTGAAGACTTTGAGGGAAAAAGCATTTTTATCAGAATTTTGGTATAGCCAAGAAGTTTAAAGATCCAGGGGGTTTTGGCAATATGTTCTGAGTAATTTCTAGTTAAGGATGTCTCATGGACTAGAACTTTGAGGGTGGGCTGTATCAAATTTCTTTTTGTTACAGGTTAGAATGAGCATATATTAGCAGTCCCTCATGATTTAAGTCTGATAGATTTTCTTCCGCTTTGTGTCTCATACATAGCAAGTGCTTATACATAGTAAGTGCTTAATATAGGTAAGCAAAATTGCTACATATATCGGAGATACTCAGACCCTTCTAAGCAGTCTAAATTATTTGTTCTTTGTCCATTTTTGAAGCTTTTGTAATGTAGCTAAAGTTGGATAACAGTTTATTAAAACTTAATTTTCATAAACTTCGTAGCAGTAGTTCATAGGATTGTCTGCAGTGCGGTGCGATCTTCCCTTCTCCACAGGGTTTCTTAAACTCTCTAATCCTCCGATGATAACCTTACTGAGAAGGATGTTGATGGTATCCTGATCCTTTGAGGTGTTAATGAGAGGGGTCTTGAAGGCACTGGGAGTAGAGCGGGTACATATTCAAGACCATTGTCCTGCCTGCCCTTTCAGCTTACCTGCCTCCCAGGCCCTGTCCTGAGATAACAGGTGTTTAGCATCTAGTGGGGCTCAATAGATGTTAGCAATTATTTCATTAGTGCTTTTAAATGTCTGTGTTGTCCATGATATTATAATAAATGGCATTATATTGACAGATGGTAGCCACACTTAATGGTGAGCATAGTATAACGTATAAGCTTGTGGGATCACGAAGTTGTGCACCTGAAAACCAGTGTAACACTGGGTCAACTATACTTGAAAAATAAGTTGGTAGGCATGCTTTGAAATGAACAGGATATCTCAGTGGGTTTAAAAAAAATTTCCCTTGAAAATTATTTTTGTTGTCTTGTTATTTGTATATATGTGTGTAAGTATTTGGAGGTGGGGAATACGACATGGAGGTTTTGATGAAAAGGTACAGTATTGGGTTCAGTTTTCATATCAAATCACATGCACATTATGAAATCTATAAAGAAACCAGCCGCATAGGTTGATGCCTGGGACATAATAACCCAGAAAATGTTGTTTTTGACAGTAACCCCAACAGATATTTCCTTCCTTCTCAAAATAAAGTACCCAATGTTATGAGATTTTTTAGACTTTGAAACGCCATCTTACTGACTCTTTCCAGGAAAAAATCCAGATAGTTGGAGATTCAAGGTAGTGGAAAAAATATGGTGAAACAGTGTGTGGGCATGATGGGGCAATAGTACCCTTGACTGTTTGTCCTTCTCTGAGGTAACCTTCAGTGTTGACTATTCACATATATGTAACAGTTTATGGAGTGCCTGGCTGGTTCACTTGGTAGAGCGAGTGACTCTTGATCTCAGGGTAGTGAGTTCAAGCCCCAGATTGGGGGCTAGAGCCTACTTAAAAAACAAAACAAAACAAAACACAAAGGCAACAAATAAGTGTAACATTTTAAGATACATTGGTAACTAAAAGGAGCACGGTTTAAAACAATAGGTGTAGTGGTCTTATTTGCATAAAATAACACCCATGGGGGTAAATTGTGCAGAGAACAATTTGAAGAAGCACACGGTTAACTGCAGTGGGGGAAGGGTTTGGTAAAGCACAGGAAACTTGACCTAGTTGATTATACATGTTTTATCCTTTCAACTTTTTTTTTAAAATGTTTTATTTATTTCTAGGAGAGAGAGAGAGAGAGAGACAGCATGAGCAGGGGAGGGTCAGAGAGAGAGGGAGTCACAGACTGAAACAGGCTCCAGGCCCTGAGCTGGCAGTCAGCACAGAGCCCGACGCGGGGCTTGAACCCACAAACCGCGAGATCATGACCAAAGTGAAAGTCGGACGCTTAACCGACTAAGCCACCCAGGCGCCCCAGCCTTTCAACTTTTTTTTATAATGAACATACATTTATTTGAATAGTAACAACTAAAATTACTGAATCTGATTTAGGCATGTGATGCTCTTTCTTTTCAGAGTGCTTGTTAGTGTACAGTTTTAATAGTCTGTTTTGGATATTAGAGTATGAAGTATCCTGTGTTAGAGCCCCAAGGATTGACTGTGCCGAGCTTCCTTCCTACCTACAGTGAACTTCATTTCTAAGTGAAATAGTTGGCCCAGTTTCATAAAGCATGTCTGTGCTGTCTGTCCTTGCCAGCTGCATTGAGAGCTCTCCCTGAAAATAACTGCGGGAGAGGCAGGAGTCTGAAGGAAATACTGAATCGTTGCCGTATTTGAAATGTCAGGATGCCTGGTGGCTCAGTCGCTTTAGCATCTGACTCAATTTCACCTCTGGTCATGAGCTCATGGTCCACGAGATTGAGTCCCACATGGGGCTCCGTGCTGACAGCAAGGAGCCTGCTTCGAATTCTTTCTCTCCCCCCACTCCCTTGCTCTCTCAAGATAAATAAACTTTAAAAAAAGCCTCCGTTTTTAAGGTTTCAGTTAAGAGTAAAAAAAAAAAAAGAAAAAGAGGAAAAAAAACGTAAGGCCAGATTTCATTTTCAACTTGCAAGACTAACTCTAAAGTCTGGAAGAGATATCCTTTTTGTTTTCAGCACAAGACTTGGTTTTTGCCTAGCGTGTGTAAAAGGCAACTCACTCATCTCTCAGATGTTGCCTCATCTCACTGTGGAAGCTTCCCTCGTGGTTCTGATGAGGGAGTGGGACAGTCAGATGCACGTAAGGCAGTTCTGTGGAGGGCCGTTGGAAGATGCAGTGGGCTAGGTGCCCACCTCACAGCGTGGGACCCTGGGTTTGCCCACTTGCTGAATTGGATCCTAGACATCTCTGGGCTCTGCTTAGTGATATTTGGAACAACAGAAAATTTGAGCCCTTGACATTTGTCTCTGGATGTCATGTTTACCTTCTGAAAGGGTTCTGTGAATATGTTCTGTGTCTATTTGCAATTATGTTCATAGAACATGAATCCAGAAGTATAGTTTGAAGTTGTCAGAAATGCCAGACACTTGTGGTGCCCATAGCAGAAAGGCCGCACTTGCCCTGGCTGACTCGAGTTTGGGGAGGAACGTGTTTGGGGTTCAGAGAGGACCAGTGCTGATGACTTCCCATGTAGCTGTATGAAGTTTGTACGTGTGTGGGTTTTCATGCAGCAGTCGTCAGCAAGTGCGTCTTAGAATGACCTTGTATTGTGCTTTGATCCATAAGAATGATTTAACTTAGAACTCTTCTAGAAAAATCCATTGCTAAAGATTCACTGACACGGAGTGATTGGTCTGGCCTTGAAACCCAGGCTGTGCAACGGTGGAGCCTTTGTTCTTAGCAACACAAACACACAGTGTGTTCCTACCCGGGCCCTGCTGACCTGCTGCTTTCTGGTCATCCGGAGAGACCTGTAAAATACGCTCATTTCTCTTGTGCTTTGCGTTTCTCTGTCCATATTGAATAAGGCTATTAAAGTGAGGATTTTATTGTGTGTACTTTCCCCCATGTCATTTCTGTAACTTTGGAGGCCTGTTCCAACATTGCCCACGTTGCTCATAGTTTCTTCTCTAGAGAAACTGCAGATTGCTCTTATCTTCTGTTTGCTTTCCTGAAAGTTCACTTTTCATGACAGCCCTTTCATACGAGGTTTAGAATATTTCCAGACAGTTTTTGGAAATTAGCTACTCACATACTACTCTTTTAATATCCTCCTTTGCTGAAAACATCTCAAGCACCCAAATGTTTCTAGCATTTACAGAATTTTAGACCTCTTTGGAAAGTTGGGAGACAAAAATAAAATAAGATGAGGTCCCTGCACCCTGTGCTTAATGACCTGTGAAATGTATTGAACTGAACTCGGCAGTGTAAATACGCAATGTTTGAAATGGCTAAATTAGCCACTGAGGAGAAATCAGGGTGCATTTAGAGACACCTGGAAAGACTTGTGGCAAAGGTGAGACTTTGACAGATGGTTTTTAGGGCTCTCAAAAAAAAAAAAATCTCAATGTCTGGAGTGCGTACCTCATAGGGAAGATACAGAAAAAAGACTGAAAGGAAAGTAGTAGAAGGCCAGTTCAGTGTCAGCACTGAATGTAGTGAGAGCCTGAGTCTTGAGCCACAACACCCAACTCTTCCTTCTATGGGCTTTGGGACCATGGACCATGTGAATATCAGACCATGTGAATATCAGAGCCTATAAATATCAGACCATGGACCATGTGACAAAAAGTTACTTTATCTCTCTCTGCCTTCCTTTCCTTATGCATCAATCACTCAGTCAATCTTGTGTATAACTCATGAACTTAGATGGATTAAATGAATTCATATATGTAAAGATTTGACATCACTGCCTGGCTTACAATCAGCACTCAGTAAGTATTAGGTAAATTGGGCATATTTGAGTGGCGAAATAATGAGAATAGTCTGTTCATCATAGTCTTAAATTTTTTCATATTTTCTGCAATGAACATGTGCCTTTGATAATCAGAAGAAAATTTTTTAAAGCAGGATCTCTTAGTAGGGTTTACAAATATATATACCACAGGTGAGTCACACTTAGGTGATGAAAAATCATTGCAGAGCGTATTTTCATGAGGTTAGGCAACATTTTTGCTGACATGTAACTCAGAGGTCTTATACACCTTCATAAATGGAAGTTAAAGTTTACTGCAAGTTCCCAGAACCTCTTTGCTCCACAGAAAATTTTAGCATACATTAGGATAGACTGTTTCATTGCTTCTATCAGTAGTAATAGGGCAAGTCTCTCTTAAGAATTGGATAAAAAGGCATCTTGGCAGATAATTTAATTAACTGCAGTTGTTTCCAAAAAATAATAGTGTTTGTACCTCTTCAGAGTAACTTCTGCCAAATTGTAGTCTCCAGTCATTTATTAGATCTTTGAGCTTTATCATTTTATGAAATGCTATATGTGCCCAAATATAGGCCAATTCCACCATTTCCCCAATGAGAAAATTATAGAACAACTTTTGCTTTGTTTTGGAAGAGGTCAACCTTCATACATAAACTTATTTAGGTGAAGATGAAATAGTGAAGTGTTAACTCATAATGTAAAATGTTTCAACTATACATGTTTAGAGTCTCTGATAAGTCCTACACAAGATAACATCTTAAATTAGAAATAGTGGCTTTTTACTGTATTTTATAAAATGGTTTTATTAAAACTTTCTTTGCATAGTTTACACCAGCGTCTTTCTCATCTCATGAGAGCTCCTTTCGTCATCCTGTAGTTTTCCAGAGCATCCCATCCTCACTTCTGTCCAACTTGTTAGAGGCACAGCCCTTCTTGAACCCTATACATCACAAGGTGTTTCATTCTGAGCTATAAATCCTCATCCATACAGCATTTCAACATACTCTCCCATTCAGTACCCTACATAAGTATATTTGTGCTTTCCACAATTAACTGCTTACTGATGGCTTTCAAAATTAACCTTTAAAAACTTCTTTCCAGTCAGTCTGTTGGAATTACATAGATATACCCACAAGGAATAAAAAGTAAGTGTCTGTCATTCTTTTGCTTTTGGTTTCAGTTCCCTCTCTCTGTACAAAAGTGTTTCTGTGTCTGTTACTTAATACCACAGTGATGTATAATTCCTCGTGATTCTGTAGTTCATGTGAGGTGTTCTTCCCCTGACCTTCCTTGAATTGATTGATTTAACACCTGGATTATCTAAAAAATGGCCACACTTACAAGTCTGGCAGTTGGGGCTCGATGTTGATGGGTCCCTCTCCATGTAGTCTTTACTGCTCAACGAGGTTAATGCAGGCTTTTTGATGGGACAGTTTCTGAGCATCCAGAAGGAAGAATAGAAGGTGTGAGGTTACAGTTAAAGTTAATTATAAGGCCGGCCTAGACTGGCACTGAGTAAATAGATTTCACCTCTTGAGAGGAGCCACAGAGAATTTGTGACCATATTTAACCCACCACAACCTCTTTTTAAAGTGAGTCTCTGAGGGGCACTTGGGTGGTTTGGTCAGTTAGCGTCTGACTTGATTTCCACTCAGATTATGATTTCACGGTTTGGGAGTTCGAGTCCCGCATCGGGCTCTGTGCTGACAGCATGGAGCCTGCTTGGGTTTCTCTTTCTCTCCCTCGCTCTGCCCCTCTTCCACTGGCTTGTGTGCTCACTCTCTCACTTTCTTTCCGAATGAATAAATACAGTTAAAAAAATTAAAAAGTAAACAAAGAAAAGCAAAAAACCCTCCAAAACAACCCCGCTCCCAGATTCTCTGCAGTGAGATCTATAGGCATCCCAAACTTACCATGCTTCAAATTTATTCAGGCTACCATGCCTTCCCTAAACATCACTTCCCTAAATATTTTGTGGTTCAAAACTAAGTACTTAGCAGAGTGACCTGTAATATAGAAACCTGCTTAAGGGCTCAAATGGGAGGGGCCTGCCTAGTCTGAAGAATAATTACCTTTCATTATATCTTAATAAATAAGTAAATCTGTGAAGCTGACCCTTGAAAAAACACAAGTTCCTTGTCAGCCTTGAAGGATACAGACAGATCTGGGGAAGTGGTGGTGTTCCCATAGGGGTTGGGGGTGGGGCAGAGACATATACACTTCTGGTCCAAGCCCATGGGGCTAGAAATAACACTTCTTTGATAATATGCTTTCTTACAAGAAAGCTATTTGTCCAGTGTGTGTGTCTGGGTAAGCAGTTCGATTAAGGAACATTCAAGACCCTGTAAGATATACAGCCCTCTGGATGAGGAGATGCAGCCCATCACAGTGATGGGCAAACATTTCATGTGCATCTGCTGGGCTGCATGAGGGCTTAATTACTGGCTCGGAGAGCTTGCCTTTACCTACATCGTTGTGTAAGATTAAAACCAGATGAAGAAATCAAATGTTCTGTGCAGGAGAAAAGTAGATGTAAAACAAGGCTCTCACAACCCTTAAGTGCATTCTGTTGCTGAATAGAATCACTGCATTGCCTCACATAAGGACAGACCAGGAAACCCCTCTGAATGAGAGGTAGCATCAGGAAACCACAAGCGAGAGGGCTCGACGTCATAAGTGTGTTTTAAAAATGCATCGTACACAGTGTCAAAGTCAGTCTGCAGTTTTTGAATTATGTTTGCTATAAAAGTACATCAGGTAAATATGTGTAATTGGCATCCCTGGTGTTCTGGCTAAGCTCATTTTGAAGAACTTCAAAAAACTAGATTGCCTTTTTTAGGAGTATTATTTTGATTTGAAAAAGCACTTCTTTGCCAGAGACCATGCACAGAATTCACGGATAGGGAGACAGCCCCAGTGTGCTGGACGTATGTGGAGTGTGTACATGTTCGGTGCAAGGAGATGAAGTCTCTGCTTCCGTTCAGAAGCAATTAGAGGATGTCTCTGTGGCTGTTGGAAAACAGATGCAGACTCCTGGAAGTTTGAAGAGTAAAACGGAGGTGGAAGATAAAGTACAATGCGTCATGGTGTATCCTAGATCTTAAGGTAACAGCCCAGGCCTGGGACACACTCTGTGCATCTGTAATGGTAGATGTGCTTCAGGGATTCTGTGTGGCCGTCCCCACTCAAGATTTGATAGAGCTTTAATGAATCCTTTTGGTTCCTGAAGCCCCAGTGGTGAATTGAGTGCTGATGTTGAACATGACTTAGGCGACACAGGTTCCTTAATCAAATAACTGTAATTTAGTGTCTGGAAAGAGGGTTCTGTGTCTATTTTTTATTTTAAAGTTTTTTTTAATGTTTACTTTTTTGAGACACAGAAAACAGAGTACAAGCAGGGGAATGGGAGAGAGAGAGGGAAACACAGAATCTGAAGCAGGCTTCAGGCTCTGAGTTGTCAGTGCAGAGCCTGATGCGGGGCTCAAACCCACGAACCGTGAGATCATGACCTGAACCGAAGTCGGATGCTTAACTGACTGAGCCACCCAGGTGCCCTGGGTTCTGTGTCTAGAATGCCACTTCTGTTCTCTAGATGTCCCTGTCCTTAAATCCTTCAAGGTGGCAGATTCTCCTCAAGGAGACCGTGAAACAAAGGCCTCCTGTGTCTCTTCGAGAAGATAATAGTTGGATCCTGTTGGCCATTTTTGAACTAGTACGGTCAAGATTGGATCATGTTCCACAAAAGATTGAAGGTAAAACTATTGCCTGGAGTTTGTTTGATGACCAATCTCAGCACATTCCTGGGTATTTGACAGTTCTGCATCGTAGATCAAACCATCTGGCCAGTTAAAGCCAATTTATCACTATATTAGCATAGACCAAGTGCTATAACAAATAATCCCCGAACTTCACATGTCCAACACCATAAATATTTATCACTTGTTCACAGTAGGGGCAGATGCCCTCAATTTCCGTTCTTTGCCCCAGTTGATGGACCCAGACTTCTCCCATCTTGCAGAGCCCACCTTCTCTGGATTTCCTGAATCTCTTTAGTTGGAAAGCAGGTAAAGATCCGCAAGAGAGGTTTCTTTGGGCCGGGCTCGGGGGTGAGGCACGTCCCCTCTGCTCACATTCTGTTGGCTGGAAGTCAGGTTCCCTGACCTCACTGAACTGGAGGAGAGGCCAGGTGGAGAAGTACAGTTGCAACAACAGTGCAGTGTGTCTGAGCACTGACACTGTGGGTCCTTGCCTTTCAGTGGAGGACCCAGGGAGGGGGTCACTGCCTCCTCACATGTGGATACAGATCGTAGCACAAGCCCTGGGGGCCTCTCCAGTGGCCTTAGGCCAATGTGCAAGGACAAAGACTTACAGTGTAGGAGAAATTCTGTGTGAGCCTACCATGTTTCAGAGTGGTCCAGACCTTGGTGTCTATTACCTATACGCCCAGTACAGTAGAACTGCTGGGTCACATTTCCCTCTGGGTCCGTTCCCTTTTTGTCTCTGATGCAGTCGTTCACAAGTGTGGGAAACATGTTCTTGTGGAGAACCTGCCACCACGGCGGATTTAAGGACGGGGACATCTGAAGAACACATGTGGCATTCTAGACATAGGACCTTCCTTCCAGTCTCTAAATTATGGATATTGGTTTAAAGAAACCTTTGTCTCTTAAAATAAATTCTCAGTGCTCAGGATTAGAAACAGCTGGAAGTCTTTACAAGGGGGCAGAGGTTTCAGATGTGCGTCTGAGTATTTGTTCCTTGGGTACCACAGATGCTCCAGAAGGACACACATACCTGTCATGCCAGCAAAGCCACATCCTCAGAGTGTCTGCCTCGGCAGAAGTGATGGCCGGGCCGCTTGGGCGGGCTCTGGGCCTCCACAGAGTCTACTTCTGGAGCACCAGCTGTGGGAATTTTTCCTCTGCTTCCATCTGGTCTGCCCTTGCTGTTGATGTTGAAGAGACTCCCGGAAAATTTGATAGGCACCGAATCATGCGATTTTATTAATCCAGCTACTTAATGAAACTTGCGACTTCTCTTTGGTGTGCACAAGGTCCCTGTGAGTCATTAAATATAACAGACGCTGTGTGTGTCAGAAACGGCTTACTGGGAACACAGCAGCATAGACGTTCGTATTGAATGACTATGATGAAAAGTTGTAGCCCAAACAAAGAAATTACAGTGACATCCCTTGGGCTTTTTTTTGAGTCACCTTGGCACCAAAAAAGATCATGGCTTTTATATCTGTTACATATATTAAATTGTGTGTATATGCATGTGTGTTTGTGTGCATGTGCATGTTTATAAGGGAGCCTGTCTAGGTCATATCATGTTTTCTTTTAACACTAATGTTACATAATATATGATTGTGGAAAACCCCAAAGTTATATCCTTGTAAATGCGTCTTTTACCTACAGTCAAATCCTAAGCTGAGTGACTTAGGGACACACTTGGAGTCTGCTTTGCTTGTTTGTGTCCTGCCCCACACATGTTGGTGCATAATAAAGCCCATTCTACAGTCACCTTCAAGGCAGACATTACATGCAAGGTCTACACCATACATAGCAACAGATGACATGAAGGACAGTTCAGGAAATGCAGGTTATTAAGTGTGCAGTTACTCTAATTATGGACCTCTGTGGAACTTGATGTGTTTTTATGCTGCCATCTGCCCATGTGAACTGTCAGGTGAAACTTTCGCAAGACACTCTTTCCCCAAAAGGCCAGTTCTGTGGATGTGTGTCTGCTTTTATCTTGCCTAGAGCCCTTGTGTTCACTTCATGTGTTGTAAGCATTGGGAGTGGGGTGGGGGCGGGGGGGTTATATGACTTGGCTGACATATGTTGGCCTTTGCCACTGCTGGGCCAGTTAGTCTCCCTTCAGGTGTAGAGAGTGGAAACCTAGCTTCTTGTGAAGGCAACCCCAGTTCTTTGTTTATGTGTTTAATCACCGGGTAGAAGGATCATGGCGAAAGGTTCATCAGTGTATCATTCTGCTCAGGCTGAGTTCTATTGCAGTAACATCTTCTGAAAAGCTCAGCTGTTTGCAACAGTGGGTTATTTCTTCTTCTTGTTATGTGTCCATCTTGGGTCAGCAGCAGCTGTATTCTGTGCCCTCAGCCTTCCAGAAGCTAGGCTGAAGGAGTGGCCCACTGCCTGGGATGTTTCTGTGTGCAGGCAGATGGAGAAGACAACATAGCAGAACCGGGTGATGGTCCTGAATCTTGTGCTCAGAAGGGTCACCATCCCTCCCAGCCACATGTCCTTAGCAAGTGACTTGATCACGTCTGCCATCACTAGGAGAGGGAAGGATAATCCTCGCACAGGGAAGGGCGGCAAACGTTTAGAGCAATAACACAGCCTTGTGCAGTTGGCAAGGCAGAATTGATTTCCTCGATGCTGACCTTTGCAAACTAGACGTGTTTTATAGTAGTTGGGGGAGACTGGATGACATACCATTGGAAACATGGAAATGGAATCTTCACTCTTTTTTAATCCTCATTGCCAGAAAGGGGATCAAGAATTTTCAGGGTCCAAAGGTGTTACCAACAAGATGTGAGTAGAAGACAAGAAAATGCTGGAGAAGTGTGGCAAAATATGAGTCTACAAGAGAAGTCAGGGTCCCTCGGCAAGGTGGAGAGGCTTCTCTTCAAGGTTCACAGACTCCTCATAAATCCTGACCCACGATTTTCTGAACCTTCTGGAATCTAATCACAGTTTTTCCCTTGGTTTCCCTAAACGTCTTCTTTTCCACAAACATCCTATTCCATTAGGTGACTGGAATGAGTCTGTTCCTTTCCATAGTACTCTTTTAAGAGTCAGGGTCTTAACACATAAAAGATGCACTTAAGGAGCTACAGAGTTGACCTCCAAAGATGTGGAGGTGTCCCAATCTAAACCAGAAGAAAATTGAAAACAGAACAACTGTCACTTGAATTTGAAACTCTGCTCCAGTCTTGACTGCTCGTGGAGAAGAAGCATTGTTGCCTAGCCAAAGGAATTAGCTTGGCTGCAGGATGGAGTGTGTGATTCATTCCCTGCTGCTTCAGCCCTGCTTTCCTACATGCCAGGCCCTGTTGTACGTATGGAGCTCGGAAGGCTACAGGGAGACTGAGGCACATAGGAGCCCTGCTTTCAGATATTTACATTCTGGTGGGTGTGGTCATTAATGCTTTATCATTTGTTCACGTGTATATTACTTAGTTATGTGCAAAAGATCTTGTCGATTCAATTGTTAGATGCTGAGGCTCTAACAGTGAAGGGAACTGGCCAAGGTCCAGCTTTCATGGACGGGCCATTTTAAGGGGGATGAGTAGATTATAAACTATTGAGTGAGCACACAAGATGTCTGGTGGTGCTAAGTGCCGGGACAAAAAATAAAGCAAGGAAGGGAGTTTTGTCAGTAGGAAGAAGTGGGTGGGGATAGAGTGTTCAGGTTAGGTGTCATTGAAAAGGCCACAAGACCCAGAGGCAGTGGCAGTAATATTTGTGAAGGGTGTTGGACCGTGAGGGGACAGAAAGTACAAAGTGAGACAAGCTGGCAATACCATCCCTCGCTGATTTCTTTGCTTACCTCTGTTAGGTTTCTTTGTGTATTACACCTTTGTAAGACCTGTTTGATGCAGGGCAGTACAGCCCCACAATAATTCCAGGATATTTTTTTAAAAATAAAAAAATATTGCCCTTTGAGTTCATAATACACTGTGCCTGGAGGTTTTCTGCTTTTATTTATTTATTTGCACTTGGAATTGAAAGCTGGCAATGGGTAGATGGATGGTTAAAGACTCCTGTAGTCATACAGCCCTGTAAATAACTTGAAGCTTGTTGTTGAATGGGTTAGCGTAAGAGGAAAGGGCTGGAGGTTCTGTGAGGAAGTGGATCCTTCACAATGGCTCTATTGTCAAGTGCAGTTAAGGCAAATAAAAATCACAACTGGCCTGTGCACTAATTTTGGATTCGGTTGCTTTTGCTTTAATTTGTGCCAAAAATAAGCATTAGGAAAATATGGAAAGTTGCTTAAGTTAACTTAATTAAGAAAGGGTGCTGGAGGAGGTTATTGGACGTCTTTTGTAAAAATACTTCACTTCTGATCCATTTGATGTTGAACCTTTTTTCTCTCTTTGATGTCGAAGTAGTAAGATTAAAATCAACTTGTTTTTTTTTTTAAGTTTATTTATTTTGAGAGTGAGGGAGGGAGGAGAAAGAACAAGTGGGGGAAGGGCAGCTGGAGAGGGACAAAGAATCCCAAGCAGGCTCTGAACTGACAGAAGGTAGGGCTCGATCCCATGTCCATGAGATCACGACCTGAGCCGAGATCAAGAGTAGGATGCGTAAGTGGCTGAGCCACTCAGGTGCCCTATCATCTTTTTTGTTTCTAACATTTATTTATATTTGAGAGCAGAAAACAGAGCATGACCAGGGGAGGAGCAGAGAGAGAGGGAGACAGAATCCCAAGCAGGGTCTAGGCTCCAAACTGTCAGCACAGAGCCTGACTGGGGGCTCAAACTCACAAACTACAAGATCATGACCTGAGTCAAAGTCAGACATTCAACTGACTGAGCCACCCAGGCACCCCATTTTTTAAAAATCATCTCTACACCCAACATGGGCCTTAAACTCACCACCCTGAGATCAAGAGTCACAGGCTCTTAACTGCTGAGCCAGCCAGGGGTCCCCAAATTAACCTGTTAAATGTGAAGCCTACATATGCAAGAAGAATTACCGAGTGAAAGCTTCTAAAACCGTTTCTGGCTTAGTCTCTAAAAGTTCTCCTCCCCCTCCCCCTCCCCCTCCCCCTTCTCTCCCTCCCTCCCTCCCCTTCTTCCTTCCTGCCTCTTCGTCTCTCTCTCTCTCTCTCTCTCTCTCCACTCCCTCCCCCTTTTGCTTGCAGATAGTTAGTGGCCGCATTTCTGACTACTTCTGGCAGATGATAAACCAGTTAGCAGGCGTCATGCTGAAGGGGTACATCATTTGAAATATGGTTGAAGACCGTATTATTTCTCACTTCTGAGATGACCACATTGGACCACCGACCTCTGAACAACAGGCTTGGCATTGTATAGCCTAGTAAATAACACGGAGATCCATAATGTCACCTCTCTGGTTTCCCCAGGACCTAAGAGGCCCCTCCTGCGAGGTCTGCTTTGTGTATTGTTGTTTCTAGTTGCAAATCTTGTGGTTTAGTGGAAAGCTGGCGGTGGGTAAAGTTGAGACTCAAGTTCCAATCCTTCTCCTGCCTGGGTGGGGGGGTGGGGGGGGCTTAGACAACGTCTTAACTTTCCTAAGTGTCTTTCTTTATCTCTTCAACCAGGGTGGCAATATTACAATCCATTTGTAATGAGAATCAAAATGACATAATACATGGCAAGCACTTACCACAGTGGCTCGCCCACGAGGGCGCTCCAGGTTGGTTAGTTCTTTACAAATACTCTAGAGCTAGAAATTACTATTCAAGTTTCCTTGCTTTTTTCTGGGGGTGAGCTCTACAGCTGGCAGCCTGGAGGCTAGATGTGGCCAAGAGAGATGTTTGTTCAAACTATCACTGTGTCTAAAAATGTTTGGAATTTGTTGCCGACGTTTAAAAATGAGATTTTTACAGAGAAGTCTGGGTCTCTGGCTTTCTTCGAAAATTGAGACTCTGTGGCCATACTACCCTTCTCCTACTTTCCCTCACATGGCCAACAGCCAGTCGGAGCTGAGAAGCGGTGGCTTCCCTTAGGTGGAGATGAGTACACTGACCCCGCCCCCTTCCCTCCTTCATGTTCCTGCCTGCTCCCTGATGGCACCTAAGTGTTAATAGTACCCAGTCCAGACAGTAGGCTGACTGGACTTAGTGAGCAAATGTGTCTGTTTTTTGTGTGGCAGTGAGAAGTTTGGGGAGGTTACAGATGGGCTTTGAGATGTGTCTGGCTCTGATGGGGAAAGGAAATCCCTTGTATACCCCTGACTGAAGAAAAGGCACCTCCTTCCAAGGAGGCTGTCAGTTTAAAAATGCAGCTTTAAATCAGATTAAAAATGCAGTTTCGACAGCACCTAATCAGAAGTAATGTTCGGGAAGGAGTTTGGGACATGGGGTTCAGAAGGAGGATTGGCCCCTGCGACTGGCCATTGAGCCGGGGTGATAGGTGCACACCCAGGTCACTCTCAGGTACCACACGGCAAACGTGGTAAATGGTAGAGATTATGAATGTGGACAGTGATAGTGATGGCACCAGTAGAATAGGGAATGTGGCTGCTAGTGGAGAGTTGGTTCCAAACAGAGAGGAGAATTCATTATCAAACAAGGTACGGAACAGATCAGCACTCTTGATCAAAGTAAGGTCATTAAAAAATTAGACAGGACCAGATAGATTTGCAGCTGCACCAGAGAGGTGGGGTGAGGGAGGGATGGGCAAAATGGGTGGAGGGGAATGGGAAAAACAGGCTTCCAGTTCTGGAATTGGTAAGACACAGAGTTAAAAGGAACAGCATAGGGACTATAGTCAGTAACAGTGTTGTATGGTGACAGATAATAGCGACATGAGGTGTGCAGAGCGTAACATACAGACTTGTCAAATCACCGTGTTGTATACCTGAAACTAACATGTGTCTGAGCCCTACCTGAATTAAAAAATTGTAGTCTAGCAGGGGTGCCTGGGTGGCTTAGTAGGTTAAGCCTCCGACTTTCGCTTAGGTCATGATCTCGCGGTTCGTGGGTTTGAGCCCCGCGTCGGGCTCTGTGCTGACTGCCAGCTCAGAGCCTGGAGCCTGTTTCAGAGTCTGTCACTCCCTCTCTCTCTGACCCTCCCCTGCTCACGCTCTCTCTCTCTCTCTCCTAGAAATAAATAAAAACATTAAAAAAAATTGGAGTCTAGCAATAATCTTTGCATTTCCCTGGTTTTCTTTGCTTCAAAGCTTTATATGTTTCTGGTCCTCATCACAGCCTGCCAAATTTGTCATAATTAAGTGACTGAAGAGATGTCAGTTGATTCACTGGTCCATTCAGTGAATTAGTGATATCTCGTCTGTAGAATTCCAGGGTTTTGATTGATTATGTTTTGAAGTACGTAAGAAATGAATGTAAACTGAAGATTTCTCTGATTTTTCCCCTAAGCAATAAATTCAAGGCTTAAGGCTTCAATTCACTTCAAAAACATTTGATCTCTGTTATTTAATTACACTTTAAGAGACACATTCTCCTTTGGGTGATAATCTACAATTTTGTGGGCTCTTTGGTTCTTACACTTGACCCAGATTTAGCACAACTTGGTACATCAGGACTTTTTACAAGATCACTCTTATTTTTTTTTAATTCTCAAGGAACCAAGAATTACCTTGGTTTTAATAAAAACGTGAGTACGTTGGCATTGATCTTGGGGTTCATGTTAATAAGTCATTCTCAACCAGCATCCACGTCTGTGAAGGGTTTTGTAGTAAATCGGTACGTAATCGTGGTTTCATCATTTGGTGGTGGTCTTATGTAACCACTTAATTTTTATTGCATACGTATTAAGTCATAAAAAGTGTCTGCGCTGCGCTCAGTAAAAGAACCAGACCTCGCCAGGCGTCTTTGTCATCATTGTTCTGGCATTCCGCCGTTGACTTCAGGCTGATGGGGAGCAGAGCTGAGCAAAACCACTGCAGCGAGGCCACGACTCCCAGAGTGGAAAGAGAATCTGTGTTCTGTGGCTTCGCGGTATGCCTTTGTCGCGGTGATCACAAGTTTAAGGAATTGAGTAAATGGGTAAGAAGTAAAGTCAGGCTAATAACGTTGACGACATTGACAACAGACTTTTACCGAGGGCTCACCTGTTGCAGGTGTTGCTCCGGGGGTTTGCTGTGCATTCATTCATTTCATTTTCTGAACAACTTGATGAGGAAGGTGTTCTTCCTCCCCCTGTTTACAAGTGAGGAGCCCGAGGCACAGGCTGATGACGTGACCTGCCCCAAGTAGGGCAGCTAGTGAAGTGGCGGAGAATTTAGACCGTCCTGTCTGGTTGATGTTCTTAACTGCTGTGCCTGCTTTTAGGAAAAGCTGAAGGAAACAAAGACACCATCAAAAACATTCTTTTCTGCCTCCTTGATTAAGTTACTATGGGGCCTGAACAGCTAGCTCTGGAGCCATCATAGCCATGCTTTGTCGTGAAATTCATAGCCCCTTTCTCAGGTGGTGCCTTGGAACACATTTATAAAACTCTTCAAGAACAGTTTTATCCAACTCTTCATAAACTGTGCTGTACATGCCTGTTGTCTTCAAGAGCATAGAGTGAGTGTAATTCAGATCTTTTGAGATGATTGTCAGCCTCTACGAAGGACAGTGACTGTTACTGTCCTGCTCTTGAGAAGGAAGCTCTGTGTCTCTTTTTTTAACCTTTTAAACTCCTAGCATGTACTTGGGAGTTCACAGATCTACAGTCTTAGGTTTTGTTGCTGTTTCTTTCAGTCTTCTCTCTACTGACAGACGGTTAGCTACTGTTGGGTTTTTAGAGCACATCTCTGCCTTCCCTCTGTCTTCCCATTCTGCCTTTAATCTGCTGTGAGATGCGAGAACAGAGGAACTGGCTTACTAAAAGAATGGAGTGATCACCAGGAAATAGACTGGGTTCCCTAAGGAAAGGCTAAGCCAAGCTCCATTTATTTCATTCCCTGTGTTTCCTTTTGGTGCTTCCTTTTCCCTCCCCTCCCCCTTCTTTTCTTTTTTTCCCTCTTCTTTTTAAAGATGTAATAAGTCCATCAAGATGATCTAGTTATACCCCATGTGTTTCAAAGCAGTGTCCTTCCTGTTCCTGTATCTTTGCTTTTCTCTGGAGCCCCTCGACTAACAGGGTGCACTGATGATGGAGTCTGTATCTGCTGGCTTGCATTGGAAATTGGTGATCTGGGCTGCATCAGGGTGCAGTGAGGCAGGGAGGGCACCAGAGGCGGCCGTGCAAATGACCAAGGGTATAGAGCAACAGGGAGGGTGGGGACTGAGGATAGTGAAGAGCATGCAGTACAGACCACGGGGCTGCCATCTGCACCCCCGTGTCCAGGTCCCTCTGTTCAGTTTTGTCTTAATGCATTGGATAAGCAGATTGATGTGCCAGTGGCAGGGCGCCAAGCCATGGGAAAGGACATACCCACAGGCTCTGTCTTACAGGCCCTGAACAACGAGAAGAACTCTGAGCAGCCCCTTGGGGCCACATTTTTGAGGTTCCAGGTTCACGTTTAGTGGGATAATGAATGAAGCCCAGCTTATGTAGAAGACAGTGTGTACAATGGTTTCCGGCGGAAGTGCTTAATTTTTATTTGCACTCATGGACCTTAACCCCAAATCTTTGCTCCCCAGCCCTGGCCATGGGAACATAAAACAAAAGCCTCTTAAATATTTTTGAGCATATATTACTCTTGTCAGAGTTCTTTCGGTGAACGTAGGTTGTCCAGCAAATGTTATCCCTCTTTGTTTTAGATAGATGGATTTTTTTAAATTTTCTAAAAATGTTTTATTTATTTCTGAAAGAGAGAGAGACAGCATGAGCAGGGGAGGGTCAGAGAGAGAGAGAGGGAGACACAGAATCTGAAGACAGGCTCCAGGCTCTGAGCCAGCTGTCAGCACAGAGCCCGATGTGGGGCTCGAACCCATGAACCGTGAGATCATGACCCGAGCCAAAGTCAGACGCCCAACCGACTGAGCCACCCAGGTGCCCCTACATAGATGTTTATTGCAAGGTTTTAAAACAATCTCTATTAGCTGTTTGCTTAGAAAAGCTTCTTGAGACTAAAAATACCCACTTTTCCTTGTGGCAGTCTGCCTTCCCCCCACTCCTAATGGCAGTGATGCACAGATCTCAGTGTTAAATTGAGTCAGATGTAAAATCCATTTATAGTGCCCAGTCCTATGGGAAGCATTCCTCATTCTATTTGAGTAGCCTGTAAGAATGGTTCCTTTTGTTACTTTGTTTTATTGTGATCCCCATTATATGGCAGTGTTAAGATACTAAGATAGTTAATAATGCAGCCAGAAAGGGTGAAGAATGACATTCAATGTGTACGTTCACAGAATTTGGAATCCTGCGTATAACTTCACAATCACATGTAAAAGATGATCAGCTTTCTGAATCATTTGTTTATTTCTGACAGTTTCCTCAAGAGTCTCTCATCTTCCTGGGGCTGCATTGGGGCCACATTCTCTTTTTGTGCCATGAATCTAACTTCAGGAGAGCTGTACTGTATATTTCACGGCTCATCTAAATCTTACTGATCATTGCCTGCTGCTTGCTTTGTTGGCTATTTTTCTCTAGTGCGATAATATTCCAACTCCATAGCCAGCTTTCCTGACCTTTGGAAGGGAAGCCGTTTAGTTTGACCTTGCTGGCATGAAAGCAGAACCAGGCGTTTGGCGGATTAACCAGCATATATATTTTTTTTAAATATTTTTATTTCTAGGAGAGAGAGAGAGAGATAGCATGAGCAGGGGAGGGTCAGAGAGAGAGGGAGTCACAGACTGAAACAGGCTCCAGGCTCTGAGCTGGCAGTCAGCACAGAGCCCAATGTGGGGCTCGAACCCATGAACCGCGAGATCATGACCTAAGCGAAAGTCGGACGCTTAACCGACTGAGCCACCCAGGTGCCCCTAACCAGCATATTTTTAAACCAGCTGCTCAAGCATGCCCATTTTTCCGGCAGGTCTAGGCCAGATGGAATCCAAAGCAACTGACCATGTCAGTAATAAGGAGTGATATTCACTGCAGCCTCTCTAGTCTGACGGACAGCCCTTGACCTCACAGCCCTCCGCCCATTGACTTGACCTTCATAGCTCTGAGTGACTTGTTCAGGTTTATCGTGTAAAGACCTAAGCCAGTGAGCCCTGCGCAGTGTCTGCAGGCTGACCTCATGAATGGATCCTTATGAGCTTACCGTGGGGAAGAGTTCCATGCTTTTTACATTTTGCCCAATCCTAGTAAAGAGGGTATTATTTGCCTCATGTGGTTTTTAGGTCACGTGGTCTTTCTGGGTGGTCTGGGAAATGAGATGAAACGTGATTTTTTAGGTTTCCCCCTGTGTTCTTGGAACAGTGCTAGCCCCCAGTTGACTAGAGTTCTGGAAATTGAATCTAATATTGGAAGTGGGCAAAGTCTTTAATTAGTTGGACTACTATAGATAGATCAAAGAAAGACAGTCACTTTCCCCTAAAACAACTTTATTCACGAATTTGAGAATTCTAAGAACAACTCAGAATGTATGATTGTGTGTGTGTGTGTATGCGCATGTGTGTATGCGCATGTGTGTATGCGTGCGTGTGTGTTTGCCGTAGATTTAGGAATTGGAAATGTCCAGGTTGGCAGTCAGATTCCAGCACAGATGGGATTTTTGATTTTTCATATTGTTTCATAAGATAATTTAGAAACTTCTAGGGTGAATGGCCTCATACGGTATCTATTATAAATCCAAGGACCTCAGCTTTCTAACTGCCCTATAATTTGAAAGCAAAATAGCTGTTTGTAATGGATTCTTCATTGATGACATCCAGGATAAGCATAGCTGATGGCCTTGGAAATCATTGACTGGGTCACATTCAGTGGAGAGGATGAGGAAGTAAATAACAGAAGTTACCTTTTTTTCAGGACCTACTTAATGCCAGGCTCTGCGGGAGATGTTCTCCATATATTACCTCCTTGCATCTCTTTTATCCCCATTTCACAGAGAGGAAAAATCAAAGTTCACACGGTTTATGGGACTGGACAGGAGAATGGGGAACCATATCACACCATATTCCTAATTGCAGGAACATTGTCTCCCTCCTACAGACTTGTTCTTCTTTACTTTGTTTCTGATTGCTCTTGCCCTCAACAGGTTGACGTGAAAACTGTGAGGAGAGATGTACTGAAAATACTGTCCTGAGTTTATTGCTGGTGGACCTAGGGCTCAAAAATAGAACATTTCTGGAGTTCTGTGAGACGTCAGAGAAGGCATCAGTAATCTCCCTAGTTCTTTACCTCTGAAGTGGATGTAGGATCCCTTCATGGGTTGTGAGAATACTCGGATATAATTGTATTAAAGCGTATCGATTTAGTCAGTGTTTGTGCATATATAGTATGACAGCTGTGCCTGGTAGGAGGCATAGAGTGGTAACTAATAATAGTGCTCTTTTATGAAGTGATTACTGTGTGACCAAGGTCATTTTACGTGCTCTACCTATATCATCGCTTTTGATTTTAACCATAGAAGACACATGGATAGGTATTATTAACCATTTCTCCACCTGAGACGAAGAAACCACTACCCAGAGAAGTTAAGTAACTTGCTGAGGTCACACAGTTTGTGCATGATGGAGCTGGAATTGGGACCCAACCACCCACCTCTAAAACCTGCATTTTAATCATGGCACTGATTAAATGCCACCGAAACCCACGAGTCTAGCGGGACAAGGTCAGAACAAAAGCAACATGCTCTGCTAAGTGTTACCAAAGGAGGGGACAGGGCGAGATGAGTGTATCAAGCAGGTGGAGCTCAGGGCGGCTGCTGAGTCTGGCAAGGCCTCTCTGAGTGGGTGACATTTGAGCCAAGACCAGGCAGAATTGCTGCTAGCCAGGTGACCAGTGGGAAATGGAGGACTTGAGCAGAGGAGACACGGTGAATAAGCCTCGAGGTGGGAAACATCTGTCCACCAGGGGCCCCTGTAAAGCAGCTGCCCAAGTGAGCGTATGCGGGTACTGGGAAGGAACACTCAGACCTTCAAAAACTACTCACAATCTTTTGGAAGATTCTGCAGCCTACTTTCTGGGCTTAGTGTTTTCTCTCTTTTATTACATGTGTTCAGATTTATAAACATGAAAGAGATTGAGCCTTCTCATGAATGCCCATAACTGGCCGCATTTCACAGTCCCCTCCCCTCTTCCAAATGTGGGAAAACAGAAGAAATGAGAGGTTTTGAAGTTCTGCCTCCAAGTATTTCCTCCGTGGTCTTTTATGCGGCTTCATTCTTTAGAATCTGACATGTGTTCATAAAAAATGACGGTGCTCTGCCTTTCTATACATTCTCAAAAAAAAAAAATACTTTAACGGAGTCATAACTCTGACATAGTAATTGTCAGTGCTGAAGCACGCGATGCATAAAATTAATGAATGCTAATTTATTTGCCCTGCTTTTCACAAGAGCAGCATCAGGCAGACCACCAGAAATGATCCCTGAAAAACCTTTTTGTGAGTACCTACCCATGCCTTTTGATTCTGCCATTTCTTTTTAAAAAAGAAAAGTTCCTGAGAATCACATATCTCTTGCCCCTCTGTGGTACTTTTTACCTCCTGAGCTACACAGGGCTCTTTTCCCAAAATGTAAAGTAGGATTATGTTCGCTTTTCATTTGCATGCCTGGTTAACAATGTCACTAACCCTTGCTGTCCCTTTATAAATCATAATTAATTAAACCCAAGCTTGCCAATGAAAACACACCCCCCCAAATAGAGATTTTGGTTCTGTGGCCCTGTCCAGGCCAAAAAAAAAAAAAAAAATCCCTTTTATTAGAAATTGCTGATCTCACATCAAAGCAGTATGAGAAGATCAAGTTCTCTTTCATTTTTAATGAAGAGGTTTTCTGATCTCCCAGGGCACACCTGACCACAGTGCATCCAGCATGGGGAGCATGTGATGAGCAGCCTGTGCAGGTCACAACCTTTCAGAGGTCATGGCTTTCTCTGCACTTGATGTGCTTCCTGCAGCTAATTTGTTAATCAGACGGAACGTTAGATCGCGCTGTGATTTCCTTTAGGCAGTAATAGACAACACTGCAGTTTTCAAGCATGTTTAAAAGACTGATTTGGAATATCTTTTGGAGACAGGAGTTTTGTATTACAGGAAGGTGAAATATGTCTATTCTTCTACTTTTACTTACATTTCCACTTTTTTTTTTTCCAGGTCTGCCAGGCAGACTGTCTCCTCGCGTCCAGAATTCTTTGATACGCTTGCAGCCTTGACTCTGAAAAGGGGTGGTAGTTGTCAGTTGCCCTGTGTCCCTTTTGCAGGATTATAAATTAAATTAAAAGCCAGCTCTCCTAGTCTGAGATATTTCCCAAACACCAGAGATGCATGTTCGCTGGGAACAGAAAGTTTTCAGGGAAGGCTAAGCGTGGCCTCCGGTATCTATCTGTGCATAAGAAATACTCCACGGTACTGAAACGGTTCCTTCCTGATTTGTGAATCCACACTCGACTCCCAGGCTTCCAGCTTCTTTCACAGAACACTTTGGATCCTTTGCCAGGGTCTCTGTGAGTGTGCTCCCTGCTTGTTCATTTCCTGCTGCTTTTTGAAAGCCGCCTGCTTCCTTTCTGCCAGTTGCATCTGCTCAGGCCTAAATGAAAGCAGCTTCCAGAAAGCTCTGGCCAGCGTCTGAGCAATGGGAGTGCTGTGTGTTAGCCCGCTGTGCGATACTGAGGTCGAGGTTTGTTTGAAGCTCTTCCATCCCTGTAGTTATGCCACCAGATTTCTCTGTGGACCTTTACCCAACTATTCTGCTTTTGTGGGGATGTTTTTCCCTTATTTGAAGTGTTATAATCCATATTTTCTTATGACATTCCTTTGTGCCCCTCAGTGACATACTGTATTTTTCTGCAGAGAATGACTATGCATTTCTTTTGTTGTCTGGTATTTTATGTGTGTGTATTTGTTTGTATATACATGTACCTCTACATGTGTGCATGTATGTATATGTACGTGTACCTGTGGATATGTATATGTAGGCACACATATAGCTGTTGTAATTGGTGACTATTTAAATAGTTTTATAGTTTATTACAAGGTTTTATGAGGTAATGTATCATGTTATTTCTAGATGAGAATTGTTTTTCTTTCATGTATCTCTTAACCACTTGCTGCTTTTTTTATTCTTGTCATATTTCATTGGCCAGAACATCTTTATAAGAGTCTAACATTTTATTCAGACACTCATCCTTAAGGTTTGAGTGAGTTCATAGCCAGCAGTTAGGACCTAGCATAATAATTTAGCTTTCGTCATTAGGTGTAGAAACCTACAGTCTGATAGAAGCAATTCATTTTAAATTATTTTCTGATTTATGTATTATTTTGGAGAGTGAGAGAGCAGGAGAGGGCTAGTTAGAGAAAGGGAGAGAGAATTTTAAACACGCTGATCGTGGAGCCTGACATGGGGCCCAATCCCACAACCTCAAGATCATGACTTGACCCAAAATCAAGAGTTGGACAGTCAACTGACTGAGCCAGCCAGGCACCCCTAGAAGTAATTCATTTTAGGGAGATATATCAAAGAGCACACACATCAAAGTGATATATTCCTCCACAGACAGTGAAGGGTTATTGTAGTTTGATTAATGAGGTGCGATGTCAGGTTCAAGCTTAAGAGGTAAAAATAAACTGTATTATTTGATTCTTAGAACAATCTCCTGATAAAGTCTTACAGGGCCCATTTTACTGCCAGGGAGACTGAAACCTAGGAAATAAATAACCTGTCAGGCATTCTTATAAGCGTAGTAATAAATGCAAGATCTTGTGAGTCCAGAGTCTGCTGCTTTATACCACTAGGAAATTTTGATGTTTGTGTGCCCCACCGTGGGTTAAAATGTCTTTTCTTTTCATGTCAGTAATTGGGAAGTCTTAAAGAACCCTACTTGTTAGGATTATTGTCTGATAAATTTCATGTTTATTTCCTTATTTAGTGTTTTGATAATAGGAGTCAGCAAACCTTTTCCATAAAGAGTCAAAGAATAAAAATTTTGCAGGCCCCTTGGATGGCTCAGTTGGTTAAGGGTCCGACTATTGATTTAGGCTCAGGTCATGATCTGGCGATTTGTGGCTTGAGCTCCATGTCAGGGTCTGTGCTAACATTGTACAGTCTGCTTGGGATTCTCTCTCACCCCTTTTCTCTGCCCCTCTCCCGCTCATGCTCTCTCCCCGCCTCTCAAAATAAATGAATAAATATTTTTAAAAAAGAATAAAAAGTTGAGACATTTTGGACCATGCTATTTCTGTCACAGCTGCTCAACAGTACTGATAGAGGCCTGAATCAGCTGCTGATAATGCAGAAATGCATGGGTATGGTTGGATTCCTATAAAACCTTATTGATGAACACAAACATTTCAATTTCATATAATTATCACACATCACAAAAAATTTTTCTCATCATTTCAAACCTCATAAACCTTCCCCACAGCCCACAGCCAAAGTTTATTAGGGGGGCTATATTTCATCAACCCTGCTTGACACCCTTAAGTCTTAGAACTTCAGGTAAATGGAGAGGTATGCATGTGACCAGCACTTACATTCCCCTTCCTGTGACATTGATTTAGCAAACACTTCTGGGGGCTGACTACTGCATGGCAGCCCCAGCTTGGCAATGAAGGTACAGAGGTGATTAAGATGACTTTTGTTTTCAAAGAGTTTACATCCAGTTGGAGGGAAGGGTGGCAGTGGAAGTGGTAAAAAGTGAATAGCTGTAATCCAGTATGGAAAATACTTCAGACTTAGAGCAGGGTATGTACAGCATCTGACTCCAACAGCTTCTGGCCAATCTTGGGCTTTCTGGCTTCGCAGACTCTCTAGAACTGCCTCCCTTCCCCCTCAGTGTCTTGTAGGACATGAGGTCTTTTGGAGAGACTCACAAGATTTTAGGTCATGTGATGGCATTCCTGATCCCACACTGCTGTGCTGGAGACTATTCAGACGCCACAGAGCGGCAGGCAAACCCGGCATCTTTTTAATCCGGCGCCATCTGCCCACCCACCCCTCCCGGTCGCACATTTTAGTCCTCTGAAGCTTGGCGAAGCTTTCCTCAGCCGATCTAACTCTTCAAAAATTAGAATTGAGAGGAAATTGAGGGGGGGGGTGTGTGCACTGGCCCTAGAAGAGAGGTGCCCAGAAGCATGATGTCTCACTTGAGGCTGTGCAGGGGTGAAGGGGCCGCTCGCGCCGCATGCACACGGACCAGTTGAGAGAGCCCACTGGCAGTAGAATGTTCCCTAGGGACAGTGCTTCCCTGGGCTCGTCTCCTCCTCTTATTTTCTGGCTGATGTGTCTTGCCTGAATTAAATTCTTTGACTCTCCCGTGCCAGTAGTTCTTTGGTGGTGTTTCTGCTGGTTTGTTAGAGCCTCCCAGCTTTCAAACCAGGTGCACCCCGCTTCTTCACCAGCCCCTGTACTTCGTAAATATAGCATTTCTGCAGGGCTCTGTCCCTAGCACATGGCTTTTCTAGTGTTTGCACATTCCTCTCAACTGATCTTACCCTTGCTTGTAGTTTCATTGCCATCTGGGTGCTGATGGCTTTCAGATCAGTATCCCCAGCCAGCCCGGTCCCCTGACTTTGTGTTTCTTCCTCCAACTGTCTTCCCTGAGAGCTCATCTCATCCTCTGCAAGACCAGTTTGCCTCTACTCTGCCTCCCTATCCTTCTCTCTCTCTCTCTCTCTCTGTCTCTCTCTCTCTCTCTCTCATATCTCTGTATTAAATCAGCCTGCAAATCTTTGATGGTCTTCCTCTTTCTTCACCATCTTCCTCTGCTAATCCAGACCCAAGTACCTGGTTCACTCTTGATGCAGCTGCTAAGCGATGCCAAGGGTATACACAAGACAGAGTGCCTCCATGTATCTCCCCTTGGCCTCTCTCCTGTCACCCCGGTGCCAGCGATACCTTTTCAAATACAAATCTGGTCGTGTATTCTCTCTGCCTTAAACCCTCCTGTGGGTTTCCCACTGCTTTAAAAACTGCCAGGTTTTTTGCACCACACAAACCTAGGAGGTATTATTCTCATCATAGTCTGTGTGAATAGTGCCACCCTCAGTTGTGCAGTGTGTAGCCTATTCTGTTCATGGCAGCTCTAGCTCACAGGGTCCAGTAATATCTACTCTTGAACTTTTGACCCACCATGACATCCCATACAGCTCTCTCCCTAAATGCCAGTCCCACAGTTTGTGACTCAGTAGGTCTGGAGTTGGGCCTGAAAATATGTATTTCTCTCACGTTGCCAGGAGATGTGCTGCTGATCCAGGGACCACACTTTGAGAACCACTGATATTGACAGAGCTTGATAAGGACATTTTTCTGTTGTAACATTTCACTCACTTGAAGCCTCCAGGACATGTCTGCACGTAGGCTACCTAGTCCAATTTTGTAAGAGCTGGAGGCACCTGCATTTTATAAATACCAGTGAAATGATGGCATTTACCCATTTCTTATTAACATTGAACTACACAAGTGGCACATGAGCACATTTTTCTTGACATCTTTGAAAAATCACAGATCTGCCCAAAGTCCCTTCCCTTCCTCTCTGCCCCAGGTATGTCTTACCAGTTAATGTATATCCCTTTAGACTCCATTCTGCATTTCCTGGTAGAATATACAAGTACTGTGGTGGTCCCTCTCCCCCTACCATGAATCGTATAATACTGAACCTTCTGGGTTGCAACTTGGTATTTTTCATTCTACGGTGTTTGGCATTCCCTTGGTTATGGTATATAGGGATATTGCTGAATCTCGAGCCTCTCACATCTCTGGCCTTTGTTTCCAAAGGTCCAGGGTCCACCCAACTGTCCAGTGCTCTCTGGTTTCTGAGTGGGTTTGGCCCCGGCGGAGCGGGGGCTGTGCAGGGTATTGGGACGAGGAAGGAAATGGAAGTTGGAGGATCGTTTCTCTCTCCCTGTAAGGTTACCCGAGGTTGGCTATGGCTGTAGAGGGAAGCTGAACTGCATCGCTCAAGATACGCTCTGCAGAACATGGGCCTCGACGCGGTAACAGCCCACTTCTCTTGGTCCCCTGGTCCTCCACCCACACTCACACTGCAGGCCAGCCCTATTGATGTTAAGTGTGTCGTCTGTTTCCTTACTACAGAAGTATATCCCTCACTCCTTTTTTATTAGGTGTATGTGTGTGTAAAATATACATAGAACATAAAACTGGTTACCATTGTCACCTTTTTTCTTGTTTTTTTTCTTTTTGAGTGTGGTAAAATTAGTGTAAAACACAATATCCGTTTTAGGTATACAAGATTATAACTTGACATTGGTAGTCATTACAGTGTGATCACCTCCAGAACTCTTGTTTTGCCATCTGTCACCATACGTTAGGCCACCTTGGTCCATTCTACCCAGCTCCCAGCCCCCTGCCCTTCTGGCAGCCACTAATCTCTTCTTTGGGTCTCTGAGTCTGTTTTTTGTTTGTTTGTTTCTGTTTGAGATTTCACATAGAAGTGAAATTATACTGGTTCTATCTTTGTCTTCTAATTTTACAACATTATATTATCAGGGTCTCTCCATGTTGTCACATATGGCAAGATTTCATTCTTTTTTATTTCAGAGTAATATTCCATTCATCTTTAGGTGTTCATCTGTCCTTGGACATTTATGATGCCTCCACATCTTGGCTACTGTAAGCAGTGCTGCTATGAACATTGGAGTGCATGTATCTTTTCAAATTAGTGTTTCTGTATTTTTCGGATAGATATCCAAGAGTGAAATAGCTGGGTCATATGGTAGTTTTGTTCTTAATTTGTTGAGAAGTCTTCCATAAACTGTTTTCCATAGTTGGTGTACCAGTTTACATTCCCACCTGCAGAGGGATTCCCTTTCCTCCACATCCTCTCCAACACTTGTTATTTCTCATCTTTTTGATCATCGTCCGTCTAACCAGTATGGACTGATACCACATTTTTGTTTCCCTTTGCATTTCCGTAATAGTTACTGATTTTTAATAGCCTGTCACATGCCTCTGTGCAATCTGCAAGTCTTCTTTGGAGTAGTTTGTATTTAGATCCTCTGCCCATTTTTAAATTGGGTTATTTTGGGTCTTATGTTGTATGACTTTGTTATAGTCTGGATTTTAAACTCTTGTTGATATGTAATACGCAAATATCTTCTCTCCTTCAGTGGGTTGCTTTTTGTGTTGATGATGGTTTCCTTTGCTGCGCAGAAGCTTTTTAGATGTGGTCCCATTTGTTCATTTTTGCTTTTGTCTCCCTTGCCTTTGAAGTCAGACCCACAAAAACATCACTAAGATTGTCCAGGAGGAGTGCCTGGGTGGCTCAGTTGGTTAAGTGATTCGTCTGCAGCTCAGGTCATAATCGCATGGTTCCCTGGGTTCGAGCCCCACATCGTTGCCTCTTGCCTGCTCACATGTGTGCGAGCTCTCTCTCAAAAATAAACACTTCTAAAAAACTTTTAAAATATGTTAAGGAGCTTACTGCATATGTTTCCTTTTTAGGACTTTTATGGTTTCAGGTCTTACATTCAAGTCTTTAATCCATTTTGATTTAATTTTTATGTATGGTGTAACATGGTGGTCTAGTCTCATTCTTTTGCATGTGGTTGTCCATTTGCCCCAGCATCCTTTATTGAAGAAACTACCCCCCTTTTTTTTTTCTGGTTCCTTTGTCATAAATTGTGTATGTGTAGCTAAATTATTTCTGGGCTCTCAGTTCTGTCCCATTGGCCTGTTGTGTCTGTTTTTATGCCAGTACTGTACTGTTTTGATTACTGTAGCTTTGTAATACAGTGTCAAGTCAGGGCACATGATACCTCCAGCTTTGTTCTTCCTTAGGATTCCTTTGGTTATTTAGGATCTTTGGTGGTTTCACACAAATTTTAGGGTTATTCTGGTTCTGTCAAAATGCCGTTGAAGTGAGGCCTGGGTGGCTCAGTTGATTGAGCATCCATCCACCTCTTAGTTTTAGCTCAGGTCATGGTTTAATGGCTCATGGGTTCAAGCCCCATGTTGGGCTGTACACTGAGGGCATGGAGCCTACTTGGAATTCTCTCTCTCCCCATCTCTCTGCACCTCCCGTGCTCAGTTTCTCTGTCTCTCTCCAAATAAATAGTAAACATTGAAAAAAAATTTTTTAATGCCAGTGGAATTAAAAAAAAAAATTTAATGTTTTATTTATTTCCGAGAGAGAGAGAGAGAGACCGCATGAGCAGGGGAGGGTCAGAGAGAGAGAGAGACACAGAATCTGAAGCAGTCTCCAGGCTCTGAGCCAGCTGTTAGCACAGAGCCCGACGCGGGGTCGAAGCCACAAACCGTGAGATCATGACCTGAGCCAAAGTCGGACGCTCAACCAACTGAGCCACCCAGGTGCCCCTAATGCCAGTGGAATTTTGATAGGGATTGCATTCAATCTGTTGATTGCTTTTGGTAGTATGAACATTTTAACCATATTGATTCTGTTGATCCATGAACATCAAGTATCTCTCCATGTATTTGTGTTTTTAGTTTTCTTCATCAGTGTCTTGTGGTTTTTAGCTTTTATAGCTTATCTTTCACCTCTCTGATGAAATCTCTTCCTTGTTATTCTATTCTTTTTGATCCACTTGTAAGTAAGATTGTTTTCTTAATTTCTCTTTTTGATAGTTTGCTGTTAGCTTTTAGAAACACCACTGATTTCTGTAGATTGATTTGTATCCTGCATCCTGGATGAATTCATGAATTAGTTCTAACAGCTTTTTGGTGGAATCTTTAGGGTCTCCTGTATAAATTATCATGCCGTCTAAAAATAGTACAGTTTTATTTCTTTCTCTCTACCTTGTATGCCTTCTGTTTCTTTTTCTTGCCCAATTGCTGTGGACTTCCAACATTAGGTTGAATAAAGTGACAAGAATGGGCATTCTTCACTTGTTCCTGATCTGAGAAGAAAAGCTTTCAGCTTTTCACACTTGCATATGATGTTAGCTGTGGGTTTGTCATATATAGCCTTTATTATCTTTAGATATGTTCCCTCTATATCCACTTCATTGAGCATTTTTATGATAAATGGATGTTGTTTTCTCACATTTTTCTCCATCTTTTGAGATGAATGTGTGATTTTTATCCTTCATTTGGTTAATGTGGTGTATCATGTTGGTGGATTTGCAGATGCTTGTACCATTCTTGCATCCCTGGAAAAAATCCTACTTGATCATATCGTGTAATTCTTTTAACATATTGTTGAATTGAATTTGCTCGTATTTTGCTGAGAGTTTTTGTGTCTTTGGTCAGTAAGGATTGTAGCGTGTAATTATCTTTTTTTGTAGTGTCCTTGCCTGGTTTTGTATAAGGGTAATGCTGGCCTCATAGTATTAGTTTGGAAAGATTCCCTCTTCTTTAATATTTTGATATTTTTGAGAAGGAAACTACTGGTATAGTATTGAATGGTAGAACTGACCAGTGAAGTCATCTAGTCCTGGACTTTTCTTTGTTGGGAAGTTTTCAGTTACTGATTTAATCTCTTTACTAATAACTGGTCTGTTCACATTTTCTATTTTCTCATGATTCAGTCCTCAAAGATTGTATGTTTGTAGGAGTTTGTCCATTTCTACTAGTTTTCCAGTTTGTTGACATGTAATTGTTGGTAATAGTTTCTTATGATGTTTTTTATTTCTGTAGTATCAATTGTAATATCTCCTTTTTCATTTTTTATTTTGTTTATTTGAGCCCTCCTTTATTTTTTTTTCTTGTTTAGTCTAGCTAAAGGTTTGTCTCATTTGTCATCTTTTCGAAATTCAGCTCTTGGTTTCATTGATCTTTTTCTTTGTGTGTGTGTGTGTGTGTGTGTGTGTGTGTGTGTGTGTGTTGATTTTTTGTTTTTTGTTAGTCTCAGTGTCATTTATTTCCACTCTCATCTTTAGCATTCTCTTCATTCTAACTTTGGGCTGTGTGTATTCTTTTTTTTCTGCCTCCTTAAGTGTAAAGTTAGATTATGTATTTAAGATTTTTCTTTTTTCTTGAGGTAGTCTGTATTGTTCCCTTTTTGAACTACTTTTGTTGCATCCCCTAGCGTTTTGAATTATTTCTTTTTATTTTCTTTCATCTCTATTTATTTTTAAAACGTCTTCTTACATTTCTTCAGCAACCCAGTGGTTTTCAGTAACATGTTGTTTAATCTCCACATTATGATGGGTTTTCTCTTTTTCCTTTTGTAATTGATTTCTAATTTCACACTGTGGTGGTCAGAGAAGATGCTTGATATGAGTTCATTCTTTATTGTTAATTGTTCTGTGGTCATCATTTGATCTGTCCTGCAGAATCGTCCCTGTGCACTTGAGAAAAATGTGTATTCTCCTGCTTTTTGATGAAATGTTCTTCATGTGTCTGTGAAGTCCGTCTAGTCTAATATGTAATTTAAGGTCTGTGTTTTCTCACTGATTTTCTGTCTGCATGATCTATCTATTGTAGTAAGTGGGGTGTTAAAGTTCCTTAGTATTGCTGTACTGCTATCACTTTCTCCCTTTATGTCCATTAATACTTGTTTTATATATCCTGGTGTGTCTATGTTGGATGCCTAAATATTTATACACATTATATATCCTTGCTGGATTGATCCCTTCATCTTTACGTAATGTCTTTCTTTGTGTTTCATTCTGGTCTTTGTTTAAAGTCTGTTTTATCTGCCATGAGTATAGCTGTATCAGCTTTCTCTTCATTGCCGTTTTCATAGACTATCTGTTTTCATCCCTTCACTTTGAGTCTGTGTGTGTACTTACTCTTGATCTGAGTTTCCTGTAGGCAGCATATAGATAGGTCTTGTTTTTTATCCATGGAGCCATATCGTGTCTTCTAATTGCAACAGTTAGTCCTTTTATATTCAAAGTAATTATTGATGGGGGTGTATGTATTGCCATTTTGTTAATTGTTTTCTGGCTGTTTTTTAGTTCCTGTCCCGTTTTCTATCTTCCCTTGTACTTAAGTGGCGCTGTTATGTTATGTTATGTTATGTTATGTTATGTTATGTTATGTTATGTTTATATTCCTTTTCCATTGTCTTTTGTGTTTTTGCTATGAGTTTTTGTTTTGTGGTTCCTGTGAGGTTCACTGAGGTTCACATATAGCACCCTGCATACATAAAAGTCTTTTTTAAGCTAATAGCAACATAAATTTGAGCATATTACAGAACATGATAATTTTATTCCCTCCCACACCCACATTCTGTATTGTTAATATCACATATTGCATCTTTTTACTTTATGCCTGCTTGAATTACTGTAGCTTTAGTTAATTTCATTACTTTTGTCTTTTAACTTTCATGCTTTATAAATGACTGACCCACTACTCTTACTATATATTTACCTTTTACGGTGATATTTTTACTTTTATATGTTTTTTTGTTATTAATTATTGCCATTTCTTTTTCAGTTCAAAGGAGTCCCTTTAACATTCTAAGGCTGGTTTAGTGATGATGAACTCCTCAAGCTTTTGCTTATCTGAAAAACTCTTTTTTTTTTTTTTTTTAACATTTATTCATTTTAGAGAGAGAGTGTGTGTGATGGGGGGAGGAACTGAGAGAGAGGGAGACACAGAATCTGAGCAGGCTCCAGGCTCTGAGCTGTCAGCACAGAACACGACACAAGGCTCGAGCCCAGGAGCAGCGAGATCATGACCTGAGCCGAAGTCTGAGGCGTAACCGACTGAGCCACCCAGGCACCCCGCTTATCTGGAAACCTCTTGATCTCTCTTTCAATTCTGAATGATAACCTTGTCAGGTAGAGAATTCTGGGTTGGAAGTTTTTCTCTTTAACCCTTGGAGTATGTCCTGCCACTCCCTCGTGGCCTGCAAGGTTTCTGCTAAGAAATCTGTTGAGAGCTTTTGGGGTTTTCTTTATATATATATATATTTTTTTTTCTTGCTGCTTTCAAGATTCTTATCTTGAACCTTTATCATTTTAATTCTCATGTGTTTTGGGTGTGGATATCTTTGGGTTTATTTTATTTGGGACTCTCTGCAACCTAGATGTGGATATCTGTTTCCTTTTAGATTAGGAAAGTTTTTGCTATTACTTCTTTAAACAAAATTTTTGGCTCTTTTTCTTTCTTCTCTTTCTGGGACATCTATAAGGTGAATATTATTTTACTTGATACTGTCCTAGTGATCCCTTAAGGAATCTTCACCTTTTAAAATGTTTTTTCCTTTTGCTTCTTTCTTTGAATGATTTCCATTGCTTGGCCTTCCAGCTTGCTGATCTATTCTCCTGCTTCATCTAATCTGCTGTTGAACCTCTCCAGTGTATTTTTCAGTTGGGTTACTGTATTCTTCAGCTTTGTAACTTCTGTTGCTTTTTTTTTTTTTTTTTCCTGTCTCTTTTCTGAAGATCTCACTTTCCATTTTTGAGCCCAGTTTGATGAGGATCTTTATGATTGCTTCTTTGCACTGTTGATCAGATTAATGGCTTATCTCCAATTCATTTTTTTTCATGAGGTTTTGTCTTTTTTAAAAATTTCATTTGGAACATGTTCTTCCTCTGTGTCTTCATTTTTACTTTGTTTCTGTATATTAAGTGAAGAAACTGTTTGTCCCAGTCTTGAAGGAGTGGTCACTAGAACACTGCGGGGTCAAGGGTGGGGGTGGGGTGCTGTTTCAATCTGTTATCTGTGCAGTACTTTATGGAGTGGTAGCCTACTAAATTTTGTCTCTACAAATGTTTCAGACCTGAAGGCCCAGAAATGCAAGCCCTGCTGGCCATCAGTGCCAGATGTTCATGGGTGTCCCCCATGTGAGCTGTAAGGACCTCCTGGGGCTAAGGGGCTGGGACCGTCTGCCCATGGCATCTGGCAGGGTAGAGGGCACAGTGGCTTAGAGGATGAAGACAGCAGAGTGAGCACAGGTGCTGATTGTGACAGGGTGGGAGACCGGGTAGTTGAGTACTGGGCAGGTCTGGGAGACTGTAGGGAAATTTGGGGTGAAGAGGTGGCACTAGGCAGGTAGAGGGATAATGGCAAATAAAAGAGCTGCCCACACTGCACTAACAAGGAAGAAGAGTTTAAAAAAATAAAAGGTGCTCACTGTTACCTATATGCTGGGACAGATCTCTATCAGACCCCTGCCCCTTCAGTATACTCCCTAAGATTAATCAGTGCATCTCCCTCATATACAGCCTCCATTTCCTACAGCCCTCTGACTTTCCTGGATATTAGCCCCACTGTTTTTCAAAGCCAGTAGTTGTGGGGACTCACCCTTCTGGTGCAGATGGCTAGAGTGCCCAGTGTCGGGCTCAAACTCCTCTTCAGAGAGGAGCAGTGCATTTATGATATCCCTCCCTCTTCTGGGTCATGGTGCCGGAGGTTAAGGGTGGGAGTCCTGGCAAGGTTACTCCTTTGTCCCTCTTACCGATCTGGTTGTAGCTTTTTTTTTTTTTTTTTTTAATTTTTAAAATGGTTTTATTTATTTTTGAGGGAGAGGGAGAAACAATGTGAGCAGGGGAGGGTCAGTGAGAGAGAGAGGGAGATATAGAATCTGAAGACAGGCTCCAGGCTCTGAGCTAGCTGTCAGCACAGAGCCCGACATGGAGCTTGAACCCGTGAACTGTGAGATCATGACCTGAGCTGAAGTTGGACGCTTAACTGACTGAGCCACCCAGGCGCCCCTGTAGCTGTTTTCTTTTCCTCTCCCCCGCCCCATGTGTATTGTGTGTTGTGTGTTGTGGAAGAGTTGTCTGTAATCTTCAAGTCTTTTTGGATAGAAGTGTTCCTTCTGTGCTTATAAACCTTGGTGTGTCCTTGTGACGATGTGAGCCTCAGGATCTTCCTGTGCCACCATCTTGAATCCTCTCCAGTCTTCATCATTAAGCGTGCAAGTCAGTGGTATTAAGTACATTCACATTGTTGTATAGCTATCACTGTTACCCATTTCCAGAATGTTTTCGTTGTCCCAAACTGAAACTCTACCCACTGAACAGTTCCCTTTTCTTCCCATCCACTAGCCACTGGCAGCCACTACTCTACTTCATGTCTGTATGAAATTAACTACTCTGGCATTTTACAGAAGTGGAGTCATGCACTATTTGTCCTTTTGTGATTGGATTATTTCACTTAATGTCCTCAAGGCTACCCATGTTATAGCATGTGTACAATTTCTTTCTTTTTTTTTTTTTAAACTTTATTTATTTTTGAGAGAGAGAGAGAGGAAGGGGCAGAGAGAAAAGGAGGGGGAAAGAGAGAGAATCCCAAGCACGTTCCTCAGTGTCAGTGCAGAGCCAGATGTGGGGCTCTAACTCACAAATTGTGAGATCATGATCTGAGCCAAAATCAAGAGCCTGATGCTTATGTGACTGAACCACCCAGGCACCCCAGAATTTCCTGCCTTTTAAAGGCCGAGTAATACTCCATTGTACATCTATACCCTATTTTTTTTGTCTGCCATTATCCATTTGCTAATTCACTCCCTGAGATGGCTTTCATCTTCTGACTGTTGTGAATAATGCTGCTTCTGAGACTGGGTGCTCAGGACCCTGCTTTTAATGCTTGTGGGTGGAGAGCCAGGAGTGGAATTCCTGTATCATATGGCATTTCTATTTTTAATTTTCTGAGAATAAACCACATTGTTTTGATCCCTTATTATTTATATTGTTTACTTTGACCCAAAAGACTAACTCTTGGAATTGCTAGATCTATATGGTATCCCACGTCAGCGGAACTTCTTTTAGTCCTGTCTACAAGGTCAACTGCTTTTGCTTACAACCCATTTATTATTTTGAGCTGGGAAATGTTTTGGTCCCCAAAATGTATTAGTAAAATGCATTGCAGAAACTCTACATCATCTTGCCTGTGAACTATGAAGCCAATTTTCAAAGCGGATGTGTAAATTATAGATATGGCTTCAATTATATGGCATAGTGAATATTTTGATTCCCATGGCTACATAGTCTACAGACCATCTCTCAGTTTCTCCTGTGTCGTGTTGCGAGTATCCTCTTCCACACAGCTCCATCTTCCAGGCTCTCCAGCCCTTTAAAGTGTCTGGTGGCATCCTTTCAGCTCTAAACCTAACTGTGATAATGTTTGGGGGGTTTCAGTTGGTTATGTAATAATACCTTATTCTTCTATTACCTGTGTGTTAGGTGCCAAAAGTAAAAGTGTGTCATGCAACAGTCAAGATGAGACTTGTTTTCATGTAGAAAGAAGTCCTCTCTGGAAAATCCTTGGTGAACCAGGATTATACATTTTTAAAAAACTGTAATATGCTTGCAGTTGTGTTAGAAGTTTCCCAAAAGTTGTCGCATGTGAATAACAGGTAACATTAATAAGTACTTACTGTAGCCCCAGCACTTAACTCTTAAATGTCTGATCTTATTATTGCTTTCATAAAAAGATAACAGAATCACCATCATCTTCATCATTATCAAGGAAATTGATACTCAGAGAGGTTAACTAAGTTACTCCAGGCCACAGAGCTGGTAAATAGAGGATATATAATGTACGCCTGAAGTGTCCACTTGATTACACTTTCTGTTCTTTCACCTGTAACTGCGTGCAGTGGGGTGAACGCGCACACACAGCCCTGCCTCAGACATTTGGACCGCTTCAGCACCTACTTTGTGGTAACCAGTGAACATTCCCCTCAAATAAGAAATAAAATAAGTATTTTGAGGTGTGCCTGCGTGGCTCTGTTGGTTAAGGTTCTGACTCTTGCTGTCAGCTCAGCTCTTGATCTCAGGGTCGCTAGTTCAAGCCCCATGTTGGGCACCACGCTCGGCATGGAGCCTACGTAAAGAATAAAAGAAGCAGCAGCATTTTGATTTTCTGCATGGTAGTGGAATTTGAGGAGCCAGGATCAGTGGGAGTTCCCCCTGAATGCTAGCACAGCTGTGGCTGTGGCTCAGCTCGGCTCGGCTCAGCAACTAGAACTCAGGATTCCATTGTGCGGCGTTTGCGCCAAGGTGGGAGAATCCTCAGGGCTCTGGTCTGTAGGCACATGATCACCAGCAGCAGCACAGCAGGACCATAAATGGATTTGGAGAGTTCTGCTCTGGAAGGTTTGGGCAGGTGTCCAGAACTTTTTGAGCTGGAACAAGTGTAGACCTCTTTCTGGATTGTGTGTTTTATTTTTATTTTTTTATTTTTTTTAAATTTTTTTTTAATGTTTTATTTATTTCTAGGAGAGAGAGAGACAGCGTGAGCAGGGGAGGGTCAGAGAGAGAGGGAGTCACAGACTGAAACAGGCTCCAGGCTCCAAGCTGGCAGTCAGCACAGAGCCCGACGCGGGGCTCGAACCCACGAACCGCGAGATCATGACCTAAGCGAAAGTCGGACGCTTAACCGACTAAGCCACCCAGGCGCCCCTGGATTGTGTGTTTTAAATATCAGGCTTCGAGGGTAATTTTGGCCAGGCTCACTTTTACATTTTTCATGGATACCTATTTATAGGTCTCAATCTACATACACACACACACACACACACACACACACATATATATTTTTTATCCTGTATACCCATGAGCCATAAGGAAAAAGATTGATAATTTAACTATACAAAACTTAGAATTTACATAGAGCGGCAAAACTGTAACAGAAATTAAACCAGCAGAAGCAGACGGACAGCTGATTTCCTGCTTTCCTAATAGGCTCCTACATGTCAACAGGGAAAAGACAAACTACCCAATGGAAAAGTTAGCCAAGAATACAATCAGTTAATGTATGAAAGGTGCTCAACTTCATTCATAATTGAGTTGTGGTTGGCAAAGGTGTAACAGTCTGATAATATGCAGCATTGATGAGCGTGTTGACATAAACGTCCTCATAAACCGTTGGTGGGAATTTAAATGGAGGCAGCTTTGGCAATATCTATTAAAATAGATAATGCGTTCTGGCTCATAAATCTCCATTATTAGGCTGTGGAGAAAATCACAAGAGAATGCCAAGATAAGAATGTGTGTGTATGTCAGCAAGGATGCTACAGGGAGCGTTTTGCCAGGAGAAACCAACGCCACCACAAGATAGCCCTGCCTCCTAAATTACAAGCATAACTGCTAAGTAAGTGACAGCACTTATTCCACAACGGGCTGCCCTGTGAAAAGGGATAAAGTAGATCTACAGGTGCTCAGTTAGACCTTCAAGCTTTACTCATGAAACAGTTCTTTGAGTATTTCTGGTATTGGTATCTACTTGCTTTTATCTGGAAGGATACACAAGAAATTGTTAACAGTGGCTAAACTTTTGGGACTACTGTGTGAAAGTGTGGTCAGACTTATTTTTTATTTCATACTTCAAAAATATTTCATTCTTCTGTGTATCTTGTTTCTTTAAAAAATTAAAATTTGGCTGAATACATGTGAAAGTGCCTCCAGCAGTTATAGGTAACCACATTTAGCTTTAAGTCTTGATCTCATCCGTGCAATCCAGTCATCCAGAGCTATTCTCTAGAAAGAGAAGAATAGAAGGTCACTAGGATAGGGTATATCCTGCCCTCTGCTTTCCTCTGAAAATCCATCTTTTAAAAGTCTTAGGTGGAGGGGCAGCTGGGTGGCTCAAGTGGTTAAGCAACCAGCTTGGGCTCAGGTCATGATCTCATGGTTCATGGGTTCGAACCCCTTAGTGGGCTCTGTGCTGACAGCACAGAGCCTGGAGCCTGCTTTGGATTCTGTCTCCTTCTCTCTTTGCCCTTCCCTAATCACATTCTGTCTCTCTCAAAAATAAATAAACATTAAAAGAATTAAAAATAAAAGTCTTGGGTGGAGTTACATTGGAAAGAAGAATGTGTAGATGTAATTTCCTTCTAGGAACTTTTTTTAAACCTTTTTTAAAACATTTATATATTTTTTTTGAGAGGGAGACACAGCTTGATCAGGGGAGGGGCAGAGAGAGAGGGGTACACAGAATCCAAGGCAGGCTCCAGGCCCTGAGCTGCTCAGAGCCCAACACGGGGCTTGAACTCATGAACCAGGAGATCATGGCCTGAGCTGAAGTCGGGCACTTAACTGACTGAGCCACCCATGCACCCCCCTTCTAGGAACTTTTTGAGGCAGATTTATATTCTAGTTCTAGGCTTTACACAGGGCTGATTATGGGCAAAAAAGGAGACTCCCCCAATTCCCCGGACAGAAAAGAATACCTAGGCTCCTGTATCTTTAGAGCCCTTCATTGTTACACAGCTAACACAGCTAATGAGCCTATAAAGGGTACACTCATTTTTTGGGTGGTTGGTTTTTTTCAAAATGTTGGGAAACAGTATGGGGGGGTATTTCTTATCAATCATATATGTCTTCTGTTACTTTTTGACTTTGCACTCTAGCAAAGCAAAGCTTGTTTTGGATTTATGAATAACATTTTGCTTACAGAGTTATTAAGAGGTAAATGAGTTAACAGGTAAAATGCTCATCTTCCCATCTGGCACCTGGCAAGCCTTCGTTGGTACCTGTCATTTCTGTTGGACCACAACTGCACAAACTTAATTCAAGAGCATGTACAGTTCTGCCTTCATGAAAACCAAGTAGTTCAAGTAGATTATTTCTTGGGGTTCTGACAATTAAATGGGTTACCAAACTACCGCTAATGAACAAGAAAGCAGGTCAAAGAATCAGAACTCCGGACTTTTGGCTCCGGCGTGTTACCTAACTTGGAGTGTAGAATATAAAAGATGCAGATGTGTTGGTTGAAATTTCTTAGGTAAGATATTGACTGGAATTGTTGGAATGTGAGTATATTTGTGTCTTCATGATCCTCATGGCCCAAATCAAGACCAGAGAATTTGCCCAGATAGAAAGTCCTGAGTACACCCATCACAGCCACCTCCCTTCTCTCTGCTGCCCCAGCATTCCATCTCACCCTTTCCTTAGGTCTTTTTTCCCCAAAGAAGATCTTGACAGAGGCACTGTTAGACACATGCACCGATAGACACTCAGTATAGTCCCTTTGCCTAAATCTACTATCTGCTCTCAGGCCTGGCCTCAATGAAAGAGTGATTTAGGGTCATCTCAGACTTTTCAATGAATTAATTCCAAGTTCAACTAAATAGGATAAACAGACCCCAGACCTCACATCCTGGAGACTTAGCCTTTCATTCTTTTTAGAAATCTTTCAGCAGGATCAAAGCAGTGTCCCCTCCCCCACAGGAGATCCCTTTGTTTGGCTCCCTTATCTCAACCGAAGGTGATTTTTCATTTGCATTACTAATTACCCTCTTCAAATGCATTGTTCCTAAAATTGACTAAATGCCCCTAAATTGTTCCCTTGTGTTTGACAAAGGCAGCCTGACCCTTTAAATATGGGTGGCCAGTCTATGAAAGTACCAAGTCACTGAGAGTTTTATATATAGGAATGGATAAGATTCTAATATTCAATCCAGAATTTTAAGCCCAATCTCATCAGTGAGCCTACATTTTGTGGGTATCCATTTTCAAGAGTGATAAAAATTATTTCATTCAGGAAAAACAAACTAAGCTATTACCATTGGGCATTCAACTGTGGGTCCAAATACCTTTGTTTAATGGAATATTACATGGCAATGAGAAAGAATGAAATCCGGCCACTTGTAGCAACATGGATGGAACTCGAGGGTTTAACGCTGAGTGAAATAAGTCAGGCAAGGAAAGACAGATACCACATGTTTTCACTTACAAGTGGATCAGGAGAAACTTAATGGAGGACCATGGGGGAGGAGAAGGGGAAAAATACTTGGGGAGAGGGAGGGAGGCAAACCATTAGAGACTCTTGAATACTGAGAACAAACTGAGGGCTGATAGTAGGGAGAGGGGAAGGGGGATGATGGGCATGGAGGAGGGCACTTGTTGGGATGAGCACTGGGTGTTATATGGAAACCAACTTGACAAACTATGAAAGGAAAAAAAAGAAAAGATTATCCTTTCTCAACTAAAAAAAAATCCCCCAAAACCCCAAAAAACAATTACCTTTGCTCAGTGGGAAAGCAATATTTATTTCGTGGATTTTTGCAATAAAGGTTCAGGGATCCAAGAAAACTGTAGGAGCTTCATTCTTGGGTCCTAATTCGCGGAATTCAGGACCTGGATGCTCATGTCCGGGTTTGAGGCAGGGAGAGGTGAGAACTTTCTTAGAGTTGCAGCCTGTGTAGATGGAGGAAGGAAACGGCGGCTGTTGTTATGAGGACATGTGAATGTTAACAGCTTTGCTTCTCAGGGGCGCTGGTTCAACAACTTCTTAACTGGCCAGAGCTCAGCACGTTAATCATTAACCTGATGCTGAGTGTCTGCTGCCCCGTGGATTCAGAGTTAGTTTATCATTACCTCTAACCGCTGCCTTTTATGGTTCCGAAGACCTTCTATGAAATCTCTTATCACTGCCAAGCCTAATATTCATTAACCAGGGGCCAGTGCACTGATATTTCTTAGCTGGACCAGAGTAAGCAGTTTATGGTCAATTGAGGAATTTTCAATCACGACTGCTTAAAGAAAAATAAAAAGAACACCAGTCACTCACTGCACTCACTGGACCATGTTGGCAAGTTGGTATTTTCATGACCTACTTCCTGCTTAATTCTTGGTGTAAGCCTGGGACTCTGCATTTTCTTCTTGACTCGGGGAAGACTTAACATTGGTGGGGTAGAGTCAGGGCACCCAGGCAGGCAGTGTGGGCTTGAAGCTCCATCTGGTGCTGCTGCGGGTCCCATTTCAGTGCCCTTGTGTCATCCGTGCTCCCAGCTGGGAGTCTGCTTTGGAACCTGGAACCCACCCTTCGTAATTTCCATAGAAGTCTCCAGCACTGCCATCTTCTGGGTCGACACAGGGCATCTAGAGGCTGCTCTGAAGAAACCCCATCTTTTCCCTTTTTGCTCCCCTCCTTTCCTCTTTCGATGCCTGTATGTGTGGGTGACATTTTCCTGACTCTTATCAAAGTGTACATTAAATAAATGAAAGCAATACATGTCCTCTGCATGGTGGAAAATCTGGAAGAGTCTGAAAAGAAGAAAATCGCTTTTCAAAATGGAATTTTCTGCATACAAGCTGAGCTCATTTCATTTCAGTGTCTAAAAACAGCTTTTTAAAGCATTTTAAAAGGCTTGACTGTTTGTGCAAGTATGAAAGTTTGGCTACAAGGCCTTTAGCTTAGGCTTCCTCTATAGCTGGAGGTTTAATAATTGGTGTATTAAAACTTTTCTAAGTCTCCAGAAGGGTTTGTCTGGGTCCTATTTACCCTAATAGGCAAGTTAGGGAAACTTAGGTTTAATTTATATTTCAGTTCAGTCTTTTCTAAAATCTTTTGGAAAACAAGCATGGTTTGGGCATTATTTATAGGGGCAGAGAGCTGTCCCCCCCCTCAAAAAAAAAAAAACCACACTGAAATTCCCTTATGATGCTATTACATGCCTTTCTTTGGGTTTTATGTTTCTAGGATATTGTCCACATAAATATATGCAATGTTGAAAGAATGTGGACGACTAGTAGCGTGTATGTTTTAGCCTTCTGAACCAAGGGTTTATGAAATGGGCTGAAGAGTGTTTTATTGAAACAGGACAAATATTTAGGAACAATTCAGAATCCTGTTTTGCAATGTAAAGTGTGGTCCGAGTGGCGCACAGAGTTCCAGGTGTTTCCTGTCTGCATTTGGAATGCCTCGCTGCTGCTCTGGGCTGCCCAAGCAGGGCTTTGCTAGCTTTTAATAAGAAACCAAGAATCACGCAGCCTCCCTGCTAATGTCTGAATGGCCGAGAATGCTCACGGCAGCATACTTGATTTAATGAGCATAAAGCCGTTTTGAGACCTGTCTATATGGGTGTATTCTGATCTATTACATTTGTCACTTAAGTAAAGAAAAAACAAACTTGTTTACAGAAGGACTGTGTTAACTCCTGCAAGTATATAAGCTTTGCTTCTGAAGCACATTCGCACTAATCAGAGGTTTACTTTCTGGTCTTGCCAGCTTCTGTGTTGTTATAGTCCCTGGTTTCTGTGAAATAGAAATATTATGTATTCGCCCAGACAGTTGGAAGCCGTTCGTATAAATACCGGCCGTTGTGATTTAACTGTCAGCCCAAAAGGCCTCTGCTTCCGAAGGGCTTCTTTTAAAACTGGAGCACAATGAGATGTCTGTTTCAGATGCGGCTGCGAAGCCTTGGTCCAAAGGCACAGATCTGTTTTCTGTTTGCCAGCAGACCTGCTTTTTTCCAGCGCGCCCTGCTTTGTCTGCTGATGCCGTGGACGGTACTTTGGGGTGGTGAGAAATGCTGCCATTTTCTCTTTCCATCCCCTACCCGCCCCCCACCCCCCCCCCCGCCATCTGCCCCAGGCTCAACACCCAAGGACCCTGGTTTAAGAGTGAGATTTGCAACAGTGTCATTTTCTTAAGTATCCGGGGAAATGAGAAGGGAGAAGCTTGCCTCACAAAGGCTGTCCAAGTATACAAGCCAGCCCACGTGTGGAATCCAGCCGAGGACTGGAAGGCTTGTAAGGCCTGTGGGAGGGGGTCCGAGGATACCCGGGGCTGGGGTGGGAGTGGTTTGGAAAGGGGGACCGTTTTTCCAGCTTGGAGAGGTACTGAGGGAATAGTAACTCCCCTTCCTGCCTTGGCCCTTCTTTTTTGCATTGACTAGAGGCTGTTTCAGTAGACTTCCTTCTCCCTAGTGGGGAGTGCGCAGGAGCGCCCAGGGAAACAAAGTTTTGCTGATTTGTTGTTTTTTTTTTTTTAATATTTTTATTTATTTCTGAGAGAGAGAGAGAGAGAGAAACAGCATGAGCAGGGGAGGGTCAGAGAAGGTGGGAGACACAGAATCTGAAACAGGCTCCAGACTCTGAGCTGGCTGTCAGCACAGAGCCCGACGCGGGGCTCGAACCCACAGACCGCGGGACCATGACCTGAGCTGAAGTCGGACGCTTCACCGACTGAGCCACCCAGGCGCCCCTGCGGATTTGTTTTCTTATTGGACTTTCGGGAAGGGCAAAAAATAGAGAAAGCAAGTCACTCACTCATACTCCTGCCTCCCCCCATAAAAGTAGCCACTGTGAACATTTTGCCACATTGGCTTTGAGCAGGGTTGGTTTTTTTTTTCTTTCTTTGTTTATATCTTGAAAAGTAATACCTGAATATCCTTTTCTTCATAGGTCAACGTTAGAACTGTAAAATGTTACACATAGAGCTAAAGCCCTCCTTAGATCATAACCCCTCTCTGCTCAGTCCTTACTCTGAATTTGATGTGTGCTCTTTCCATTTTTTATTTTCTACTTATAGGCTTTTAAATCTTGCGTCTGGGGGGCACCTGGGTGGCTCAGTCAGTTAAGCGTCCGACTTTGGCTTAGGTCATGATCTCGTGGTTTGTGGGTTCGAGCCTCGCATCGGGCTCTGTGCTGACAGCCAGCTTAGAGCCTGGAGACTGGGATTCTATCTCCCTCTCCTCTCTCTCTCTCTCTCTCTCTCTCTCAGAAATAAATAAAAAACATTAAAAAAAATACTGTGTCTGGTTCAGGCCTCTGTGCAGAACACACATGGACCCATTCCCCTCTTACTGGATTGCCACGTTTGCACTTGTTTTTCCAGGCAATGCTGCTGTGAGCTTCCTTGCACGCTTTTCCTTGTGTGGATGTGCTATCAGCTCTTTTCCTGGCCAGACTGGGGAATGGAATTGCTGGTTCTTGGGCAAGACCGGACTGTAACCATTGCATTCAAGAGCATTACCTTTATGTATGTAGCCACTGACCCTGTTTATTATAATTGGGCTTGATTTCTGGCCAAAAGATGAATGAATCCACAGGAGAACAGACCCAAGAGACAGCAGGCAGAATGCAGTAGGGATCCTCTCGAATCTCAAGCTGAGTAGTTTCCTGAGCTGCTTTGCACATTTATTTGGTGTTGCCCTGATTATCAAAATACTGGCCTCTGATAGGAAACATTTGTTGGAGGGCCTCTCCTCTCTGCCCCCACCCCCCAGTGTACAACAAATGAATCGGTCACGGCAGAGGAAACAAATGGCTTTTTGTTGTTGCTTCTTCTTTAAAGATAATCTGTTGTTTTCAAAACACTGGCAACTATTGCTTTCAAGGAAAGGTGGCGGGAGGCCCCTGGCTTCCCCCAGGTGGAAACATTTGCAGAGACATCATAGAGAAGAGCTGCGGAGCTAGGACCGAGTGCAGGAAGTTGTCTGTTGGGTATTTACTCAGGCATCTTCTGGCAAGAATTGATTACTCCGTCAGAGCTGAGAGTTGAGGCCTGCAATTGCTTAGGGGGTTAGGGAAAAGGATGGTTTTTTTTCTCCCACGGCCTAAAAGCCTGAGACCCTAATTTAAAATGACATTTTGGTGTGTCAGTCCCGATGAGATACTTCTGCCCTCAATGGCTCAAAGCCTAGTCTATCAGTTAGTCAATAAATATTGGCAGCATGTCCCCTTGGGCCGTAGCCCTGTGAGATCCCGAAGAACTATTAGTCATCATCTAGCTCAGTTCCTTCATTTCTGTGGATCAGGAAACTGAGGCAGGAGGGATTAAATGGCCCTTTGGAGAAACTCGGGGACATCTGGAATGCAGAGGGCCAGCTCTTTGCCTTCTAGGGACGGAGACGCCTGTGTGGATGTCTGTCGTGCTGGGTCCACTCCCAGAACGCACCCAGATCCCGTTACGTGGTAGGTACTAGGGGACTGTGTTAACCTGACCCCGTCCTTTCCCAGGGTGGCTGGTTTCCAGTGTGAACATGAACGCAGAGGCACTTCCTCATGGGGCTCTTGGAAAATAAGAAAGGAAAAGTCAAACTCGTGAAAAATGTAAATAGCAGAGTCAGCCTGTGCGCTTGAAAAATTACTATTTATATCTTGCCTCCTTCCACAAAGGATTTAAGGTATCTTAAGAGCATTAAACACCAGTAAGCAGGGCCCTCACTAGGCAGTGAGTAACTGCTGGCCACACAAGGCTTATAGGTATCAAAGGCTGAGGCACAAGAGTGGGTGAAATTGTCTTTGCCCCTGCAGAAAGTTTCTAGGTCCGTCCATTTAAAAGTCGGTTGTAATGTGTAAATAGAACCGCAAAGGGACACTAAAGGCTCTGTTGCCAGAGGTTTGTTTATTTATTTTGTCCTTTCGAGGAGGAAGCCTTGGTTATAGCTAGGGAAGTGGACAGCAGAGAGCAAAATATTTATTCTCCAACTTAACAGGTTCGCGTGCCATTCCCTCCCCTTTCTCACATCCGCAGGAGATAAGCCTTTTATCCTGAAATTTCCAGAGAAGTTAGAAAGACCCTGCTTATATTGGTGATTAAAATGTACAACAGGACTTACTAGGGAGCTCCTCTCCAAATTAGAGGTCTCTTAGCTCATCTTAAGGATGGAAAGCTGGTCACTCCTCTGTCGCCCCCTGGTGGCCCCAGGGGTCATGGGTCATCCACGAGAAGCAGCTGCAGGCCTGGCCTCTGTTGAGGCAGCACGGTCAGCCTGAGGTGTTGCTCGGAGGTGAAGGTGACGGCCAGTTGGCTTTTCTGCTTTCATTCGCATGGGTTCCTTCGTCTTCTGGGCTGCTGTCCCCAAAGTTCTAGAGATGACTCGAGAGAGATTTTAGGCACGAGGCTCTGGTAACCAAAGGGAGGGAGACCTGCCTTGATAAGTGCTCTGTCCGGGGAGCTTACTTATTCGAGGCTGAACAGAGAGAGGGGTTGGTTGGAGGCGACTGTAGCTTAGCTGGGGTGTCCAGCCTGTGAGGGAGGGTGGTTTTCTTCGAGGAAGTTTCTAGTCGGTCATCATGCGTGTTGTGAGAAATGGAGCATAGGGTGGCAGTAGCTGAGTGGTTGCTTTTTGTTTTTGTTTTTTTTTTAATGTTTATTTACTTAGAGAGAGAGAGAACATGAGCAGGGGAGTGGCAGAGAGGGAGGGTAAGAGAGAATCCACAGCAGGCTCCACGCAGTCACCGCGGAGCCCGACTTAAGGCTCCATCTCAACATCCTTGAGATCATGTCATGAGCCAAAATCGGGAGTCGGATGCTTAACCGACTGAGCCACCCAGGTGCCCCCAGTAGCTGAGTCTTACGTATAAAATGTAAGTCTGACTTACAGTTGCTAATGCCTGAGCACCCCTTCCTGTATTCAGTTTTAGAGGTTGGTAAAAGCCTCATTTCAGTCCATCTTTTCTTTGCCAAGTGTTCAACTGCCAAGAGTCATTTCTCATTGGGCTGATCCTAATTAGACCTGACATTACCAAACTCCGTGACTTCTCCAAGTTACTGAAGTGATACCGTCTCATCTCTAAAAGCCCTGAGATGTCACCTGACAATGTGGAGAAAAAAAGTTACTCCTTTATACCTTTATTTGTACTTCATGGTGTGTAGGGGTGTGTAGAGGTGTGTAAATAAGTCCATTAGAGAAAGCAAGAATGAAAAGGTATGTTTATACACACAGTTTAAAAGAAACCACTTTTTTCCCCTGATGCATTGTAGCCAGTTCTTACTTAGTATACCATCAATGATATCCTTTGCCATGAGATAGTTTTGAGCCTCAGGGCTTTTAATGGCTATGGAGTTGACATGTGGCTGAGTTGTAACTTCCCGTACTGTGCTGTTATTATTGCCATTTTTTGTCATTATAAACAATGTTGTGTTGAAGGTCTTTATATGTAAATCCTTAAGTCCATTTATGCATTTTTCCTAAAAGTTTCTAGAAGTAGAGTGTTTGTCCCATTATTATATGAATATCTCCCTTGGAGGCTGGGCACTACTGCTTTCCCATAGGTAATATCTGAGCAGATCTTCCTCCTGCCCCTTATTAGGACTGGGTTCTTTTTAACTTTTGGTCTGTTGATCAGTGAAAACACAGCACCTTGTTATTTAAATTAGTACTTATAGGGACACCTGGGTGGCTCAGTCTGTCAAGTGTCTTACTTCACCTCACTTCATGAGTTCGTGGTCTGAGTTCAAGCCCTGCACTGGGCTCTGTGCTGATAGCTGGGAGCCTGGAGCCTGCTTCAGATTCTCTGTCTCTCTCTCTGCCCCTCCTCTGCTTGCATTCTGTCTCTCTCTGTCAAAAATAAATAAACATTAAAAGAGTTTTTAAAAATAACATTAAAATTAGTATTTGGTTTACATAACGAGTTGGATCTTGTTTCACTTCTTCATTAGCCAATTGTATTTCCTCTTTGGTGCAAGGCTTGTTACCTTCCCCTTGTTTTGGTTGATAGTTCATCTTCTGTCTTACTGATCTAGAAAAGCTTCATTTATACTAAAGATAACCAACATTTTCATCTTTGTTGTAAATATTTACTCCCATTTGTTTTGCCTTTTCTGGAGATGCGAGCATTTACAAATTAACCATCTTTAGTAAGCATTGCTTTCCTAATACATATTAAATGCATTAAGTTTCAAGCTTCAAAGATTTGATAAATTTTAATTGAATATCTTCCATAGGATGGACTATTTGAAAATTTTTTCTCAGTCTAATAGGTCTAGCTAGTGGTTTGTCTCTTAGAAGATGTTTTTGCTGATACCGTTAATCAATGTTATGTGATTTTTGTCTGGGAGTTTTGGGTGCAGTGTTCTGTCCACCCAGTGCATTGTGACTCAGTTCTCTTAAAAGCAACAGTAACAAACCTGACACAGTGAAGAAAGTTACATGAATGAACTTCTGTGACTTGCAATTCTTGCCACAAGTCTGTCTTCAAAGCCTGTAACTTTTAGGGACTTTGGACTTAGCAAAGTGTTCTGTCTGAGGGGTTCTTCGTATCAGAAGTGCCCAAAATGGTTATTCCTGGAACACCAGTGAAATGAAATGACATCTGTGTATGAGAGTATGGTTTAATTCTTAATCAAAAGAGTAAAACCTTTGCCTTCAGTTCCGCTGTCTCCTACTCTTTGATTCCACACTGGCCTCTCCAGGGTGTGGAGAGATTGTAGAGCAGGAATAGGATTTGTTCACAGAGCAGAAACTTGATGAAATGGCCTGTTCAAGGAACTGGAAGTACTTGCTAGAGTTTCTACAAAAACCTTTCTTTCCATATCACAATTGCATAGCAGCATCGCTTTTTGGATTCTTCCGTACTTATTTTGCGTGGGGTTCCCAGGAAGCCTCCTTGTGCATTTCTCCACATGCCAATCAATCAGTCCTGTGGTTAATTAGTATCTGCAGAATTCTTCTTCTTCCATTATTATGTGCACACACATGAGTGATACCCAAACGATTATCTTTATATATAAAATCTGATGACTTCACATGGGTATGGACCTGCTTAACAATAAGTAGCATCCTGTGGGGATGGGAGTAGTGGTTTGTACTTCTGGAGAGTTGTTGACTCAGAGCATTACTTCATTCCCTGAACATGCAGGGCGCAGAAGACGGAGTCATCATAAAATATGTCAGATCTGTAATCACCAACTAATAATGATTTGGCAGAAGCAGCATCACGGCTGCCCGAGGAGCGTTCACATGCGCGCCAGGCTCCGAAGCAGCCTGCTAGTGGGGCCGTGATGTTGATTCCAGAAAAATAACATTCTCTATTTGGAACCAGGAAAGTTGTCATGGAGATGAAAATCTTCCTGGTACCATAAAACCCTGCCTGTCATCTGACTTGAGCCCCATATTTGCACAGGTGGTTTTCCTAGCTGAGAAGGGCTGAGTGAAAACAAATCTATTCTTCCTCAAAGGCGCCTTTATGTGTCCAAAAGAATATGTTTCCTTTCTCCAGCCCCTCAATTAATGACCCATTATCAGCTAATTAAATCACATGTAAATTTTACGTGAATTCATTTGTTACACAACACTTGCTAACTAACCCCATATTCTGTGTGTTTAACCATGTACGTGTTCTAATTAATGGTGAGAATGCGGTGCATGGGTTGGTCATCCCAGGTAAACAATAATGTACCCACAAAAGGCAGACACGCATACACAGCCAACAGTGTAATAGTAATTTCCGTTTAATAAAGAAGGCAGAAGTATGAGTAAATGAGTGGCTGGCATGTACGCTGTGACTTGGGGATGCCATGTTTGCATTGCTACTCAAAACCGGCGTAACATGCAGGGATTTTTGTTTCACTGTGTTCTGTTTCAGATGTGGAGGTTGTAGATGTAACACAAAAACACATCTGTCCAACTTCTCTCCCTTCCCCCCCGTTGCTTTCTTGCCTGTGTGTCAGAGAGCCGAACTTGATCTATGTATACATTTTGTATAAAAGCTTTAATTGTAGGTTTTTTATTTCAGTCTGTGATGCCTTTCTGCCCCAAAGAAGTTCAAAGCTTTTACCAAGTTTCTTGAGACACATTCAGGGTTGCACTGAGACAGTTGACTTCAGACACAATAAATGCTGTGTTATATTTTTGGAAATGTACTCGTATTCTGTCATTTAAGACTTTGCAGCGTGCCCAGGGAAAAGCAGTAGATGATGTCCTCTGTAATAAAAAAGTACCAAACGGAATAAAAAGCAAAGACTTCTCATTATTTCTTAGGCAAAGCTGAAGAGACAGCAGTGGGGATGCCCTTTGGAATGAGCATTATGGATAAAGGTTTGATTTAAAATGAATACATTTGCTTTTTTTTTTAAGGCTCAGTATTTAAACTATGAAATCATACTTCCTTGAAGTTTAAAAATAAAGAATTACCCATGTGTAATGCTAGAATGTGGCTATGCATTCCCAGATGTTTAACCCACCTGTCACTTGTAAATGGAACTCACATCAGATTTATGACCTCAGTAGAATCTTCTAGGTAAATAATGTACCACTTATCCATTTGCTTGTAAAAGTAGCACCTAATAGAAAAATTTTGAAGGCACCATTAAAATCTAGGTTGAATCTATATAAAAAGAAAACGCAGCTATCTAAAATTTGTTCAGTTTGTTTTTAAAAGACTGAGTTACCACAGTTCTTCGAGATGACATTTTATGTTTATAACGTTAAAGTTTTAAAACTGAGATCCAGAAAACTTTGAAATAAAAATGCGTTATCTAAAATAAAACTTGCTGCGGTAGTAGAATATTCTCTGACCAGTAGTACCCATAGATCCCGCCCCAGGAATGCAAAACCAGAATTGTGTTTCGTGTCTCTTTAGTGCATAGGAAGAATTTCACTTTTTCTTATCTTAAGGGGATCAGAAAGATTTCTCCAGAAAGAACTGCAGTGTGTAAAATATTGTCATAGCTCTGCCAGGAGGTGGCGGTCTGATACCATACCTCTCCGTCATTCCTTTCAGCTGAAAAGAGGCTCTCTCCACCTCCTGAGATATTTCTGTGAGATATCCCACAGCCGATCTTTAGAAACACCTAGACTTGTGAGGGACTTTGCCTTACCTCTGATCTCTTAACATCCTTGACAGAGCTGCCTTCTCTGTAGCTACACATTGAAAATTGTCATTTCTTTCTATTGCGTGGATTCATGATGCCAGTTCCAGAACATAACGTACCACAAAAAAGGAACTCGGATCAAGCAGCCTTACTTAGGTGTGTCTCTTGGGGGTAGGGGGGTGGTAAGGGGAGGGGGAAGCATCCTAGTAAAAGATCATTCAGAAAGATACTAAATATAATCCTTAATGAATGTTGCAGAAAGTAATTGTACTTGACGGAGGCCTAAACTTCTAGAAAACCAAGTATCTTCCTTTCTCTTCTCACATCTGACAACCCCCACTCTTCCGGGAAGCCATTTATTTAGATGCCGAAGAACACCGTTATGGAAATCGAATCTTTTCTATAAAAACCTATCATTTAGGCTGCAACCAAGTTATAATTTTGACGGAAAACATAATAATTACTTCAGACGAAAAGTTTTACATTTAATTCTGTGCATCCTGAGTCAACTTAATCAAGATGCGTGCGTGGAAACACTTGATTTTCTCACCTCTTGCCTGCTGTTAGGCTTTTCGTCTTTCCTTAATAACACGACTCTAAGAGCTGGAGATAATCCAAGGAGCTTCATTCTTCTGACAGCTTTTTTTTTAGAGTTTAGATGACAATATCACCCACTTTGTTCCCACTAAATATGGAACCAGAGGGTCACATTTGACACGGCTTCCCTTTGACACCCAGAGCATCTAGGTTTGTATCTTCCTCTCTGACATGGTTGTGTGTGCTTCTTACATAGTAAGCACACAAACAATATGTGTTGAATGGATCACTGCTAGGTTAGAAGTGGGAGAGACTGAGCATTGAAGGAATAGTTAAGAGCCTTCTGCAGTTACCAGGGTGAATGCTGGTGGTGACCTGTGTAGGGAAATGGCGGGGAAGCTGGGGACCAGATGGGTGAGCCCTGATTGGGAGGCAGATTCCTTAGAACTTAGGAATAAACAATAGTAGATGGGACTCTCAGTAAAGGGTATCATCTCTGACATCCACATCCCACTTGAGCGTACAAAGGACTTGGAAAGATGCCCTGTGCTCGAGGGTGGTTGACATGAATTTAATCAGAGATGGGAATCAAGTGGATAAATTGGTTTGGTTGTTAAGAGCCCCACAGCAAACCAAGGCAGCTGTGGTTTTTGTGTTTGGAGTTTGCAACCTTAATCCAGTTCTTGAAGTCATAGCAAAATTGCAGCAGGAGTTTATAACAACCTGTCCAAATAGTTGCAAAGAGTACAAGATTTCTAAATCACCTAACTTTGCTAGGAAGGAAGAGCACGTGGGCTCCATAGGAATGTATGACCCTTTGCCTCCGCTTCAGAAAATGGGAATCCCTCTTGGGAGACCAGACTTGCACTAATCCAGCTGTATTAAATGAGAAAAAAACAATCAAGGCTCAGAATGAGCAGAAGACTGGATGGAGAGATTCACATGGGCTACATTAGTTAGGTTAGGCATCACGGAGAAATCACAGCTTTAGATAGATTTGGAAAGGAAGGAGTTCGCTTTAGAAAGTGTGGCTGTGGTGGACAGAGGCAGTCATGACTCGGAACATCAAAGTAGGTGGTTAAAAGGGGACCAATCTGGAGTGGAGGTGGGAGCTGACAGGTGAGCTACACTGGGTTATGAATTGTCAGAGGATGAGGAGCTTGCTCTTAATCCAGTTTACAACAAGGAGCCATTGTTGGGTGGGGGCAGAGCTTGTTAAGGCTGTGTTTTAGGAAGATTACTCTGGCTTTGACACTGGTAAAGACTGGAGCCATGGCGATTAACGTTCCGCAGCCCTAGTAATTCAGCTGGGAGATACTCAGGGCCCAATGTGAAACGTGACATACCTCATATCGGAAAAGGAGAACGGGGGGAGATCAGAAAGAAGTTTAAAAGGCCAAGTTCAAGTTCAGACTTAATAATTGACTCCAAAAGTAGCGAGGGCTTCACCTGATATTCTTTATAACCCTCCATTCTTATGGGGACAGGATTTTCCAAACATTGAAAGAAATCTGACAGTAACAACAAGGAGAGCAATGATATTCACTAATATCCATCAGTGGACATCCTAATTTTTCTATTAGGTGCTACTTTTACCAGCAAATGTATAAGTAGTACGGTATTTACCTGGAAGATTTTCTATGCGGCAGGCTCTGTCTAGGCACTGAAAATGTATTAAGTCATTTAATCACCACAGCAGTATAGAGGAAGATACTGTCCTTATCCATAGAAATTGAAGTCCTATAACTTACTGCAAAAGATACAGCTGCAGTAAGCAGCAAACCTAGATTGGAGCCACCTAGCATCCCCAGGTCGCCTACTAGGCCTTTGGTAACTTAACAGAAACCCTCTTTGCCCTTCCTTCACCCCTTGGTCTGTGTTGAAGGGAGTCAGTCAGGAAGCACGGCATTGGGGGGGGTTATTAAAAGAGGTCTGGGAAACTCAAATCCTTATTAATGATGAGAACAAACCATGTGGTCATTGGTCCCTTCCCCATGGTGCCACTGGTCACCTACCCTCAACACCTCCTCCTCACACAGGATCAGAGCTTGCTTTCCACGATGCTGGGATAGTGCAACCTCTGCTTTTACCTCAGGAAACAGCAGCAAGTCATACCACGGGGTCTCACAGCCACCAACTAGCCTTATCCTGTCTGTATTGTAAACACTTGAGTTGTTACGGAGGTGCGGCCGATTTGGAATATTTATCCCACTCTCTTTGTACGTCTGGTATGAAAAGATAGGTTATCGCTAACAGAAAATGATTGTGTCAGATGTAACAACTAGGAAAAAGTACTCAAGCTTTTGAGAGAGGGAGAGAGAGAATCCCAAGTAGGGACAGTGTGGAGCCCAGTGCAGAGCTTGACCTCATGAACTGTGAGATCATGACCTGAACCGAAATCAAGAGTCGGACAGTTAACCGACTGGGCCACCCAGGCGCCCCTTTGTGTCCTCTTTTGATACCTAGATTCCAGCAGTAATTTTTCTGCACTGTCCCAAAGCTGCCCTTCCAAGACTAAGCACTCAATGTTCTGCCTACCCAGCTGCCAAGGTGAGGGTCTTTTCAAGTTAGGCTCCAAGTGGGGTGACTCACTGATGGAGCCTAAACAAGGGAAGAGTGGTCTGAGGCAGGTGAGGACAGGGAATGGTCTAGGAGGTATCTTCAAGTGGAATGACAGGGCACGGTGATTCACCACATCTGGAAAAGGAGGGGCTAAGGTGAATTTTTGTGTCCGTGTGGGACACAGAAGCTCCTCAGGGAGCTTCGAGAACAGCAAATCCCTTCCTGGAGGTGAGGAAGGAGTTGGAACCATACAGACTAGGTTTTGTCTTTGATGCAACCTCAGCGTTTTCCCAGCCCGTACTGCCCTTCCAAGTCTTTCTTCAGAAATCCACCTGTCACATTCTTGGGGAAGGATGGAAGATTCCTGTAGGCTCTTGTTGCCTTCCAGGAATATCTGAACCCCTGCAGTGGGCCCCACGCTGTGCTAGCTTAAGAGATGCTGTGGCCAGACTCTAAGTGAGTTTTCTCTCCCTCCTTTATTTCCTGAAATACTCTTGGAAGGAAATCAATTCCCGTGAGATGTCACCATTGTAAGTCTATCTGTGGGGTAGTTGAAACAGGATGCACGATGAGTTGATAACTGTTTAAGCTGGGTGGTGGGTACATAGAATTTCATTATATTATTGCTCTGCTTTTATGTATGTTTAAATTTTTCCATAATAAGCATTAGTGATCACCCTTCAACTCTTGAGCCTTTTGGATTTTGAGTTTTCTTAAAGCTGGATGCACCTATAATGTCAGCATTGACAGCGAGGCATTCGCTTTAGAAAAGCAGCTAAGGGTACAAAAACCTGACGGTTCATCTTCAAGATGATTTTTGTGTATTTCCTCACTATTGATAAATACACGAAGAGAAGCAGGGCCAGAACCCCATTGAAGCAGTTTCAACATTTACCTACCAGCCTCGCTCTCAGATGTGCGTGTGTTACTGCTTTCCAAACATACTCTTTTTTTTTTTTCCCCTACGTGTAAAGAGCAAACCAGACTAGGGAAGCAGCTCTTCATTAATGGCCACATTGAAATTAAATCATTTGCTTCCTTAAAGAAAGCACAATAAACGAGCACCAAACCCAAATACTCTTGTGGTGTCTACCCAGTTATTTTTAAGCTTGGAAAACAAGGCCAGAGTGTGTATTAGTCACATTGTTATAGCATAGTCACCATATAACGTAGTTCATTTGTTAATTGCCTCAATACACTTGTGAAACTAAAAACCTACCAATGGCTTTGCCCATGAGTTCATGATGGTGCGGTGTACCATGGCGCAGACAGCAGGGAGTATACTCGGTAATGCTCACTAAGTAGTTGATTATATAATAAAACCCCACTAATTCTTTCTTTTTTTTAATATTTTTATTTTATTTCTAGGAAAGAGAGAGAGACTGCGTGAGCAGGGGAGGGTCAGAGAGAGAGGGAGATACGGGTCAGAGAGAGAGGGAGATACAGACTCTGAAATAGGCTCCAGGCTCTGAGCTGGCAGTCAGCACAGAGTCCGACGCGGGGGTCGAACCCACGAACCGTGAGATCATGACCTAAGCGAAAGTCGGATGCTTAACCGACTAAGTCACCCAGGCACCCCTCCACTAATTCTTTTTAATTTGAGGGAAAAAGAGAGGCCATTTCTTAAAGTTCAAAATAAAATCTTTTTTTAAATCATTCTTTTTTTAAAAAAATTTTAAATGTTTTTATTTATTTCTGTGAGAGAGAGAGAGAGAGCATGAGCAGGGGAGGGGCAGAGAGAGAGGGAGACACAGAATCCAAAGCAGGCTCCAGCCTGCTAGCTGAGCTAGCTGTCAGCACAGAGCCTGATGTGGGGCTCAAACCCACGAACTGCGAGATCATGACCTGAGCCAAAGTTGGATGCTTAACCGACTTAGACCCACTGAGGTGCCCCTGAAATAAAATATTTTTAAATATTGTAGGGTTTGGGGTTTGTATCCTATTGTAAGTTCTCAGTGCACTTTTTAAAAAACTGTAAATAGACATCTTTGCTGAGATTTGAATGCGGATGGAAATTAGATTAAGTTAAGGAAGCATTGTGCTCTATGTGATTTTGGCCATGGTAGGGGTGCTCTTAAGTCCTCATAGAGATTCATTATGAAGTAATTACGTATGACATGACATGGTCTCTGTGATTTTTTTAAAAGATGCCAGAAATAAAAAGAATGAGAGGGGCTACATGAAGAAATCAGAGTGACAAAAATTTGCTAATAGTTCACATCATGTGTTGGGTACATAGGAGTTCATTAGGTCATTCTCTCTACTTTTACGTATGTATCAAGATTTGCGCAATAAAAAATGTTAATAAATCAAAATGTAGGTAAATAGAAAAATTATATATATGTATATGTATGTGTGTGTATATATCTACATATATATAATAATGCACACACAGCGTATGAGAAAAATTATATATACACATACACACACGTACACACTCTCTACTGGGAAGTAGAATGGGGCAGTTGCTCTAGAGGCATCAGCAGTTTGGAGAATGTTCTTAAGAATGTTGGGTATAGGGGCACCTGGGTGGCTCAGTCAGTTAAGCGGCCAACTTCAGGTCAGGTCCATGATCTCGTGATTTGTGGGTTTAAGCCCTGAATCTGGCTCTGTGCTGACAGCTCAGAGCCTGGAGTTTGCTTCAGATTCTGTGTCTCCCTTACTCAGTCCACCCTCCCATTTGCACAGTCTCCCTCTGTCCCTCAAAAATCGATAAACATTAAAAAAAAAAAAAAAAGAATAGAGGGTATATAGCAGGATTCTAGCACAGAGAGTCATAATACCGAGGCTTTTTAATTTCCAGGAAGCAACTTTATTCGTGCCAGCACTGCTCAGTTGGGTTCGTACCTGAAGAACAGAGCGCCAAACGCCACATGGCATAGTTTTTTCTTTTTTTTTTTTTTTTACATATATTTCTACCTCTTTGTCTCCCATATAGGGTAACACACAAACATGTAGTCTGATTAAGTGGTCTCACGTTATAAGGTCGTGAGGGATGTTGTTATGTATGCGTATAGCCAGGTTGCCTTAAGGGTTTTTTTGTTTTTTGTCTTTTGTTTTTTTCCTTAAGGACGTGACCCTACCACAGGTACATGGGTATTTAATTCATTGTTCTTAGTACCACATTCGCTGAGTGTATGTGTGCGGTATTTTGTATATGTATCATAAATTTCATTTTAAAAATGAAGTTTATCTATGGAATAGTTTTGTTGTCTCAGATAAGTAGCTTGACTATGGCATAGTAAAAGTTTTAGGACTGTGGTTTGATACATAACAATCCTTATAATTAATCTATTGACTAAGTACAGATGAAGTATATACATATATATATAGTATAATAATATTGAAACTCTTGAGTAAGTGAGAATGGATAACTGATCAAGTAAAACTGAGAACTAGCTATGGTTCTATTAACAATTTTTAAAAATTTTGTTTAATGTGTATTTTTTATAGAGAGAGCGAGCAAGCATGAGCAGGGGAGGGCCAGCGAGAGAGGGAGACACAGAATCTGAAGCAGGCTCCAGGCTCTGAGCTGATAGCACAGAGCTCGATGCAGGGCTCATACTCAGAGAACCACGAAGTCATGACCTGCGCCAAAGTTGGACACTTAACTGACTGAGCTACCCAGGTGCCCCGAGTTATATAACAGTTTTTGAAAAGCAAAGAAAATAATCTAACGCTTTAAAAAAATGTTTTTAAGTGTATTTATTTTGAGAGAGAGCACAAGCAGAGGAGGGGCAGAGAGAGAGGGAGAGGGTCTCACGTAAGCTCCACCATGTCAGCACAGAGCCCAGAGCAAGGCTCAAACCCACAAACCATGAGATCATGACCTGAGACGAAATTAAGAGTTGGACGCTTAACCTACTGAGCCACCTAGGCACTCCCAAAATAATCTAATTTTTTAAAAATGGAGGAAAAAAACAACACGGGTTTATGATAGTTTGGAGCTATATTTTTTTTTTGTCTGTTGCCCACCTTTTCTTATACAAGAGCTATCTGCATGAAAAATGAGTATGAATCAGCCCAAGAGAAGTCCTTTACTGTTTGTATACGAGAGGCTTATACCTGGATGTTCACTGCAACATTGTTTGTAGTGGAGAATTAAGATCAGAAGCAACCTAATTCCCAGTAAACAACAGGATAAAGTCTGGAATATAAAATGATGACATAAATGTATGTGCACTAACTAATAGGGAAAGATCTGTAATATATACAACTACGGGGAGAAAAAAGGAAGTTACGTGGTACTGCGTAATGTTTGACATCATTTGAGGAAAGACACGTACATGCCAAGCAACGCAGACCTAGAAGGAAAAAGATCTGGGAAGACACATACCAGGCAGGGGACACACTGGTGTCTTCTTGGAAGTCGAGATGAGTAGAGGAATTTTAGCTATATCAGGCGTGTTTTAATTTTTTGACAAACAAAATGTATTCTTTTATTACCTGGACAATTTAAAAATTACATAAAAGGGGGGGGGCACCTGGGTGGCTCAGTTTGTTAAGCGTCTGACTTTGACTCAGACACTTGGGCTCTGTGCTGACAGCTCAGAGCCTGGAGCCTGCTTTGGATTCTGTCTCCCTCTCCCTCTGCCCCTCTCCTGCTTGCACTCAGTCTCTCTCTCTGAAAAATAAAATAAACATTAAAATTTAAAAAAAAGAAAAAAAAAGAAAAATTGCGTAAAAGGGAAGACGCTTGCTGAATGAATACAATTTGCTGTTGAAAGGAGCTCTTTGGTAAATCATTTTGTAAAGTAATCTTTTGATTTACTGGTTTTGCAATACTGGAATTTTTTTTGCTATTTAGCTTGTGAAAAGTATGCTTTGTCTTACACTGTGGCGTGCCAAGGAGCCAGAAATCATATTTTCATTTAAAAAAAAGTTATAGTCTTCAGATTTTGTCTTTTGGCATTGAAGACACTAAATAATTACATGTGCTTACATAAGTGTCTTTAAAATAATGCAGAAGAAAAAGGTTACGGGTGGGCAAAAATTACTTTATAAATTAAGCTTCTTAAAGAAACTGAAGAAATTTATGTCCCAAACCAGCAGCTCTTAAATATTCCATTTCAACAAAAACAATTCATAAGCAGTTGCCACGAAACTTTTGCAAATAGTATTTCATAGGTTATAAATATTTCCCTTTATAAGTGTTATGTGAGGTGTTTGAATTACTTTATTGCTGCTTTGGATGAGAGCAAATGACATGACAGAAGGTACACATAGGTTTTGTTCATCCGTCTTCCCAGGAGTAGCTGTCTGTAAATGTGTCAGGGCTGTCCTGGCCAGACCTTCATAGTTAACCAAGAGAAAGGGAGTTATTTTAGGGAATGGTTAGATTTGGACATATAGTCAGAATCCGTCGTTTAATGAGGAATGTTGGCGATAGGAATACACAGATTGTGAAAGTAGCCTTTTCCTTTTTAATTCTCTAACTCGATCTTCTGGTTTGTAGTAAGAAAGCCTTCGTATGCATTTAAGGTATTTAACTAGCTTGAAGTACAGTGGTGCTCTGTGAAGGAAGATTATATTGGTCAGGATTCTTTGGAATGCGTGTGTCCAACCCCAGCCCAAATTGGCCTCAGCATTCAACAAAACAAAACAAAGAACAAATGGCAATTCATTGGCTCAGGCAGTGGAAAATTACAAGCACATCTAGCTTTAGGCTCCACTGGATCTAGCTCCTCAAATCTTTTCCTCTAACATAGATCTCTCTGCGTCTCTTAGCTGTACTTAACTCTCGTTGGTTTCATTCGGAGCTGTGCTCTACACACACGGTGGTAAAAATGGCTCCTAGCATTTCGAAAATTGCTCCTGTCAGCCCAGCATGTAAACACAAGCCCTTTTTTTTTTTGATAATTCCAGAAAAAATCTTACGGCAGTCTCTCATTGTGCCAGTGTAGGCCACGTGCCATCCTTTAACCAGTCACTAATGCCAAAGATTTGTAGCAATCTTATTGGCCAGGCTGGAGGCAGGAACATGCTCATCTCTGGAACTAGTAATGGGGTCAAGTTCAGCTGAACCACATTGAAAGGAGGAGGGGAGGGATGGTTGCCCAGGGGGAAATAAGGAGCTATTACCAAGTGGGAGTACAGGATAGGCATTACAGAAATACTAGGTATTTGAACCTGCAGTCTTTCTGGCTTTTACCAGGTGCTCATATTGTGTGTGTGTGTGTGTGTGTGGGCTGGAGGGAGGGGGTACTATGGGCACAAACACAGGCACACACATACATAGACATCCTCCTCATCCAATCATCGGGTGCCATTTTGAGTGTTTGAGTGACGAGTCTCATTCATGGTTTAGAGATCGGCCATGATCCTTGATCTTCTCCCTTACGGTTGAAGTCACTCCTAGGCTCAATGTTGTCGCTGAGGTCCTGAGTGTTCTCCTTGTCTCTCTTACCGGTTGTAGTCTTCTGTCAGGTAGCAGGGAACTTTCCCATCACACCCCCCTGCTCATTTCCACGGGACATCTCAGACAGACAGACACAACAGGAGAGTACAGAGAGACCTCAGGCTTCACGCAGGTCCCTGAGGCTCAGCTGGGGCTTTCGGGAGCCTTGAGCTCCAGCGAAGGTCTCTCTGAAGGTGTAGAATGAGAAGGGGAAGCTGAAGAGATGGGGGCCCCACAGCTACCCTCCTTCCCACTTTCAGATTTCCTTTTGTATAAGATTTTGTATGAGAAATATTTTCCAGTTGTAGGTCAACAAAGAAAGGAAAATGCTCATTTTAAACATTTTTTTAATTTAATGTTTATTTTTGAGAGAGAATATGAGCGCATGAAAGGGGGAGGGGCAGAGAGAGACATACACAGAATCTGAAGGCTTCAAGCTCTCAGCACAGAGCTCGACGCGGGGCTTGAACTCACAAACCACGAAATCATGACCTGAACTGAAGTCAGATGCTCAACCGACTGAGCTACCCACAGGCCCAGGGAAATGCTCAGTTTTAAAGGTTCCCAGAAAACCCAGGTGGCTTGCCTTAGCTTAGGGCCTTGGCACCACACTGCTTCCCCCAGTGCCTCTCTGTCCAGTATGCCTCGTCTCGCACCTTGCCCTCGGATCCTGTGAAGGGAAGCTTCCTTAAACACTTGGGCACCCCCTTACTGCGGAGCGCGGCACTGGACACAGAGGTGCTCAGGGAATATCCTCCACTCGTGCTTTGGACAGCTGGTAAATTGTGCATTTTCCAGAGCACGTTCAGGACAAGGTCATAAACCCAGGTGCCTCCTAGGGCCAGTGAAGTGGGGCACTGTGGAGGTGCTCATGGGCACAACAGCCTGGCTTCACACAGACAGAGGCCACTACTCACAGCCAGCTGGTCACCGCCACAAAGACCCACGAGCCCACTGCTGCCTGAACCTCTGCGTTTTTGCAAGAGAAGCCAGCACACCAGGATTCTCTGTGGGCGTTTCGATTCCTTAGTGTTGGGAGCCGGTTTGCAGATCTCAGAGACCCCTTGAATTGGTGTACAGACCTGATGGGGCCCAGGAAGGGGACTCCGGGATTGGAGACCGTGAGAAACACCAGCTGCCTCCTTGCTGCTCGTTCTCATCCTCTTCCAAGTTTGCTCTTTACGATGGGTTGTGAGTCTCTCTTCCGGGGAGGAGTCCCTGGTGGACCGTTGAGTCATTTGTAGGCTAATCTTAGCGCCTTCCCTGAAGCCGGAATGACAGGACTGCAGGAATTCTTCCTAAGCACCCCCAGGAGAGAATTTGGTGGATTTAAAATAGGAGTTTCTGTAACCTGAGCAGGGGCCGGCGTGCTTAAGGGACTGGGGCAGCCTGCCTGCCCGCAGGCCAGAAGGTCGTGGCGTCTGGGCCTTTAGCAGACGGGACTGCTGGGAATAGCAGCCGCCTTCCTGGGGCTTCCTGAACTGACCTTGACCTTGGAGGGCTTGCCTGGCAGGGTTTTATGGGCTCCTGATACTGTGGTTGCTGCCCGAGACGGGATAGAGCGAGAGGCCTGTGCATTGCAGGGTTGCTACACCCGCGCCGCCCTCTGGCCAGAGCGCCCTCGAAGCTGTTTCCTTTGGCAGCCAGTTGGGCCCCGTCACTTCAGTTCCTTTGAAGTTCAGAGGTACAGAGACCAGTAGCCACTGCCTGCATTCTTTGTTCAAGGCAAGGGTTCTGCGGCGTCGTGCCTGCCGAGGAGTAGGCCTCCTCCAGAAAGGCCGTGTGAGCCTGAACGTACCTTCCCGTAAGCAGGATTTCATGCTGACGCAGCCCTAAGGAGTCACCCCATACCCCGGGGTTCACGGACGTCGTGTTCCTTTGAATTCCTAGCCGGAGACGTGATGAAGAATAAGGTCTTTGTTTGGCCACAGGTACCACTGTGGCTGTGAGCATTTTGCCCACGTTGGTCACTGGGGTGCGGACACCCATTCTGGTGAGGTGCGAGTCACTCGTGCAGCGAATGGTCAGAGAGGCTGGGAGTCTTTCTCAGCCCGGTGACGTGACGCGTGGATCCAGAAAGCTGCAGGGCACCCTCCCTGTGTGTGAAGGGCATCCTGACCCTGACGAGGCCCAGCATTTCCCTTCCCCTTGGTGGCCTGCGGGGGGCTTGGGATTCCCTGTGCAGTGGTGACAGTGGGACCCCGAGCAGGGATGGTCAGTGTTACCCCAGCCACGCAGGGCCTTCCGGGCTGTGTGGGGCTCCCCGTTCCCCCCCAGGGGAAAGAGGCAGGCGTCGCTGCTCCCACATCCTCGCAGAGGGAGAGGTGTGCTGGGGCGTGAAGATGAAATGAGCTGCTTAGAAAGAAGCTAATGTCTTTAAGGTTCCGTAGGGCAGGGAGTGGCCATTACAGTGGGTTCATCACAGGATTTTTGGTCGGTGCCTCGGCTCACAGATGAAGACCTGTGGTCATGAGCAGTGTGGCTGGATTCCACAGGCTACCCGTGAGGTCCCATCGTTATTCTGTAAGCACATCTGTGGGTTTGGATAGCCCGGGAACATTCCGCGCCGTCACCGCCTCGGGCACCTGCAGGGACCCTGGAGGCTGCCCAGAAGCCTGGCTGGGACAACGTCGGATGCGCATTCAGTCTCCGCTGGTGGCGTCCCCTGAAAGCCCTCCGCCTGCCTCGCGGAACTCGTGCTGGCAGAAAGGGGTAGAGGGTTTGAGTCAACACAAGTTGAAAGAAATAAAAAGGAGGTAGGGGGAGGCGCCTCGGCAGGTTATGTGTTCAACTTCGGCTCAGGTCATCATCTCATAGTTTGTGGGTTCAAGGCCCACGTCCGGCTTTGTGCTGACAGCTCAGAGCCTGGAGCCTGCTTCAGGTTCTGTGTCTCCCTCTCTCTCTGTGCCCTTTCCCCTGCTCATACTCTCTCTCTCCCTCTCTCAAAACTAAATAAACGTTAAAAAAAATTCAGTATCTGCTCTTTGCTGGATGCCAGGGCTAGGTAGTAAACAGGGTAACCCTCCTGATTTGTAGGGACCCGTGCAGAATGAACACAGGAGAGCCACAATGTTGGAAAGCTCAGAAGAGAGGGTCAGTCATTGAAAGGCATGAAAATATACGCCGCTTTCTTCTCTCCGGTGGTTTCTCTGACCCCCCCCCCCCCCCGCTGTGGTGTGCTTGTTTGCTGTGGGGGTGCTGCGTTCCTCCAGGCGCAGAGCCGTCCCGGAGCTTGGGCAGGCGTGGGGGCGCACCAGTGGCTGGGGGCCCGGCCTGCAGGCTGTCCACTGCCTGCCCAGCGCCCTGTGAGCCCGCTGGGGAAGGGAAGGTGGGCCCACAGCCCTAATCCCGCCCCCCCCCCCACCCACGGGTGAGCCCCGATTGCAGGCAGTGTGCCCAGATGTGCTCGGCCACCAAACACACTGGGGAACTGCCGCAGCCACTCTGCCTTACTCCACCCCTCCCCTGGCCCAGCCCCCACCCAGGACAGAGTCAGCAGCGGAGGCCGCGAGGAGGAGGCCGCTGGCACCTACGGCGACTCCGTGCCAGCCAAGTGCCTCAGCCTCTGGCACATCCCACGTTATCTAACCAGATTGCACTTTCAGAACATAGATTCGAAGGTAAAATGAGTAAGCATGTGGCTTTTCTGAGCACAGGGAGCTAGTCGTACAGGTAAGGAAGAGGATGACGGCCGTCCACCCTCCCACCTCCAGGGAATATAATTTCTCTTAAGATAAGAAAGAAATAAGGAGACCAAGGCAAATAAAAACGACAAGGTGACGGTTTTAGAAATGGTAGGCAGGCGGTCTTTTGGAGAACAGGTCATTTAAAACCAAGAACCCAGGCTATGAGAAGGCAGCAACCAAGGCAAGAGTTGGGAAGAAGGTTGTTCTAAGCAGGACACATAGCACGTGCAAAGGCCCTGAGGCCAGAAAGGGCTTGCCTGTCAGAGGAACTGAAAGCAGATGCTGTGTTTGTGGCACAAGGAATAATGAGGACAGTGTGGGAGAAGGTGTGGAAGGTTGATACAGAATTGATAGAGGTATTTGGAGACCAGTTTAGTCCCTGGTAGCCCTCTTTTCCTTAAATCGTACCTGTATCTTAGTATGCCTCATTCACTTGGGTTAATTTTTGCCCCAAAGGCTCAGCTTTGTCACCTCCAGGAAACTTTTAGGAGAAAAATTTAGACTTTCATCCGTTTTCTTCAAAGGACCCACCCTGGCGCAGGGCTTGACAATCTAAAAATCAGGCCCCACTCTGTGCCTTGCATTTGCCCTCATGAAGTATCAAAGCCTAATGCCTCAATCACAACCTTATTGAAAAGAGCTTATCTAAAATTGGAAGAAACTAGCCTGCAGTTGGTGTATGATGTGGGTTTTTTTTTTTTTTTTTCTGTACACTGCTAGGAGATAAGAAAATGGTTTCTTGGGCTCATGAGGTGACATTTCTGGGAGGCTTTGTCCTATTGAGAAATGGCCTCAGAGTTGAATGCGTTCAACAGTGAGCAGTAAAAGGCTACACTCGGGGCAGTGAGTGAGAAATCCCTGGGACAGTTAGGTGGGTTCCGTGTGTTTTCCACCCTTACCTCGAATAGCGACACAGAAATTACCGGCTTATAGGAGAACCATTTTTAACCACTTGCAGAAATTCAAGATTGTGAATGTTTTAGCTCTTTAATGGTGGCACATTTGTTCTGAATCTGCAAAAAGATGGTTTTCTCTTCAGCCAGAGGAGGCTTGGATGTCGCCAGAGGAGAGAGCTCTGTTGTGTCCGGGACAGTCTTTGCAGTAATTAGTTGGCTTCGGGTAATTGTGACATCTTCATCTTGTGTATTACAGTGAACTGGTTAGTCCGCCTTCCAGAAAATGTAGAAAGGGAAGACGGCCTCCTGGGAGTTTCGCAGACCGAGTGTAGAACATGATAGGTTGGGTTCCTCTCTTCTGTGTTATTATTTGTTTATTATACTGGTGATTTTTTTTCCAGGGGTAAAAATTCTTTGTTTTCTTTTTGAAGAAGAACTGGACCATCCGATAATAATATACAGAATTTAAATGTTATCTAAGTTTGGTAAAAAAAAAAAAAAAAAAAATTAATCAAGTGCTTTGGACGTTAAAACCTAAAATTGTTTCTTAGAAAACATTTCTAGGGATGCCTGGGTGGCTCAGTTGGTTGGGCGTCTGACTTCGGCTCAGGTCGTGATCTCTCGGTTCATGGGTTCGAGCCCCGCATCGGGCTCTGTGCTGACAGCTAGCTCAGAACCTGGAGCCTGTTTCAGATTCTGTGTCTCCCTCTCTATCTGACCCTCCCCTGCTCGTGCTGTCTCTCTCTCTCAGAAATAAATAAAACATTAAAAAAAAAATTTAAAAAAAAAGAAAACATTTCTAAGTTCAGAGATACTGAAGCTAATGAAAGTCTGTACAGCAAGTTGATGTTTAGATTTCTTCCTTTTAGAAGTCAGTACTGGTGAATTTTTTTTTTCATATTCACTATGAAAATTGTTTGATTCCCATATAATTAGGAAACTTTGAGTGTATGTTTAACCAGTTTATCAGTGGTGGGAGGATAGTATAAAATACAATGGACATTCACTTTGGAGCAGAAGATGTTTTAATTCCGCAGGCGCATTTACCTTACAATAGACCATAGGTTTAAGGGTATTTCTAATGTTACTTTATTAATATTTTCCCAGCACTTTAAAAATATTTAGGTTTTCTGATGTGAAGTTAAATGTCTGACCTCTGACATGTCTGTTGATCAGGTTTGAATGTTATAGCTGCTGGTAGCTTCATAAATAATCACAACACAAAATACCTCCCAGCTCTGCCTCCCAGGTTGGTCAGTGCTACACTGAGGGAATCTTCATGGACCAGATAAGTTAAATGTATGTTTTTTGCTTTGTTTTTGTTCTTGTTTGTTTTTTTTAAATTTGTATGACTTAACATTGACCATTTCATCCATTTTTAAATGTACGATTTAGGGGCACCTGGCTGGCTAAGTCGGTTAAGCATCTGACTTCGGCTCAGGTCATGATCTCCCGGTTCGTGGGTTCAAGCCCCGCAGCAGGCTTTGTGCTGAACGTTTGCTCAGAGCCTGGAGCCTGCTTCAGAGTCTGTGTCTCTGTCTCTCTCTGCCCCTCCTCCACTTGAGCTCTGTCTCACTCTGTCTTTCAAAAATAAATAAATGTAAAAATAAAAATATACGATTTAGTGGCATTCATTACATTCCCAAGGTTATATAAACATCACCACTGTCTATATCCAAAATGTTTCCATTGTCCCAAATGGACACTCTGTAACCACTAAGCCAGCTACCAGCTTATTTTTTTCTGTTGGTTTCAATGGCGTTGTTTTTGGTGTTTGAGAAATCATACTGGTCGGCTCCTTGATCATTTTTCTCCCAGTCTCCTCTCCAGCCTGTGAGTGCCCTGCCAACTTTAAAGCCGTGGAAATTCCCAGCTGGGTACTTGTGGCTGGATTGTAATCCCACCCCTCCCATCCATGGGCTTTTACACAGGCCATAGAATTTGGAGTTATTGCCCATCGGAGCCGGATTCAAGCTGTTGACCTAAAAGCGAGCCATTTGTAGCCATTGGCATTTCCCCGACCCCCGTGTCTGGTAGCGTGTTGATTATTTTTCTCTTTCCCTCTCCACACTCCTCCGCCCTTGCCGTGTGCTGTTTCCCCATTCCCTGTCAGCCTGATCCACTTCCCTTCCTCTGATGAAGATAAAGGTTCTCTCACAAAAGCTGCTCCGACACATCTCTTGCTGTGTGTTGGCAAGGGCACTGGTAATAGCTTTAAAATCCACTTAAAGAAACTGGAAACACTGAGTCATGTGCCATCATCGCCAGACATGTTGTTAATTACTTGATAAAGATGCTACACGGGCCGCCTTTTGGTTATAATTATAGGTTTTTATCAGCCTTGCCTTGCCTCTAAGTTTTTCCAAATTTCTTGTTAAACATCACATGTGGAGACGGATACATCAACACACATCAGATCACCTACCAATTTTCCTGAAATTGACTGACTTAATTGTCATCTTTTGCATGCTAGCTACGTTTCTCACAGTGCCTGTGTGAAAAAAAAAAAAAACATTTTTCATGGTCTTCTAGTTTAAAATGAACATTTCTTGCTACCAGCCTCAGTTTGTGCTTGACAGAGATCTCATTCAGAAAGTTGCTGGAAGAATGAAATACCACCGTCTGCCCTAAATCGAGGGCTTAACTCTTGGTGCTGGGAACCGTATTTGACTTTGAAGCTGCTGGACATTTAGTAGCCAGATAGTAGTAGAAAACCCCCTCTACCACATAGCGTCTGAGGCGGAGCGATACCTGAACCCCTAAAAAATCCTTCTCTCGTTGGTTCAGATCCTGTAAGAGCCTCATTCTAAAAAGATGTAAAGAGGATTTGAGGAAAGCATTTCCTACCCCACCATGTTGATGATGTTATACATGAAATTAATTGTGGAATTAATTCCCTTTATCCCTGTCTCACCAGCCAGACAACTGAGACCCATAGAAAGCTTATTTTCCTCACCCAGGTGTATTTGCTGGAAACTGGGAAAAGGAAGAAAATATTAGGACAGCTGGCCTTCGTGGCTTCATTGTAAGGCTACATTCACTCTTCCTTTAGTCATCTCATCTCTTCCTAGGAGAGCATTTGCTTCCCCTCTTTCTCGGTGCCTCTCTTTCTGTTCACAGAAGAAGTCTGAGCCTCCTTTATAACAAGCTTCTCAGATTTTAATATGCAGATACATCAGCTGAGGACCTTGCTAAGGTGCTGATTCTGACTCCTTTATCCTGGCATTGGGCCTGAGGTTCTGGATGTTTAACAAGCCCATGGGTGTGGCCGCTGCTCCTGGCCTGTGGATCCTGCTTTGCATAGCAAGGCTCTGCCTCCCTGGCAAGGCGGCACGTTGCTCCTCTTGATGGCAGTGCCTCCTCTCTCTCTGCTAGTAGCTACGAGTCCTCTTGAAAGAACAGTCTGTCCTTGCTTCCTTTCCTGACTTTCTCTGTCACAGTCTGGCTTCTTTCCCCACCTGTCTCCTGAAGCTCTTTGGGCACGGGACACTGGGACCTTTCTGCCATCTTAGCCAGCAAGCACTGTCAGTAACCCCTGTGTCTTGGGGCATTTGAGCCACCCCTCCCCGTGCTCCCCTGACCTCACCCCTCTCCTGCATGCTCTGAGCAGTCCTCACCTAGGTACTTCCCACATGAACCATTTCTTGTCTCCAGAAGCCAGATTTTTTCCCCCTCATTTCTGGGATACGTCTGCTCAAATGTCAATGTACGTCACCCTGAAGGCTTATGAGCCAGACTCCAGCTCTCTCTCGTTCTCTTCCTTACCCTCCAAGTCTACCCGGCATCTTCATTGCTCCAGGTGGTCAAGCCAGCAACCTTGGAAAGATTCTGGACTCTCCTTGCTCATTCACGTGTCAGTTCCTGCCAGCTCTGACTTCTGGCCATTATCTCTGATATCCATTATCTCTGATATCCATCCCCTCCTCTGAATTTCCACCCCAGACTCCCCTTCACCTTTGCCAGGGTCGTGGTATGTCTTTCCTTAATTCCTACCTCCCCTCCATTTTCTCCTCCCTGCAATCCTTTTGTTAAACTACCTGTAAGAGTTGAAATTTTTCTAAAACTGTGCTGTGACGTATCTTTTCTTTCTGGCTGTCAGAGCCTGGTCCCTGGGGCCCTTCCCAGCCCGCAATTACCTCTCTAGATGGCTCTAACCCAAGCCTTACACACCAGCCATCCTGTGGTATGGGTCATCCAAGAAGGTCCTGCTTCTGTGCCTTTCTGTCCACTGTCTCCTCCATTTGGGGTACCTTTCCCAGCCATATCAGTTAAACCCAACCCCCCTTTGAACTGATGGGGTTGTACTTTTCTTTCCTGGAAAAGGGACTAAGAGAATTGACTTTCTGTCCATCCTCTGAAAACAAATCAGGAAAGAGCAAAAGCAGAGAGAGTTTCACGGCTACTTTTGAAGCAGCCTTGCTGGTGTCATCCGTGGACTCATCCCACCACATTCTTGCTGGGGCTTTGCTTCCAAGGAAGCAGGACTCGGTGCTCAGTGGAAGCATTTGTATTTGTGGCTTTTTGCTAAAGCCTTCCACGTTGTTCTATAAGGCTGGATGTTGTGATTAACGTGATGAACCAGAGACGTGTATTTGCCTTTTATTTATTTATTTTTATTTTTAAATAAAAACAATCCCACAACATTTATTGTCATTTGGTAATAACATAAAGGTAATCAAAACAACAGGAACAAATGTTTTAGAATATACAACAAAGGACCTCTAAAAAAACAAACTACATGGCCTTCTTAAGAATTTCTCACTTCATTGATCATTTCTAGTTGGAGACACTTTGGAGCAGGGTAATATTGTCTCCTTTTAGCATGATCCGACCCAGTTGTTTTCTTGACTTTGTTTTAGAATGAATCTCTATTGCATCTTCTAATACGAGGTTCATGTATCATCAAAACCAATGATACAGCCCTCTATCCGCATGTTCACTTGCTCATAAAGCCACACCTGGATCCGAGATCTGTTTTGCAAGTATCTGAAGATGAGGCTCCAACGAAAGCCGTCTTTCTTTGGCTCATCCACGCCTCCTGCAATGCGCGCTGCAGGGGTCTGCACAAGCCCACCTCTCACCGGGTCTTCAAGTACCCGTGCTTTCTCCTGGCCTCCACTCCATATTTGCCTTTTAAAAAAGAGGCATATATTTGGTTAACTATAGGGCTGTCACTTTGCCCAGACAGGAGCGAGTGACAGGAAACCAGAAACAGCGTTAACGATAGCTGACATGATAAACTCTAAGGTAAATTGTCCTTTTCCGGAAGTGCTACAGTGTTTGTGAATCCAGGACACATTTCTTCCCCAGGGACGACTGACAGTACTGTGAAGACATCACTGACACGGCATCCTTTTGTCAAAAGTGTGTCTAGCCGAAAAACTTTATGGGAACCGCGCTTTCTCACATCTTCCTTATGTCGCCTTTGCAGGCCCGGAAGGTGAGCTCAGGAAGGCGCATCTATGTGGCTCCTTCTGGGCTGCTGCAAAGTGAAGCTCCTCCCTTAACCCTGGACGCTTTGATACTCTCCCTTTGTGCTTTGTGCCTAGGATATCTGTCACAGCCACAGTCATCTTACCTTGTTAATTGATCTCTGAGGTAGCGGGAAAATTTCATCTTCCATTCTGGATTATGAGGCAAAGGCAAGGCAGGCATGTTGGTTCTCTGATGCACCAGACCATCTTATTTTATTTGCACTAGCGTAGGAAACCTTCAGTAGCAATTCCCTAAGCCCTTTGGTGTCCAGGGACCAGTCAGGCTAGTGTAATGAGACGTGTTGGAGAGAGGTTGGATACTTTGGATTGACCCGGGCACGGCATGTATGGAAGTTTCTGGATTTGCCTGACAGAAAGCCCACAAATGTTCTGTCCTTAGAAACAGTGTCAGCTCAAGACCCCTCATAGGCTTTATAAGTATATAATGGTGTCTGGTAACCCAGGGTCCTTTTAGTGTCGAAGGGCTTTCCAGACCAGCCCTGTGGATCTCCTGAGGCACCTCACTTCCTGCAGTGTCTTACAGTAGGTACGCAGCTGAGCTTGCTCAGAGCAATCCAGAATAGACAAGAACTTTCTTGTAGTCCACTGTATGGGTACTTTAGGGTATATGATGTTTTAGAAAATCGAGTTGAAGACTGTCAGAGATGTTTAAAAAAGCAAACAAAACAAAACAGAAACCCCTCCGATGCATTTAGGAACCATGTAGTAAATGTATGATTCAGCCGTTAGAATACACCCTAGTTGAGCAGTGGCCACGATAGTCAAACAGGACATGGCGTGTACATCTAACGTCCACTGTTGAAGAGGGTGAAGCATTCAGACCCCCCGTTGTGTTGCTTTCCCCTGGGCCCATCTCCATCTCCCTTCCTGGTAGCTTTCTTCTAAGGAGTCTAGGTTTCTGGGATCCCTGCTGCAAATCAAGACGCATTTTCTCTTTGAATCAGGTTTGTAACAGTCTAATGAACTAGGCTCTTGTGATGGTATTAATGTAATTGCTCTTGAGATAAATTATGAGTTCACTACAATTAAATAGACACATTTCTGTGAATAAAGAACTTAAGAAGGGAGCAGCTGACTCTTTCATCCTTTGACCCATCCCTGCATCGGGCCTGATTAATCACTCACTGCCTTCTTATCCTCAGAGCCCCCCTGTGGCTTCAGAGCCTTCCCAGCGTGTCACTCCAGGCAGCCACTGCCGGTCAGTCAGCAGTGCCCTTCGTGTTGAAACCATTTGCCATGCTTGGATAATGGAAGGGACATTGGGTGGGGATGTAAGGCACCTGTGTTTAATCCTGATGCTTCTGCTCGCCAGCTTTGTGGTTTTGCTACAGCCTCTTTCACTCTTCTTAGACCTTTCTGTCCTACTGCATAAAGTGAGGAAAGTAGATTGGAGAATCTCTGATGTCCCTTACGTTTTAAAAAAAATTTTTAATGTTTGTTTTATTTTTGAGAGGGAGAGTGAGAGAGAGACATAGTACAAGTGGAGGAGGGACAGAGAGAGGAGGAGACACAGAATCCGAAGCAGGCACCAGGCTCTCAGCTGTCAGCACAGAACTGGACATGGGGCTCTAACACAGGGCCCGACATAGGGCTCGAACACCCCAACTGTGAGATCATGACCTGAGCCGAAGTCAGCGCTTAACCAATTGAGCTGCCCAGGTGCCTCTTCCCTTAAGTTTAAAAAAATAATTTTTTTGTAATGTTTTTGTTATTTCTGAGAGAGAGAGAGACAGCGTGAGCAGGGAAGGGTCAGAGAGAGAGACACACACACAGAATCTGAAATAAGCTCCAGGCTCTAGGCTCTGAGCTGTCAGCGAAGAGCCTGACGTGGTGCTCAAACCCACGAACCGCAAGATCATGGCCTGAGCTAAAGTCGGATGCTCAACCGACTGAGCCACCCAGGTGTCCCTTCCCTTAAGTTTCTAAAACGACACTAGATTTTATGAACAACCTGCTCATAAATTTGAATATTTCATTCCATTTTTTTTCAAAGATAGAAATAAAAATGAGTGATTTCCTTCTCCTGAACTCAGTGGGTTTCCATACACCCAGCTCTTTGTCTTCTAGGAAATGGGTTCCTATCATCACATCTTTTTACTAAGTTTAATAAATTGTGCTATCTCCATTTTTTGTTATTTCAAGGTAAGAGGAGAAGATTATTCTCCAAAGTGACTTACTCCTACATGCAATGTGACCCCTTTACCCTCTGACACCTCTGATTGCCATATACAGTCCTTTCGTCGAAGGTTCCAAAAGCCTGTATGGATAAGCAGTCTACATGCATCGTGGTAAAAAGCACAGATTTCAGGGTCAGGACAGACCAGGCCAAATCCCACCTGTATCATTTACTACACTTTCATGGCCTTGGACAAGTCACTCACCTGATCCCTAATTCCTAGTCCTCAATTAAGAATAATACAAGTACCTAATTCACAGAATTGTGAGAGGTGCATGGATTGGGCATGGAAGTACCGCAATCAGCAGTAACTTGACGAACGCAAAGTGCAGATGCTGCTTGTCCTATGACTGATGGGCACGAAACTGGCATGCAGCGTGTGGCTAAGAAAGCCATATGTACACGGGGGCAGGAGCCACTATACAGATACTGAACTGGGAGCCAGGGCATGCATCGGCCAGCATTTCTTCAGACAGATCTGTCATGTGGCTGTGCTCGGGGTGCACATCGCCAAGGTAAGGCCCCCACTCTAGAGGTGCACACAGTGAGAGGTGCAAATAACAGCTCCCCCTGTCAGTGAACCAAGTGCTGGTATGGAAGCAAGTGTGGACTTTGGGGAGCAGGATAGAGAGGAGAGTCCCAGGAAGGAACAGAGCAGAGCCCGTCTTCAGCACGGTTGACCAGACAGCTAGACCTACAAGTCAGACTAAACTCGGGCCGCTTTTCTGAGCAGAGAGACCCATCCCTGTGTGCAGAGGACCAAAGGTTTGAGCGTACTCCCTTGGAACTTGAACTGCTAACATTTCAGCAGAGGAAAAACCTAGAAGGTCACCTGAAGTTCTCAGCAGCGGGAAATACCCGATCACCAAGGGCTTGCCCCGGGTGCTGAGATTTGGGGGCTGTGAACTCTTCTGGATTTGATAACCTCTTAGCCACAGGTTTGACAGCAGTGACTCCACGCCGTGGCTGATCTCAAGTTCGCCGGCCTTCATGCCCCAGTGGTTTTAGGATCAGGGCGCTCTCTGACCGGCAGTCCCAACAGCCAAGGGCAGACATGGTTTGTCTGGTGAAGAGGAGTATTAATAGAGTTATTAATAGTTAGACTCTGGCCTCGGGTCTTACCCTACGGATGGTGGTTTGAACTTCTCTGTAATTGGATTGCCCCCAATAAAATCACATTACAGGCAAAAGGGTTTATTGGAACACCTGGTGCTGGCGTCTGTATTGGAAATTGTATTCCAATGCACTACTCTGTCCCCTGCACGTAACCTAATTTCCTTCTTTTCCTCCCATAATCCACCCCTCCTACTCAGCCAATCCCTCCAGCGGGTTGTTTTGTTTTTTTATTTTGTCTTGTTTTCTCGGCAAATAGAGGAGAATCTGCAACATTTATGTAGACTGAGTTGAGCCCCCATATAATGAATCGGGAGCAGGGGTGCAGGGGAGGGTATAACACAGGAGGGAGGGTTTGCATTGCCCTGTCCTTTTGGTTAAGCTGTTCCAGGAAGGGGAGTGGGGAAAGGTCTGGGTCCTTCCTTCAAAGCTGTAAGGACCAAGACCATTTTTGAAGTACTTCCTAGTGGCCACACTAGTGGTGATGTGCTTCTCAGGCCGAGCTCACACATGTAAGCCAGATTTGGGCGACAGCAGCAGGTGCCTGCTGTCTGGCTCCAGCAGTCTGGGATGACTCCCCCTGGCTGCTCTGGGGTATCTATGGGACACGGCCACAAAATAGCCGTGGAAAAGGAACTGGGCGGTGCCGACTGTGGGCAAGCGTATACTGGCAAAAAGGAACTTCTCCTCGAAATAGAGGCCCTCAGGATTTGGTTCTACTAACTGCTCCCTTCACAATTTGAAAACACTCCCAGAAGGAATTTAACTTGTCATCCTTGCAGGCTCAAAGAGTATGGATATTCTCATTGGCAGCGTTATTTGAAGCCACTGGGTTACTTTGATAAATGATGATAGCATCATAAAGAAATGAGATCGCAGAAAGCCAGTACCTTTTTCCAGCTGTCTAACTGCAAAGGAAGAGAGGCCCGTTCAAGGTGGAATAGGATCAAAGCCACAATTCTTAGTTTCTCATTCCACAGGCACTTACGATAAGTAAATCTCCGCAGGGAACAGATGTTCATTCACCAGCGAATTATGTAGAACTGAAGGTTCTACTCCAAAGATAAAAGCTGGACGTGGATTTATCAACTGTACAAGACCTGGCTGAAATGAGTTTTTTAAACATTAGCAGCATGCAATTTCTGTTATTTCCTAATACTTTAATAGGGTACTTAATCTCACAGAGATTATAAACCTACCTGAGATGCACTACAAACAGAAAAAACATTTGTCAGAAGGCTGGACCTCTCTTGGATTGTTTTTAATTCAACAAGTGCTATTGAACCTGGTAACAGAACCCTTCAGTTAGTTTCTCTGCAGGTTCAGGATTTGGCCCAGGCAGTGCACATACACCCTTCTGTTATTTGATTTCATCTTAAGGATAGGCACGATTTAGTGACTCACGGCAACATGCAGCCGGTTTCAGTGTTGTAAATACCATTTGTATTCAGTAAACTTTTAGACCAAATAAAAATCCTTATTTGTTAACAGGCTTTTGGTTTTTTGCTAAGTCATTGCTTTCAGTGTTTTTTAATGTTTAAAAACACTTTTGGAGCATTCAGAATTATTATGGACTCACCAGCCCATGCAGAGAGCATTTTAATCTAAGATCCAAAAATCATGGTTAATCCAAGACCATAGAAAACCCTGGAATTATTTACCTTTGCTTTTAGCATATGTTTTATTTTGTTTACTGAAGACTGTTTTGTTTGTAGAGGAAGCATCCCAGTTTTGGAACCTAGGCCTTGGAATCCGGGAGACGTGGACTCTAACTATGTTTGCTGCTTCCCGGCCATGTGGTGTAGAGCAAGCTCTGGCTCTTGCTAACCTGTGATGCTCTCCTCTGATGGGAATATTCATCGTCCTAATAGCTAACACTTAGAAGGTACTCACTAAGAGCCAGGCACTGTTCTAAGGGCTTTATAGATCATTTAATCCTCACCGCAATCAGGTGAAGTACACCTAGGGATAATAAATTAGGACCTGTACCATAGGGTGTGTGATGTATTATTAAGTGAGATAGTTCATGAAGAACACTTCACACATTGCATGGCACATTATAAGAACTCACTAAATATGTGGTGTCATCAGTGGGTATAGTCGCTATCTATTGCTGTGTAACAAATATCCCCCCAATTTACCCCTTTTACAGAAACAAAAATTTATTGTCTCACCATTCCGGAGGGTCAGGAGTCTGGAGAAGGCTCATCTGGATTGTTCAGGCTTAGCATCTCTGATGAAGTTGCAGTCAGGCTGGCCACTGGGATTGTGGTTGTTGGAAGGCTCACCTGAGGATCTTTGTTGACAATGGTTCCCTCACAATGACTTGCTGTTGCCAAAACTTCTTCGGATCTTCACTGGCTGTTGGCATGAGGCTTCAGTTGCCCACAGCCCATGTGGGCTTTTGCAAAGGGACATTCAAGACCTCCCAACTGGCTTCCCCCAGGGCAAGTGATCAGAAGGAGAAAGAGGGAGGGAGAATGAGCAACAGATGGAACCTGCAGTATCTTTTATAACCTGATGTTGGAAATGACATACCGCTGCCTCTACCATATTTTGTCGGTCACACAAAACAACTCTGGCAGGATGTAGAAAGGGAGGTCACAGGGTGTGAATACCAAAAGGCATGGTGACTAGGGCCATCTTGGAGGCTGACTGCCACCATGGTATTTGTGTACTGTGTTTCGTTTTTTTTTTTTAATGTTTTATTTATTTCTGAGAGAGAGAGAGAGAGATGGTATGAGCAGGGGAGGGGCAGAGAGGGTGACACAGAATCTGAAGCAGGGTCCAGGCTCTGAGCTAGCTGTCAGCACAGAGCCCGATGCGGGGCTCGAACCCACGAACCGTGAGATCATGACCTGAGCCGAAGTCGGACGCTTAACCAACTGAGCCACCGAGGCACCCCTGTGTACCGAATTTCTAAGTGTGTGGAAGCACGTGCCAAACCATGAAGGTGGAAAGCTGACCAGAGACCCTAGGAAAATGTTTCTAGCATTAAGGATTTGCCATGAAGCCTCAGTATTTGGGGACATTTTATAGGTTAAATGCTGCTGCCACGTACGTGTGCGGAGTATTTTGTGTGACGTTTTATTTGCACACCCAGAGATGGTGCCAGATACTGTGTTTGCCCTCTGCATTTGTTCGCCCTCGCTTTTCTTTCAGTATTCTGGTACATATTTTTTGATTTCCCTCCACTGCAGGCATGGCTCATCGTCCGTTCGAAAAGTATATAGCAACCCCTAGCTAGAGGTTCATTTCATTACAAACTGGCTGAAGGCAGTGAATTTATATTCAATCACCAGTCTGAGTGTTTTCCCCCAATTTTCTGGGGATGGATTCACTGCAATATTCCCTTAAATGGATTTTTTGGCCTTTCTCTCAGGCCTGCCTTTGACATTTTCTCAAGAATGTTTATTTTTTAATTTACAACTTTGAGAGGTTTATTTTATGAGATGGGTTTTATGCAACAAAATATAATGGGTTCAGGGGTGGGGGAACCCTGTGAATTTGAAATTGACTGCCATGAGGAGGAATTATTCATTTCATTTGTGGGAGAAAAATGACAGCTAACATGAAAGTGGAAAGGTTTCAGGTCTCAATTCACAGATGGAACAAATCGCCTTTCATAAGTCAGCATGCTCAGTGTTTTGTATTTGCCACAAATATCTATTTGGGAGGCTTTTGGAAGGAGGTGATTAGGATGTGAGCTCTTAGTGGAGGATTTTCATGGGGTCCACTTGGCTAAAGGGGCCTTTTGAATTAAAACAAAAGAAAATGAAGGCCCTTGCCTCGTCAGAACATCAGAGCTTGGAATCCGATGGGCATGTCTTTATTCTCTTTTTCCTTGGACTAGTGATTCCTTCTGTTTTGTGAAAAGAAGAAGATGCTTGGCTACTCAGTGCCTGGGCTTGCTCGTTCTAATCATACAATGGTGAAATATTAACTTATCAAAGTGCTCGAAGCTTTAATAACCATTCTGCCCCGACTCTTTGAGCAGAAAGGACTGGAAAAATCACCGTGCTCCCATTTTCACCCGAATACCCCATACCACTCCATTAATTTCCAGGCATCGCCCTTCATTAGCGACCCCGTGGCTGAAGGACTATGTTATGAGGCTACAGGGTCATGAACCGCACCATCTACCCCTTGGTTCATTTCACAGCTTGCTCCTTTCTTCATGCCTTACGGCTCATTTTCCCCCCTTCACTTGGCAAGAGGGACCTTTCCCAGGGCCTGAAATGGATGGGTCTCCCACTGGTCCCCTTTTGTTTAATGCCTCTCTTTTCTCTGAGCTTAAAAGTGTACACTGTCACTGTAATGGTAGCATTTGCTCTGCACTCTCACCATAAACGAAGCTGGGATTCCAAGGAAACGAGGGACCCACAGTGTTTTAATGCAGGTGTTTTTCTTCCTGCATCCGTTTTTAAATGAAGATGGAATGCAAGACAGTGACCTTACTGTTCATCAGATTTACTGATACGTAAAACCCCATGGTGGAAGATGGTATTTTGTGAGTTTAATCTGCTCCACCTTTTTAAATAAATAAGGTAATTATGAGATGTGGGTCTATTTTCCCCACTGAATGCCATTGATAGCAGTCAGCGTTAGAAGTCCGGTGTGTATAAAATTAACTTCCAAGGCTCATAGAACCAGGGCGAGGGCACACCTGCTAAGCGCTGGGATTTCTCCCATCTGTCTGGATGATGAGCTGTGTTACCTTTGACCTTTTTCTCTGGTGATTGGCAGACCAAGGAGGACCACAGCTCCTTCTACCAGTGCCCACTAAGGTGGCAGTGGGAGCAGAGAGAAATTTATGTGTTCCCATAAAAGGGGTCCTGGGTGACTAAAGGAGTGATTTAGGAACGTTGAGGGAGGGGAAAAACATAAACCCCAGAGCCAGGCCGGTTTGAGTCTGAATTCCCGCTCTCCTGTTTCCTAGGTGTGTGATTAGTATTTTAATTACTGTGACATAACAAATTACCCCCAAACCCAGTAGCTGAAAACAACGCACGTTTATGCCGTCACTCAGTTTCTAAATGTCAGGACTCTGGCCTGGCTTAGGGCTTCGTGGCTCTGGGTCAGGGTTTCTCCCAACGGCGTCCTCAGGTTGTTGACTGGGGCAGCAGCCATCGGAGGCTAGGCAGGGCTGGGGCCCCGTCTCTAAGTTCATCCCCATGGCTGTTGGCAAGAGGCTCAGCTACTCTGCCATAGTGAGATGTGCTCACGACATTACATCTGGTTTTCTTGAGAGCAAGAGAGAGAGAGAGGCCCAAGGTGAAGGAAGCCTAGTATCTTTTATACCCTAACGTTAGAAGTGACATATGGTCACTTCTGCTGTATTCCATTAGTCACCCAGACCAGCCCTGGTGCATTGTAGGAGAAGACTGGGAACACCAGAGGGCGCCCGTTGGTGGCCATCTTGGTGCCTGGCTACCGTAACCAGGCAGGCTGCTTCACTTCTCTGCGCCTCCATTTCTTCATCTGTAAAATGAGGAGAATAATACTTACTTCAATGGATTAATAGTGAAGATGGAATTTTAAAGTGCTTAGCACACTTTAAAATGCCCCATAGACTCTCACTATTACTTATTTTTATCATCATCATTGTTGTTGGTATCTACCCTGTAAATTTCCATCGTGTTTAAGATTTTTTTTAAGTTTTTTATTTTGAGTTACTGTGAGCAGAGGAGGGGCAGAGAGAGAGAATCCCAAGCAGGCTTCACGTTGTCAGCACAGAGCCCAGTGTGAGGCTCTAACTTTAAAACTGTGAGGTCATGTTTTGAGCCTAGAGTCAGACACTTAACCTGGTGAGCCACCCAGGTGCCCCGTAGAGTTTTTAAATGGGCCTAGTATATATTGCCAATTCCTGTTTTCTTTTTCTCCTTGCCGTTAATAATCGCCCTAGCTTCCTTGAATTTCACTCTCTTTCCTCGTTGCCCACAATTAGAACCCACCAGAATGTCACTACCTAAAGTCACATGGGTAGCCCTGCTGAGTTTTCTCTGGCTGCCAGAATATGGAGGATACGGTTAATGGTGCAAATTGCAAAGAACCTACATGAAATATTGGCCATGTTATTAAAAGAGCTGAGAAAAAAATTATTTCCTGTAAAAGAGTTTTGCATCAGAGAACTAACACTGGAGTTTGGGAGAAAGAAGACAAGGGACAGAGGAGGGGAGGAAGAGTGGAAAGCTGTAGAAATGCCTACCCTTACTGAGTAGAGACTATCTGTATTTCTGCACCCCTGTAGCAATCAGATAAGATCTTAGGACATTCGTCTTAGATTACAGCTCATTTGCACATGGCCAGGTTTGCACAGATTTTTGAGGGACTCCCAGCTCCCATCCATTCACCCCAGGTTAATCAACTCACTCCATAGAAAAGAAGCAAGGGTATAGTAAAGGCCAACATCTTATATCCAGCTTTACTGCACATTTTCATCTAAAGTGAATGGCAGTGTGGTGTTCCTTTGTGCACCTCAAACAATCCTTTATACACCCACACGTAGGGGACTTGTGGTGTTTCTGACAGTTTACTTGCTACTGCAGCTCTCTGAACGATGCCAGCTCCCCATAATTTGTTTTTCTCGGCCATGATGTAATCATTAAGTTGCTGTAATGAAGATTGAAGGTTTAATAATGGGAAGTGTTACAAATTCCAATTTAATCATTCCTAAATTGATTAGTGACTTTCCCCAAATGCCTGGCTGCGGAAAAACAGAGGCCTAAGAGAGACAAAGTGCTGTGGTCTGAGTTTGATAAATGGTGCTTTGGTGTAGCTGTAATTGAGTTATTGAATTTACTCATCTTCCAAATGATGTTTGCATTGCCTCGGCCATATGTGTTGAGGGCCAGGGAAAGGTCATTAGAAGCTTCAGACCGAGGGCATGTGTGGGTTACAGTGGTTCTGGTCAGCGACGTCGAGGTGAGTCAATTAAAAGGAACACCCAGTACAAGGTGTCCAGAATCTCTTGCCACAGAACAGTCAGGGTCAAAATCCCCAAGGCCTATTTAAAAGAATATGAAGATTCTGTAGGTAAATGTCTTCTGTTGGCCCGGAGCTCTTTAGCCCCTGACAAATGACACGGGTGAGCCTCTGTGGGGCGGATTTGAAGGAAAGGACACCTATAAGCCAATCAGACGCTGGCAGCTCTAACAGAGCCAGAATTGCAACAATTAAATTACAGCACTGGCCCAGCTCACCAAGGAGATGAGCTGCGTGGCTTTCTGCATGGCTTTGCTAATGCCAGATGTGAACTTACTAACTTTGCACATAGATTCTCCTCTGCCCTGGCATCTTAAAGACAGGAGATCAGCGCTATACTACGTCTTTGTTGCTGGGTTCCATAGCCCACGAATTTATCCTTGCCTTTGCCCACATTTCAGATGGGCATGAATATTAATACCACTTGTGTTTCAGTGTGTAGTCAATAGCCCTCCTTTTTTTCTTAGAACATATTTATATAATAGAAATGTTAACAGAAATATAATAGAAACTCTAAGATGTTATTTTTTTACAGATTCATTAGAATTCATGTGAATAAACATTCTAAACCTTTCGGGGGGAAGCCAGGAGGTTTTGCCTGAGACCTAGAAGAGACTTGCCTTGAGGATATGGACAGAAGAGAGGCTGCCTGGGGCCCAGCTGCCACTTGGCATGGGTGAGGGTCCTGTCACTCTATGGCAGTGGGCCAAAACACACATATGGCGGGCACGCCTCAGTTGACAAGCCACCTCAGACAACTCCGTCTGCTTTACACTCCTGCAAACACAGTATTCTAGAACCCCCTGAAAACATACCATGTGTATTTTCCCAAGTCTACTTGTGGATTAACTTCAGAAATAGAAACTGTGTTAGTTTCTTAGGGCTGCCATAACATTCATTTCCCTTGGTGCCTTAAAAAAGAGAAACGTATCATCTCAAAGTTCTGTAGGCTAGAAGTTTGGAATCAAGGTGTTGGCGGTGCCATGCTCCCTCTGAAGGCTGTGGGGGAGTTCCTTTTGGACTCTTTCTAGCTTCGTACGGGTTGCCAGGAGTCTTTGATATTCCTGGACTTGTAGGTGTATCACTCTAATCTCTATCTTCACCTGGTGTCCTCCCTATATTCTTTCATATCTGTGTCTGGATTCTCCCTGTTTATAAGGACACTGGCCATATTGGGTTAGGGCCCACCCTCATGACCTCATTTCAACCTGATTACCTCTTAAAGACCCCATTTCAAAATAAGGTCACATTCTGGGGGACTAGGGGTTAAGAGTTCAACAAAACCTTTTGGTGAGAGTGGGGAGACCCATTTCAACCCATTACAAATACTAAGTTTAAAAATCGAAAAAAGGAACCTAAATTCCTTCTTGTTACTTAGGTCAGTTTAGAATGTGTTTCTCCTGTTCACATCACAGCTAAATTTTCTGCATATCTAAAGGGAGAAAAAGAATCGCACATATTAAGAATTGACCCTACTCATGTCAGTTTGTGACTAGTTTGTTGGGTGATGGGCTCAGTGGGTCTTGGGGTTGGAATTTAGGCCCGACTTAACCGGTTCACATGGCTTTAGCTCCTGGTTATAGATTTCATTGCAGCCCAGGCTGGCTTCTCTAGGTATGTGTGCCATTGTTTCCAGAATAGCTTGTCAAAGAACATGTGAGTGTCTCCCTCCCCTTCCAGACTGATTTCCACAGCATGTGGCAGGCACTGGGGGGCGTGGGAGATACTGGCTTTGGAGAGTGAGTGGCCTAGATTCAGATCTTGCCACTGCCTCTTCCTAGCCTGCTGACCTTGATCGTGTTACTTTATTTCCCGAGCCTTTGATCCCTCATTGACACAAATCAGAGGCTGAAATTCACATAGGGTGTTGTGAGCAAAGTATTTACCACAAAGCATGGGCTTAATAAAAAGTTAGTTCTTCAAGCAGCCCATGCTTTTATAGTCCCAGAGCATGTGGATATCATTTTAATAATCTTTAACACCGCACTTGGCCATTTACAAAGCAATTTCACTTATTATTACATTTAGTTTATATTTATTGGATTGAGGGACACTGTAAAAGTAGAAAAAGGCTTCTTTTAAATTATTCACAACTAGTAGCCATAACTGTGGCTCTTTCTGGGTTAAATATTTTTTAATGTTTCTTTTAAGGAAACAGCTGCTGTCCATAATCTCAGAGTTGATATCATATGCCAACGTGGTGTTTCTCAGCTGAAGGCCATCCCCCCCCCCCCCCCCCCCCCCCCCCCCCCCCCCCCCCCCCGCCTGCCCCCGCCCCTGGGACATGTGGCAGTGTCTGGAGATGGTTTTGGTTATCATAGCTGGGGGTATAGGTCCTGCTGTCATGTAGCAGGTAGAGGCCACAGGTGCCGCTGAACATCTTACAAAGCCCAGGACATTCTCTACAACATAGAATCATCTGGCCCAAGAGGTCAGTAGTGCAAGGGCGGAGAAACTCTTCCTTGAGCTCCCAAGATATTTTCACAAGTGCTCACCTTCAGTCAAGGCATACAATCAGAAAATGGGTCTTTGTTTTTTATTTCCATCCCTCAAAGAAAACTAAATCAGAAGCACTATTTTCTAATGTTATGAAAGAAAAAAAAAACATCCTGTAGCTTAAGTCAATAAGCATTTGATGAATATGTATCCCCTAGGGTATTGCTGATAAGTGACAGCTGTGGCAAAACCTGGCACTCAGGCCAGGCTTTAAACCTTAAATTATGGCTCAAGCTCTTGGGCCGGCCCTTACGGTCGCAGCCGTGGCTTGCTGGGGAACGAGCACACAGCACTGGCAAATTTCACTGACCAAATGGTAGAGCCGTTGCCAAGAACACGCCTGCCCCAACATGGCAGTGTCCTGATTCACTCCAAATAATGTGACCTCCGAAATACCAAAGGGCTGGTGGTCAGAGTTGCTCAGACTTAATTTATGTTAAGGTGATGAATCTTTTTTTTCCCCTCAATTTTTTTTTCCAGAAAGAAAATAGCTTTTTCGTAGAATCAGAATGCTTGGTAATAATCACATTAGTAATAGGAACCCAGCATGTGCCAAAAGCTGCCCTGCATCTTAATTGAGTCTCATGGAAGCTTTTTAGAGGGAAGTACTCATTAACCCATTTCATGGTTGCAGAAACTGAGGCTTTGAGATGAAGTGATGAGCCCAATCTAGGATTGCTCCTGTTCCTCAACTTAACTCCTGCTTCCTATTTCCATCAGTCAGCGTGATTACAAAGTTTGGGAGGGAGGTGCTTTTAATAATTAAAGACCATGGCCTGTAGTCAAGTGGTATATAAAGTATGTTGACATCTAATTTGAATGCATCCCCGTGGTCATGATGCCTCTTAGATACAGTAAATCCTGGAAAACTTTGTTTTGCCTTTTATAGCCCAGCAGATAAGGTATGTGTTCAGCAGATATCAGGTGATCATATGTATTCACAGTTTTTCCATAGACATGGACTTCTTCTGAATAGCATTTCCAAATACGTTTGAGTGATTGTGTTTTTCAGGGGATGAAAAATTACACAAATGTATTATCTCACAGTTTTGGAAGCCAGAAGGCTGAAATGTGCCCTACTGGGTTATCACGAAGGCTTTGGTAGGACCTACCTCCTTTCTGGAAGCTCTGGAGAAGAATCCGTTTCCCAGCCTTTACCTGCTTTTGCGGGCTACCTGCATTCCTCAGTTCAGGCTGCTGCTGCTTCTGTCTTCCGGGCCTATGATGTGACATTTTCTGACCTTTCTTTGCAGTCACATCATCCTCTGCTTTTCACTAATATTTTCTTTGGCAATAAAATGTCTGTCAGTTTTACCATCTTAACCATTTTTTAAGTGTACAGTTCAGTAGTGTTGAATATATTCACATTGTAGTGCAACCAATCTCCAGAACTTCTCATCTTGTAAAACAGAAACTCCGTACCCAGGAAACAGCTCTGCGTCGCCTTCCCTCCCAGCCCCTGGCAGCCAGTACTACTTTTTGTTTGTATGAATTTGACTACTCCAGATACGCAGAGAAGTCACCTTGTTTCGCCTAGTATGAGTAATTATTTTCAATGACCGTTTTCTCTAACTTCTGGAAATGGAGAATCAGTAATACTTGTCATAAAAAAGAAAGGATTGTAAAATGATTGTAAAAATGAATTACAGGGACAACAGCCTATCATTAGATGCTAGCTGGGTTCTACTGTCTTTTCGGTGCTCCGATTTCACGTCTCCCTTTTAGATGAGCGCGTATTAGCTCAAGGTATAAAACACGGTCAGCATGCTGAGATGCCTACTTGTTGATATCAGACCTCCTCCCACTTTTTTGTAGTCTAGAAGATAACCAGACATTGCAGAGAGCACAACTCTCATTGTGATGTGATTCAGGGTTCATTCAAAGCCTGTCATTGTACTACTTAAAAATAGCTCAGGTGCTGCTGGGAATCACCACTGTAGCACATCCAGGCAGGAAAGAAGAAATGGACAGGAACATGGAAATCATCTCACAGGAGAAACCGGTGTCGTGGTGGGAATATACGGAGTGTCTGTGTCACTGAGTGCACTGAAACAAAAGAGTGGCTCTACCATCCTTATTCCCTCACCTGGGCACATTCTCCTTGATTGTCAATTACGTGTCAGCAGGTGGTCACAAAAGGCAGTTTAATTCCCCATGAAAATCAGGACTTGCCCTGACTCTGTGCCGTTTCTGCCATTACCTGGTGGTTGCAAACGCTCCTTAAGCTCTTTGTGTAATCCCCTTGAGATCGCCAACCTTGAAACGCATCTCCAGTCCGTACCCCATCTCTGCAGCTGGGGTCAGATGGAACATCAGATGGGGTCTGGCAACAGTTTTAGACAATAAACTGTGAGTATCTTAGTAGCAAATCCAGGATAAATTCCTAGGGACCCATTTTTGCCCTTCTTTGGAATCTACCCAGTGCCCTACCAAGGAAGAATGAAAAGTTACTCAAGAGGAAGGGGGGGGGGGGGCGGGAATCATGTTGTTTTCCTGGAAAGTTCCTAAACATTTCTGCCATGTCTTTTATGTACTAGAATATTTTCTTCCATTCCTTCATTAGTTAAAACAGAATCCAGAGACCTCGTTGGGGGTATATGGTTATTTTAAACCAGAAAGATGTTGTGAGAACGTTTTTGGATTGACATCAAGGCAGTCTGACCTTCCCTCAAAATTCATTCTAGAGTTTCTGCCAGTTTAGGGAGAGAATGAATATAAGCTAAGAACCGCTTCCAGGTCCTGTTCGTCTTTTATGATTCCCACTTTCACTCACACTGTGGACCAGCCCTATCCCCACCTTAATGGACTCACTCAGGATTCTCTCCTGGGTCTGAATCCTCGCCTGGAATGCCTTAGGCACAACCAAATGTCATTAACGAAGCCTGGTGTTCCAGGTGAGGCTTTTCGTGTTCTGTCCTCACTACCGCTCTTAAGACACATATACCCTGGGTGTCTTACCTTTTGTTGCTATTATTGGCTGTTGTTTTTCCTATGGTGGCGGGTTTACCATCCCCTCGTAGAACACCAGGTGCCTTTACCCCCTATCATGTTCTCTTGCAGTCCTATTCAGTGATAGCTGTCTGCTTGGGGAGAGCAGCAACTTTTGTTGGTCATTTCAGATAGAACACCATATGTCAGATTTGTAAAATCTTGTTAACATTGTGTTTTCTTCGCTTGAGAATTACCCTCTAGTAGGGGGAAAATGGGATGCCAATTACAGCAGCCTCCTGCTGTGAATAAACTGGTGTTATATTCCCAGACATCAGGCTGTGCAAGGAGAGAGCCCCCAATTGCCTTTTGCTTTCTTGCGTGATAGACAAAGCTTTAGAGTAAAGCATAATTAGCTTGACTGACAATCAGGAAAATACAGTCTTCAGTATCTGTTTTTATTTTAAAGTCTTCGTGTTTCGGAGACCCATTCCAAAAGCCATTTTACAATTCATTCCTCAATGCAAAATTCGATAAGTTTGGAGCACCAGAATTTGTTTAAAATGTTCAATGCGTATCTCAAAAGAAAGATAAATGAATCTACGTAGTGACCAAAGAAAACTTATAGTGTATCAGACTATAACTATTAAAGAAGAAACCATAAATCCTGGTGGCAGGAGAGCTAGTAAATTTTTTTAAGCTGACTCCTTTGGGGGGAATTTGGATCCTACACTAAGTTCTTAATTTTATTGGGACCGGGATATTGCAAAAAGAAAATCGTTTCCCTGGCAATAAACACAAATAATATACAACAATAATTGTGACTTCCCGGTAGCCGTTTTCTGACCCTCCCACTAGGTTTGCTTCATCATGGTGAAGTACAGCGGTGTGGTTTTGTTCTTCAACTCAGGTCCCTTTAGAGGTTTTCCTTAGAAAATCAGAAAGGCGTATTTGTTTTGTTTCCTTAGGGGTTTGTTTCCCAAGTCCCCTCCTCAGATTTTGCAGCCTAGAAGCACGGGAGCAGGTGGATGTTCATATCACACCGTCTACCACCATGCCTGAGGAAGTCGATTTATTTTGGTTGGGGCATGCTGGACCTGAGGGGAAGAAAGCGAAATACATAGGAAAGGAAGAGAGCCTGAGGTTCAGACTGCAAAAACTAGAAAACCTCAAAGAAAATACCCTTCGTTATTCATGAAGGAGTGATTGAGTGCCTCCTATTTTCCAGGTGCCAGGCTCCCCTCTGTGGGTGAAACAGTCAATACTGCACCAATTCCGCCTGCGAGCACTTCCTGTCTAGGCCTGGAAAGAGAGGGGATCCTCTATTCTAATGTAATTAAGATTCATCGCATGGTAATTCCTTAACCTGGGGACAATGTAGTGCCTGAACCTCTGGATTAGGGGGAGGGTCTCTGAAAACCTAGCAGAGCAGAATCTGGTTTTCAGATTAAAAAAAAGAGAACCCCCTTTCTAAGCTATGAATCTCCTTATAATAAATGTCTGTATTATATATGTATATGGAACATTTCTAATAAGTAGCAGCGTGTGAATGATCCAGTGACGCCTCATACTGTTAGTGGGGGGTCCTAGGGCCAAAAACCTCTTGAAGCTGAGTAACCAAACAGCTCCCAAATGCTGTTCCGCGTGAGCATCTCAGCTGTCACTTCTTGATTTTGCTAGATCTTTCCTTCCCAAGCGTGACAGAGTAGGAATGGACCCTGCTTGAGATCACCATGCAGTGAGCACCCAGAGAAGAAGAATTCTGCCACTGGGCCCCCCCCCCGCCCCCCAGTAAGATGACCAGTTCTTTTTGAAGCTTGCCTTTTCTCCTTGCCTGAGTGCACATCTCTCTTGCAAGACTGGGGCTCGACCCTCTCCTCTCTCTCCTTTCCTTCCTGCCAGTGCTGGCCCAATAGTGATCGGTCACAGAACAAGCAGAGCGTCACCAGGCGGCGTATACTTGGGTGGTCCAAACCAAGACAGGCCGGGTGTGAATCCTGACTTTGAGCATAATGCTAAGTCCCTCTAAGTCTCTTGTTCTCATGTGTAAGACTGTGGCAAGTAAGGCTTACAGCGAAGGGTGTTGAAAAAGCCAAACATGGTAACGAGTGCAAAGTGCTTCGCATGGTTCCTGTTACCTGGTGGAGGCCGCTGAATAGGTGGTCCCAGCCACTGCAGTTGTTAATCGAGAGAACGGGATGACCCCCCCCCCCAATGGCACGCACAGAGGGATTTGGAGGCCAAGTAGAGGCTTCTTTTTCTACTGACATGCCATTAGACCCAATCTAAAATGCTTTAGAGACTTTTTGTGACATGCAATAGGGTGAAAGCCTCTAGACCTTAAACGGAATCAAGTTCCTTTTAAAGGTTCACAAGCTCTGCAACGCTTCCGTGATAAAATTACGATTCTCCACCTCTCGAGCAAAATTACCATTCAGATTGTTTGAGCCGATTACTCCTGTGTTCGAACTGCAGACTTCCATAGTCAGAAATGTGAGCACAGAGAACAGCATCACTGCAAATTCGTAATCTCTTTGACACGTTGCTTTTCATGTAATTGAAAGAACACACATTACAATTTACACTCCAGCAAAAATGATATATGGTATCGATGCGTAACAGGGAAGATGAACTCGGATTTTTTTTCCTCGTTAATGAATATTGAGCAAATAAACAGAGGATTTCAGGATCCTGGAATATATGGGATTCTGTGTATTTATTTTCTTCATTACTCTAGCCACAATATCACCCTGGAGTATCTCAGAGATGACAACTAGGCAATTAGAGACAGGTCTGTCCGGGCCCTGGTGCTGCCAGAGTGAAACATGGCCCTTTCTCTGGCTGCCCCATGGCTGAGCCCCTGTCCTTAGGGAACCTCAGACTGGGGATGACTTGGCAGTTGCTGTGACATGTACTTTCTCACACATGTGTGACATGCCTGTGATATAACATCCACTGGCCGTAGAGCCACCCTGATGACTTAATATTGTCTCTAGGTCTTTCTGAAAAAGCAAATCAGGAATCTCTTGGAAACAGTTTGCATTTTTTCCCAGATAATCATGAGAACTTTAGCCGCATTTGGGGGTGTGAATGCAGGGACGGTGCCTCTAAACAGATGAATGAAGCAGACTACCTGTTTTTGACACAAACACATTTGTGCTTATGAATGCTTCGTATGTTCATGAGATGAGTTTCACTAACACCCTCTGTCTGGCGTTTAATCAGTGAAGTGGGGGAAGTGTCCAAAGGATTCTTTTAAAGATTTCTGGGTTCTTCTAAATTTCTGCAGCTTCCTGAGCTGTCTGTAGAATTGGCTAAGAATGGCTGTGAAATGCTAAAAATAAAAATATGTGTACATCGCATAGGCCTGTCAAATGGCTAGCTCTATTCAAGCCTGACTATTTTCAGTGAAATGAATTGTTGGGTTTGGACTCCAACCATTTCCTTACATGATCAGATGAGACGCCCCCTCCCCCATCCTGGTTTCTCTCGACTGACTCATTGTGAGATCACGTGACACCTACTATACTGGATGATAGTAATAAATACAGTATGAATCCCTCTATTCATATGCAACCCATAGACATGCTGTGCTAAATTCATCTGTTGGGTGAAAATAAACATTGTCCATTTCTTGCTTCTTTCTTGATCGACTACAAAACCTTAGAGTATATTCTTAACCCCATTCAGTGTTAAACTTTTCACTTAGAAAATAAGGTATCATAAATAAAGAAAATGATTGGGCCACACTTGTCAGAAACACAGTATGCTCCCTGAAGAGAATTTTTTAATTACTAAATTCCTAGAAAACCTATGGTTTTCAGTGGATTGTTAAGACAGATCAGGATTTCAGACCTGGCACTGTGGGTCCCATTTATTTTTATCTTAATGACCCTGACAGATAAGGAGCTCATTGTTGATTGGGTCTTGTAATGACCTTTCACCACCATGGTGGAAAAGAAAGCTCATTCCCATGGCAGACGCAACCCGGGCCACAGGTACTAAGGATCATTGGAGAGAATGTTAGCATAGATCGTTATTTTTCCCAGTCATTATTCTCTCACCAGTTGGGGTTTTTTTTTTCTTCCAATGGGTTTCTTTTGCTCAGATGTTTCCTTTTGCTGTTAATTCTCAAATGAGCAAGCTCTTAATTGTATAGAACAACGATAAAAAAGTCCCCAGAGTGTCTGAGAATTCTCACAATCGTGGATTCTGTCATCTTCCATACACATTGCCATTTCCCTTTTTTCACTCGAAGTAGGCAATGCATTGAGCTCTCATGGGAAGGGCATGCGTGGACTGGCACAGACATCTACCTGGATGTGATTCCTGACTACCACAACTCACTTTGGGCGAGTTCTTTCACTGCTCTGAGTTCCAAGTTCCCCATCTATGAACTAGGAAGAAAAGAGAGTGCTTATTTAAATCAAAGCTATTTTGACAAAATCATGTAGCTAAGGCTTCACACACTGTGTTAGTACATGATAAGTATTCAGTAAATCCTGCTTTGCCATTAAACCTTCAAATGTGCAGAACGTTGGAGGAAGATTAACTGGAAAAAAGGTTCCACAAATATCCGCACTGAGACATACTACCCATTCATAGGGAGTCCCTGTCCCTGTAAGGTACACTCATTTGGATTTTTTCAAAGCAGCGGAAGAGCCACTACTCACAGGCCACCAGTCTCTGAAAGAGAGGTGCTGGTGTCAGATGTGGGAGCAGTCAGCTAACAGCCCTAACTGTGGGCACCATAGGAGAGTCCATCCTCTAGGGCTACCCTCTTTTTTCTGATCACGTTGATAAAGAAAGAAAATCCACCTGGAAGTAAACTGCAGCCAGTTGACGAGGGCCGGATTTGGAGGTCCACTATGTTCAGGGTCTTTCGTGGAAGAAGAAAGATAAGAGGCAAGGGGGAAAAGAAGGTAAGGGCGGACCACATCTGTCCCTGCTGATAACCAGGCTCCAGGTTTCTGCACCAGAATGCCTGTCCACTTTCGGTGGCAGGTATGTCGCTGCCTTTTCCGTTCGCCTTCCCTGTGGATGGGAGACACTGCCCACAGGACGCGGCATCATGAAGAAGAGGTTGGTGGAAGCTCAGGGGCACCTGGGAACAGAGTGGCTGTCTCCATCATCCCTTGACCTGGCTCTCACTTGAAGCAGGCAAACCGGTATTGGGGCCTTTCTTCACCAGCACCATTTCCCTCTTCCTGGGCCTTGCTACACTAAAAGCCTCTCTGATATCAGGGTTGAACAAGTACACATTTGCTCACTCTAGGCCAGTCTCATCCTCTGACCTGAATGAATTCACCAGCGGGGAGGGTGTCATGTTACTTCACCAAGATACGAAGAGGCACAACTGCACACATGTGCACAGACCCCACCTTCTTCCCCTTAGATACCCCAGAAGGGCGACAGTTATCAAAACCTAAATTGTATAGACACCATGTTGGATTTGTGCCCTAACACCATTCCAAGGAAGCAGAGACTGTCTTCTGATAATTTAGTTTCAAATGTATTTCTCCCTTCTCCCTACTACCATTGCTCCTGTTCAAGAAGCTCAGAAGAAGTGGTTATTATTTATGCAGAGTTTGTGCTCCCTCTGCTGGCTCTGTAATTAACTAATAAGTCTAATTCCCTTAACGATGCTGATGTCATCAATTACTTTGGTGCATGGACATGGAATTACCCAAATCAGCAGGTTCTGTTCAGACATCATCAGGAGAATTAGCGGGGGGTCAGAGGAGGACAGTTGGCCTGGAAAAAACAAGTGAAGAAAATGTGCATTTCGACTTGTATGACTTGGTGTTTGAAAGGCGTAAATGCAGTTTTGTGCCTACGTGCGCTCAGTGCTAGAGAAAAGGGACTCATCATTGTTAAAAGTGGGGTATCCCATCCCACTCTCCCCGAGGATTTTGGAAGCAAGGCATTCTCATCCTTGGAACAAGATTTATTATAATGTGCTTTACAGGTGAGGAAAAAAGCAGCTCAGGAACCATATATGCTTTGCTAGTGAGATCCATTCTGGGCTAAGAAAGTAGATTTCTGTAGGTGACCTGTAGTGGCCAGAGTCTTGATTTCCTTCAAGGAATTTCCTTGAATTCCTTGATCTCCATTGTCTTTCTTTATGAATGTGGGGACAGTAATACAGCTCTTTCTTAATGTTAACACATCACCATGAAGTCATTACAAACTCAAGCTCTCAGGGCATTTGGGTGGCTCACGGAGTTAAGCGTCTGACTTTGGCTCAGGTCATGATCTCACAGCTTGTGAGTCTGAGCCGTGCATTGGGCTCTCTATTGTCTGCACAGAGCCTGCTTTGGATCCTCTGCCACCCCCCCTTCTCTCTGCCCTCCCCTGCTTGTGTTTTCTCTCCCAAAAATAAATAAACGTAAAAAAACTAAAAAACAAAACAAACTCATGCTCTAGGTTTGGATCAACAAAGGTTACATTCTGGCGGCAGCAGTTATTGTGATTCTGAGTAGGTTACCTAACCTTCTCGACCTCACCTTTCTTGTCTGCAAACTGGAAAGAATTTGCTAGGCAAGAGTTTTTGCCTTGTGGAGTTAGCATAAAGATTAAATAATGCATAGTGCAGACTACTGCTAAAAGCGTATCGATGATGACAATCTGAGTATCATCTTTGGTCATTACTCAGCATGATTCTTTCTTCCCAATGAAAATAGCTTCTTTTCCCAATTAGAAAAACTTAAACTTACTCTGACAATTGGGAAGGGAATTTCAAAATGGGAAGGGTTCAGTTTACCAGAAAGATGTGTACACTGCTAAACAGGCCTTGAAATAAGAGATGCAAAATTGGTTGGAACTCTGACAGAAATCAGCCAGTGCACTAAGAGAGTATAGAAATTCAAGACAAATTTCCTAGGGATGAGAAGTCAATCAGACCAAAACATCTAATAGAAAAAAAACATTTAGAATGATAATAATGAAGAGATTTCACATCAGCTAATGAATATCTTCTGGATGTTCTGTATTTATTTACTCATGCATTGCTTTGTCCTCCTGTTGAGTTACATGTAAAATTATGCCGCACTGTTTGTACTTGTTCTAGAACCTTCTCTATTTCTCAATTAGCACCATGTTCTAGCCACTTCTCCATGGCAGTAAATGTAGATCTTCATCATGGTCAAGGTCAATATTTTTCTTGGCCCACTTAGTCCTTAGCATTTATAGGAACTACTCCACCCAGCTTAATGACTACGTTCTTAGATAATGCAGTTTAATTCCAATAACAGCCCAGGCAAACAGAAGAGGTAAGTCTGGAGTGAGGATACATGTCACCCTTCTTAAAAGGAGACATTGGCAACTCTTAGACTGTTCACATCAGCCCGTTTCCATCACTACTTTCATGGGAGAGTTTGTATGGAGACACGTTGATGGCGCAATGCATTGCCTTGCTCAGGTGAGCGTGGGGGGGACATTGCTAATGGGCTTTGGAGATGGGATAGAGGAAGAGGCAGCTGGAGACTAAGAACCGCCGCCTCTGCCTCCTCTGAGTTTCTCTGGGCTCTCAGAGATTTGGCCGAGAACCCTTGCATTTACATATGTACTGGTAATTTCAGCCGTATGTGTGAACCTTTTCTCAAACACACCTGTCTGTGGTACAAAGCCCGGGCTTACCGTCCCTGCCCAAGGGGCACTGTCGTCTCTATTTGTTTTCAAGCTGGCTTAAAAATAGAGAGCATTGTGCTAGAATAGTTTGCTGCAATCTGATTCTTTAGCTGTAATTTGTACCTGTAATTTTCACAGGCCCTGGCTACCCTCTGCCATCAAAATATTTGGAATTTATTCTTTAAACAGTGTAGGCCACTTGGGTTGTTGATTGAAAACATGCTGGAGGTTTTATAATGGTTATTTATATTGGCCAACACTGACCACTCTGCAAATGACCTGTTGATGTTGGACGAGGATAAGAGGCACGGAATACAATGCAGGAGATGGAAAGAGATCAAAAAGAATGAATGTGTTAGCTTAGCAACAGTGCTTCATGGGTTAGCGTGGAGATCAATTGTGCTGGTGTCGTTGCCAGAATTGCGTTATTTGGCCCACTTGCAGGCATTAGGCATTCTCTTCAGGGAGATAGAGGAGTTTCTCAAATCATGAATTTCATTATAGTTTCAACATTGGTGACTTTCTAAAATCATCATAGGCTATGTAAAATTATGCATAATTTATATATATGCATGTATGTATATAGTTCAGGCAAGAAGAAGACTTCACATATACGAAAGCGATTGTACTTTTTTCAGTGAAAGCCCACCAGTCAGTGTGAAGCAAGCGTTCCCGTGAAATGTAGACCACGTTTGCATTCCTATGGACCATTCAAGAATGAACAGTAATGTGTTCACAGGCCTGCCTGCTGGCAAAGGAGGTAGCCTGCTTCATACCAACTGTTTTCTGTCATCACTGTACTCCTTTGCTTTCATTTATTCAATCTCAGAGTGTCCGTTTGTTCATAGCCTGTTTCCGAGGTCATTTCTCAGCATACAAATGTCAGATATGAGACAAGAGAACATGTGTGTTTGACAGCTTCCCAATAAATTATGCAGAAGAGCAAGTTAAGGACAACTGCGGTGGACTTTCAAAAAACAAACAACAAATAACCCCCAGATATGTAGCTGGTTAAAAAGAATTTCCTTTGCAAAGCTTGCTTTGCTGCCGACCAGTTGTGACTTCATGAATAACTTATAAAATTATTCAACCATATCCTCTTAGTGAAGTGTTAGCCTGGTTTGCCGGGGGCTGGGGGTGGCATCGCCATAACTCACAACTCGGAACCGAGTAAAATACGGTGCCCAGAAAGAGAGCTGAAGGGAGACGCATGTGACTTGGAATTCCCAGTATTAAATCCGTGCATGATGAATTGTAACACAGTGGAGGCAGCAGTGAGGGCATCCAAGAAGCCTGGCCCAGCCAGAACTGATTCGGCCTCACACCTTGTTCCCCGTAAGAGCACGGAGTTCCCAGCACACGGCCTTGCCTTCTGCACAGCAAGACAGAAGCAGACGTAAATAGAACTACCCAAGGTGTATATTCCTGTATCAGTTTTGGGGAATTCTCCGTGGCAGATATTTTGTGGTTTCTTGGCAGAAGATAACAAATGATGGTTGCCATGTTGGAGGCAGAGGAAGGAGTTATGTTTGTGGCGTGGTCTAACCCCACCTCTCCCAGACACATAAGCACATGCATGCACACACAGCAGCAGGTTGTTTCCTATGTATACTAGCCAAGATCCAATTGTGTTTGGCTCTCACAACTTTGTCTCTGGGTTCACTGTTCATGCTAGCAGTGGATTCCTGTTACTTATGAGAACCGACTTCCCATTAAACAAGAGCGGAGTTATCTTTACATCTGTTTACAGGGCTGTGCGTGTGTGATGAGAAGCCGGAGCATCTCTGGGATTCAGTAGCAGGAAAGCCTATGACCTAATGTAATAGTAAATGATTATGGCGTGAGTGAGAGTTACCTGGCGTCGGTGAGCCAGTAGTTGTCTTCAGGGGAAGCTCTGTTTTAACACAAGTGGGCAGCTGTGCTGGGGAAGGAAAGACGTTTCCCTAATCCAGTTGCATTTAGACAGGTAGTTGGCAGCTCAGCCCCTCTTTGAAACCAATTTAACTTTGGTATTTCTCTCCCATCTATTTATTCTCTTTAGTGACCTTGTTTGGCACATCTTTGCACCATGACCAGAGTGACAGACTTTAGTCTCTGTTGGATTAATCAGTGTGTGCTTTGATCCATGGCATATGATCCCCGTAGACATTTAAAGTCAACGTATTCAGCAGTTGTGGTGCGGAGGTTCAAAGTTGTTAGCCAGGCTGATAGACTGGTTTGGGTATTTGCATCCAAAAGACTCTCCCTCCTTCTCTATATCTCTGTCTCTGTTTCTCTCTCTCTCTCACACTCACTCACACACAAACACACACAAACACACATATGTCCACACCCAACAACAAAAATATTGACTGATACCAATCATTCATTAACAGTAAAAATTTGTGAGCAATTTTTTTTTTTTTTACTGCGCTTGCCCTGAAAGACACCATTAATTACTCCCTTGCCTGTGGATGTGAGCCAGTTTCGGTATCCCCAGAGCCTCCTCTCCACCCAAAGGAGTATTTGCAGCTCCGAGGAACACAGTGCAGGGGTGTCGTCTGGCAAGCAGTGCACTGACATGGTGCATTGAGTTCTGAAGTGAGACGTCAAGACTCTCCCTGCCTTGGCCCTGGATTCCTCCCCATGTGGAGTTCACAGGTCAGGCTGGACACTGACGGTAGGTTTCCCCGATGGCCTAGACTCCCAGGTAGAGGTGGGTGTTTTGTGACTTTGGCATTGTGTCAGCTTTTTTTTTTTTTTTTTTTTGAAGCGTGAGAACTATTCCAAGTCATCTTAGAAATAATTGTCAGAGGGAAGGACATTTTTGACCATTAACTTTGATGGTCTCATTCAAAGGCGCTAAAGAACCAAGGTTCCTGATGGGTGGCATCAGGCGGTCTGTCCTCTGGAGCATTTTAGCCCTGTTTCATAGGTGGCTGTGACCCAGGCAACATAATCTTAGTGCCATTGGGTGGTTTTCATCCTTTTCCTGGTCTGCTTAGTAAAAGTCCATAAATGCCTTCTGGAATATAAACTTGTGCCCTGCACCAGCTTGGCCATCAGTTTCTCCTCAGTCTAGAAAGCCCTATAAGTCACTGGTAACATATATATTTATTAGGAGTGGGCTATTCCTTTATTAAAAACATATTGATTGTATGAGTGGTATGGCCTTACTCCCCACCAAACGGAAATGAACTGAGACTTATTAATGTGTCTGATTACATGGTTGGGCCTCAATATCTGTTGGTTGAATTCATCAACTTGAGACTAGCTGTTCCACACCACTTACTTTCAGTACGCTTGTGAATTATGAGCCCAAGATGAGCATTCATTAGCAATGTCACCCATTTTCAAATCTAAATTGAAAGAGCATAGTAGTAAGTTTAACAAGAGCTTGGGAATGTTTAATAAGTTCTGCAGGATGAAGAGGAATTGCAGTGGAGAGGCGCATGGGATACAAGGCCTCTCGATCCTGGATAGAGTACCGTGGGATGGACTTACTCTGTGAGAGGCGAGGCACTAATTACAATTTGGGAAATCTTTCCTTTTCTAAAAAAAATTTTTATGTTTATTTTTGAGAGAGCTAGAGAAACAGAGCATGAGCAGGGAGAGGCAGAGAGAGAGGGAGACACAGAATCTGAAGCTCCAGGCTCTGAGCTGTCGGCATGGAGCCCAACGCAGGGCTTCAACTCCCAACCTGTGAGGTTGTGACCTTAGCCGAAGTTGGATGCTTAACCCACTGAGCCACCCAGGTGCCCCTAATTTGGGAAATCTTCTCTAAAAGCTGCTACTGTTGGAACTCACAGTGAAGCTGGGTTGAACTGTCTTCTTCCTTGGAAGAATTTTAATTTTAATTTTATTTTTTTAAAATGTTTTATTTATTTCTAGGAGAGAGAGAGAGAGAGAGAGAGAGAGCATGAGCAGGGGAGGGTCAGAGAGAGAGGGAGATACAGACTCTGAAAAAGGCTCCAGGCTCTGAGCTGGCAATCAGCACAGAGCCCGAAGCAGGGCTCGAACCCACAAACAACAAAATCATGACCTAAGAAAAAGTCGGACGCTTAACCGACTAAGCCACCCAGGTGCCCCTGGAAGAATTTTAATTTTTAGAGTGTGACCAGATTGTGAAGGAAAAAGCCTCGTTGGTCCAGTGCTTTTGAAGGATGCTTCCTCATGTCCCCACCTTCTGGAAGAGCAGCCCCCAGGGTGTCCTGCCTGGCTGTTGGTGGTTGAGTGTGAACCGGACTCACACCATGAGGGGGACTGGTTTTGTTTTTTTAAGCCAGCTGCCTTTTCTATAAAAAGCTTTTGTTAGAACAGTTACTTCTTCCACCCTGGACCGAAGGATATTTTTCGTCCAAGGAAGTCAATAGAAGGGAGGGAATATATTCTTTTGCAGCCTGTGCTAGAAGGGTAGAAGTCCAGGTTGCCACTTATTAGAGTTTAAATGATCGATTCTAGCATGGTTTGATTAAATTACATATTCAATTATTTTTGTTTGAAATTAAAAGCTTGATTATATTACCGAATGCTACATAATTTTACACACGCCGTTCACTTATTTAACAATGAGGCCCAGAGTGTGATTAACAATGTGGCTGCCAGGAGGAAGAAGCAAAATAATTATTTTTTCAATATACAAGTCCTCATCATGATTCAGAAATCAATGTGCGTCCATGGAGGATTTATTCTTGCCCTGGATTATGGACTTCAGGGTGGCCTCCCCTCATTTCCCTATGAATATAAAACCCGGAGATTTTGGCTGGCCAGGCAGGTTTTTATTTCTCTCTCTCTCTTTTTTAAAGACTGATGTTTAACTACAACCACTGGGACCTAAATCAGAGCATCCGGTGCCCAAATATGAATATTAATCAGATGCCAGGCCATGGAGCCCCTCTCCGAGTTTGACAGTTTAAAGGATCAGTTAGTTAATTAGAAGATGACATGGCGTACCAGGTCCCATGGCTCTGTCCTGCCTTCTGTCTCCTCTTTTCTTCCTTTTTGACAAGTTGGATTACATCATTACTTGTAGTTTCACTTGTTATCCCTACCACGGAATAAGAATATTTTAAGCTTTAATTAGCTGTGATTTCTTCCTCCTCTGTCTCAAAGACCAGGCTTCAGTAGAACTGAAAGAAACAGACAAGAAGCGGAGGTTCAAAGGCCCATGAACATCAGCCTCATGACCCCAGCCACACCACACGCTACTTTGTAGCGAGAAATCGAAGGTGCTTAATGGGCATTGTACACTGGTAGTGGTCGTCATGGTGATTAGTTTTAAATATGAAGATGCCTCGTCTGACATGGGGCCACATCACAATCCGTGCGTTCATCCTGTGGTTTGTGGACCACCTGTGTGAAACACGGGGGGGGGCCCGGGTCTCCTGAAGGGTTACCTCTTCGGGTAGGGCTTAGGAATCTGCATTTACCAAACCCCACCACCTTACCCCCAAGAAGGGGGATTTGGCTGCACCCCAGAGTCTAAGTTACTCTGTTCTAAATGTTTTGGGGGATTTTCTTGACACGATTGTTGCTCTTTTGAGAAGCTCCCTTTTATGTAAAGTTTGCATGTGGCCCTTAGATGAGCCTGATTGCCAGGAGGGCGAGCAACGCTCAGATCGTTGTTCAGCTCTTGAAAATAAAGCTTTTTCTGATGTCCTGAGTAGAATTAACTCTTTACCCTGTTTTCCCCACACTACTTCTCTTGCATCTGTCATGGCACATCTGAAGTCGATGATACCATTTAGTCTCTGTGTCCGTGGGCCTTACAGACAGTGAGCTAGCTACTCAGGAGAAGGAACTAGAGCTTAATGTCCTCACTGATGGACATTAGTCATGAAGATTTAAGAAGAACAAACCAAAATCTACCGTTTACCATGAATGCTGTGAGCCATCCACTATACCGAGGAATTCAAAAAACCTTTTTTCTCTGTGGTTTTCCTGACAATCCTTTGTAGTTCGATGGGGACTTAGGAAGAAACCAGCCAAGTCCCAGGGGCATGTGCTGAATCAGAGGCTGAGCTACAATTTCGTACCTGTTGCTTCTCTCCGCCTTGCGGAACCTCACATAGTAGGTGCTTCTTTCCAGGTGATGAAAAGAAAGGACATTTTTAGACGTCAGAGGACAATTCTGATACCCTGCCGACTCCTATAAGGGCTATAACCTTTGAGTGTATATACATTCATTTAGAAGGCAAGAGAAAGGAGGAAAAACCAGCACGAGTCACTGGAGGGACTCCTGGAGAGCAGGAACGTCCAGTACAGGAGGAGTCAGGAGGGATTCAGGACAGGATGCTTGTTTTAAAAAAAATATTTATTTGTTTCTTTGTTTTTAAATGGTTTATTGTCAACTTGGTTTCCATATAACACCCCGTGCTCATCCCCAAAAGTGCCCTCCTCCATGCCCATCACCCCCCTCCCCCCACCCCAGTTCTCAGCATTCAAGAGTCTCTCATGGTTTGCCTCCCTCCCTCTCCCCCACTATTTCCCCCCTTCTTCTCCCCCATGGTCCTCCATTAAGTTCCTCCTAATCCTCCTACACGTGCAAACATATGGTATCTGTCCTTCTCTGCCTGACTTATTTTGCTCAGCATTACACCCTCAAGTCAGAAGGACAGGATGCTTAACATTAGACCTTACAGGGAAGGCAAGGCAGGTGGTGGTATTTAGGGGGGAGAAGAACATTAACATAATGGCCAGAGAGCTCACTCACATCCCAGTGGCTAGGTGACCTTGACCACAAGACCCCAGTCTTTTTGAACTGCAACTTAATTACCTCTAAAGTTGCTGGAGGTGAAGCTTAGACCATGGATCTCCTTGTCCTTCTTAGGTTAAATCGAAGACTTACAAAAGGCTCTTGGTGGTGACATTTGACAGGTCCTTGTGACCCTAGATGAGATGGTTTTGGTAGAGTGTGTTTGTCTGTAGGAGGAAGGGATGGTGAGGGCAAACCAGATCACGTAGTGCTGCGGTGAGAAAGAAGGCCAGGTACCTCCTTGTAGAATCTTGCATCTAGAAGTGTGACAGCGAACGGCAGAAGAAGGAATAGGCTGGGGGCTGACAGATTTGAGAGTCTTCAGAGTGAAGACGTGTCTCCAGATCTGGGGAGGAGAAGGGCAGCCCGCGGTGACCGGAATGGACAGCATGGTGGGACTGCAGTTGGGGAGACCACATCTGTGAGTCGAGAGAACATGAGTGCAGGAGAGAGGCCTGCCTTCCCTGTAGAACCAGAGGAGCGGAATGTTGCGAGGATGGTCAGAGCAAGGATGTGCCAAGTTTGTTTCTCCACCAGTGTAGATCACTGGGGGGAGAGGAGTTAATAACAGAGACCATCACATGCCTTGCAAAGAGAGAGGTGTGTTTTCATGAGATTGGCAAGAAGCAGTGAAGGTGTAGCCCACATCAGTCTGAATCAGTCAGGAATCTTTCTGTCCTGTTGTCTGTCACGAGAGAGCTGGCACAAGCTGGCAGTGAAGGAAGTGGGAGAGGCAGGAACCAGCATTGGGCACATGGGAGACACAGAAGGCATAAGTTAAGAGGACAAGACAAAACATGGGGCACCTGGGTGGCTCAGTCAGTTAAGCGTCTGACTTCGGCTCAGGTCATGATCTCACGGTTCGTAGATTCAAGCCCCGTGTCTGGCTCTGTGCTGACAGCTAGCTCAGAGCCTGGAGCCTGCTTTGGATTCTGTGTCTCCCTCTCTCTCTGACCCTCCCCTGCTCATGCTGTGTGTGTGTGTGTGTGTGTGTGTGTGTGTGTGTGTGTGTGTCTCAGAAATAAATAAAAACGTTAAAAAAAAAAAGGCAAGACAAAACAGATTGGCTTGCTGCATTACAATTCAGTATTTTAGTTTTTTTTTCTTTAAAGTTTAATTATTTTGAGAGCGAGAGAGAATGGCAGAGGGGCAGAGAGAGGAGAGAGAATCCCAAGCAGGCTCTGTGCTGTCAGCATGGAGCCCGATGTGGGGTTCTATTCCACGAACTGGGAGATCAGGAGTCAGATGCTTAACCAACTGACCCCAGGCACCTCCAATTCGATATTTTAAAGAAGGAACTGAGAAGAAACAGTGCTTCATTCTCCATCCTTCTGTGCACCCTGGTTAACCCTTCTTCGCTCCAGGCAGGGAAATTTCATGTCACCAAAAGCCTCCGGGTTTGCATGTTCTTCTCGAGCTTCACGGGGATATGTTGGGGTCTGTATCCGTGGTACATACAGAGAATACGTTGCTACACAGCATGTACCTACAGACAGCTAAATAGGACCATGTAGGGAGTACTTTGCAAATACAAATTGATTGTTTTGTAATTTCTTAGATTAGATTATATCTTTGGGGATTTTTTCCAATTAAGATACTAATAAATTTATTTTACTTTATTTTAGTGTTTATTTTTGAGACAGAGAGAGAGAGAGACAGAGCCCAAGCAGGGGAAGGGCAGAGAGAGGGAGACACACAATCTGAAACACAGGCTCCAGGCCCTGAGCTATCAGCACAGAGCCCGATGTAGGGATCGAACTCATGCACTGTAAGATCATGACCTGAGCTGAAGTCAGTCACTTAATCAACTGAGCCTTCTGGTGCCTCCTGACAAATTAATTTAAAGGTCCTTACAAGGCAGTACTTGTATTTGGCCAGCCTCTTAGTCAGATACTTTTCCCGTTATAATTTTACTGGTCCGTGCACTCCCAAGTGGCAGAGAACTAACAGTCTCGCGTTCAGTACCATTAATAGCTTAGCGTGCGTGGTCAGCGGGTGCAACCGTGGTACGGCTTGGTCATGCAGAGCTTTGACAAACACCCTCCATCGACATTACTGTGTATTTATTTCTTTCCCTGCAGTGAAATGCCTTGCCCCTAGGTAGTTCATGTCAGAGGGACTCAGAAAGGCGATGGGCAGAACTCCGTGTATGACGGGGCCTCCTCTCTGGGGGAAGGTGCAAAGGGAAAATAAGGCACCGTTAGTTCACCTTCGTTCATCCCATAAAATAAATTGTGGTTTCAAAGCACCCCCTCACCGGCCTCCTCATTCAAACTACCCAGCATAGCTCTGCCTACCCCGTGGACGGGTCAGCTGAAAGATGGGGAGGTCCCAGGCATCCAAACATTCAGACGCACATTAATGGGTCCTACACCTTTGTATCCCTCTGATATTACTGTTTCGCTTCAGCAAGCCCACTAATATCAGATATATCCTATCACAGGCTGTTTTAAATCACCTCAATTTTCTCTGCCCTTGGGCTCTGCCCATAAGACCAGAATCTGAAGCGTAGGAGTGTGGCCTGTGATGTAGTGGTTTACTTGTCCCCCCATTTATGTTAGAGGGAAGTTTATTAGTTTTTGGACACACATATATCAGTTTTAAAGATTAAGTATGATGTCAATAGTTTTTACCCAGTTCTCAAGTATATCAAGTTGTTATATTTTCCCAGAGAATGTTAAAAAATTAGTATTGCCATTTGTGAGAGCATTTTTCTCTTAAAACAAGCCATTGGTCATAATAGTGTTTGCTTATTCTCCAAAGTGCTGTTTTATATCGAAAGTAAATCCAGGATAGAAGCTTGATAAGTAATGTCAGACTTGATAGCACATGAACCTGGTGGTAAAGTGAATTATGAAGCCTCACTTGGCCATGTCGTGGTTTTTTTCCTCACATAACTCTTTTCTTCTCAACTACTTGTTTATCTTTTGAGTGATTTTAAAATAATGGATTAGCTTCCTGTTAGTGTCCAGGTCATCCATCCAACTCACGCCTTGCCTGTATCGCAAATTCTTTCAGACATGAACAGTCCAGGATCACCTGAGTCAGTTACGAGCTGTTGGGGAAAAAAGCAGTCTACGGCAAGGGCTTGTCTTAAATCCTAGAGCATGGCCAAGATCCCACCAGAGAGGCTGCCTTTCCCTGGACCCACTTTGGGCAGTTGTTCAGCCTGGCATCCACCAAGAAAAGTACCAAATAATTACCCATTAGGACACCCAGTTCTGAATTTGGGTCTGGGCTCTTTCTCACCATCCCTGCGTCTACTTGGTGTCACCTCTCGTCATTTTATCCTCTCCCTCCCCCTACCCCACCCCGCTTCCTGCCAGTGTACGCACCAGTCCCAGACAGCTGCCTCAGACATGGCTTCTGTCCCACCTCTTACGTGCCCTCGAGACTGTCATTCTCCTGGACTTCCCCACCACGGCCTGGACATCCAGTGCGGTCTCAGCCTTGCATGGTCTCTCTCGTACGCTTCCGCACATACCGCTCCCCGTGGCTTATTTCCCTTGTCCAAATCCCCTCCATCTTGCAGTACCAGCTCAGACCCTGCCTTCTCCACAGAGGCTGTCTTAATTAGAGCAGAGCCAGAAGCATGGCCCCGAGGAGCTTTGTCACAATTATCTCATGGGGGCCATTAGGAGCAGTGGTCTCGTTCTCTTCAACTGCTGCCCTCCGCAGCACAGACTTCGCCTTCCCCCTTGGTCGTTCAGCCCCGTCTTCCAGAGGAGGGTGTCAGCCCTGTGTATAGAGACAAGGTTTTCCTGTGTTCCCTCGCTGGGTACAATGTGCAGTTCAGATGCTTCGTAAATACTTGCTTATTGATGAATCACTGTAATGAAGCTACTTATTAGTCATAAAACACCATGGGGTTTCTGTCTCCAGGAACTTGCAGCTTTCCCCTTAGAAGGAAGAAGCTGGTCGGAGTCACCATAATATCGCAAACACTTAGCATAACATTTGTCAGTTTAAATGGTTAGGAAGACAGAAAGACATGCCCCTAAGAAACTAGCAAAGAGCAGATTGCCGGAAAGGCTGTGACCGAGCACCTAGGGTCTAGAGGTGAATTCTGATGGGTGAAATTGGGGTTGACTTTAATGTGCATGGGATTTACAAGCTTGGAATTCAAATTTCTAGAAACAGGGTGTGCAGAAGGTATTCTAGTTAGAGCTAACAGGCTCAGTAAAAGCATAGTAGAGTTGGTAGAATTGGTGTGGGGGTGGAGGGTCGTCAGAAAACAGACCCAAGCATAGGAGGGGCAGTGGAAGCCGGCAGAACAAGCATGGGAAAGGTCATGGTGGGGCTGAAAGTCAGTGCCAAGTGGACGTTCTTTTCAAAAACAGGTTGAACATGGCAGGATATAAGATCTCGTGTGGTATGGGAATGAACCCCTTTTCTGTTTTTAAATTTATGACTGTTGTAATTTTTATAGACAGTAAATGAAAATATTTACAACAGATAATTTTTTTTTCTGAAAATACATTTATTTAAATAAAACCAAAGGGAGTAGCTTTAAAGAAAAATAAGAAATTGTGTTGGGGCCATTTATCACAAATGGAGATTCCCTCCGGCCGGAAGTTTAGAATGGATCAGCATAGAAATGGAAAGGTCCCTCCCTCCAAGCCACCACCATCCTGTGGAAAGTTGCGGCAGCCAAGTACCCAGGCCAAGGACTATGGACGGGATTGGGAAGCCATCCGTGAACTTAGCCAGAGCAGCAATAGTCCTGAGGTCGCCACAGGTCAGACGCAGGGTGGCTCTTGCACGGGGCGGGCGTTTTGTGGTTCTCGCTGATCACTGCACAGCAGTGTCTGGCTCACAGCAGGCAATGAATAAGGTGTGAATCAGCAGGTGGGAGGTGTGAAGTGAGGCTTTTATTTCCTCCCGTGGCCCTGAATCTGGTTGCTGCCTGCCTCCTCCCCGCCCTGGCGCCCTGGCCGGAGCTGGTGCTCTGGGAGCAGCCTGGTTCCCACACCCCCTCCCGCGTGAGCTCAGGGGATGCCCCCTCCCACGTGAGCTCACGGGACCCAGCGCGGGTGGGCGCTCCCCGCGGTGGAGGAGGGCGGCGGGCCATTCCGGAGCCCAGCCTGCTGTCTCTGCCTGTGGTGTCCCGTGTTACCACAGCCACGCAAACTGGCCAGTGAGGAGGCCCCCAGGAGGGAAGTGGGGATCACAAACCACCCCCCATCTCAAGGGGACACATGTGCCACCCACGTGTCCGATTTGGGGGGATTTATCAAAAGTTGACAAAGTACACATTTTAGGTGAAAGTTCCTGGTTTTGTTTCTTGCTTAGCACCTAATCCAAAATTTTGAAGGTGCTGCGTGGGTCCAGCGTACCATCTGTGACCTCTGACAGAAGGAGGCGAAGTCCCATCTCGTGCTCTGTCCCTCCAAGGTTTGGCCGCCTTCAGTTGCCCCTTTCTGTACTTCTTCGCAGCCTCTTACTCGAGCCGTTTCTCTGAATCCACAGTAACACAGCGGGTGCCCTTGTCGTGTGAGCTCCAAGTCTCTCCCCCTTCCCTCTTGCCGAGTGTCCTTTGTGCACGCTGTGTGGTCCTGGCGCTTGCTCTGTCACCCACGTTCAGTCCCCACACGGCTAAGCCTGGCTTAACCCATCAGGACTTTGAAGGATGGGCTTGCCCCCAACTTAATTCCCCCCAGTCCTGTCCTGACATCCTGTCCAGTCATCCTCCTTCCGCTTCCTCCTCTGTGTTCACACATCTGTCTCTGCCACGTCTCCTTCTTGTCCATCTCTCCTGCCTTCACTCCGGGCACCGAACCTTCGTTCCCGCTGTCAGGAATCCCACACCCAGCGGTTGGAACAGACTTACGTGGTTCGCCGCAGGCCTGAGACACCCGAGGGTCGCCGGGAGCTTGGCCGGGATCACAGAGCTACACGTTCTTCACCCCTCATGCCCTTCTGAATGTGGCCTTTGAGGGGTCTGTCACCTGTGCGTGGGCAGAGAGGCTCCAGGAGGCCCTGACACTTTCCCGGCCCCTGGACTGGGGGTGGGGGGACACCTGGGGTCAGGCTGCTGGGTGGTTGTAAACATCAAAGAGGAAGCTCACATGCAGCGTGAGGTGAGAACACGTCCCCAGGGCAGCAAAGGCACGCCTTGTCCTATGCAGCAGGCCGCTTATCGACAGATTTGGGGTGTCCATCGCACTCACCGGGAGTACCTGGTGTGACTTAGATATTTTCCGGTAGCACCTCCTGCTGTTGCCCACGCTGACCTGGCCTGTAGAAGTCATGTAGATCTGAACCCAGATCCCATGTCCGCCGCCCTCATCTTGTCTTCTTGGGTCAGTCTCTTGACCTTGCCTGGCCCTCCGTTTTCTCCTGCACGACCTGGGGAGAAGGGGAGCATTGCCTCATGGGGCACAGATAAAAGGAACCCTTTGCTCAGTTTCAGATACTCTGGTGGGCAAATTGTGGTTCACAGGCGGCCGCAGCCAACCCATCGCCTGTTTACATGCAGCCTGCAAGGGAAGAACGTTTTCTACCCTGGAAAACGGTTGTTACAGAAGTGCCGACACAGTGTCCTCCATTTTTCCTCTTGGCCCACAAAACGTAAATACGTACTGTCTGGCCCTTGGTGGTAAAGGTTTGCCCCACACCCTGCTCTAGAACATGCTGGAAGGGTTTGGGGTCCCGAGGTGTGTCACTTCCCTTTTGATTTGTGGCACACCCTGAGGCTGTGTTCCAAGAACGTTTACAGGCTTTCTCTAGTAAGTGTGCGGAGGGGGGTCTCCCCCGTCCTCATTTGGGGGGGTAGGTGCCACACTGAAGGCTGGGGAAACCGAGGTCCCAGGAGGCTGTGAATTTTCCTCTTACACCCTGTGAGTTATTCTTCCGGACTGGACTGGGTTGCCTCATTACCCTCCCTTCCTTGCCGGACTCCCCGGGCCATGGTCATGGGTAAGGAACTGAGTCTGGAGAGGGTTTGGATGTTCTAGGCATTTCAGGCATCATAGACATAACTCAGTCAGGAACCCACCCTCCAGGAATCTCAGCTACAGTTGGGGAAATGGAGGCACGCACTCAGCACCAGCAGCGAGCACCAGCAGGAACGACTTGTGCTGCGGGGCCTTCAAGGAGTAAAAGCATCCACTGGGGTCTCCAGGGCTTCAAGCCCATTGGGAAACCTGAATTTTCTGTTGAAGTTGAGGCCTGTTGAAGCTCTTTGCCTGTGGCTGCCTTCAACAAAATACTCACGTTCCAGCCTCCCCGTGACAGATGCCTGTTGCTCTGGCTGCATTCTTGTCTAGCGGCGCTTGTCGGGGTTTGGGAAGCAGCTCCCGATGGCCGAGGTTCGTCTGCCCACGTGGCATTTGGACGGCAGCCGTGGGTGGGTGTGCATCAGGTCCCTGGAGCCCAGCGGAAATGCCTTCTGGACAACAGCGTCTCCCTCCGAAGGGAAAACATGCTCTCATTTATAAGAATAAGAGCTGGGGTCCCATGCAGGTGTTCTGAGCTGAGAGAGCTTTACGGAAACAAAATTACACTTACAGCTGCTGTTCTGTGTTTTTTCAACTTGTGTGACATTCGTGCGCTTGTGTGTTCTAACATCTTTGCAGTTGCTTTTTTTTTCTTTGCAATGATGATGTGATTCTCATCCACACTTGGCTTTCTAGCAGGTCTTACCCCTTATTCAAGCATTAGTTCGAGAACTCACTAAATGTGGTTCAGTCAGGCTCATGAAACCCCGGCAAAGGGCAAGGTCAACAAGAAGACACAAACCCATTTCCCCAGCAGATGATGGGTTTGAATCTCTGGCAATGCCTGGTTTAGCAGGCTCATACGAGCAACTTTTGTCCCACACGACGCAGAATCTCAGTCTATTTGGGCTACTGAACAAAACAGCATTGATCCTGTGGCTTACAAATAGCTGAAACATATTGCTCACAGCTCTGGAGGCTGGAAGTTCAAGATCAGAGGGCCAGCAAGACTGGTTCAGGGCTTGCTTCCATGTCACAGATTCCATTGTATTCTCCCACTGCAGAAGAGACCAGAAGCTCTGTGGGGTCTCCTTGACAGGAACATTAATCCCATTCATGAGGTCTCCTCCTTGTCACCTAAGCACTTCCTGAGGGCTCTGCCTCCTGATACCATCACCCTGGACGTGAGGATTTCAACGTTAATTTGCAGGCATCACAACATCCAGACCATAGCAGGCACAAAAGGCCAAGGTTTATGGCCTTGATCTTCTTGTGAGAGTTGGATTCTATGCCCATTCACTTGTGTTCTCCGAACTCAGGACGGTGCCTCATACGGATGGGGCATTTGGTAAATATCAGATGCTGAATTAATTCATGAGGTATTTATTGAGCACCTGGGGGTGGGTATCCATAGCTGAATTTGGCCTCATCTTCCCCCATGAGAAGAGAGGGATGTAGGGGCGCCTGGGTGGCTTAGTCGGTTAAGCGTCCGACTTTTGCTTAGGTCATGATCTCACGGTTCGTGGGGTCGAGCCCCGCGTCGGACTCTGTGCTGACTGCCAGCTCAGAGCCTGGAGCCTGTTTCAGTCTGTGACTCCCTGTCTCTCTGACCCTCCCCTGCTCATGCTGTCTCTCTCTCTCTCTCTCTCCTAGAAATAAATAAAACATTTAANTCCCTGTCTCTCTGACCCTCCCCTGCTCATGCTGTCTCTCTCTCTCTCTCTCTCCTAGAAATAAATAAATCATTTAAAAAAAAAAAAAAAAAAAAAGAGGGATGTAAACATAGAAGGCTCACACAGTGTGAAGCGTGCCCAAAGGAGGCTGCATATGGGCACTACTGCGTGGAGGTCTTTGTTGCCGGGGGCAGAGGTGACGAGATTTAAGGGGCACACTGAAGGCAGTGGAGCAGGTGGTGCGAGCCAGGGGCCCACCATGTGCACAGACATGAGGCATGAAGGACCCTGATGCAGGTGCTGCCGCATAGTGGGCAGAGGAGGCCGGGTGGAGCAGAGTGGGTCAGAGCCACATGCTTGGGAGCTGGATCTGTGTCTTCAGGGCTGTGGTTTATCAGCTGTGTGTGTGTGTGTGTGTGTGTGTGTCTCTCTCTCTCTCTCTGTGTGTGTGTGTGTGTGTGTGTGTAGGATTATTCTAGCTAGCTGCATCATACAGTAGGAATTGAAAGGAGAATGAGATTCAAACCAGGAAGAAACCAAGGTAATGAATTGACATGATCCAGTGAAAAGAGCTTAAAGAAAGGCAGAGCCATTGGGTGGGTCTCTCAGAGATTTGAGGGAGGCGGCATTGATTGCACAACTCAGGGTTCTCCCTTGAGAACCTGATGAACTTAATAAACTTGGCTCCATCTTCCCACTTCTTTTTTGTCACTGCTGTTCCCGGAAAAATATGCCATCTGACGGAAAGTCTGTAGTTTGAGGACACCTGTGTTCATCATAAATTAGGAAAAAACAGGAAGGTCAAATGACAGGTGTCGGACACAGAGGCACCCCAGGCTGTGTGCTGGAGGAATATGCCTGAACTAGACAGACACGGTTAAGGGAACGTAAGTTCTCCTCTCCATCTGCTGACTCCTACAGCATCCCTGATGGCTTTAGGAAGTTCAAAGAATGATTATAAAAGCTCTTCCCTGGGCACCCTCAGCCCTTACTGTCTGTGCCTCTTCTGTCTGTCTCTCCATGTTCCTCAGTGGCCTTTCTTTGCACTGTATTTTTCATTCCCACGAAGGCAGGAAGAGGCGGCCGTCTGCTGGTGCACCACACCCGAGGGTGCCGGGTGCTCTGGTGAGCTTATTAGGCGCTTTCCGATGATGTGATTACTAACTTGAAAATGACATTCAGCGTCTTCCTCAAACAAAGTGCGTCTTTGTGTAGCCAGGAGTTTTTCATTTTTACTGGGACAGCTGTTCTCCCAGAAACAGATCTGTTGTAAATAACTTGCTGTCACTGAGATCTGTGCCTCTTGGATCTGCGATACTAAATGCTGTGGTTTGTATCACAATACAGGTGAACCTCCTTTCACACAGTTGTGTTTCTTACTCTGTGGAAGCAACATTTTGCAAATGAAACTATTCTGGATGTACCTCGATGATTTTACAAAACAAGGCGTCTTGTTAAGGCAAATAATCACTTTGGTAAGTCCTGTTTTAGGCGCAATAGGTACGAGTGTTTTTCACTAATGAGCCCAAATAATACGCAATTAATCATAAGAGTGGGAAACCAACCATGAGCTGCATTGAATTACCGTCCCTTCCACTCTTCTGCCCACCTCCAAGAATGAGACTCTTTTTTTTAATTGTTTATTTGGGGGAGAGGGTGTCTCAACACTGTTTCAGGGAGTCTGTGAGGTCAAAACTCTGTTCATAAAAACATCAAGATGTATTTTTTTCTTTTGCTCTCACTCTCTCATTCATGGACAGACCAGTAGAGCCCCTCTATCACACAACAGAAATGATTGAATGCCGAAGCGAAAAGACCAACTGTCTTCAATTAATAGACATAGAGGGCTTGGTGAAAATGTAAAACAATGCCAATATTCCCCCAAAATTCTTCTTGTCTTGGAAAATACAGTAATGTTTCATAAAAATGTTAGTTATGTCAATACATAATGAGTTTGTTATTGCTATTGTAAATGAAGGAAGGAAAAAGTATTTTTATTTTTCTGATGGTTTCTAACATGGTAAACATCAGTAGGTGTACCCCAAATAAACAGCAGCCCTTCGGCGTCCTCAGTAATTTTTAAGAGTGTGAAGGGTTTCTAAGACCCAAAAGTTTGAGAAACATTTCTGAAGTATAGGGCAACATGTGATAAAATTGTCCTAGCTTGTGAAAAAGATCAGAAACTTTTGCAACAAAGACTAAAAGGATTTGCATCAGTTGCCTGTCCATGAAGCTGGAGCCCATTTCTACACTTACTTGTGGGCATACAGGAAAAAAGATGGGTGCAAGCTACAATGACACACACAGCTTACCACAAAATGACGTAAAGGCCCACAGCTTTGGGGGAGGAGAGCCAAGCTGCCTGTTGACCTCTCTGTGTGGCACTTCCGGTTCACACCGTAGGGCGTGAGTTTGTGAGGCATCAGTCTTCATCTGTTCTTTTAACCACAGGACCTGTGTTGGCCAGCACCCGCACAGGGCTGAGCAGCGGGGAATTGCAGATGCACTTCCCTGCCCTCAGGAAGCTGACGTTCTTACACGAGGGGCCAACCCGCAAGAAAGAGCATGAATGAACAGGAAGACTGAGGAAATGAATGGGGTGACAGAACAGTAATTTGGAGGATTGAGGAATAAATTCATACAAGGTGCCCCAACAAAGGCTTTTCTACTGAGGCTTCATTTGAGCTGAGCTGGGGGTGCTGAGTGGGGAGGAAGATGAAGAGAGGGGCGTTCCAGCGAGGGAACCCTGAGGAGGGACATGGCTTTGTGGGAGTGAAGTGAGCACCGGTAGATGATGGAATAGAGAACCTGATGGGCAAGGACCAGATTTCACAGGGCGTCAGAGGCCCCATGCAGAACGTGACTCTAACCCCAGTGTGATGGGAAGTCATTGGAGGGTTTGTAAGCAAGCAAAAAAGTGAAGCCGTTTCTGCTTTATAAAGACCGAACCGGCAGCCTTGTGGCGGGCAGCCCGTGCTTAGGCAGGAGAGGAGGCAGAGAGCACCCGGGCAGGCTCCTCGCACCAGCCGGGTGGAGTGGATGGTACACCAAGGATGATAAACCGAAGTGGGAGGGGCTGAGACCTCGCTCAGATTAGAAGAGATCAGCCCTACAAATGGAAGGTTCTTGGGGGGAGGGCAGAGAACAAGCACGACCTCTGGTTTTGGCTTTCTTACCTCGTTCCAACAAAACTCTGCGAAGTGGTTTGTTTTCTAGCTCTTTAGAGATCAGGAAACTGAGCTCCCAGTATCTTGCTCAGGGATCCAAAGTGTCCTTCCCGACATCAGAGCAAGTCAGAGGTCACTGCCACTGCCTGGCGCCATCTGTGGCTTCTTTTCCCTGGTGGCACGCCTCAGCTCTTGGCTCTAGCCATGACGGTGCCCCCAGGTGTGGGTCTGAGATGGAGGTTCCCGGACTCCTCTGTGACACGTTGCCATGCCTCACCTTCTGGGTCCGAGAAATGGGACCAGATGTATCTGCTGGCCACCAGCCCAGCTGGGACTTTATTTACTGTTTTACTCACATCCCAGGTGTGTCTGGACTCCCAGAGAAAGCGAGCATTATTCTTCAGTGCTTGTGGTGCCTCTTGACAGCATGTGGGAGTCCTCCCGAGAGACAGTTGCACCTTTATAAGATGGAGGTGGGGTGTGGGTTTGGAAACAGTGGTGAGAATTTTCAACAGGAGTGCTTTGGGCTGCAAAAATATTGCCTGCGCATTTCATTGAGGTGGTGGGGTGATCGTGTGAGAAAAGAAAGTTGTTTATAGAGCCATCTGACTTCGTGGGTCAGAGGCAGAATGAAGGGAGACCAGAAACACGGCACAAGAATCACAACCCTTAAACGCAGGTGGTGCTCACCTTCCCTGTGTGATTGCAACTCCCTGCTTTCTTTTTTTTTTTTTTTTTAATTTTTTTTTTAATGTTTTATTTATTTCTAGGAGAGAGACAGAGAGACAGCGCCAGCAGGGGAGGGTCAGAGAGAGAGGGAGTCACAGACTGAAACAGGCTCCAGGCTCCGAGCTGGCAGTCAGCACAGAGCCCGACGCGGGGCTCGAACCCACGAACCGCGAGATCATGACCTAAGCGAAAGTCGGATGCTTAACCGACTAAGCCACCCAGGCGCCCCTCAACTCCCTGCTTTCTAGACCCGCAGCACAGAGCACAAGGGAGCCAGTTGAGGCAGATGTGGACTGTCAGACACAGATCTGTAGTAGCCAGGGACAGTCAGCTCAGGGGCACGAGCTCTGTTCTGAGGGGTCTGTCAGCGTCTACACAGCTGTAGAGATAGGACGAAGCTGGCCGCTTCCCTTCCTCCCAGT